>NC_090349.1:24759735-25359735 GCF_035084215.1 Heptranchias perlo | reverse complement strand
TATCACACCAGCTGCCATTGCGACGGTAAGCTGTCTTTTTTGCTTAGGGCAAGATTTGTTGCATCCTCTGAGATGAACAGCTTTGAAAAAGTTGCATTGGAGCTGTTGAATATATATAGGAAAATAATTGGTGACCTGATTCTATAAATTGATCTTACCATAGGCATAATTTACTTTAGTTAAAGCAGTTTTAATAAATTATCTTTCAAAAAAAATGTGTCTATGAAGGTGAATAGTGGAATGGATTCCATGTTGCCCATCAAGCAATTGCAGGTCAGTAGAGGGAGCTTCACTCTGTATCAACCCATACTAGATGTGTGGCTGGATGCACAGTAAAGCTGCCTCCAGTGAATTAAATCTCAAGAGCAGCCCAACTACACCAGTTCCCATACTAACAATCTTGAGGCAGTTATGTGAGATTATCACTATTGGCACATTAGGTGAAGTATTTTTTGTACTAGGTTGAAAATGATTAAGAAAAATCCACATAGAACCAAGAGAGGAGACTTTCATCTTGTCTTGACATGATTTGAACCAAGATCCCAGAGGTGAAAAGCTAATGTCAAGCCCGCTACATTACCTCGTGCCTCACATCAAAGTTGTCCAAGCAGAAGTTTATTGACGAGAGTGTTGATAGTTGCTTTTAGTATTGATCTAATTGAGTCTGTACTGACAATATTGCGAAAGGAGAAAATGCTTACATAATAGATACTGTGTATGGAATTTTTCTGTACTACAGTGAATTATTTTTCGATAAAGGTGCTCACTGTGATATATCAACGTGCCTCGGAGAATCTAAAACTTCCACAAAATTCGTAAAAATGGAAATTTTAAAAATTCTTTACATAAGTATTAACGTGTATTACAAGGAGTTTTTTATTCATTCTCAGGATGTAGACGTCGCTGGCAAGGCTGGTATTTAATGCCCATCTCTAGTTGCCCTGAGAAGGTGGTGGTGGGCTGCCTTGAACTGTTGTAGTCCATATGGTGAAGGTGTTCCCACAATGTTGTTAGGTGGGGAGTTCCAGGATTTTGATCTAGCAATAATGAAGGAATAGTGATATATGTCCAAGGCAGGATGGTGTGTGATTTGGAGGGGAACTTGGAGATGATGGTGTTCCTATGTACCTAAAGTGTCTGAAAGTCCTTGTACATGGGTGTTAGCTGGGTACAGAATCTGGTTATTTCTCTGTCTCACGTTCTCTCTGTCTCTTTCTTGTTTGTTTTTCTTTTTTCTCTCTCTCTCTCTCTCCTCCCCCCCCCCCCCCCCCCCCCCCCCCAATCTTCATCTGTACCTCCTGCCTCTCTGTCTGGCCTTTCTCTGCCTGTCTATTTCTCGCTCTTTATCTCTCTCTTTATACCTCTATCTGTATATGTCTCTCTCTTCTGTTCCTCCCTGCATTTCTTTTCCTTTGTTTGTTTGTGTGTGTGTGTGTCTGCACTTTGAACACAATAGTTTTAACTGTTCATGAAAGTTCCTATATCTTTGATCAACTCATACATTCATGAGGATAGTACTTTGACATTACTGTAGGTTCATTTGATAATTTTGAAGTAGTTAGAGGGACAATCCATGTTCATTATGCCTTATAAAGAAAATGGATACCTGGAGTGAGATGACCATAGATTTGGATGTTCACTTTAAAAAAAACATACTTGCGGCTTTGAACAGTCATCTCGACTGATTAGAGTTTGAACATGCTTCCTTACGTCCTTATTTTTTAACATGATTTTGTTTGTGGTGGACTGTTGTCTCTTGTTTTGCTGACCCCTCACATTCTTGGTGAAATTTATAATAGGACATTAATGCACTATGACAGGATGGATTGATGAGTTCTATTGCATCATTGTTCACTAGGATTTCGATGCTTGGTTATGTTAAAACTATTTTGAATACTATAGATATACTTGTTGGGAAAATATTTTTTTTAATTCTAAAACTAATCCAGACGTTAAAGTGTTATAAAGAATTTTTTTAGTTGGTGAAAGATTAGTGATTTTTTTTTAATAAGTATCTGCCTCTGAGATAGAAGTAATAAATGTTTCAAATCTATTCAAATCTGTTACTAACAAAACTAACATTTATTGTCTGTTTCCTGGACTAAAATATGGTTACCTTAAAATGAACCTTGCTAACAGTTTTACCACATTAGCTGATTTCTTGCCACATAGGTGGGATCATTGCAGCTACGTATGCACGTCAAACAAAAGTGATTGTGTAACAGTTGGTAATTTTATGTACTTTGAAGCATGTGGTTTCATTATGTTTGAAAGGACAAGATTTTGGATTTCCCAAAACACCTTGAGGTTATAAAAGTTATATTTTCCCTGAAATCCAAGGCTAAAATACCGTAAAAACTGACCCCGTAGTATAGGTTGTCTCAGTGTTACACGTAGGTGGGGGAATTTGCAGACTTTCAGTTTCTAATGAAACCAAATTTACCACATGATTTTAAAAAAAATATATACTAATGACTGTCCCTTGGCCTTGCTCAGAGGAAATAGTTTGTCTTTTAGATGTGTTCACAGCATCTGAAAACTGTCATAATAGGCTGAGAGGCTACAGCACCACCTCTGCCACAAGTAGGATTATTGGTGGTGTTAATATCCTTAGCAGTTACTGTCATGTTTCCTAATATACCAGCACAGGGGAAAATGCTAAAAATGCTGTTAAGCTTAATTTAGTTCTTGAAGGGTTAAGTTCACAGGACAGTCAGGCTGGCTGGTTGATGTAGATTATATTTCAGATGGGCATCTGGACCACTGTCCTGGAAACAATGAAAGATCACTTGACACTCGTTGTTCCTGCAACAACGCAACTCGTTTGAATTCAACAGGTGTCATTGTCAAATTAGGCTGGTGGATTCTGTTCTGGGGGAGAAGGGTCGTCACTTTCACTAAAAAAACTGACAGTGGAATCAGGCTTCTAAAAAAAGCATGCTGTGAAAACTGGGGTTAGTCACACCACATAGTGCTGTGAGAAGGATGAATCAGGCAAGGGAGCAGTTAGAAAATTAGCTCAAAGTCAGGCAAGACAACCTACTGAAGTATAGCATGTTTGTAATTATTATATTAATACATGGAAGTTGTGCTGATGGAAGTAAGTGAAACTTACAACTTTTGTATGTTCACCTTACTGTGTTCGAGCACGACTTCTTCACTGCACAGGACCTCCAACCAACGCTATACACCAGATACATCGACAACATTTTCTTCCTATGGACCCACGGCGAAGAATCACTGAAGAGACTACACAATAACATCATCAAGTTCCATCCCACCATCAAACTCACCATGGACTACTCCTCAGAATCAGTTTCTTTCTTGGACACACAAATCTCCATCAAAGACGGGCACCTCAGCACCTCACTCTACCGCAAGCCCACGGACAACCTCACGATGCTCCACTTTTCCAGCTTCCACCCCAACCACGTCAAAGAGGCCATCCCCTATGGACAGGCCCTATGAATACACAGGATCTGCTTAGACGAGGAGGAACGCGATGGACACCTACAGACGCTTAAAGACGCCCTCGTAAGAACGGGATATGACGCTCGACTTGTCGATCGACAGTTCCGATGGGCCACAGCGAAGAATCGCATGGACCTCCTCAGAAGACAAACGCGGGACGCAACTAACAGAGTGCCCTTCGTCGTCCAGTACGTCCCCGGAGCGGAGAAACTACGCCATGTTCTCCGCAGCCTTCAACATGTCATCGATGACGACGAATACCTAGCTAAGGCCATCCCCACGCCTCCACTACTCGCCTTCAAACAGCCACCCAACCTCAAACAGACCATCGTTCGCAGCAAATTACCCAGTTTTCAGGAGAACAGCGTCCACGACACCACACAACCCTGCCACGGCAACCTCTGCAAGACATGCCAGATCATCGACACGGATACCACCATCACACGAGAGGACACCACCCACCAGGTACATGGTTCATACTCCTGTGACTCGGCCAACGTTGTCTACCTCATACGTTGCAGGAAAGGATGCCCCGGAGCATGGTACATTGGCGAGACCATGCAGACACTGCGACAACGGATGAACGGACACCACGCAACAATCGCCAGACAGGAGGGTTCCCTCCCAGTCGGGGAACACTTTAGCAGTCAAGGACATTCAGCCACCGATCTTCGGGTAAGCGTTCTCCAAGGCGGCCTTCGAGACACACGACAACGCAAAATTGTCGAGCAGAAGTTGATAGCCAAGTTCCGCACCCATGAGGACGGCCTCAACTGGGATCTTGGGTTCACGTCACGCTACACGTAACCCCACCAGCAAGGAAAAAAAATTATCGGTTTTTAATATTCTCTCTCTCTCTCTCTCTCTCTCTGCCATTTGGGTCTCTTTCTCTCTGTCTGTGTAATCTGACACAATGTATATTCAGTGTACTGGGACGTACTGTTCTCTGTGGCTGGCCCGTTTGAACAACAACGACACCTTTTGATTGGTGTGATGGTGTCCCAGCCTAATATAAGATATGCGATTTGAGAATCTTTCACTCATTCACCTGACGAAGGGGATAATCTCCGAAAGCTTGTGATTTTAAAATAAAATTGATGGACTATAACCTGGTGTTGTAAGATTCCTTGCATTTGTGGAATAAAGCAGCTGACTGATTTGTGTCAAGCCTCATCTTACCTTGTGGCCAACTCAGTCCTCCATTGGGGCGATTGGAAAAAATGTAAATATGAAAGATCGAGTATCCTGTCTAGATCACAAGGATGATATTGTCACATCTCCAAGCTATGCTATTGTGCAAGTAGATATAGGACAGTGTGAGTAATTTTTTATAAAAGTAAGATGTTTTGAGCGACTAATGCCACTGAACCTGAAAAGGTATCTATACTAGACTTGAATTGCAACAATTGCCCATTAATTTCAAATCAGTGGGGGTGTTGCAGCATTACAAAGTCAAGAATTTTAATATATTGCTAGTGCATCTCCTGTGGGCTTGTTCACAGTTAATTGGAGAAAATTATATGACTTTTAGCTATGTTTGTTGTAATAGGCTGAGAGATTATAGTACCACCACTGAAGCAAGAAAGAATTACAAGGTGTTAGAATGGAAGTGCATGCAGATATGATTTAATATTAGTCGAGTTCCCATGGTGTTGCACATGGTAAGCTGAAGAATATGGTTTCTCTCTTATCTGCCTCTGCTATCTTCATATTTCTCTCTCTCTCTCTCTCTCTCTCTCTTGTTTTTGAATGTCTTTTCTCCCTCCTCCCAGCTTAATATACATTCTAGTTTCTAAAAGACATAACTACAAGAAGTGTGTAAACACACACATATAGCCTTTCTGTAATAAAGCATTTGAAAGTGTGTTCTTGTTTTTGAATATTATTTGAAGGAAAGCTGCTGACCAGAAAAATGTTAAAAGCTAAAGAAAAATATTCCACTTTATTGCAATTGTAATCCTTTAAAATCCTCATCGTCTACCATCCCCTAGCCCCACCCTGAGTTTCTCCCCAAGATATCCTCCCTAAGTCTCTGCACTGAGCGACGACTCATCCCCAGTGATTTCAATCTCAATCTCAGCTTCTCTTGCCCTCTTTCCTCAGAATTCACTGTCCTCCCTAAAGTTCTCCCTCCATGTAAATTTTCCTACAAATGGTTACAGTCACCCCCTCAACTTTACCATCTCCTGTAGCCTCTCTTTCCATGGTCTGTATCACAGACACAGCTATCTCTGATCACTTCCACACACCTCTATTCCCTTGCAACCCCACTTCCTTATGAATTCACCCCTGCGGGAAGAAAACTGTTTCCCAGCCACTTACAGCTACACTTTTCACTCCTTAATGTCTAGCCTTTGGCCTTCCATTCCTCACAATACTTCAGCAGCCATCCTTTTGCTCATCCATTTCCTCACCTCCACCTTTTGATGTCCTTGTCTGCAGCAAAACTTCTTCTATCTCTCATTGTGGTCCTTCCCTCCTGGTTTGGCATCTGTTTTTGTTCCCTCAAGTCCAATGGGCTTGAATGTATCTGGAGCACAACTTGTTTAGCCACTTAGCACTAATCTGGCAGGACTACATTAAGCACTATTGTGACTCACTCTTTGCCAAAATTGCCCGCTACACTAGGATCGTCCTGGAGAGCAAAGCTTCTTTTCTCCACTAACAACCATCTCCTTAACATAAGAACATAGGAAATAGGAGCAGGAGTAGGCTATACAGCCCCTCAAGCCTGCTCCACCATTCGATAAGATCATGGCTGAACTTCTACCTCAACTTTCCCACCTGATCCCCATGTCCCTTGATTGCATAGAATCCAAAAATCTATCGATCTCCGCCTTGAACGACGCAACGACTGAGCATCCACAGCCCTTGGGTAGAGAATTCCAAAGATTCACAACTCTGAGTGAAGAAATGCCTCCTCATCTCAATCCTAAATGGCCGACCCCTTATCCTGAAATTATGCCCCCTAGTTCTAGACTCTCCAGCCAGGGGAACCAGCCTCTCCGCATCTACCCTGTCGAGCCCTCTCAAAATCTTGTATGTTTCAACGAGACCCCCACTCATTCTTCTAAATCCCTCTCCCCTGCTGCCCCCCACCCTCACCTCTAACAACAAGTATGAGGAACTCATGAACTTCTTTCTTGCTAAGATTGAGACTATCCATTCAAGGGATATGGATCAAGAGTGGGAAAATTAAGTCGAGATACAGATCAGCTATGATCTGATTGAATGGCAGAACAGACTTGAGGGGCTGAATGGCCTACTTCTCAGTTCCTCTGCTGCTTCCTCTTGCCTGCTAAGCCAAGGTTTCACCCTGCCTGCATCTCTATGGACAACAAGAATTCTCATGTATCTTTTGCATTTATTTTAAAATGGAACTGTTATAGTGCAAGGGAAATAACTATCCTTCTGGGCTGGACAGTTTTGTAAGTTGTCAGCTCACATGCCATGATGCTAAAATAGACACTAATATTACTGTAATAAAACTACTGAAATGCCAGAACTAGCTTTATTAGCAGAATATTAACTCTAAATTTCAAAAATAAACATTTAATTTTTTTTTGAATAAAATTGTTTGAACACCAATTCTGTTGTTCCCATTTTCCTTTTTCTCCCCCTCTACTACCAATCTTTCTCCCACTTTTATTTTTTAAAAATTTCCACCTAATCTATTTTATCTATACTTTATTTCTCAGTTTTAAGAAAACTCAAAGCCCTTTAAACAAAAAGCAAAAAACTGCAGATGCTGAAAATCTAGAACACAAATGCCAGACATACTTGAGTCACTCAGCATCTGTGGAATGAACAGATGAGTTGAAGTTTCAAGTATAGACCTTTTGTCAGGCTAGTTCTGATGAAGGGTCTACACCAGACATACTAACTCATCAGTTCCCTCTCCAGATGTTGATTGACGTGAAGGCCCTTTACTTACCTGCTTTTCTCCTGTTTCTGTCCCACACCTAATGAGGGCACAAGCACCTTTTGAGAAGATTTTCTTCTTTGTTTTAAAAATAGGCTCCAATCAAAAGGCAGAGAAGTGATAATTGATATGGGACCATGTCAATCTCTGTATGTAAACATCAAAACAGAAAGAAGCCCTTGCACATAATGTAGTGCAGGATTTACTGATGGATGCTAATCATTTAATCCAGAAGAACTATCAATTAGGTAGAGGTTGTAGTAGTATTTGGATCATGTGTGTATCTTGTAAATATTTGTGAACAATTTAAGTATTGGAATAGGATATTTTTAACTCTTGGCCAGAGGCTTGTTTTAGCCCTAGCCTGCCTGGTCTTTAGGGATACAGAGCAGACATCTGCTTTATAGGACATTTGGCTATAACTTGGCCTGTTTCAAGTTTTCAGATTTTCAGAGAATATTATTGATCTTCACCAATATACATGTTTAAAGTTTAGCATATTTTAATGTCTTGTCTTCTTGTAGGCCACAGGTGTGACAGATTTCCATGGCAGTATTTTAGTTGGCCCAGCGCAACAACCAGGAGTGATGAGTACGTCACAGCAGACCTCACAACCTGCTAAGTCAGCCATATCGCAGTTGTTTGCTTCAAATACAGTCCAGAGTGCAGTCCGGTTACAGTCCAAAGCTGAACAAATCACACCTCTGACCTCAAACAAGCAGGCACCTTCACCCACACCTACAAGTAAGCAGTCAGAACCCAAAATTGTGTTTTGAATTTTTTTCAGTTATTTTTGTGATTTATTTTGGAGAGAGTTCAGGCATTTTCAGAAACTGTTGGTCAGTCAGTGAAATTTTAGGGAATATTTCATTCCGCATTTATGCATTGAACATGTTTACTCCAACAGAATTATGTAATATCCATGTATTTTTTTCTAATGATCTGGGTACTTTTCCCTATACAATTTTCAGGAGTAGAGAAGACCATTTGGTGTCCATTTGGGATGAGCAGATCAACTGCAGTGGTTTTTTCCAGTCTTGTACATTCCTATATTCATTTATGATCTATATTAAACCAAGCTAACAGTGAGCACCCTGACTCACTGACTAAATTCATTGCCCAGTGTGACAATAAACATTATAGACCAAGACATTCCCAAGTTTGAACCCTGGCCAGATTGAGTCAGCAGATCCCAGTGGGGGTGCTACAATTAGTCTCAATGTCCTAGGGGGCGGGGGGGGGGGGGGTGGTGGTGGTGGGAAGCAATCCCTCACCTGGAATATTGCCAGTATTCCTGTTCCAGATTACTAAACTTGGACATCCGCAACAAGAGGCACATTTGTGAATTTTGGCTGAAGATAAGATCAGGAATGGCTGCAATCCATCCTCACTTTCCCATCCCTATGGTGGAGTAGCATCCTGACGCTGTTTAGACTTATGCATGGAAGCTTATACATACAATGTATGTAAGGGGTGCTAATTTCCACTGAGCCATACTGCAATATGAATTGCTCCCTGGTTTGGGCGGGGGGAGAATAATATGATAATTATATGATATTTTTAATATGGTTGCTGAGACTTTTAAAGAGGTGATTACCCACATATTGTAACTATTGCTAGTGTGCTTAAGGGATTTTTGTTCTCGTGTTAACCTTGACTTAGTGATAGCACATTCTCATCTGAGTCGGATGGTCATGGATTCAAGTCCCACGCTAGAGGCTCGAGCAAATGGTCTAGCGTGACACTTCAGTCCAGCACTGAAGGAGTTCTGCACTGTTGGAGGAGCCAACATCTTGGATGAGAAGTTAAACTGAGGCCCCATCGGCCCCCTCAGGTGGGCATAAAAGATGCCATGGCACCATTCAAAGACGAGCAGGGGAGTTCTCCCGGTGCCCTGTCCAATATTTATCCCTCGATCAACATCAATAAAAGAGATTATCAGGTTATTTGTCTCATTGCTGTTTGTGGGAGCTTGCTGTGTGCAAATTGGCTGCTAAGCATCCCTACTTTCCACAGTGACTACACTTCAAAAAATACTTTGCCTATAAAACGCTTTGGGGCATCCTGAAGTCATGAAAGGCATGATATTAATGCAAGTTCTCTCCTTCCTTTCGAGGAGTTCTGCAGTTTTCAAGAAGCTGCAGCAAATAAATCTAAACATGTACTTCCAGTTAGAGATGTCCTGTGTCATACAAACACCTTTTGTAAAATGTTTCACTTCTTATTGGCTACATTTGGCCATAAGCTAATATGATCGAGCCTCTGTAAAATGTTCTCTTGAATTTTTTTTATCCTAGACTTTAGCATGTATTGATGGCTGAGCAATTGTTACTATTGAATGTTCTCATTAACTGATGAATAGTGGACAATAGTTTTAAAGGCATAGTGCTTAATATGTTAACATTTCTGTGTAATTTGTCAAAATAAATTAAGGGAATTTATATACAATTAGCTTTAACCTATTTTTCTTCAGGCCGGGAGCGACAGAATTCAGGTCAAGGATCGCCAGCAGCTTCAGAGAGAATCCCAAGCCCACAGTCTCCCGTAAACAGCTCTACAAAATCTAAATCAGACCAACCAGTCATGGCATTTAAGGTAACAACAGATTTTCTGAATCTTGTTGCCCTAATTTTTGAAGTAGCTTTTGTTCTTGTACCTCTCAGCCAAAAGTCTCCCCTCCTTAACTTACATGTACCTCAGTTTGGGGGATAGGCTGCAGAGCTGCCTCCAGACCTCTATGAAGCTGCTCTGTAAATGGGTTACTAGGAGGTGCATGAAAGATGTAGGATAACTGCTGCTTTATCCCTCTCCCTGTATGAATATGCGTGGCCTCTGCTTAGTGTCTCTTCACAACTGCAGTCCTGTTTTGGAAAACCCATGTTTGGGAAATCACCTGCAAGCTTGCATTGGAATTTTAATATGTGGCACTACTAGTCCACCTTCTTACTTAACTGAAATGAAGTTGTTTGCACTGAAGGAAGGGTTTATAGGAACTTCTTTCTATCATATTGGTGCACTGCTAGAAGTAACTTTTTAAAAATACAACAAATTTTTGATTTTTTTTTCTTTCTCCACGCACACACATGGACGTCTGCTATTTGTCCCTAATTTTCCTAGGTCAGCTCATTAGCATAACTTGGTGTCTATTCCGACGGGTGATTGCAGCTGAAAATTATGTGTAAGTGACATTTAAAGGGATGGATACAATTAAGGGAGAGTGTTGCAATCGGGAAACAGAAATTCTCAAAGCTTTAAAAGGCCTCTTAACCCATTGTCAGCCTTTGCCAAGATTGAAGAGACAGGGAACTAAGATGATAAAGGCAAAAATGAAGGGAAAAGAATCCAAGGTGAAGACGTGCATCTGTAGGCAAGTTACAGCACCTGATCTCCTGCTTGGCTGCTAAAATGGAGGTAGTGCTACATGAGGCACTAAAATACACTGTGGTCCTCTGTGCAGCTCCATGGCACCAACCCTATAGGCCAGTTTTGTGCCTAGATGGAAATGGAGCCATGTTTTAGCCACAGCGGGCCGTTACTGTCACTGGTAGTGTTTAGCCATATGCTGCATGGTGGTTTCAAGTGACCTTGTGGTAGATGACGCAGCTCTGCATTTGTCTCTCTGCGGACTCAGACCCTGACCGGCCTTAACGTGTCTTACTATGCTATCGGGTCTGTTGTCGCAACATCCTTTGGGAAGAAGGATCTCTAGTTGCAATAATCATTTAGCAAAGTATGATTTGTTCACCTCTGCTGGTGTTGGTGGGTGGGTGCAGAGCATCTCTTGTGACATCCTGACCTGCTTGGCATCCCGCTGCAGGTCCTCTTCTAAACAAATCAGGTTGGGGAATTTGCATTGGGAAACTCATTGGTGTGGGTTTGGTGGTAGGGGCAAAAAATAAATAATTGGCACAATGGCTCATGACAGTCTTAAGTACCAGCAGATAAATGAAACAAAAAAGAAGAAAGTTAAGAAATGGCCGAAATCTACTTACTTTTAATATTGCTGTGACCTGCCGTATACTTACTGCCATCTAGTAACCATGGATGCCCATTTCTCAAGGGTGTACTTTACATTGGATGTCTTGCATGCCTGAACATGGTGTACAAGACTAAATCTCCCAAATGAATGGTCCTTCGTATCAGAAAATGGGGCAGAGTTCTAGCAGAGCGGGATTGCTTGTTTTCTGCACCTGCCTGAATATTTGTCGGAAAATCCAGGTTACAAAATTACATTGTGATGGTAGAGCAAGGAGACATGCATATAAACTTATAAGAGAGAAATTCAGGACCGATGTCCAGAAACGCTTCATACAAAAAGCGATCCTTACCTAGATGGGCTTTTGAGTAGTGAGGGCAAAAATTTTGGAATTATTCACGAAAGCTAGAATCTGAATGGATAAGCTAATAGACTAAATGACCTCCTTCATCTGTACATTTTTCAGTGCCTGATGCGTTCCAGGCAAGACTCTCAATCCTACTATTCCATAGCCACGTGTTCACAAATTAACGTATTCTGTCACTGGAGGCTTTCTTCTCTTTTCTTGCAAAGTTAGCACATCACAGGTGAGCCCGATCCTGTCCTGTGATGTCCATATGTGTGCAGTTCCAGTAGGTCCAGTGATCTGGAGTGTGGACCATGGCTTTTTTTTTGTCTAATGACTGAGAATATGTTATAATATAGTTGTAGTAAATAATCTTTTTATTAATATTTTACAACAGAGTCGGAGAATGACCCATATTTCAGCAGAACAGAAGAGGCGATTTAACATCAAAATGGGTTTTGACACTCTTCACAGTCTGGTGACCACTTTAAAATCCCAGTCTAATGCAAAACCGGTAGGTTGGTTGACTAATTTCATATCTCTCTTCAGGTGCTTGTTTGTAGATAAGACATGATTGTTTGAAAGCCAGAGTTTGTGTATGGTAAATATTTCAGTAACTGATCAAATCTGGATCATTGGAATTTAAAACTTAAGAGCCGGACGGGTAGAGTGAAAATATTTTCATTGGGTCAAATAAGCAACTTAAGCATACTAATTTGATGAAATATAGATCGGCAGTGATCCCACAGAAATGTACCCAAAAGGCAGTTTCAACCAATCACGTTGCTGCATTTGCTTTCTGAAATGGTTCCTGCTGCCATTTTTGTTTCTAACCCATCTATATATGTATAAAAACTTTGCAAGACAACAAGAACATCAAAAAATTTATATTGCTGGGGAGGATACTAAACTTATCTATAAAGTCAGCTGTTGTATGCTAGAAATGTTTTTGTTGTCGGTTGACAAAAATGTTGGCCAGGGCACTGAGTGCTCTCTGCTTTTTGAATAGTGGCTTAAGATCTTTAAAACTTACCTGAATCACAGGAACAGGCAGAAAGTCCCTCAGTACTGCACTAGAGCCTAGATTGTGTGCTCAAATCATGAAGTACGGCTTAAATCCGTAACCTTCTGATTCAGAGGCAAGTATTCTGCTAACTGATCCAAAAAGATTATATTGTACTGCAAGCAGCAATTTTGTGAACCATTGCAGTTGGTTAATTCATTCAATACAGCAATTAAATACTCAATTTTTCAAGACATTTTATTTATCCTGTCAGATGCCTTTATTGAAATTATATGGCAATTTTTGGCCCATATGCTTCTGACTGACATTTAGTAAATTTATAAATTTTGTAAATTTGAACATTGTACTAACTTTATTTTCAATGATTAGAACTTGCAGTAGATACAATAGAATGTTCAGATTGTAACTATTACAATCCCAGAGAATCTGAATTTTTTTGCCAGTTGATCAAGTTTGTGGATTATGGCAGAGGTGTCCAATTGTTTTTGGAGCAGGAAGCCAGAGCCACATGGCACAACCAATGAGTCCCCACATAGGAATCGCAGGTGCTGAACCGCCACCCCCCACCCCTTCCCTCCTTACCACACTAGAAATCCCAGCTCCTTCCCCTTCGATGCTAGGAATCCAACTGGCTGTATGACAAAAGAAAATCCAAGCCCAACTGTGCAGTAAAGGTCTACCCACTCATCCCAAGTCTCTGTATCCCACTTACTGCTTTGCTCTTCCTGGTCTGGTCTGTAAACATCTGCTCCTTGCTGCTTTTTTGTTTACCCACAGTTGTAAAAGTGGAAGCTCTTTCAGCCTATTTAAACTTCAGGCCTGGAAACTGCTTCATGATTAGTGCAAAAGTGCCGATCCCTCATTGGTCCAACTGCACAAATCATGACTTGGCTTTTCTAACCCATAAAGTCTGGGCATTTGATCAGCTCTGTATGCAAACAGAAGAAAGTAACTGCAGGCTGGATTTGGTCCAAAGGCAATGTCTTTCACCGTACAGAGTTATGGAAATATAACTGGAAAGTGATTAGGCACCAAGAGATTATGGGAATGAGCAAAACAGTTGATATCAGGATGAAGATAAAGAGCATTGATATTGAAACAAAGGAAGTGCAAGCAAGGGGGCAAAAATTAGGAAAATGTGTTAAACGGAGAAAATGAAACTGGAAGGAGGGGAAGACTGAAGGAAAAAGAGATTCTGATTGGATAAAAAAAATTATAATTACACAGTTCTCAGGACTGGTATTAATCCAGCTTGTACTTTAACCAGATGCTTTTGAATCCGTTTTGTAGATTAGCAATGCAGCCACACTGCAGAAAACTGTGGAATACATAGCAAAACTACAGCAGGAGAGGACACAGATGCAGGATGAAGCAAAACGTCTCAGGGAAGAAATTGAGGAACTTAATGCATTAATCAAGTGGGTAAACATGTTTTGCTGGATGTTTTTTTTAAAAAAAAATTTCCAACATTGTTCTAGTGCAATTCTGTATCATGGCTGAGTACAATATAATTTTTCTTTGCAAGCATTAACACACCGAAAGTGGTTAAAATACGACAAGAGCTTTGTGCCTTTTCCCCAACTGCTTTATTTCAAGCATCAGGTTAAAATGTAGTTTAGATGATGGAGTGCAGGATTCCTCTAATTGCAATTGCCCCTTACAACATGGTGTGTCTAGTGTGTTTTATAAGTCTTTAGGATAGTATTTATATGGTGTGCTGTTGACCTCAGCACTAGAAAAAGCTTGCAGTATCAATTTTCTTTTTTGTCTTCAGTTTGTTGTTAAACTTGAGCTGATGCAAGGCTGACCTCCTGAGATACATTATTGTCTCCGAACCCTAGGTGCTCTAGCTTCCTTTGAAACTATAAGCACTGCTGCACATGTGTTCTTGTACAGTGGTTTGGAGGAAGCTGCAGCGCCCATTGTGTACAGCTAGCCTAACCTCACTGGTGCATGTTCTGTAAGGGTTTTTTTTTACTGTTTCTCGGGCTTATTATAGGTCAGCCAGTTATGTTTTTCCTGAGCTGCCCTGCCCGCAGTGCGGTTGCGAATCGCTTTCCCCTTCCTGATTCTGAGCTGAGGACTTATCGGGCGGTAACAAAAGACAGACGAACAGACCAGTGGATTGGTACAAGGAAAACCAATGTTTATTAATAAGAAAACTAAAAACTACAAGGTAAACAGTATTATACAGAAGATAAAGAAATCGCTATAGATACAATACAGTCTTACACTTAACGGGGTGGAAGAAACGGACACATCGAGGGAAAATTCTAAAATCACAAGTTTAGCAATCCCCTTTAACCCCCACCCTTACGCCTATGCTAGGTTGTCTTGTGGTGGCCAGAAAATTAATGCTCACCGGTAAAACCGATGAAAAGGCCTGGCCTCTGATGCCCTGCTGCTGCCGTCGACAGGTGTTTGCGAGGTTTACTGGATGGCCTTCCTTCTTAGCTGCTAGCAGGCAGCAGGACCCCGAGCCAGGAGGCGAAGAGAGAGAGAGAGATACTGGGAAGCTCCCAGTTATACCCTCCTGGTAACAGGTTTGTTTTTCGTACCTCATCAGCTTGCTTCATTGTTCGATTTAAGCACGAAAACGTAAGACAAAGGCTCTGGCCCATTTACATGATGGCCGGTTCCTGTATTGATGAGTTCCATAACTGCTTTAAGACAAAGGACCTCAATCTCTGGCCCATTTACATAATGGCCGGTTCCTGTACTGATCTGTTCCATAACTGTTTTCCATTGTTCCGAATGTACCTTGATGGTTCACCTTTTGTCCTGGGATTTCTCCTGCTCGAATTTTGATGTGTAGGCCGGCCATGTTGATGGCTTGCCTCAGGGCTTGACTGCAACTGCATTGTTTAAAGAAACCTGTCTGAAACACGAAACCTGCCATGTGTCTGACCGCAGCCATTTTGAAAGACCCTGGATTTTTTAAAACACAGTCACACCAGGGTTTCTTTAATAACTCCAATAAATCTTCGGGGGGGGGAACATGTGAAATTTTGCGAATCCCTTCACTCCCCCCTGTGGATACTTAAACTTGCTTGAAGTGTCCATGCAAGGTGAGCAAAATTTCTGACCGTCGCAAACAACCCTCCCCTTTATTTACCTATCCCTAATCCCTCGACATATACAATTCCTTACTTGGAGAGAACCCCATTGTATGGCAGGCATTCGGATAGAAAACAAGGTTAAATTACAACAATCCCAGCACGGAGGGATCCAAATACCCCTGCACCACTTGGGATGAAACAGTATTTCGCATACTATACAACACAACGATGAACAATCTTTATTCAAAACAACATCAAAACGAAAACTTACTTTATTGAAAACAACAAACGGAAGGGACCATCTTTATTAAAATAATGAAACAGGCTGCCATCACTCGCAAGGGATGCGTCCCCGAACTCACGCGGGTGTTTCGTCTATCCGAGCATACTGGTCCTTCCATACCCTTTGTGTTGTAACTACTACCTCGAGACCCCTATTCCTACACTGGACGCAAACCAGGTAGAGGACGATCCCGAGCTGACAGATTACTAGCACGTGTGATGCCAGACGAATCCAGGAGGGGACCTCTATATTCTCAAAGATGTCCCACCAGGGTGGGGTCGTAATACTCAGAATATCGGCCCCTATCTGGACAGTCTTCTGTTCCAGCGTGTAAAAGTGTTTTTGGGACACCCCTACTGCTTTTAATAATTTAACGAGGTGTTCTGGGAGAGGGGGGTTCTGGTAGCCGAAGTGGGCTACATACTTTTGGAGGTTGGTGAAATTCTCTTTCACAGTGAGGTGAATAGTGGATGGTTCAGGGATGGGGACAATTCGTATCTGTGCCACTTGAACTTCTGCCTCTGGTTTAAAGCAGAAACTGCTGTCACTCACCGCGCACCAGCTGTGTTGACCATGTTGGTAGTGAGACGCTGCTGTGGTGATGCAATATGTCCCACCTATATACGCCACCTGTGGGGGAACATGGCCTTGTGCCATGGCTTCCATGGAGCAGTTTATAGGCTTCGCGTCAGCAGCTCTGAACCCGCACTGCGGTTTTGAATAGGTGTTCAAGTGCTGGGGACACAGGATTATGTGTGATCCCCGGCTCTGGCACCCAGAGAGGTCAGTACCTGTCATAGCGTGCTCCCACTTTGACGTAGGGCGGGACCGCTGTGAAACGAACGTATGCACCCCCCTGAATGACACCAATGTTCTCCACCCTGTCTTTAATTGCGTTTTTAAACCATTAATCTGGGTCTGCAGCTCGATGTCATCTAAGCTGTTGATGAAAGAAGACCCTGTGTTAAAACCAGTTAAGACATCGTTAAAAACACCCCTTCTTTGTCTCCCAATCCTGTCCAAAAACTCGTGGGTGTATAGTCTGGTTCTGTCACCGTCTGAAAAATCAAACTGATAAAATTTAACATCTGGCCGGGCCCCATATAGGCTGCCTGGCTCGGGTGAAGTGTGAGCGGGTCCCTCGACCTCGGCTCACGTAGACAATACTGGAACGGTTCCATCTTAAAATTACATTACGGTTCCACACCTTATAATAAACCTATACATCTTAACTTAAAACTACAAACTTAACTGCTAAAGTTATGTACATCCGCCGCCCGTCTCCGAGCGGCCAGCTCAAATTCTGTCAGGACTGCTGCAGGCTGCTCCCTGCGGCGTGGCTGTACTGACCTTTACTTCCGGTCCCTCACAGCCCGCGACTGCTGGCTGAGGACCTTTGTCTTTCGACTTAACTTTAACGCGGGAGGTAGCCCTTTTAAACTGGGGAGCCGGCGACCATTTCTTCCTAGGCTGGGGTGTCCGAGGGGACCTCCTAGGAAGTGCAGTTGGTGGGGCTACCCTGGCGAGCGGACCCTTGCTGTGGGTCGCAGTCCTCGCTGGCTGGGGGCTTTTCCCCTGTGGCTCCTCCCTTCCCAAGTCTGAGCTGGGGACAGGCAACCCCTTGCTGCCTGCTGCCTGTTGCTGAGAGTCTTCCTCTCCAGGTTCAAAACCTGGGTCGGGGGCGGGGCTACCTGCCTCGGGCTCCTCCTCCCCACCTAAGTCCCAGAAGAGAGGGGGAGTGGTATTGATAGGGGTCTGGGTGACTCCTCCCCTGATGCACGTGACTGCGCCTGCATGTGCTGCCTGTGAGCTGTGAGCTGGGACCTGCTGGGAGCTGGGGATTTCTAACCTCGGGTTGGATCCCAGCTGCCTGCTTTTTCGCCTCCACAGTACTGGGGACCGGTAGCTGTTGGACCGCTTCCCTCCTAGTCTTGTCTATGGCTCGTTCCTCTGCGCGGACGGTCAGGCTCAGGAATTTAACCTCCTGCTGACCGATCTGCGCTTTCTCTGGGTTCACTTTAAAACCTTTACTGTGCAGCAGCTCCAGCAATTCAGCCAGTAGCGGGCCATGCTCCCCCACTGAGTCGGTAAACAAGAGCAGGTCGTCTACATACTGCACCAATTGCCTGGGCTGGCTAAATTCCTTTAAACTACTCGCCATGCACTGGTGAAAGATGCTGGGGCTGTTATGAAAACCTTGCGGCAAACAGTTCCAAGTATACTGTTGCCCTTTAAAAGTAAAAGCGAACTTATACTGGTCTTCCCTCCTTAAGGGGATCGACCAAAACCCATTCGAAATATCCAGCACCGTGAACGTAGTCGCGGATGCTGGAATGCTTCCGATGAGGTCGGCAACTGCTGCCACTGTGGGGGCACTCGCGGGGATATTGCTGTTGAGCACCCGATAGTCCACCGTGGCTCTCCATGAATTGTCCGGTTTCTTGACCGGCCAAAGCAGAGAGTTAACATGGGTGGCTATGGGCTTCAGCACTCCCTGCTGCACCAACGAAGATATGGCCATTTCCATATCTGGCTCTGCTTCTCTAGGAAAGTTATACTGCTTCTGGGGCCGGGCCATGGGGTCTCCGTCTACCCTGACCTCAAACCCGGTGACCCTCCCACAGTCGTGTTTGTGCGTGGCGAACGCAGCCATGCGAGCCTGCACGACTGCTTTAAATTCCTCCGGGACACCCTCCACCATGAGCCCGAGGTCATAACCTCCTTTCGGCTTCACAGTACACAGGGTTCCCTTCCCTTCTTTTCCTGGGATAACTACCATGCCATTCTCCTCACCCGTGTTGGCTCCCCAAAGGCAATGGTTGCGGAGATCCACGAGGATCCCGTGGCCCACGATGAAGTCGGCCCCTAGGATCCCCTTTCCTCCCTCCGCTTCCCACCTCGCCAGGATACACGTCCACTTGGTTTGGAGTGGGCCCAGGCGGACTGAGAGCGGCTTGGAGAAGGCTCCCGCCTGTTCCTTGCCGGTGAACCCCGATAGAACGTATGGAACTCCGCTAGACAGAGGTGAGGTGGTGGGATTAGCTGCGTTGATCACTGTACATGATGCCCCCGTATCCAGCAGATAAGTCCCTTTAACCTTCTCTACCTCCATCTGCACGAGCGGTCTCTTCCATCCATCATACCTGAGAGCACACAGGTAGACAGGCTGTGCGGGCTCTAGTCATAGCGGGGCATCGTCAGAGGGGGCTGAGGGAGCTACCACACCGGTAGTGGCTGCTATTTTTCCCTGGCTGGCCATAAAAGATCGCATGGCCTCAAAAAAATGACTCCATGGCAGCGGGGGCAATTCCTGTCTCTGCCTCCCCCGTCGCTGCCTTTTGCGCTGGTGCGGTGGGATTCTTTCCCTTGGTATCCTTCCAGGGGTTTTTACAATCTTTGCGCCAGTGGCCATCCTTCCCGCACCCATAGCAGTTTAACTTAGCCTGGGCGGGACGATTCCCTTCCTGGTGCCATTCCCTTTTATGCTGGGCCCCTGGTTTAACGTCGTGGACTTTCCCCTTGGGTTGGGGCGTCTCGATACCCCTGATATTTTTAAATGCTATCGTGAGCTGGCAGATCACCGTTTCCTCGGTGGTCTGGGGGCTACGGGGGTCAAACCAGGCAGCAGCTCGAGTTCAAATTTGGGGCAGGCAGTTTGCCATGAGACAGTGGAGCCAGTGGGCCGATTGATCTCTGTCCAGGAATGCCCGCCCTGGCATTCCCGGGCATGTGCTCCGGTAGACTGGCCACAGCCTGTCTGCGAAAGCCTGTGGGGACTCCCCGGGAAGCTGTACCGTTTTCTCCACCCGGGCGAACGGACTCCCATCATTTAGTCCCATGGCCTCCAATATCTCATCCCTTAACTCCTTGTAATCTTTCTGCCCCCTTTTGCACTCATCTGATAAGGTTTGGAGGAGGTCACCACCCAGAGAAAACAGCAGCATTTTTGCTTGTTCTGCTTCATCGCAGTCATTAACGCACGCTGCCTGCTCTATCTCACGGAAGTGTAGAGAGGGGTCTCCCCTCACTGTAGGCTTAGGGATATGGCTAACCATGGCCCTGAGCTGTGGGGTGCCATGCGGCACTACAAACTGGTTCTGGATGGCCCCTAGGTCCTCGCCATCGGCGGGCGGGCCGTACCTCCGTTGTCGGAGGGGGTACACTGGTCCTGGTCCTGGTCTATCTACCAGGGCTTGCTGGGTCTCCCCTAATGCTTCATCCTCCACCCCCCCTTGCTGCCAGACCTCCTGAAAACTCGGGGCTATGGGTGGTGGCCATGGAGCCTCTGGTTCCCTAACCAGTGTTGTTCTGGGAGCTGCCTGTGGGACTTCCCTGCTTGGGTTGCCGGTAAAATCCGACTGGCCCGCCTTCGGGCTAAGGAGGCATACCATGCCCTTCGCCCTCGCTAAGGCCATGCCCAAACGTTCTATTTCTTGCCTGCAGGGGCCATGATCTGCGTCTTCAAACCCCTGGGCGCAGGCCAGTTATATGCTGCCTTTACCTCGCCTACTTTCTCCTCCTGCTCTTTTAATTTTTGCGTGAGGCTGTGGATCTTATCCGTTAACATAACCTCACTGCCTCTCGCCTCTCTGACCTGGTATTCCAGGTGTTCCATTCTACCTCTAGTGCTACTTTTGAGCTCAGCGATCTGGTATTCCAGGCGCTCTACCTTTGCCTGGTGGTCCCTTGCCATTTGCGCCCTTTCTTGGCTTATTGCCTGGAGCGCCGCTACCCCTTTCTCTTCGGCTGCTGTCTTTTCCTGCAGCTCTCGGGTCAACTGCTTAATCTTGGCTGCTCGTGCTGCTACAGCACAGTCTAGTACTAAGACCTGCTTTTTAAAACACGAGCCAGACCGCCTTCTCAATACCTTTCTTATACTGTTTACTTGCTGTCCACTGGATGGCTGCATCTATGGGTCGCTCGGCCTTTAACATATCGCCCACCCACTTTTTCGCGATATTTACCTTGCCGCACACATAGGCAGACAACCTTTCCTCCATTGCGGATTCCTCCTTCGCACCACTGTCTGCCTTGTTACACACTTTCGCCTCAGTTCCTACCTGGCTCGCCATTTCTGTAAGGGTTTTTTTTCTGTTTCTCGGGCTTATTATAGGTCAGCCAGTATTGTTTTTCCTGAGCTGCCCTGCCCGCAGTGCGGTTGCGAATCGCTTTCCCCTTCCTGATTCTGAGCTGAGGACTTATCGGGCAGTAACAAAGACAGACGAACAGACCAGTGGATTGGTACAAGGAAAACCAATGTTTATTAATAAGAAAACTAAAAACTACAAGGTAAACAGTATTATACAGAAGATAAAGAAATCGCTATAGATACAATACAGTCTTACACTTAACGGGGTGGAAGAAACGGACACATCGAGGGAAAATTCTAAAATCACAAGTTTAGCAATCCCCTTTAACCCCCACCCTTACGCCTATGCTAGGTTGTCTTGTGGCGGCCAGAAAATTAATGCTCACCGGTGAAACCGATGAAAAGGCCTGGCCTCTGATGCCCTGCTGCTGCCGTCGACAGGTGTTTGCGAGGTTTACTGGATGGCCTTCCTTCTTAGCTGCTAGCAGGCAGCAGGACCCCGAGCCAGGAGGCGAAGAGAAAGAGAGAGATACTGGGAAGCTCCCAGTTATACCCTCCTGGTAACAGGTTTGTTTTTCGTACCTCATCAGCTTGCTTCATTGTTCGATTTAAGCACGAAAACGTAAGACAAAGGACCCCATCTCTGGCCCATTTACATGATGGCCGGTTCCTGTATTGATGAGTTCCATAACTGCTTTAAGACAAAGGACCTCAATCTCTGGCCCATTTACATAATGGCCGGTTCCTGTACTGATCTGTTCCATAACTGTTTTCCATTGTTCCGAATGTACCTTGATGGTTCACCTTTTGTCCTGGGATTTCTCCTGCTCGAATTTTGATGTGTAGGCCGGCTATGTTGATGGCTTGCCTCAGGGCTTGACTGCAACTGCATTGTTTAAAGAAACCTGTCTGAAACACGAAGCCTGCCATGTGTCTGACCGCAGCCATTTTGAAAGACCCTGGATTTTTTAAAACACAGTCACACCAGGGTTTCTTTAATAACTCCAATAAATCTTCGGGGGGGGAAACATGTGAAATTTTGCGAATCCCTTCAGTTCTATGTACTGGCAGATGTCAGTTTCTGCCCTGTCCTCTTCTGAATGTGTTGACTCCACTGGTAACTCACTCGAGACTCTCAGCAGTCAAGCCTGGTCCTCAACTGAGGTGTACAGGTGCACTTCTAGAAGGAGCCATTGGATAACAAGTAGGAAGCTGAACCCAGGCTAATTTTGTCGATTCATAACCCAGGGGTGAAGAACTACTATCTGACCCCTATCCCTGTCCTGGCTGAGGTCAGCCAACTTTGCACAGACTGGAGTTTGAGCCTGGGACTTCCCTGGTTTGTGTGCCTCAACTATTCACTGGATAAACTTACTGAGTCATTGGGTAGTTTAATTGTTTTATACTTTGTTTTGTCCTAGAAGTTGGTTGTGCTCATCAAATTATTTGACCTAATAGTTGATAGGAATTTGTAACATTTTGCTTCTTAATTTCAGTACCTGCCAACAGCAGCTTCCTGCCACTGGTGTCCCGATAACACGGCAACGATTTGATCATATGCGGGAAATGTTCGATGAGTATGTCAAATCGAGAACACTTCAGAACTGGAAGTTCTGGATTGTATCCTTTTTAATGCAGCAAAGCTGGAAAATGTTAGGTTCCATATGTAATTTTGATTTTTTTTCTTCCCAATTTCTCATGTTTTCTCCCTTTCTCTTCTGAAGGTGGTAACCAGGGTGTGGTTCCCCAGACTTCTCACTCAAATGAACATTCTTCATGTGAGCATTGATAGTCAACTAACCTGTCAACATTTCCTGTGAATAGTGATCAGGAGTGAAAACTCTGGCTGATCGCTAGTGTATTTACTCATTAGCCATTGAGGAGCTTATTTTAAAAAAACAAGTTAACTTAGAAATAATATTTACTTTAGTGGAAAATGAATGTTACATTGAATTTACACTTGTGCTACCTTTAGCACTGTTAGTGCACTAAATTCTTTAACAATCTGATAGGGTATTCTTTTGCACAACATTGAAGATTATCTTTAAGCATTACGTTCATCTGAAAAGTACTTTCCTAACCATCTGATAACGGTATTTATCATACAATGTGGAAGTTTGCTTTATCTTTAATGAGCATTTACTGAATAGCTAGATGGGTTTGAACAGGAAATAAGCAACTGAGCAGTTATTGCTTATTCAATCCATATTTGGACTTTCAGCGAGCTGCTACACAGGGTGTTTATGATGCCACAATTTTTGTGTGTTGGAGGTCATAGCCTACATTTTTCCCATAATGATGTTGGGGAGGGCCTAGATGAATTAATTTGGCTTCTCCTCACTTGAGCATGTAGAGAGCTGAAAGAACAAAATCGCGATCATCCTAGGTTTAAAAACAATGATATTTCAGTCTTCTCATGCTCTTAGGCACAGTAAGATATCTAACTCAGTTTCCACCACCCTGATGTTAATCAGCATTCAGCGTTCGAACAATCATTTTCTTTTTAAGAAGGGCAAATGATGGTTGTAACTATGTTAAACACTCAAAATGATAAAAGTTTTTTTAAAAATTGTATCCCGTTGGTTTTAAATGTAGTGTATTACTAATTTGCTATTATGTATGGCCAAATGCAAGAATCTGCAGAATAATACTATAGTCATATTGAATTTACATACGTACGAACATATGAATTAAGAGCAGGAGTAGGCCATTCGGCCCCTCGAGCCTGCTCTGCCATTTGATAAGATCATGGCTGATCTGATTGTGACCTCAACCCTACTTTCCCGTCTACCTCCGTAACCTTTGACTCCTTTGTTATTCAGGAATTTATCTAACTCAGCCTTAAAAATATTCAATGAACCTGCCTCCACCGCTCTCTGGGGAAGGGAGTTCCACAGACTCACAACCCTCTGAGAGAAAAAAACTCTCCTCATCTCCGTCTTTAATGGGAGACCCCTTATTTTTAAACTGTGGCTCCTAGTTCTAGTCTCCCACGAGGGGAAACATCCTCTCAGCATCTACCCCTTCTAGTCCCCTCAGGATCTTATATGTTTCAATAAGGTCACCTCTCATTTTTCTGAACTCCAGTGTATACAGGCCCAACTTGTCCAACCTTTTCTCATAAGATAACCCCCTCATCCCAGGAATCAGTCAAGTGAACCTTCTCTGAAACGCCTCCAAAGCAATTATGTCCTTTCTTAAATAAGGAGACCAAAACTGCACACAGTATTCTAGATGTGGTCTCACCAATGCCCTGTACAACTGTAGCAAAACATCTCTACTTTTATATTCCATTCCCCTTGCAATAAATGACCAGATTCAATTTGCTTTCCTAATCACTTGCTGTACCTGCATACTAACTTTTTGTGATTCATGTAATAGGACACCCGGATCCCTCTGTACCTCAGGGTTGTGCAATCTCTCTCCATTTAAATAATATACTGCTTTTCTATTCTTGAATGAGCTTAAAGTTTTCACTGTTTTTATAACAAAATACTTTAATTTGTTTAAATATGTTGTGATCCTTGATTCGATCATCAGTTTAGCGTAATCATAAAACCGTTGTTTGAATCTTTCAATGCCATGGTTACGACCACAAGTCTAGATGATTTATGCAAGTCAACACTGTCCTGGTTGGATCAACATTGTTCTCTACCAGTTCTTCGACCAAGTAAGTAAAGTGAGAGAGATGAATTGAGTTGAAGTAAACCATCTCTTAATTTCAGACAGTTTTAATTCTTCCTGGTCAGAGTACAAAAGAAGATAAAGGTAATATTAGTACTTTGGGAACAGAAAAGGTTATTGGAAGTAACAATAAAATACCTGTTAAAATTAAAGCAGGAATGATGAAAAATAAAAACTTATATTGTCTGTATAGCAATGTACAGAGCATCAACAACCAAAAGTGTGATAGGTCAAAAAAAAAGTAGGAAATACACCATCAGGGCATATAGGCAGGGTGGGGACAGTTACCCAAATAAGAATTTTGTACACGAAAGCACGTAGCATAAGAAACAAAACAAATGAGTTAGAAGCACAAATTCAGCTTAAAGGATATGATGTAGTAGCCATCACAGAGACCTGGCTACAAGCTGGGCATGATTGCGAGCTAAATATTCCAGGCTAAAGGATCTCAAAGGACAAGGAAATTGGGTAAGGAGGAGGAGTAGTCATATCGATATTGATAAAAGACATAATCACAGCAGTGGAAAGAAAGGACATCAGTAAGGGCGAACAGGCAGTGGAAACAGTATGGGTAGAACCAAGGGACAGTAAAGGATGGAAGACTAGTTGGAGTTGTCGACAAACCTCCTGACAGTAGTGATCTAGATGAGGGTTGTATAAATAAGGAAGTTAAGGAAGCATGTAGCAGAAACCACGTGATTATTATGGGAGATTTTAATTTTCACATAGACTGGGAGAAGTAGAATAGTAGAAAAGGCAATGAATTTCTAGAATATATTCGAGACAGTTTCCTGGAACAATATATTTCGGAACTGACAAGGGAAAAGGCCATAGTAGATTTAGTGATGAGTAACGAACCAGAATTAGTTAACAATCTGACTGCAAGGAAACATCTTGTGAATAGTGACCATAATATGATTGAACTTGATACCAGGTTTGAGCAGGAGAAACAAGATTCACAAACTCAGAATTTAAATTTAAGTAAGGCAAACGTCGAAGGGAAGAGAAATAAATTGACCACAGTAAACTGGACTGAGCTGTTGATGGATAAATCTACAAACAAACTGTGGGAAGTTTTCAAGGAAGTTTTTGGTACAATACAAAAGCAGTACATACCCCCAAAAGGCAAACTCTCCACTTGTGCAACCATGGTCAACAGACAAGGTAAAAGGGGTTAGGGCGGGAAAGTAGAATTGAGGTAGATCATCAGCCATGATCTTATTGAATGGCGGAGCAGGTTCGGGGGGTTGTATGGCCTACCATTGTTCCTATTTTATGTTCTTATAAAAGACAGTGTTAAGCTAACAGAAAAGGCTTGAACAAATGTGAGAAAAAGTGGAAATCCAGCTGACTGGGAGATCCATTTTAAAAAAAAAACAACAAAGGGATACAAAGAAAGTAATAAGCTGTGCAAAAAGGGAGTATGAGCAAAGACTTGCAAGAGATATGAAAGCTAACAGTAAAAGTTTTTATCAATAGATTGAGAAAGAGTGGTGAGGGGAATGTGGGCCCATTAAATACAGATGCAGGTGATACTATAATAGATAATAAAGAAACATAGAAAATAGGAGCAGAAGTAGGCCATTCAGTATGATCATAGCTGATCCTCTATCTCAATACCATATTCCCGCTCTCTTCCCATACCCCTTGATGCCTATTGTGTCGAGAAATCTCCTTCTTAAATATATTCAGTGACTTGGCCTCCACAGCCTTCTGTGGTAGAGAATTCCACAGGTTCACCACCCTCTGAGTGAAGAAATTTCTCCTCCTCTCAGTCCTAAATGTCCTACCCCGTATCCTGAGACTGTGACCCCTCGTTCTCGAAACAGCCAGGGGAAACATCCTCCCTGCATCCAATCTGACTAGCGCTGTCAGAATTTTATATGTTTCATTGAGAAATGGCAAACTTATTAAATGAATACTTTGAATCCTTCTTTACAGTAAGGGAAGAAAATTGAGAAAATAATGGGACTTAAGATAGACAAATCTCCAGGACTTGATGGTTTCTACCCATGGGTATTTCCACCCACAGGTGGGGAAATTGCATATGTGTTAGTCATAATTTTTAAAAGCTCCCTAGATTTGGGAATTGTGCCTTTGAATTGGAATATTGCAAATGCCACTCCATAATTTGAGATAGGAGGGAGGGAGAAATCAGGTAACTACAGATCTGTCAGTTTAATGTCTGTTGTGGAGAAGTTACTGGAATCTATCATCAGGGACAGAGCGACTGAGCAGTTGAACAAGTATGAGCTGATCAAAGAGAGATCAAAGACAGTATATAAGGATAGACCTAGAGCGGGAGGAGAGTCTGAGAGTCTAAGGCAAGTCATGGCAGCACAGCTCGCACCCTTGATATGCTCCTCCTGCACTATGTGAGAAGTCATGGACACTACCAGTGTCCCTGGCGATCATGTGTGCAGGAAGTGTGTCCAGCTGCAGCTACTCGCTAACCGTCTTCCGGAGCTGGAGCTGCGGGTGGATTCACTGTGGAGCATCCGTGATGCTGAGACTATCCTGGATAGCACGTTCAGTGAGGTGGTCATACCGCAGGTAAAGATTACGCAGGCAGAAAGGAAATGGGTGACCGCCAGGCAGAGTAAAAGGACTAGGCAGGTGGAGCAGGAGTCCCCTGGGGCCATCTCCCTCTCAAACAGATATTCTGCTTTAGATACTGTTGGGGGAGATGGCTTATCAGGGGAAAGCAGCAAGAGCCAGGTTCGTGGCACCACGGGTGGCTCTGCTGCACAGGAGGGGAGGAAGAGGAGTGGCAGGGCTATAGTGATAGGGGATTCAATTGTAAGGGGAACAGATAGGCGTTTCTGCGGCCGCAAACGTGACTCCAGGATGGTATGTTGCCTCCCTGGTGCTAGGGTCAAGGATGTCACTGAGCAGCTGCAGGGCATTCTGGAGGGGGAGGGTGAACAGCCAGTAGTTGTGGTCCATATTGGTACCAACGACATAGGTTTAAAAAAAGGGATGAGGTCCTGCAAGGTGAATTTAAGGAGTTAGGAGATAAATTAAAAAGCAGGACTTTAAAGGTAGTGATCTCAGGATTACTACCGGTGCCAC
This sequence comes from Heptranchias perlo, assembly GCF_035084215.1. Taxonomy (NCBI): domain Eukaryota; kingdom Metazoa; phylum Chordata; class Chondrichthyes; order Hexanchiformes; family Hexanchidae; genus Heptranchias; species Heptranchias perlo. The sequence continues at coordinate 25,331,809 of NC_090349.1, read as the reverse complement.
GTGCTAGTGAGTATAGGAACAGGAGAATAGACAGGATGAATGCGTGGCTGCAGGGAATGGTGTAGGAGGGAGGGATTTAGATTCCTGGGACATTGGGACCGGTTCTAGGGAAGGTGGGACCTGTACAAGCGTGACAGGTTACACCCGAGCAGGACCAGGACCAATGTCCTCGCGGGGGTGTTTGCTAGAGCTGTTGGGGAAGGTTTAAACTAGAGTGGCAGGGGGATGGGAACCTGAGCGGGGAGTCAGAAGGGAATAAAGTTGAGAGCAGCAAGAGAGGGGAAGATCCAGGGGAAATCTACAATACAAATAGTACGAACAGTTGTTCAAGAACAAGTGAAAGGGAAAAGCGTAGAGCAGCGGAAAGAAAGTGTACTTTAGGCACAACAGATAAACTAAAAACTAGAAGGCGTAAGGCGATTAACCCAGCATCAAAGCTGTGGCAGGGGGTTGGGAACCTGAGCAGGGAGACAGAGGAAAGCGTGTCAGGAAGGGACAGAAGGTATGGAGTAAAAGGTAAAGTGTTAAAAAAGGAAAAAGCAGGAACTAAGTGTCACAAAACATATTTGAAAGTTCTTTATTTGAATGCATGTAGCATTCGTAACAAAATGGACGAGTTAACGGCACAAATAACAACTACGTATGGGTATGATCTTGTGGCCATTACAGAAACACGGCTGCAGGGTGACAACGACTGGGAATTAAATATGCCAAGGTATTTAACAATCAGGAAGGACAGGCAGGAAGGAAGGGGAGGTGGCGTGGCTATATTAATAAAGGAAGGAATCACCAATACAGAGAAATGATATTGGGACAAAGGATCAGGATAATGAAACAGTTTGGGTAGAGATAAGGAATAATAAGGGGAAAAAAACACTAGTGGGTGTAGTATATAGGCCTCCTAATAGTTGCAACTCTGCTGGAAGTACTAATCAGGAAATAGTCGGGGCATGTAATAAGGGAACAGCTATAATTATGGGGGATTTTAACTATCATATTAACTGGACAAATCAAATTGGGCAGGGCAGCCTTGAGGAAGAGTTTATTGAGTGTATTAGGGATGGATTTCTTGAGCAGTATGTAACTGAACCAACAAGGGGGCAAGCAACCTTGGACCTGGTCCTGTGTAATGAGCCAGGATTAATTAATAATGTCCTAGTTAAGGATCCCCTTGGAATGAGTGACCATAACATGGTTACATTCCATATCCAATTAGAGGGTGAGAAGTTTGGTTCTCAAACAAGCGTACTGAGCTTGAATAAAGGAGACTATGATGGTATGAGAGCGGAATTGATTAAAGTGGACTGGGAAAATAGATTAAAGGGTAAGACGGTACATGAGCAGTGGTGTTCATTTAAGGAGTTATTTTACAACTTTCAAAAAATATATATTCCACTGAGGAAAAAAGGGTGTAAAAGAAATGACAGCCATCCGTGGCTAAGTAAAGAAATTAAGGATAGGATCCGACTAAAAACAAGGACATATAAAGTAGCCAAACTTAGTGGGAGGATAGAGGATTGGGACGTCTTCAAAAGACAGCAAAAAGTAACAAAAGGATTGATTAAGAAAGGGAAGATGGATTATGAAAATAAATTAGCAAAAAATATAAAAACAGATAGCAAGAGTTTCTACAGTTATATAAAAAGAAAAAGGGTGGCTAAGGCAAACATAGGTCCCTTAGAAGATGAGACCGGGAAATTAATGGTGGGAAACATGGAGATGGCAAAAATGCTGAACAAATATTTTGTTTCAGTCTTTACGGTAGAGGACACTAAGAATATCCCAACACTGGACAAACAGGGGGCTCTGGGGGTGGGGGTGAGGAGCTAAATACGATTAAAATCACTGAGGAATTGCTACTCAGTAAATTAATGGGACTCGAGGCAGATAAATCCCCTGGACCTGATGGCTTACATCCTAGGGTCTTGAGGGAAGTGGCAGTAGGGATTGTGGATGCTTCGGTAATAATTTTCCAAAATTCTCTGGACTCAGCAAAGGTCCCGGCAGATTGGAAAACTGCTAATGTAACACCCCTATTTAAAAAGGGTAGTAGGCAGAAGGCTGGAAATTATAGACCAGTTAGCCTAACATCTGTGGTGGGTAAAATTTTGGAGTCTATTATTAAGGAGACAGTAGCGGAACATTTGGATAAACATAATTTAATAGGACAAAGTCAGCATGGCTTTATGAAGGGGAAGTCATGTCTGACAAATTTGCTTGAGTTCTTTGAGGACATAACGTACAGGGTGGATAAAGGGGAACCAGTGGACGTAGTGTATTTAGACTTCCAGAAGGCATTCGACAAGGTGCCACATAAAAGATTATTGCTCAAGATAAAGAATCACTGGATTGGGGGTAATATTCTGGCATGGGTGGAGGATTGGTTATCTAACAGGAAGCAGAGAGTTGGGATAAATGGTTAATTCTCGGACTGGCAACCAGTAGCCAGTGGTGTTCCACAGGGGTCGGTGCTTGGTCCCCAACTCTTTACAATCTATATTAAAGATTTGGAGGAGGGGACCGAGTGTAACATATCAAAGTTTGCAGATGATACAAAGATGGGAGGGAAAGTAGAGAGTGAGGAGGACATAAAAAACCTACAAGGGGATATAGACAGGCTGGGTGAGTGGGCGGAGATTTGGCAGATGCAATACAATATTGGAAAATGTGAGTTTATGCACTTTGGCAGGAAAAATCAGAGAGCAAGTTATTATCTTAATGGCGAGAAACTGGAAAGTACTGCAGTCCAAAGGGATCTGGGGGTCACAGTGCAAGAAAATCAAAAAGTTAGTATGCAGGTGCAGCAGGTGATCAAGAAGGCCAATGGAATGTTGGCTTTTATTACTTGGGGGATAGAATATAAAAACAGGGAGGTATTGCTGCAGTTATATAAGGTATTGGTGAGACCGCACCTGGAATAGTGCACACAGTTTTGGTGTCCATACTTAAGAAAAGACATACTTGCTCTCGAGGCAGTACAAAGAAGGTTCACTCGGTTAATCCCGGGGATGAGGGGGTGGACAGGTTGGTTGGGGATGAGGAGAGGTTGAGTTGATTGGGACTCTACTCATTGGAGTTCAGAAGAATGAGAGGCGATCTTATTGAAACATATAAGATTGTTAAGGAGCTTGATCGGGTGGATGTGGTGAGGATGTTCCCAAGGATGGGTGAAACTAGAACTAGGGGGCATAATCTTAGAATAAGGGGCTGCTCTTTCAAAACTGAGATGAGTAGAAACTTCTTCACTCAGAGGGTAGTAGGTCTGTGGAATTTGCTGCCCCAGGAAGCTGTGGAAGCTACATCATTAAATAAATTTAAAACAGAAATAGACAGTTTTCTAGAAGTAAAGGGAATTAGGGGTTACGGGGTTACGGGGAGCGGGCAGGAAATTGGACATGAATTTAGATTTGAGGTTAGGATCAGATCAGCCATGATCTTATTGAATGGCGGAGCAGGCTTGAGGGGCCGATTGGCCTACTCCTGCTCCTATTTCTTATGTTCTTATGTCATTATGGATTTGTGAAGGGTAGATCATGTCTGATAATCTAGTTGAACTTTTTGAGGAGGTCACTAACATGGTGGAGATGGATGTTGTCTATATGGACTCCCCGAAGGCGTTTGATAAGGTTCAGCATAAGAGCATGGAATTTTCGGCGTAAGTACAATGTGCCCAAATATCCTCAATTTTTTACGGCTGTCTATCGATCCCTCCACCCGAACGCATTTCCATCCATAAAACTGGAACAGTCCCCAAGTTACAGAGCTTCATATTCGAGTTTCCTGCAATCTCTGCTATTTTATTGCAATTTTAATAAAAATTTATCTTCCGAGACCTGCACTATATTTTCTGGTTGTTTGAATGCATTTTTATAGCATAAGTATAAGTCACATTAAAAATGGAAACACTGCCCTGACTGCAGGCTCTTAAAGATGCTGTGCATGATGGTTGAATGAGTTGAAACTTTAATTTTCATACTTGAAGTGAAATATATGGTGAGTTTGGCACTTTCCTTGTGGCTGCGATTGTTTATCCTGATTTACGTCCATTTTACATTTGGACTTATTCTAATGAGGTTTGCAGGAAATTTGAGCATAACTTGACATCAGCAGAATGGGTGCATGTTCAGATCTAATTTCCAGGTTGCACCCACGGAAGAAATTCCAGGCCATTGTTAGCACAAATGTGAGCGCACAGAATTGGAGGTAACCTTGTGACGTGGATTATTGATTGGGAGGTAGAAGATAGAGCGTAGGGAAAAAGGGAATGTACTCTGATTGGCGGGATATGACAAGTGATTTCCTCAGGGATCTGTAGTGGGACCTCAGCTTTTCACCATGTGTATCAATGACTTGGATGAAGGAATAGAGCGTTGTATATCCAAGTTTGCCAGGTGAGAAATTGAGACTTTTTGGTTTGTTTCTTTTGAAACATAAGTAGGATTCAAAGGCGAAAAAATAACCTGAGAGCTGCCATCTTATCTGAGTCACCTCTGTAGTATTGGTGGTATATGAGCAGTTGTGGGAAGCACTGACACACAACCCACATCAATCACAAAACCGTAATGACAAATTTAGAACTTAAATTTCCAACAAGATGGCACGCTTTGCTATAGGAGCTTGTGTGTTAAATTTAGCATGTTTTGCTTTTCCGGTAAAACACACATTAGTGTTAGCACAAACATGACTATTGTCAGCTGCCCCCGTAGGTCGTACACCTCTGAAGTGATGCAGCAGTTCATCTAATGGGGAATGTTGTCAGAAAATGAGCGGTCTTCTCTTTCTCCACTTTTCATCCCTGTCTAAATTTTTTGTTTTTGGGCAATCTATAATCTCTCTTCATACTGCATAGGAAATCTTGAATTGAATCAATGTTTTCATATCCATCTGAATGATTGTTACAGGCTTGATAAATCAAAAATCTTATTTAAATTTTCTTTTGTTTGTTTCAGTGGTACTGAACCCACTTCGTCAACTTAGTACTACCACGTCCATTTTGTCTGATCCATCACTGATGCCCGAACAAGCCACGCAAGCTGTAAACCGAATCAGTAAGAGCCGTGGGGAGTCATAGCGTCAACTTCTGTGGCAGCGGCATTTCCTGTGAAATGTGAGAGTCTCATGGTTGGAGATAGCCCTTTTGGTGGAAAAGCATGTGTATGCTTTTTTCCCTCTCTTCCTCTCTGTGACTTTTGCACTTTAAACAATCTTGAAAGCTGTGACCTGCATAGTTGGGCAACCTAAAGTGAACTGCTGGGTCTTAAATGTTCTTCAATAAGCCTTCTGATTTTAAAGTTAAACCCAAAAATTAACCCCAAAAGATAAATTCCAAAATGAGGGAAACCCAATCGTACCTGGAAATGTCAATGTCTGCATGCTATATTTCTGATGTGACGCATGCAGCTCCTTTTGCCATTTGGCTCAAGCAATATGTCTTTTTTTTTTCTGCTCTAACAGGCAGCATCACTGTAGTGCACAACTTCAGTCTGTCATCTGTAGCCCAGGGGGAAGGGAAGAGAGAGGGGAGATAGTGCTGAGGATGTTGCTAATGATGTATGCCAACTCCTTTTAGCATTATTATTTGTGAAGATTGTTTAAGCATAAGCATTTATTATTTACTCATGGTATTTTATTGGTTCCAACATTTTTGATGGCATCCAAAGTTTTGATTACAAATATTTAGTTTTATTTTCAACCCCAAAAAAATACATTTCCTCACAGTTGATTTCACCTGTTTTTTTTAATAACTTGTGTATAGGGACCCATTCTCCAAAAAAAAAATCAGAAGGTTTATCCCTTAGTAATTCAACATCCCTTTTCAGTGCATTGCTCTGATGATCAAGAAGAAAGTTAAGCTCAGGTACACATAAGCTGCAAGTCCTATGGACAGCAATAAAACTTTGTTGTCTGTGGCTTATGAAAGCCTCAGTTATACAAATGGTTGGTGTAGGTTTTTGAAAATTACTATTAAAATCAAAGTGTAAATGTATTTAAGGGAAGTCAACTCAAGGGAAATATTTTTTTGGATACTTGCAACAATATTTGTTTAACACCTTTTTTTTGAAACTCCAATGCCTCAATACTACCCATTTGATTTTTTTTTTCTCCTAGTAAGCTTTCTGAAAAAAGTGCAGACTGTGTGTAAGAACCAAAGAAAATACTTAACTGATGCAAAGGCAGGTGTTTTTGCATCTTGCCTCTATTCTATTTCACCAGTGAACAGGTATGAATAATGTTAAACTGATAATGTGTTTCTAGAAAAAAGGTGCTCATTTGTCACAGATCAATGCATGGATTTACCTTCCTTGTGTTCATTGGAAGGGAAAAGCAAAGTACATTTATTAGATCATTTCAAATGTTGCCTAAAAAAAAAATCTTCCTTTTGAAGAATAATAAATTATGTTTTGTAATGATGTGGCAGAAAACATAATTGTGTTGTGGTTGTATTAGGCAATGGAAAACCAAATGATGGTCACATGTTCAAACTAGATTCTGTATGCAATTTGTGCAAAATCTGAGACCTGATTGGTGTACATAATTGTTTTAGGGTTCCAGTCCTATCTACACTTCTTTCTATTTAGAACCATGATGTATTAAAGCTTCATTTATATTTTATTAAATAAAATAGAAGCCAACTCTATTACTTTTGACCTTTTCATTTTGGTGGTCACCTGATCAAGTCTACATAAATTTACAGTGGACAGTGGGTTTTTCATACAAACTTCATGCTTTTAAAAAGTTTCTCAGTCTGTAGACTCAGTACCACAAAAGATGCGTTTACCCACAAGCCATCAGATTGCACTAAGAAGGTCCTTGGTGTTGCTGAGTTGGCTGATCTCAGCCAAGGCATTAGTACGATTGCTGCTGTGGGCTTTAATGCTCATAGGTTAGGGACAGGAAATTGACCCAAAGTTCCTGTCCCTGATCACTTTCCAGTGCCTACTCCTGTAAAGTATGAATATTGAGTGAGGATCAGGGTCATGCTTGGTTCTGATGGCACAATGGTGCAATAGTCTGCCAGTACTCGGTGCCTAGGCTCATACATGAATTGCCATTTGGAGGTGCCAAAGGATTAACAGCACCCATGGAATTGTACCCCAGCATAACCTAGTACCTTCAGGGGAGATGGGGGAATATTAAATTTGGCCATGAAATGATGTATCGTGCTAGCTCATGAACTGGGGAATGATGCATAAAAATTTTAAAAGCTTTGATCAGTGGAAGAAGCATACATGAAATGACAGCATTTAGGAAATTCACACTGGTCTGCACATTCAGCTGACCAGCCAGTGGCTAAATCCTTAAATTGATACTGACCCTTCAAAGGCACAAGCATTTGTTTCTGTCCAGAGGTTTAGTTGAAACAAGTTTTAAAAAAAAGTGTTCACAAGTGAAATTTCTAATGTGACTTATAAAAGTAATTTTAATATTAATTAAAATTCCATGAGGCAGTTAGTGCCCTTGAGATAAATAGAATGTCTTGCTGTTTATGGTGAATTCCAGCCATTCTCATATGTATGTGAAAAACTGTCCTAAATCTCACATGCAACGATGTGGAGATGCTGATGATGGACTGGGGTGGACAAATGTACGGAGTCGTACCATACCAGGTTATAGTCCAACAGCTTTATTTGAAATCACAAGCTTTCGGAGCTTTGCTCCTTCATCAGGTGAGTGAAGGGTTCCATAAAGGCACCGCATATATAGTCCGAGAACAATGCCTGGTGATTACGGATAATCTTTCCAACTGCCCGTTATCACACCTCGGCAGAGAGATAATCACAGAGGATGGTGTTCAGACAGGTTAGTCAGGGACACATTTCTTCCAAGAATACTGAATACACAAGGCGTCAGATAACAAAGACAGAGGGAGAGAGAGAGAGAGAGAGAGAGAGAATGACCAGTTGTATTAAAAACAGATAACTTTTTTTCGCTGGTGGGGTTATATGTAGCGTGACATGAACCCAAGATCCCGGTTGAGGCCGTCCTCATGGGTGCGGAACTTGGCTATCAATTTCTGCTCGACGATTTTGCGTTGTCGTGTGTCTCGAAGGCCGCCTTGGAGAACGCTTACCCGAAGATCGGAGGCTGAATGTCCTTGACTGCTGAAGTGTTCCCCGACTGGGAGGGAACCCTCCTGTCTGGCGATTGTTGTGCGGTGTCCGTTCATCCGTTGTCGCAGTGTCTGCATGGTCTCGCCGATGTACCATGCTCTGGGGCATCCTTTCCTGCAACGTATGAGGTAGACGACGTTGGCCGAGTCACAGGAGTATGAGCCATGTACCTGGTGGGTGGTGTCCTCTCGTGTGATCTGTGTCGATGATCTGGCATGTCTTGCAGAGGTTGCCGTGGCAGGGTTGTGTGGTGTCGTGGACGCTGTTCTCCTGAAAGCTGGGTAATTTGATGCGAACGATGGTCTGTTTGAGGTTAGGTGGCTGCTTGAAGGCGAGTAGTGGAGGCGTGGGGATGGCCTTAGCGAGGTGTTCGTCGTCATCGATGACATGTTGAAGGCTGCGAAGAACATGGCGTAGTTTCTCCGCTCCGGGGAAGTACTGGACGACGAAGGGTACTCTGTTGGTTGTGTCCCGTGTTTGTCTTCTGAGGAGGTCTATGCGATTTTTCTCTGTGGCCCGTCGGAACTGTCGATCGACAGTTGAAAGAATACCTATTGTTCATTGGTGATTTATTCGGTGTCCTCTTGGTTTTATAGTACTTGTCTTCTGTTCTGCTTCTGTACAATACTTTTAAAAATTGAAGTTAGTATTCATGGTGTGAATTTCACATTCATATTCAAATTGTTTCTTCTGTTGTTGTGGTTAGTTTTAAATACAGTAATCGGAAATTTACTACCTCAGTTGTAAATTTAGAAGTTTTTGTTTTCCTGGATGGATTTCCATGAAATGTAATAGGTTGATGGCTCGTGCGCCATTTTTCATTTCTCCACCCCCCGCCTCTTTCCCCCCCCCCCCCCCCCCCCAAAAGGAAAAACAATAAAGCAAACATGGTTGTGTACCCCCTAGTTGCAAACCATGCTGCGGACTTTTCCAGGACAACTGCCAGTGCCTTCTGGGGATTAGCCAGCCACGGTGCTTGCTGATTGAATTAAATCAAATGTTTCTCTATTTTCCAGGAACTGCAAGGCATTTCTGGTGGCGCAACAGAGAACTTGGGTGGGGAGAGGAATTTAGTCCGACTTGCAGTAGGCAGATCATAGTGAACGTTGGTCCTCGGAATCAAACCCATTATTCTGTAGTTGAAAAGTCGTCGTAATAACTGAAACTGACACATCATGGTGGGATAATGAAATGATATGGTGTAAAATCCATGTGTAGAATGTTTGTGTTTGTTTTATATAAATCTTGACTGCTATTTCTCCATAATTGTACATTTTTTTTTAAGTAGATGGCAATTTGAATATCCCATGATCTTTTACCATACTGAATGAACCAAATTAAATACTTTTGAATATGTGGTTTTCGGTTCACTCAGTTATGACTAAATTAAGCAATAATTGGCACCCTCAAATCTTTGCAGTAGGAACTTGACTGACAGAAGGGAATGCAAGGTGAATCCTTCAAACTGCTGCTCTCAATTGCAACCTACTATGCAACAAGTTTATCATTACCAGTCATTGAATGTATTTTTAAAAAATGAATATTTTAAAGGATACTTAATAACTTTCTTTGCATCGTGGTATCCACTAGTGTGTGAGGTGCCCAAATGGGTAGCTTGCTGAGTTTAGATTATAAATGTTGTGAAAGTGTAAATGGAAGAGTTACTTACATCATTTATGAACATACCATCTGCATAGCTGCTTCTGCCCAAGTTGAGTTCCTTCAGACATCCCTCCCAAATAGACTCTGAAGGCAGTGACTTTTATTTGTTGTATTAGTCACATGATGTTAGAAATCTTATACTGGTATAATTTTAATTCACTATTGAGTTATGACTTTTGGTCTTGTGAATTATAATTCAGATGTCATTCCCTGTTGTAACTATTTTATTTGTACTTTATTTGCCTAAAGTTGAAGTGCTTAGAACTTTAATGCTAATGCTGTCTATCTAGTGTGCCTCTTTCCCCACTTTTATTGTACACAATCTGTGAAAAGTGTCCTTTTTTAAACAGTTTCAAATGCAGCTTTGGATCTTTAAATGTCCAGGCTCTTGATAGTAATATTTGAAACCATCTTAACTTATTCATATCAAATATTTGTTTTGACTTTTATATAATTTCAATATTTTCAAAAATGATTTTGTGTTGTAACATGACTCCAAAAATGAGAAGTTCTATATAGACTTGATGCAAAAGTAAATGAACATAATATACAGGTCACTACTGAGTAATACTTGAACCAGATTGGAGTATGCCTTGATTCTAAACCAAATCTTAAGGCAAGTCAGATTGCACAAATTGGCAGGGTGTGCCCTGATGACTAAGTGGATACATACACTTTGATGTACCACAGACCATACAGATTGGGAAGGTTTCTGGTTTGATCCTAAGTTAACTGGTTTTATCTAGTGCAGAAATAAAGCCTTAGCTGCGAGGGGAAAAATTAGCTAGGGGTTTTTCTGATTGTTATCCAGTGAACCCTATAAGTGTAAGGGCAGAACTTTCAAATTCGGGGGGGCATAAAACCGAGGGTAGCAGATCGACCATCCATTATAAACCCTGTACGATTTTCCCCTCCAGTGAAGCTGATGCTCCCAACGAAGATGAAAGTTCCACCTATTATGTATTGGCATCTGATGAGTACAGGATTGTGATGATGCTCATGTGTGAAGAGCTGACACTTGATTGAGGTACTAGAGGGCTCTTGCTGCTACCACTCTAACTGTACACTAACATCTCTTAGCATCTTGAGCAAAGGTCAGGAGAGAATTTGTTAAAAACAAAGCTGCGAGACAGGCTTGCTAATGTCAGTGATAAATACAGAAAATACTTCAAGCCTTGTAGACCTACAGAGGAAAAGAAACTGATGACAAAATGAAATTGCGAATGGGCGTTTGAAAGGCTGAGAATTGTGAAAATAATGCTCACCAAGATGAAGAAAAGGAATCATAACATTTTGGACATACAGGTAGAGGGGAAAGAAACCACCCTGGAAAGATAATCATGATGGAAGAAATGCAAGGCCAAAAAAGATCAAGAGGAAGAGTTTTGGTTAACAATGATCCAGGATCCTACATATGGCTGCCTAAACCTCTGACATGAGGATGAGGCTCAAAGAAAGAATATGTTTGTTTTCTGGCTATTTAGGTAAGTAGAGATGTTCGAAGGTTGAAATGCATAAACCTAAAGATCTTTTAATCTGAGTCAATATACCTCCAGTAAGTTGCTATTTTACTACGAGAGAAAAATGCAACCTTTCCCTCTTTCCCCTAATTTTCTCCCCCTCCACCCCACAGGGAGGGATTTTCGGTTGAAAGTATTTCTCCATCCTATTTCTTCTCCCCTCCACAACATTCTTGTCCTTCTATTGAGTAGTTGAGGGAGGAAAAGTATATTTTAAAAACATTATTACAGTTGTTTGTGGTTACAGCACATTGACCTGGATTAGACCGTATTGGTATGAAATGCCTGATAAATAATAGGTGAGTTTCACTGAGTGGTTGGATTAAGGACATCTCTGGGGACTATGTAGGTATTGGCACTGATGGTAATGGATACTGCTTTGTTTGCCGGCTGTCACTTCTTAATGAGTTTTGGTTGTGTATTGGAGCTTTGACAGTTGTCCTGTTTGGGTATTAAATTTCTTAAAAGGTTTACAGAAACAATGCAGAGTTCTTTCTGCACATCAGTGCTAATGATATTGGGACATAGTCATTTTCTCCACTAAATAATCCCCCTGGTGACAAGTTCATGGTATATTTGTGAATGAGGAATGATGTGGAGGCATCTAATATGTCAATAACTGCAAAAACTTGAGTAATTGGTTAGTTGAGACTTCAATTATCAGTTTTTAATATTAATGCATTTAATATAAAATGGAGATTTCTTTACTGCCAGTTTAGTTTCAAGGTAACACATACTTATTTTTAGATGGGATGGATGTGTGGTTTTATACTTTTGCAATAACTGAAAAACATGCATCAGATTGGGTTTCCCCACAAACACTTTTAGGGCTTTCTCTCTGCACATACAGAAGATGATAAAATCTAATGATTCCTTGTGTGTTGACACCCACGCTCTATAAACCTTGCTGCAGTGGGGATCTTCCTACCATCTTGCTAAGAAATAGTCTAGATGCATTGTTCCAGTAATTTCTGTGATCACTTGCACGTTTTGACATGATGTGGAGATGCCGGTGATGGACTGGGGTTGACAATTGTAAACAATTTTACAACACCAAGTTATAGTCCAGCAATTTTATTTTAAATTCACAAGCTTTCGGAGATTTTCTCCTTCCTCAGGCAAATGTTTCAAGATCTCCTTGAAGCCTACGCATTTATACATATTGAACAATAATAAATGGTGTTTACAGACTGCCCCTGCAACTGCCCGTTGCCAAGGCAATCACCGTGTTCAGACAGAGAGGTGTTACCTGCAGAACCTCCGAATACACATTCAATAAAAAAACAAACAGGGAAAAAAAACAGAGAAAAAAAACACAGAGAGAGGCAGAAACATCCGGAAGGCAGAGAGAGCCAGCAAATGACCCATTATATTAAATTACCACCATCACACGAGATGACACCACCCACCAGGTGCATGGTTCATACTCCTGTGACTCAGCCAACGTTGTCTACCTCATACGTTGCAGGAAAGGATGCCCCAGAGCATGGTACATTGGCGAGACCATGCAGACGCTGCGACAACGGATGAACGGACACCGCGCAACAATCGCCAAACAGGAGGGTTCCCTCCCAGTCGGGGAACACTTCAGCAGTCATGGACATTCATCCACCGACCTTCGGGTAAGCGTACTCCAAGGCGGCCTTCGAGACACACGACAACGCAAAATCGTCGAGCAGAAATTGATAGCCAAGTTCCGCACCCATGAGGACGGCCTCAACCGGGATCTTGGGTTCATGTCACGCTACACGTTACCCCACCAGCGAACAAATGTTATCTGTTTTTAATATAATGGGTCATTTGCTGGCTCTCTCTGCCTTCCGGATGTTTCTGCCTCTCTCTGTGTTTTTTTTCTCTGTTTTTTTTCCCTGTTTGTTTTTTTATTGAATGTGTATTCGGAGGTTCTGCAGGTAACACCTCTCTGTCTGAACACGGTGATTGCCTTGGCAACGGGCAGTTGCAGGGGCAGTCTGTAAACACCATTTATTATTGTTCAATATGTATAAATGCGTAGGCTTCAAGGAGATCTTGAAACATTTGCCTGAGGAAGGAGAAAATCTCCGAAAGCTTGTGAATTTAAAATAAAATTGCTGGACTATAACTTGGTGTTGTAAAATTGTTTACGTTTTGACATGACAGTGAACTTTCTGTTTGCTGCTGTAAAGCACCTGCTCCAAACTGCCCAGTTCATATAATATTGTAAAATGGTGGCAGACATATGCCGTGTATTCTTTCGCCATCGCTTTTGTGGTTTTAAATTTTAGAAAAAAAGATTGTTTACCTGCACTAATAGTAGGATGTGCCCTTGAAGCTGTCCAGGAGTATAGTCAGGTCTATTCATGGTTTCAGTTGCTGAACCTGAATAACATAGAATTACATAGAATTTTACAGCACAGAAACAGGCCATTCGGCCCAACAGGTCCATGCCGGTGTTTATGTTCCCCACAAGCCTCCTCCCACCTCACTTCATCTCACCCAATCAACATATCCTTCTATTCCTTTCTCCCTCAAGTACTTATCTAGCTTTCCCTTAAATAAATCTATGCTATTCGCATATTCGGATTAGAGTGCATAATCTAGGCTGATACTTCGGTGCAATACTGAGGGAGTGCTGCGTTGTCTGAGTTGCTGTTTTTCAGAAGAGACATTAAACCTGTTTGGGCGGATGTAAAAGATCCCATGGCACTATTTTAAAAAGATTAGGGGAGTTCTCGTGGTGTCCTGGCCAACATTTATCCCTAAATAAACACATCTTAAACCAGGTTAACTGTTTCTCATTGCTGTGTGTGGGACCTTGCTGTGCACTAATTGGCTGCCTCGTATGCCTACAAAAACAACAGAGGTGTTTGGGATATCCTGCAGACATGAAAGCAACTATATAAATGCACGCTTATTCTTCCTATTTTTGGTCTGCACGTTGCTAGTGATGCAGGTTCTATAAGGGAATATAATTGATGCATGTTTTAGTTTCAATAAGCCTTTGAATATTATCTCAAGTATTTTTTTGAATTCCGAACTTTTGGTACACAGGTATGTCAGTGGATTAGCAACCAGAAATAATAAGTTCAAATCTCACCGTGTTATGAATTTGAAATAACACTAGAAAAATGACCATGCAATTTCCAGGTTATTGTAGAAACAGAACTGGTTTGCTAGTGTCTTTTTGATGAAGGGAACCTGTCACCCCAACCCAGCCAGACTTATACATGACACCAGTTCTACACTGTGATTGACTCTTAATGCCCTCTGAAGTGGCTGAGAAAGCCATTCAATTGTCAGATGGGCAGTAAATCCAGCCTTGCCAACATCACCTACACTCCAAAAACAAACTTTGGAAAAAAAATTCTATGATGTTGTTCATGGTGAGTTGGAGGATGTATTATTTTATTAAAATATAAATGCATCAGTTGGATTTAGTTGAGCCTAATTGCTGGAATGTTTGTATGATTCTTTTCCAAAATTACTTTTGTGGGGCGGGGGGGTGGGGGGGAGAGAAGAGAGATAAAAAGCTTTTTTAAAAAAACAAAATTCAAAAGCTGTATTCAGATAAAAATTTATATCAAGCTTTTTTTAAGAGACTGAGTAAGGGAGTGACTGCAAACATTATATACAGAAGAAAAGGAGACCCCGATTTTGGAAGCCTGATTTACTTAAGTTTTTCCAGATGGTAGCTGACTAGACTAGAATGTCCCAGATTAAATCCCTGTTCTGTATTCAGTTTGCTGATCTCAGTCAGGGCAGAGATATGGGCAGTATAATTGGCCTCTGATTTAGAGAGAAGGAAATCAGCCAGTGATCCCTATCCTGATCATTATCCAGCAACCTTTGGTGGAAGTGTATATGTGTGGGTGTTAGGAATGATTGTGGTGTTCCCTGTGGTCGAGCACTCACTCGAGGCTAAATGTGAATATGATCACTTAGGCAAGATATTGAGGGCAACCAATACTTTTGGAGCCATATTCCAGCAAGGAGTCGGTGCTGTCAGGAGAGATTAGATGGGATGGGGGGATGGCGGGGCGGGGGGGGGGGAGAGGCGGTTGATTTGATTTTTTTTTTTGCCTAAATTCCACACCTCTGAAACTCTGCTCTTGAACTTTGGGGATTCGTTTGTCATAGTCTTGGATCTCTTGAAAGCTTTTGACAGTTTTGCACTCAGCACTTCTGAACAGCTAACATCAGGTGTTCCACCATTTGGTGTTCCACTAACACTGTCCTTGGCCATTTAATTTCCTGTCAAATCACTCTATCTGTGCTGTAGTTAATGGCTCATCCTCAGACTTTTTTCCCCTACCAACATAAAGGTTCCTGAGGGCTCTGTTCTATTGCCCACTCAGTTTCTTCTCCATATCACCTACCTCTTTCATTATTAGACTTTACCCACTTCTGCTGCCAAGGCCACTCGTTCAATTTCTGTTAGATTGTTAAATCCTTATTGCACACCACTTCCATTCCCCTCGCAGTACAGTGGCTAAATCGCTCTTAATCTCATCCATGCCCTTGAATGGGCCAATGAAAATCTTTTTTTTATTCTTTAAAGGCACAGTTTCTTTGAGTCTCTGCAAGTTCAACAAAGTGACGACCTCTTGCCCTTGAAGGCTCCATTCTTAGTTTTTCATCTCTTGACATCCTTTGCCTCACTGTTTCTTCTGATCTCAAATGGAGCCCATATCTCCTCCATTGCTAAAATCTTCTCAATTTTTTTTCTCTCTAGAGCCCAAATCTGCCTAAAACTGAGAGTGAGACTTAAATCAATGAGGGCAAATTGTTCCAATAATTAGAACCATTGTGATCTCTACCCAGGATATTTTTCCAGTTTCATAGAGATGACTTATATGACATAATTGGACTTATTCTTTGGCTTAAAAAGTGGAAATATTAGCTCACTGAAGTTAATATTTATAAATGAGTATATTGGGAGAAATATCTCTTATATTTTGCCAATTTCCATGTTAGTAATGCTGGAAAAGAACTGCATCTGTGCAGTGTTCAAAATTTGATCAGGGGAGTGGGGGGGGGGATTTCTCTATGTAAGAAAGTGATAATGAAATTCTGGAAAATAGAAAGAGTGTCTGACCTGTTCCACTAAACTACCTGTAATGTGCTTCCCAACCATGGTCACTATTTCTGAAAAAATAATGGTCATTATTTGGTCATGGTATGGTCAATAAATAATATTAGAATTTACAGGGGAAGTTCATTTTCTGCACTTGTACATGTTCCGGTGAACACTTCTTTGCAATCCCTACATTGGCTGTGAAGCGCTTAGGCACATCCTGAGATCACGAAAGGAGTTATATAAATGCAATTTCTTTATTGGCAGCAATAAATTTAAAACCTGTTTTTTTTTAAATCATTGGACAGTGATAATTACTAAATAGGAAGCAAATCTGAGTTGGGACCCATATGAATAAACAACCTGACTGAATAAAGTCCAAAATGTCAAATGTTTAAAATACTGCAAATAATGAGGAAAAACATCTGTTTTCGTTCTGTGCTTCACCTGTTTTACCAATCTTGCTCAATTTTACTTAACGTTTTTTAAATTTTCTGAAACACTTCAGAGACTTTTGTTTGGATATGTGTGCTCTCTATTTTATTGTCCCTTTCTGTGGTCATTTTTAAAACAGATTAATTCCCATGGAATAGAAGAAAATGTTAATATTTGCAGTTAATGTCAAGATTCTGCAGTCGCTGTGTTAGGAGGTAGGCCTGAGGTTTTTGTACTTTTTCACGACTCAGTTTACGATGCAGTTTAATTTACATCTATTCTTAATAGCATTTGCTGGGTTAGCTCATTTATTAGCTTTTGGTTTGATTATTTGTATATTTTTAATGACCTAAATGTGCAGTGTTATTTTAACTGTAATAATGGTTTACATCCATACAGCAGTCTTGCAGACTATCACACTCGTTAAACAAGGGCAGCATACCTCTCCTTATAACATGAATTAAACTTCAACTATAATTTTTTGTGTAATTGTAGTCAAAATACTTTTCCAATTGATCAACATTGCATATAATGCTTCTGCTAAATACTTGCTAAACAGTTATGTGGAATTGATACTGAGTGGGTACTGTCTATGTTTGCAAAGTACATTTTATAGTTAATTGTATTTTAACAGTGCCTGTTTCAGCAGAATCTTTTGTATTTTGAGTGTGAATTGAAGATTTTTCTCCCTTTTGTAGCTATGTCTTTAATAAACCAAAACAGTGTGGTGCTGATCAAAAAATATGGAGTTCTATTAAATGTTTTTGATCTTTATTTTTATGTAACTTAGAATATTGAAAATGCAAAAGCTGAATTGAACAACAAATGGCAAACAATGTTGAATTTTCAGTCATCCCAATAAAGTTCTTGTTCATCTGTTTTGTATTTCTAAGATTTTATTGATCCAGCTTGATCAGCTGACATACTGCAGATCCATCTGGCTAATGATATACAATATGATGAGAGATGACTTGTGCTTCTCATAATAGCATGAATTTATTTCTAAATAACCAATCATCCATTAGCCACATTCTTGATGGAGGCTACCCAAGACTACGGGGATAAGCAATACAAGTTGTTTTTTGTAGTGAACTGGTGATAACTCTAAGTTGTGCTTCACCTGGGATCTGGAATTTCCTAACCCAAAAATGGGAGGAGGCCTGTTTTTATGCATAATTAATACACTCAGCTGTATGTTCCTGCAATTTTGTTACTTGATCATTAATAGTAGAGAAATAGGCATTCTCCCATATTTTAAGAGGAATTTTGGTTTCATAGTGAATACTGAAAGTATTGGAAAAATTGGGTTGGGATACCAGCAGGCAAGCCACAGATCTCTGTAGCCTCATGGCGCTAATTATTTTTTAACTGCAAATAGCAAGGAATTGCACGTTCTCATATGAACACATACAAGAGACTTCACAAAATGCTTTAATCTTTATGCACTAGTCTCATAAATAAACTTTTTGAAAACCTATTTCTAGTACAGAAACAGTGTAAGGATCCCTTTGTTTGCCATGTATACGAGGAACTTTAGGATTGAGCTGATGGCAGTTCATCTTTGGTAATTCAGGAAGTTTCATGAATAACTCTTAAATCCTCCAAAGAAAATTAATTGACTCCACTTGAATTGCTAAGAACAATGGAACACAGGTGCCAACCCAACACCAGAAATTATTTGAAAAGAAAAATTGAATGCTTGGTCAATGAGCTATTCAATCTTGATTTACAGCATGTGGTAGAAAGGAAACTGTGACAAAATAGGGAGAAGTTTGTATTTACTGTTGTATGATTCTGGATGAGCAGGATAAATCAGTTTAAAAAAATATCTTCAACCTCCTGTATCTTTAAGGGAACCCCACTGCTTCTGTGGTATTAATGACCAGTGCACATAACTGGCCAGGCCTATCTGCATATTCACTGGGAATTGTCTGTGCTGAATGGGTTTTCTTTATTCAGGAAAAAATATTTGGTGGCTAGAGCATTTATGTGCACATTGCTTCATGAAGGTCTATGAAAAGCTCAACCAAAAGCGCCTTTCCCTATCTAACTGTTCTGAATGGGGAAATTTTAACCCATGGTGGACTGTTTATTTTAAATACTGTATTTAATGCCTGCTGTGTCTTACTGCTATGTATTATTCAACCTGTAAATAAATCTTTGTTTTAGCCTCTACTCATTTGCCTGATACCATGGTATTTCTTAATTTTCAAAAGAGTAAGGGGAAGGTGTTGAAAATCCCACATGACCTCCAATGATTGTCTATTAGTGTGTCCAGGGTTAACAATTACCCCCTATCTTGGATACCAAGTATAATGAGACTTAGCCTGCTTATGGAAACCATCTTTTCACTATGCATGCAATGTTGTATTTCAGTTTCCAATTTACCTTGGTGATCATCCTCAGAATGGAGTCACTGAAGAAGAAATAGACATGGAATCTTTTCAATTGAGAATCCAAATGGCAGTGTGTGGGAACCGGTTGATGAACAAATCAATGCTACCATTGCAATCCTTAAAAAAAAAAAATCATCAACAATGCATCCATGCAAGTGCTCGACCTCAATTCATGGCTCAAAAAGCAAGTTTCCTTTTCATTCTCAAGGGGGATTTTGTCCAAAGGCCAAATGCCACTGCCATGGAGAACAGCAGTGTGAATGCAGAAAGCAGCTGGTTCCACTCCTTCACCTCTGCCAACCAGTGATTGCTTGCCACAAGATCACTGGGAGGTGGGAGAATATATTTTTGATTTATTGGCTATCTATTTAAAGCTCATTGCGCTTAGAGATCTTTTCCAGGATATTCCTGATCAACAAGGGATAGTTGAAAAACTTTTGAGAAGAATAGTCTACACATATCAGAAAAGCAATTTGAGAAGAACTGACAGGTTGTTATTTCTGATAAGGAAGCGAAACATTATGCATTTAAATTATATCTACAAAGGATTAGTTTTCTCTTAGATTTGGGATCTTATTATTTTGTCTACTCAAGTTAAATAAAAAATGTTCTATTAGAAAATTATAATAGATTATTCACTTGTTTATATAATAAATTCATTTCCTATTTTAAACTTTAAGTACAATCTCATCATGCTTTTGAAGTCTGAAATGGGATCCTTTGGAGAGATAAGATCGGCCAGAACCGAAAAGCCGTTATCGAACAGGATATGCTGTTTATTTTCCTAGTCGTGTTATCAAAATCTTATCTAGTCTCCAGGCAAGAATAGAGATTCTTGAGGTATGGGAAGTTGGTGCATGCGCATGAAGTATAACATTTTGCAGCACTTGTGGCCATTCGGCCTATTGCACCTGTGCTAGCTCTCAAAGAGCAACCCACTTATTACCGTTCCCCTGCCCTTTTCCTGTATGCTAGAGAACGTTATGGTTTCAGTCACTCTTTCCAAACTTGGAAGTGTAGTAAACAGTGAAGAGGATAGTTGCATACTTCAGGAGGAAATCCCCCAACCCTTCAGTACTCCTCGACCTTCCTACTCACCTGCCGCTATCGCAAACTTGCCTGCCTCTCAGATAAGCCTACAGCTTCCTTCTGTGCCTCTTGGCATCCTCCCAAAGACCCATCGAGGCACTCATCGCTGCCTCCTTATGAGCAACGACCTCAACTGCCCCATCCTACTCTCTCATCGACCTTCCTCCCCTGCTGGGGACTAATCTTGCAACTCTCCTTCCCGTTCCACTCACCCCTCCGAGGGCTGACCCTGTGGACTCTGCCAGCAGATCAGCTGTCACCGTCCCTCTCTGCATCTCCCTCCAGAATGTCCATTTGTGAACAGGGTCATTGCCATCTACAAGCCTATTGTGGATGATTGCATCGACATCATGGCCTTGACGGAAAACTGGCTGATGGGTGATGACACCTTCCCCCTTAAAGAAGCCTCCCCGTCTGGCTATATCTTCCGCCACTTTCCCCGCACAGACCACCACAGTGGCGGTGTGGCCCTTGTCACCAAATCGCACCTTGATCTGTCCACTATTCCTCTGGCACCGTCTCCTTCTTTGAGCAACTCACCTTGTTCCACCCTTCTCACCTCTCTTTTAAAATCCTCGTTCTCTACCACCCACCCAAGTACCACGCTAAGTTTCTCATCAAGATATCTTTACTGCTTTCCTCCCTCAGCCTCTGCACTGAGCGATTTCTCATCCTCGATGACTTCGACCTCCATCTCAACTCATCATGCCCTCTCTACACTGAGTTCACTCCCCTCCTATCCTCCCTTAATCTCTCCCTCCATATAAACTCCCCTACCCATATTCACGGCCACCCCCTCGACCTTGCCATCTTAGGTGACCTCTCTACTCCCATTGTGTCAATCACGGATAAGGCCATCTCTGATCACTTCCTTGTATCCCTCTTCACCCACATTACCCTTCCCCTTCCCAACCTTGTATCCTTCTGTGTCCAGCAATGGAAAAAAACTCATCCCCCAAGTCACAATGGCATTTTCAAATTCCCAACTGTCTAGCCTTTGCCCCTCCATTCACCACGACATTTCTGTAGCTACTGATGTGCTCAAATACACTCTCGCCTCCACCCTCGATGCCCCTGTCCCCATTAAAACCATTACCCCCTCTCTCTGGTTGTTTCCCCTGGTACGGCCCTCATTTCTGCTTCCTTAAGTCCAAGGGATGCAGACTTGAAGATTTATGGCGGACAACTGGTTTAGCCATTCATCGCCAGACCTGGCTGGACCACACAAAGCACTTTGGGTTCTGCTGTCCTCTGCCAGAACTGGTCACTATTCCTGGGTCGCTGGGTCAAAATCCTAGAACTCCCTAACAGCACTGTGGGAGAACCTTCACCACACGGACTGCAGCGGTTCAAGAAGGCGGCTCATCACCACCTTCTCGAGGGAAATTAGGGATGGGCAATAAATGCCGGCCTTGCCTGCGACGCCCACATCCCATGAACGAATTTTTTTTAAAAATCCCCAGCTTCTCTTCACTACAAGCCGTCTTCTTAAACCCCTATCCCCTGCCTCCTCCATCCTCACCTCCAAAAACAAGTGCAAGGAGCTCATGTAATCCTTTGTCACTAAGATTGAGACCATCCGTTCAGCTGCCTCTGCCGCTTCCTTCTCTTCCCCTAGCCCTGAACTCTCATCTTTCTCTAGTTTCTCTCCTATCTCCCCTCATGCCCTCTCTGAGCTCATCTTGACCATGAGACCCTCCTCCTGCTCCCTCGATCCTATTCCCACCAAACTGCTGACCACCCAACTTCTCTTCCTGGCCCCCATGTTAGCTGATATTGTTAATGGTTCCCTCTCCTTACGAACATACGAATTAAGAGCAGGAGTAGGGCATTCAGCCCCTCGAGCATGCTCTGCCATTTGATAAGATCATGGCTGATCTGATTGTGACCTCAACCCTACTTTCCCATCTACCTGCTATAACCTTTGATTCCCTTGTTAATCAGGAATCTATCTAACTCAGCCTTTAAAATATTCAATGACCCTGCCTTACCATACCATCCTCCTCCAACGCCTCTCCTCCATCGTCTAGCTGGGTGGGACTGCGCTCGCCTGGTTCCATTCTTATCCAGTCGTAGCCAGTGAATCACCTGCAACGGCTTCCCGCACTGTTACCTCTGGAGTCCCCCAAGGATCTATTCTTGGCCCCCTCCTATTTCTCATCTACAGGCTGCCCCTCGGCGACATCATCCGAAAACACAACTTCAGGTTCCACGTGTACGCTGATGACATCCAGTTCTACCTTACCACCACTTCCCTTTACCCCACCACTGTCTCTGATTTGCCATACTGCTTGTCCAACATTCAGTACTGGATGAGCAAAAATGTCCTCCAACTAAATATTGAGAAGATGATGCCATTGTCTTTGGTCCCCAAACTCCTAGCCACCGACTCCATCTCTCTCCCTGGCCAGTGTGTGAAGCTGAACCAGACTGTTTGCAACCTTGGCGTCCTATTTGACCCTGAGATGAGCTTCCGACCACATATCTGCTCCATCACCAAAACCGCCTACTTCCACTTCTGTAACATCGTGTGTCTCCGCCCCTGCCTCAGCTCATCTTTGCTGCTGAAACCCTCATCCAAGCGCTTGTTACCTCTACATTTGACTATTCCAATGATCTTCTGGCCGTCCTCCCATCTTTCACCCTCCATAAACTTGAGCTCATCCGAAACTCTGCTGTCCGCATCCTAACGCGCACCAAGTCCCATTCACCATCACCCCTGTGCTCGCTGACCTACATTGGCTCAATAGTTGGAACAAACTGTTAACTCGGACACAATCTATTCCCTTCATCATCTTATTAACCTTGATCAGATCACCTCAAAGTCTATAACTATTTTCTGCCTATGGCCTTCCAGCCAGTTTTCAATCCAGCTCAATATGTTACCACTAATACCAGAGGCTTCGAAGCCTCTTGTGCATTACTTTGTCAAAAGCTTTTTGGAAGCCTAAGTAGACAATGTCTACTTGGGCTTCCATCATCCACCATCAGATGCCTTTCAATTGTAGAAACATTTTTGTTTACATCTTATTTGTTTTTATATATGACCAGTCAGCCATCTTGGCTTTTTCTTACCACACTCCCTTTTTTGACTTTGGGGACATATTTGTCGTCTTCATTTTTTTAATCTTGTTCTTAAAAACTAACCAGTTAACCTGTTCCAAATCTTCTGCCATTTTAGCAAAGTTTGCCCTTTTGAAATCTGGTATGAGTTGTAGATTTTCAGTACCTTTGGTTGAAATTGAAACTGTATAATGTTGTGGTCACTTGCCCAGCTGTTCCCCCCCACATGAAGGCCTGATATGAGGACAGGCTCATTACTAAACACTCAATCTAATATATAATCATCCCTGGTTACTTCATTGACATGTTAAGTCAGGAAACAGTTGTGTATACTTTCAACAAGTTTTTCAGCTGGGATTGTTCTCCAGGGGAGATTTGATAGAAGTGTTTGAAATTATGAGGGGGTTTTGAAAGAGTAAATAAGGAGACACTGTTTCCACTGGCATGACGGTCAGTAACCAGAGGACATAGATTTAAGATAATTGGCAAAAGAACCAGAGGGGAGATGAGAAGAAATTTTTTAACGCAGTGAGTTGTTATGATCTGGAATGCACTGCCTTAAAGGCTGGTGGGAGCAGATTCGATAGTAACTTTCAAAAGGGATTTGAATATATACTTGAAAAGGAAAACTTTACAGGGCTATAGGGAAGAGCAGGAGAGTGGGACTAATTCATAGAATCATAGAAGTTTACAACATGGAAACAGGCCCTTCAGCCCAACATGTTCATGTCGCCCAGTTTATACCACTAAGCTAGTCCCAATTGCCTGCACTTGGCCCATATCCCTCCATACCCATCTTACCCATGTAACTGTCCAAGTGCTTTTTAAAAGACAACATTGTACCCGCCTCTACTACTGCCTCTGGCATAGCTCTTTCAAGCTCTTGGATAGCTCTTTCAACGAGCCGGCACAGGCACGATAGTCCGAATGACCGCCTCCTGTGCTCTGTGATTCTATGACTTACTGCTTGATTTTCCATGTCTCAGGGGAAAGTCCAGATCTATAGCACCTTCCTAATTATTCTGGCTGAGATTAGAAACTTGCCATTTTGAAAAATTACTGGGGGGAGACCCCATGTTCTAGAATTCCATAGTACATCAGTAACCTAACACAATCTCTCATTACTCGTTCTTTCCACTGCTTCATACTCCTCTGATCAAAACTTCAGTTTTCCAAGAAATAGATATGTAGATAACACAAATTCTGCTGAATTTCTGTATGATGATGATAAGCCCCAACGATAGAAAACATTACATTAGAGATGCAGTATCCTCCCCTCTTATGGTTACAACTTATACTTTTTGAAAAGGAACATTAGCAGGTCTCCTGTGGCATCGCTCACAGTCAGAAGATGAGCTCTTATCACAGCTCAATCACATTTTATATCGATGGCCTTGTTATTATCCTCTAATCACACAGAGGATAATATCAAAGCCGTTGATATAAAATGACTTCATAAAAATCAAATTTGACTTAATGATATTCGAGCATTTTCACCAGTACTTTGGGGATCAGATTTCACAACTCTGGCCATTATTCTTTGAAAACAGCAAAACCTTTGGGTAAAATAAATTAATTTCATTACATGTGTCGCATGTTCCATCAAAATGTCCTTTGTCAATGTTTCCTATGGAAAATCCAAATTAAAATGTCTATATTGCTGTGATGACACCAGGTTGTGTTGTATTGGTTGTTTCAAATGCTGAGTCCAGAAGTTGCATCTTGCCTGTTAGTGTTCTGCAGGGTGTTCATATCTTTTCCCCACAAATCATTTTTTTTTTGAAAAAAATCAGCTACCATTTTTGTCTCAGTAAGTGAAATTTCTAATGTTCAAAATAAGGTTTTAAACACAATTTTAAAAATACATATTTTATAATAACATTAAATTTATCCCAAAGGATTATTTTTGTGACTTTAAATGCCTTCATTAAAATTGTACTTGAAGGCCTCATCCTTTCCCAGAAAACTGGGTTAGAACTTGATTATTTTTGTGTGTATGATATAATAAAGTTACTTTGTAGTATTTTCTTGAATTTTCAATGAAAGGGAAATTGTAGGTTACAAAAATTCCATAAAATGTGTTGTTGTCTTTAAATAGACTACCGAGACCACCTATTGTCATTCACTTGTTCAATTAACACCAAGCGGGTTGTTTGAGTAAAACTTGGCTAAATCATCAAAAGGCAAGAAAACAAATCTGTAACAGGACCACTATGATGTATTATAAAAACCAACACTATACACCAGATACATCGACGACATTTTCTTTCTATGGACCCACGGCGAAGAATCACTGAAGAGACTACACGATAACATCAACAAGTTCCATCCCACCATCAAGCTCAGCATGGACTACTCCTCAGAATCAGTTTCTTTCTTGGACACACGAATCTCCATCAAAGACGGGCACCTCAGCACCTCACTCTACCGCAAGCCCACGGACAACCTCACGATGCTCCACTTTTCCAGCTTCCACCCTAACCACGTCAAAGAGGCCATCCCCTATGGACAGGCCCTGCGAATACACAGGGTCTGCTCAGACGAGGAGGAACGCGATGGACACCTACAGACGCTGAAAGACGCCCTCGTAAGAACGGGATATGACGCTCGACTCATCGATCGACAGTTCCGACGGGCCACAGCAAAAAATCGCATAGACCTCCTCAGGAGACTAACACGGGACGCAACCAACAGAGTACCCTTTGTCGTCCAGTACTTCCCCGGAGCGGAGAAACTACGCCATGTTCTCCGCAGCCTTCAACATGTCATCAATGACGACGAACACCTCGCTATGGCCATCCCCACACCTCCACTACTCGCCTTTAAACAGCCACGCAACCTCAAACAGACCATCGTTCGCAGCAAATTACCTAGCTTTCAAGAGAACAGCGTCCACGACACCACACAACCCTGCCGCGGTAACCTCTGCAAGACATGCCAGATCATCGACACAGATACCACCATCACACGAGAGGACACCACCCACCAGGTGCATGGTTCATACTCCTGTGACTCGGCCAACGTTGTCTACCTCATTCGTTGCAGGAAAGGATGCCCTAGAGCATGGTACATTGGCGAGACCATGCAGACACTGCGACAACGGATGAACGGACACCGCGCAACAATCGCCAAACAGGAGGGTTCCCTCCCAGTCAGGGAACACTTCAGCAGTCAAGGACATTCAGCCACCGACCTTCGGGTAAGCGTACTCCAAGGCGGCCTTCGAGACACACGACAATGCAAAATCGTCGAGCAGAAATTGATAGCCAAGTTCCGCACCCATGAGGACGGCCTCAACCGGGATCTTGGGTTCATGTCACGCTACACGTTACCCCACCAGCGAACAAATGTTATCTGTTTTTAATATAACGGGTCAGTTGCTGTCTTTTCTATGTTTCTACCTCTCTATCTCTGTTTTTTTTTGTTTGTTGTTTTTTTTGGTGATTTGTATATTCTGAGACCTGGCAGGTAACACCTGTCTGTCTGCACACTGATTGCCTTGGCAACGGGCAGTTGAAAAAACTGTCTGTTATCACCAAGCATTGTTCTGTGAATTATAAATGCGACTTCATTTCGAGGATTTCATTTCCACATTGTTCACCTGAGGAAGGAGGTAGCCTCCGAAAGCTTGTGAATTTAAAATAAAATTGCTGGACTATAACTTGGTGTTGTAAAATTGTTTACAATTGTCAACCCCAGTCCATCACCGGCATCTCCACATCGTATTATAAAGAGGGCATTTGGCATGATAGGCTGCCATGATAACTGTTGAAATATCAGGGCTCAATTTTAAAAGCCAAGTCCATGTGCGTTTGGGTGGGGGGGTGGGGGGGTGGGGGCAAAGAAAATCGGAGAAATCCGGAGTGGGAACAAATCCCGGCTCCAACCTGCTGACTTCCACATTTGACCCAGACCCATCTGGGTGCGCGCACTTCAGGAAGCCGGAAGTCCCGCCAGCAATCAGAGCAGGCGGGCTGATACTTAAACCAGTGATTAAGGGTGCTGAACTTGCTGAAGTACTTAATTTTATGTTGATTGAGGCATGGAAAGGATTTTAACTCCGCCTCAGCGTATTTCCCGTGCTGTGTGAAATACGCCATGTTGAAGGAGCCGTGTTTCAGCCGGCAGCTATTTGGATATTTAAATGCCTGTTTGACAGATGGGGATAAAAGGTGAGTTATTACAGCAGGGCACTCAGTTCTCTCAAACTTTTGGCTGGGAGATCTTTGTGTTTAGACTGAAAATTCTTGGTTTCCACTTAGAATTGTTCTGTTTACACATATTTACCAACTTTACAGAACACCTCAAACTGACACTATTAGGATGGGGGGGGGGAGCACGATGGCTGCATTCACCACTACATCCGAGGATGAGGAACATCACCATCCTCGCCAGGCACGGCGCGCATATCCGCCACTTGGAGTTCCACAACACAGTGCTGCGCCACAGGCACCCGCACAAGAACACAGAGGGGCACAACATAGGGAGCGATGTCGCAGGAGGCACTACCCTCTCTGAGGAGCAGTGCATAAGGAGGTTGAGAGTGAGTCGTTGGCCTGGCAGCATCTCATTACCCGTCGCAGTTAAAGCCACCACTGCCCTCAACTTCTTCGCCTTCGGATCATTCCAGGGTGCCACCGGTGACATCGCCAGAGTCTCTCAGTCGTCTGCACACAAGTGCATAAGGCAGGTCACCCATGGCTTGTTTCGCAGAGCCTCGCAATACGTCAACTTCCCCATGGACGACCCCAGCCAGACGGGGAGGGCAATGGGATTACACTCTGTGGCTGGCTTCCTATATGTTCAGGGTGTAATCGATTGCACGCATAGAGCAATCCGAGCATCTCCACACAAGCCAGGACTGTCCATCAATTGAAAGAGGTATCACTCCATCAACACTCAGCTCATTTGTGACCACCGCAAAAGATTCTGTCACGTGCGCGCCAGATTCCCTGGTAGCTGCCATGATTCGTTCATTCTGAGGGAATCCAACATCCCGGGCCTCTTCCACGCACCAAACGCCCTTAAGGACTGGGTCCTCGGAGACCAGGGTAACCCCCTGCACACGTGGCTCATGACACCTCTGAGGAACCCCATCAGCGAGTAACAGTGTCAATACGATGACAGCCACATCACCACCAGGTCTATAATTGAACATGCAATAGAGCAGCTCAAGATGCGATTTCGGTGCGACGATCATTCTGGGGAAGCGCCTCGATCGTTTTGGGGAAGCGCTTCGATATGCACCAGTGAGAGTGGGTCGCATTATGGTGTGTTGTGTCCTGCACAACATGGTGCAACAGAGAGGGGTACTGGTTGAGGAGGCCCCATCCCCTCACCCACCATCCACATTGAGGAGGAGCAGAAGGAGGAGGAGGAGGACAAACCCATGGGCAGAGCAGCGGCTCACCTGGCTGCTTGTGAGGCCAGGGAGTCACTCATATGTGAACGATTCCCATAAGAACAGAAAGTGAGAAGAGTCCAGTCCTCAACACCTGGAGAGACCAGCGTCAACACCTCCCTGCACAAAATAGTCCTGCAAATACACAAACACCCACTGTAAAGTGACCCACTGGGTGGCATCAAGAGTCACCGTTCATGGTGAAGCACATGAAAGGGCGTTACCACAAAAGCCAGTCAAGAATGGGCAAGATGTGGCAGTAGTGGTGAGAATGATAACATTTAATGTGACTTTAACATAAACCAAATATAAATGAAAACATGACAGTCTGTCAGACACCCTTGTGCATACCCTTTGTGATCACATCCTTAGCCTTTCTCTTCCTACCGCTTCTACGTGGTGCATCCCCTGTGGCTGCAGCAGAGGTAGTGGTAGGTTGCTCATGTCCATGGCCGGACCACTTAGATGCTTTCGGCCTACGCCCTCTTGGTTTTGGAGCCCGTGAGGGCCCCTCCAAAGACTGCTGCACCTGCACCTGTGCAGGAGCGGACTCGGCCACCTGGAGAGGAGGCAGCATTGCGGGTACTGGTTGAGAGGGGGGGCAACGGGTGAGATGTGGGTGCACTTCGAGTGGCATCCCCACTTCCATGACCCCTTTTGCCATCATCCCTCTCCTGGACCAGGCCCACATCACTCCTATCTTCCTGGTGGACAACAGTTTGGAGGACATACGTGATGCTTTGGAAGGCCACATCTAAAGTATCTGTCAGCCTGTTTAAGGCGGCAGAATTTTGTTCACCCTGAGTCCGAACGACCGTTGTCAGGGCCTGAATGGACTCATTTGTGAGCCGTGCTTGAAGCTTAACGGAGGCTGGCCTTCTCTCCATCGCAGACATTCCCACACCTACCTGCGACACCATCTCAGACATTTCCGCAGTTACCTGTGCCACTCTCTGACATTTCAGCAGTTACGTGCGACACTATCTCAGACAGTTACTCATGTCCCTGCGACACTATCTCAGAGATTCTCTCACGTACCTGTGCCACCATTCCACTCATGCAGGAGTTGGACTCCTCCATCCTCTATGCTTTTGTGGAGAGTGTGCGTGGCATCTGTACCGGTACTTGGCAAATGTGCTGCTGTACCTCGATCATTCTCCTTTTAAAGGATGGCCCCCGGGGTTTAGCATCTGAGTCCGCCTGAGCAGAGCCCGGAGAGGAGTGCGCCCACCAAAGCGGACTCTCCACAGCTGCCCCGGCCACCAGTGTTTGTTCATGCTCACTTGTGTGTGGTGACTCACCAGGTGCCAACCCTACTAACTGAATGCTAGGACCCACCGAGACGTGAGTATCTGCGCTGGTGGATGGCTCTCTAAGATGTGATGGTGCATCCTCAGAGGCCTGGAGCTTCTCTGAGGAACCGCCCTCTGCTGTCACAGCAATCGTTGAATGGCCTGTAAGAGAACAGAAGGAAATATTAAGAATCATCACAGATGTGTCATGTTGCAATGAGCATACTGAGGTGTTCAACATACCACGCATTGTTAACATCAATTCATGTTGTGTGTGATGAATGTTAAAGTTGTGTCACCAGACATTTGGGGAGTGCCAGTCTCACACTGGTCCTTTAAATCCAGACGCCCCAGCTGACAGCCTGTCATGCAGGTGCGCAGTCCCCCCACTGCGTAGCTTTCGGATGGCAAACCTGGAAGCCACGTAAAGGGCCACCAATTAAGTCACGATCGTGTGGGTAAAGATAAGTTTTTATTATCTGGGTTTG
The DNA here is from genome assembly GCF_035084215.1 of Heptranchias perlo. Lineage (NCBI taxonomy): Eukaryota > Metazoa > Chordata > Chondrichthyes > Hexanchiformes > Hexanchidae > Heptranchias > Heptranchias perlo. The sequence continues at coordinate 25,301,299 of NC_090349.1, read as the reverse complement.
CCGCTTGCCCATTGGACCCCCCCACCGCCATCCTGCCACCCTTTTAAAATTGAGCCCCTACTCTCTACACTTTATTGTGTAGACGGTGGGTGCTGTTACGGTTCTGGCTTTTTAGATACTGGTTCTTGGGTCATCGGCTGCACCAGACTACCATCAAGCAGGCATTGGACAACAACTTAACTAGACTAGCTAAACACACAGAGGATAGTCTCAAGCATGCAAAAAGTCATCCAAGGAGCTGGTACTACTAAAGCTAGGTCCTAGAAATACCAAGTAGGCCTGGCGGCTTGGTAATGCTATTGCCACTGCAATTAAGCAGATTAGAGGAAGGTCTGTTTTGGAGAATTAGGTAGTCGAGATATCAAGTCAGCTATGTAAGCACTAGGTTTGCCATGTAATATCACAGTTTATAATGGTAGTGGTATTGACATGCTGCAGAATAGAATATGGGTTGCGTTTCCGTTCCCCATGTAGTGCTGAGTGGAGTCTAGGTACTTTCCCCACATGAAAGGAGAAAAGTGCACAGAGGTGAGTCAACCTCTGCCAACTCAAGCACCACTACAGCGTGGCACTGGTAGAGGCCAGAAATCAGGTTATGGAAAAGGGTATATTGAGGGTAGCACTCACTGAGGGAAGAGCAGAAAAAAATTACAAGGGAATTTTTGTTTAAATTCTGAGACCTCACAGTGAGGTGCAACTCATACCAGGCAGTCTTTTGTCATTGAATCTTTGATGGACCTTGCATGGCATGGTGTACAGAGGAGAGCAGATTCCACAGTCTGGGGCTTGCAGTGAGCAATGACCAGGGAATCGTGGCCTGATTTTCTGTCCAGTCATTTAAATGTATCAGGCAGTACGTGTCTGCAGGTTTCCCGCCCAGTGCTCCCTGTGAGCACCGTTTGATGCCCGGAGTGCCCAACTGCAGAATCAGCCCTTGGAAATCATTTTGTAAAATTAGCACGTTCACAAGTGCAAGCAGCATCTATACTGGCTCTATGCTTTCTACCTGTGGGTTAATCAAACACTGAACAATCCACTCCAAGATATATGGTGATGATTACAGTAATATGCTGATGAAGGGAGTAAAAGGATGTTTTACTAGTATGAGGTTGGCAGCAATTGATTAAAAAAGCAAAAGCTGTTTATTGAAACAGTCCACGTAGTTTTTATTTCATAGTACTAGAACCAAAAAGGACAGGGTTACAAATTCATTTATTGTTAAAATAATTATTATTTGAGCTCTTTTACATTAATGTCTCCGAACTCCCAAAATGCCTTGAAGCGGATGATTTTTTGTTTGGTCAGTAATAAATGCACTTAAAGCAGAGAGGCAGGTATGGCACTGCTTGTTCCCTGTCCCTCCCCAAAAGATATAGTGCCCTACATAGTCTGATTTGAGCACTCCTGTGCCTTTACTACCCAATACCCAGGGATTTGTAGCGAGCTCAGAAATCAAACAGAAAACTCTTACTACCACTGTATTTTGCCTACTGATGTTATCACATGTCGTCACGTGATTCTCCTTGACTTCAGAAGGTGGTAAAATAAATAGGTCAAGTGAGGTCATAGACTCCCAACAGATTTATTAACTCGTAAATGGATAAGCGAACTGAAGGAATAAAAAATTGTATATTTATTGTAGTTACAGGCTTATCTATCCCTTCTTGGAAGACAGAACAATACCAGTTGTGCCTGCTGTGCTACACTGCAGTGTAAACTGAATTGGACACAAGTTCCTTGAATATTGACCTTTTATGTAGTAGTTTGTTGTTGACCGTCCGTGGAGTCTCCATGGCCTACCTATCTCTCTCTGATGGCTTCAAATGGATTATCTAAGACAAGCTGAGAAATTATTTTCAAAAATGACTGGGATGATCAAAATTTAAATATGATGCAGATGCTGGAATTTAAATGTGTCTCTTAAACTCAAAAGAACTTCCAATCAAACAAATAAAACCCACAAGATGCTTGCATTTGAATTGAACAATCTGGCCTCTCCCTCAGACACCAGGCTAGTCACAACATAAAATCGCCAAATATTACAGCATGTAAGGAGGCCATTCAACCCATTGGACCTGTGCTGGCTTTCTGAACAAGCTATCTACTTAGTTTCATTCATTTGCTTTTTTCCTACACCCTTTTAAATCTTTCTTTCAAACTGATAACTTAAGGCATCTGAGCCATGAGAAGTAATTGAAGAGCATGGGATTGTTTACTCTGGAGAAGAGATGGCTTAGGGAAAATATTAAGTATTCAAAATTCTTAAGGGAACAGATACATTGAACTCCAATAAAAAGCATGCAGTTGTCACAAAATCTAAAATTCAGGAATATGAGCTCAGGCTTAAAATATGGAAGGTGCACAGTTTTGATTGAACTATGTAAGGGAAATTTGGAGATATCTTAGGGAGCGGGCAATTGAGCGGTATTATTTTGTGGGACTGACCTGATGGGCTGCAGTCTTTTCCTGTACTGACCTATATTATGTAAACTAATATTTCTAGCACCTCTCTGATAACATGGGCCTTTTTTCTGAGAGTAAAGTCAATGTGCACCTTCTAAGGGGTTTCCTGTGATACATGCCAGATTCTCTTCCAGCTAGAGAATGTGAATATAGTGTATCACTCCAAGTCCAGCTGGGTGGGACTGCGCTCGCCTGGTTCTATTCTTATCTATCCCGTCGTAGCCAGCGAATCACCTGCAAAGGCTTGTCTTTCCGCTCCAGCACCATTACCTCTGGAGTCCCCCAGGAGTCTATCCTTGGTCCCCTCCTATTTCTCATCTACATGCTGCCCCTTGGCGACATCATCTGAAAACACAACATCAAGTTCCACATGTATGCTGACGACACCCAGCTCTACCTCACCACCAGCTTCCTCGATCCCTCCACTGTTTCTGATTTGTTATACTGCTTGTCTGACATCCAGTACTGGAGGAGCAAAAATTTCCACCAGCTGAATATTGGGAAGACCGAAGCCATTGCCTTCGGTCCCCGCCACAAACTCCGTTCCCTAGCCATTGACTCCATCCCTCTCCGTGGCCACTGCCTAAAGAGTTCGCAACCTTGGCATCCTGCAATGAGCTTCCGACCACGTATCCGCTCCATCACCAAGACTGCCTACTTCCACCTCCGTAACATCGCCCGACTCCGCCCCTGCCTCAGCTCATCTGCTGCTGAAACCCTCATCCATGCCTTTGTTACCTCTAGACTTGACTATTCCAATGCTCTCCTAGCCGGCCTCCCATCTTCCACCCTCCACAAACTTGAGCTCATCCAAAACTCTGCTGCCCGTATCCTAACTCGCACCAAGTCCCGTTCACCCATCACCCCTGTGCTTGCTGACCTACATTGGCTCCCGGTCCGACGACAACTCGATTTTAAAATTCTTATCCTTGTTTTCAAATCCCTCCAAGGCCTCACCCCTCCCTATCTCTGTAACCTCCTCCAACCCTACAAATCTCTGAGATCTCTGCGCTCCTTCAAATCGTGCCTCTTGCGCATCCCTGATTTTAATCGCTCCACCGTTGGCGGCCGTACCTTCAGCTGCCTAGGCCCTAAGCTCTGCAATCCCCTACCTAAACGTCTCCACTTCTTTACCTCTCTCTTCTCCTTTCAAGATGTTCCTTAAAACCTATGTCTTTGACTAAGCTTTTGGTCACCTGTTCTGATATCTCCTTATGTAGCTTGGTGTCAAATTTTGTTTGATAATTGCTCTTGTGAAGTGCCTTGGGACGTTTTACTACGTTAAGGGCATGAATGCAAGTTGTTGATGGAATAGGAATGAAATGCTCACCATATGAGTATTGTGAGGGAAATGAAAACTAAGGGGATGTTATGTATCTGTTTTGATATGAATTAAAGTCAGTAGCTTAAGTGTGAGGTGATTGTTTCTCCAGGAAACCTCAAAGATTTAATACCATTATGACGTGTTTTGTAGGTACTAGGGCAGATTGTAAGATTAGTACTTTAGGGCTGTTGGTGGCAACAAAATGTACATTTTTACAGAAGGAAACAGACCAGACAAATCTGTGGTTTAGTGAGGTGGCAACCATTGAGGGTTTTCAAGATCTTGCAAACCAATCTAAAGTGGACATAGGGAACTAAAGGATTAAATCTGTTCACTAGAAATTGGTCTAGTGCATCTGCGGTTATGTACAGAGTTTGGGAATAAGGCAGGAGGCTGATTCTGACATCTTGAATCGATCACTATTACTGGAAAGTGCTCCTGAAGCATAAGGCTGCATATGTTTGATGTGAAATATCCATTTTTAAAAAATTTCCCTGTGCTCTGAAGATTTTGCTGGGATACAGCATAGATTTTCCAACTGGGGCTACTGAATCCCCGGGAGGTCTGTAGGTGCATAAGGATTCAATATTTTTCATATTTGATCACATGCAGGCATGTTATTTCTATTGTTAGATGCTAACAAAGTAATTTTCAGTATTTTCATTTGGGTAGCTGACACCGTCTTTTGGAAGTTAAGATGAGGAGTTCTCGGGAGTGTATCAAACTTTGCAAAGGCAACCCCCCACACAAAGAAAAGATTGAAAATCCCAGGTTGATCAGACTTACTCCAGTTCTGCTCTCCATCCAGTCTAATTGATTTGATACTGACATCCTCCAATCTCAAGTGAAAAAAAGCTGGCTTTCCTTGTGGAATGCTAGCGAGGTGACGCATTGATTGAAAGGCTCGTTATCAGCTTAGAAACACTGACTGTCGCCATGTATGTGGGATATAGTTCCACAGCCGGCAGCCATCCAATACTAGACCCAGGTGGCCATTCTTCATGAGCTTAGGCAGTGTCTATCAGGAGGCTACGCTTTTCGGGGTTATCATTGCTTGGGCTAGTATTTTTCCCACCCAACATCCATGAACACTTTCCAGTGAGGAAAAGCAATCAGCTCTGGTAATGGAGTTGGCTGATTTTTTCCATATCTGGTGCTGCAGCCGATTGTTTCACCCCTACTGTCATCCTGGCTGAAATCAGCTTACTCAGAACTGAATCTGGGTCCTTGAGGTCTGTATGGCTTAATATTACAGTGATCATTGGATGAGGTGTAATATTCATTTTGCGCTTTTTTATAATGTCATTTCAAAAAATATTTACATGAAAAGTAACAATATTAAATGTTAATTCTGCAAAAGAATGTTTTCTCTTTTATCCCAAAGAATCAAAAAAACCTACAGTATGATTTAAGAAACTTAATATTAGAATTTTTAAAGATTATTCAAAAATAAACCAATAGATATATAGATTAATTTCATAAGACACATAAACATGACAAAAATTTGAACCAATTCAGTAGTCAAATTGTTCGGACATATGACCAGAAACTTCATAATTTTACACATCTAACTCAGTCGGGAGATTTGTCTGTGGGAGCATTAGTTTTGTAATTTTATTTTTTTTGCACAATTTTATTAAAACATTTTGTTAGAAATTGTATTTTTAGGTGTAAATGGAGTGGGTTTGTTGAGTAACTAAATGATTGCTCAAAAAAATTGTATGATTTGGTTGTTTTTGTGCTAGTTATCATGCGACAAATTTTCTCGTAGCTTTGTTCGTTGCTTTTGAGTCAAAAAAAAATCTTGCATTTATAGAGTATCATATCACATCCTCAGGATTTCTCAAAGCTCTTCACAATCAATTAATTATTTTTCAAGTGCACCCACTGTTAAATAGGCAAATGTGATAGTCATTTTCACACCACATTGTCCCATAAATAGCAAATAAGATGAATAAGGGAGGTTTGTTGACCGGGACATCAGGAGAGCCTCCACATCCACCTGAAGCATTGGAACAGATAGATGGGGCCTCAGTTTAACATTTCATCCAAAAGACAATGCCTCTAGACAAGGCAATACTCCTTTAGTTCTAGAGCCCTGGAGTGGAGCTTGAACCCACAGCCTTCTGACTTGATGGCAAGAGTAGCACTGATTTCACTGCAAATGAAAATCGGGCAGGTCCTATAACGGTCTGGCGATCCTGGCCACAGCACAGACCCATGTGGAAATTGGCTTACCACGTCTTTTCATTCTCAGAAACCTTGTTTCACTCCTAGCCTTTGCCATCCGCCATCCATCTGTTTCTTTTCACACTGCGGCCACATTCTTGACAAGTACTCAACAACTGAAGTAGGATTGACTGGCCTATAATTTCCTGGTTTCACATTTGTCACTCTCCAGTCCCCGATCTTGGGAAATATGGTTGGTCACTTCATATGTGGTGAAACGCTGCGTCAGCGCGACTGCCCTAGCTTACTCTCCCTACTGGCTTCAGACTGACTATTAAGCTGAGCCCAGCGCGGACACGATGGCCTCCTTCTGTGCTGTAAATTTTCTATGATTCACAAGATCCTGGCCACAAAGCGGTCCATCAAAGGGATTACAAAGCCCTGTCCCCCAACACAGACCTGACACATGCCTACATCCCAGATATAGAGGTCAACATAAACCACTACCCCATGAAGTCGATCACTTTTTGCATTTGGAATCAAATGGATTCCCTTGATTCATTGATCTGTGCTCAAAGCTTTGAATTACCGCTAGATAGGTTCCCATCCAATGGTGATCAATTCAATCATACATAGCAAGCAGCTCCAGAGCTGCACAAGTCTCTGCTTGGCCCTGAGGTGTGAATGTTGGCTTGACTATAACGTAAATTCTATTCAGTGGGGTTCCGCAAGGCTCAGTCCTAGGTCCCTTGCTTTTTGTGATATATATTTAGTGGTTTGGACTTAAATGTAGGGGCATGATTAAGAAGTTTGCAGATGATACAAAAATTGGCCATGTGGTAGATAGTGAGGAGGAAAGCTGTAGACTGCCAGAAGATAGCAATGGACTGGTCAGGTGGGCAGAAAAGTGGCAAATGGAATTCAATCCATAGAAGTGTGAGGTAATGCATTTGGGGAGGGCAAACAAGGCAAGGGAGTACACAATAAATGGAAGGATACTGAAAGTTGTAGAGGAAGTGAGGTTCCTTGAAGTGCATGTCCACAGATCCCTGAAGGTAGTAGGACAGGTAGATAAGGTGGTTAAGAAGGCATTTGAAATGCTTTCCTTTATTAACTGAGGCACAGAATATAAGAATATAAGAGCAGGGAGGTTATGCTGGAATTGTATAAAACACTGGTTAGGCCACAGCTTGAGTACTATTTACAGTTCTGGTCACCACATTACAGGAAAGATATAATTGCACCATAGAGGGTACAGAGGAGATTTATGAGGATGTTGCCAGGGCTGGAGAATTTTAGCTATGAGAAAAGATTGGATAGGCTGGGGTTGTTCACTTTGGAACAGAGGAGGCTGAGGGGTGATTTAATTGAGGTGTACAAAATTATGAGGGGCCAGATAGAGTAGATAAGAAGGACCAATTTCCCTTAGCAGAGAGGATTAGAGGGGAGCTGAGGAAAACTTTTTTTTACCCAGAGGGTGGTAGGGATCTGGAACTCACTGCCTGAAAGGGTGGTAGAGGCAGAAACCCTCAAGTCATTTAAAAAGTACCTGGATGTGCACCTGAAGTGCTGTAACCTACAAGGCTACGGACTAAGTGCTGGAAAGTGGAATTAGGCTGGGTGGCTCATTTTTGGCCAGCGCGGACACGATGGCCTCCTTCTGTGCTGTAAATTTTCTATGATTCAACAACCTCAACAACTTGCATTTATGTAGCACCAAAGAATTGTCCTACGCCACTTCACAGAGGTGTAAGGAAAAAATGAACGTGTAGCCATGGAAGGAGATATTAGGAAGGCTGATCAAAAGCTTGGTCAAAGAGGTGGGTTTTAAGGGGGGACTTAAATGAAGAGAGGGAGGTGGGTGTGTCGAGGATTTCCAGAGCATGGGCTCTAGGTGATTGAAGGCTAGGTCACCAATGGTGGGGTGAAGGGAGGGGGGATGCACAAGAGGCCAGAGTCAAGGGAACAACCGGTTCAGAGGTGGGGGAGTGTTGGAGAGCTAGAGGAGTTTACAGAGATAGGGAGGGTCAAGGCCATAAAGGGATTTAAATATGAGGATGAGAATTTTAAATTGGAAGCACTGTAGGACCGGGAGCTAACGTAGGTCAGCGAAGACAAGGTTGATGGGTGAGCAAGACTTGGTGTGGGATAGGATACGGGCAGCAGAGTTTTGGATGAGCTGAAGTTTACAGAGGTTGGAGGATGGGACGTCTGCCAGAAGAGCATTGGAATAGTCGAGTCTGAAGGTGGTAAAGGCATGGGTGAGAGTTTTAGCAGCAGATGGGCCGAAGCAGGTGCGGAGGTGGGCGATGTGTTGAAGGTGCAAGTAGGCAGTCTTTTTGATCGAGAAGAGATGGGGTAGGAGACTTCGCTCAGGATCAGACATTCTGCAGGGAAATGCAGACAGTGATTGATCCACGGGCAGAATCCAAGGGGGCAGTGTTGAGTGGGTGGGTTGGGAAGGAGAACAGTGAGGTTAGGCTGCAGCAGGCACACTGGATAGGAAAATCGCCACGATAAAGTGATGGGAGGATAGGATTGCTCAATCACCAACAACACCTACTTCTACCTCCATAACATCACCGTCTCCACACCTACGCTGCTGAAACCCTCATCAATGCCTTTGTTACCTCTAGACTTAACTATTCCAATGGTCTCCTGGCTAGACTCCCATCTTCCACCCTTCACAACCTTGAGCTCATCCAAAACTCTGCTGCCCATATCCTAACTCGCACCAAGTTCCGTTCACCCATCACCCTTGTGCTCACTGGCCTACTTTGGCTCCTGGTCCAACAATGCCTCGATTTTAAAATTCTCATCCTTGTTTTCAAATTCTTCCATGGCCTTGCCCCTCCCTATCTCTGTAACCTCCTCCAGCCCTATAATCCTCCGAGATCTCTGCGCTCCTCCAATTCTTGCCTCTTGTGCATCCCCGATTTTAATCGCTCGACCATTGGCGGGCGTGCCTTCAGCTGCCTAGGCCCCAAGCTCTGTAATCCCCTACCTAAACCTCTCCACCTCTTTACCTCTCTCTCCTCCTTTAAGATGCTCCTTTAAAACCTACGTCTTTGACCAAGCTTTTGGTCACCTGTCCTAATATCTCCTTATGTGGCGCAGTGTCAAATTTTGTTTGATAATTGCTCCTGTGGAGTGCATTGGGATGTTATACAACGTTAAAGATGTGATATAAATGCGGTTGTTGATGTTGTTATAAGGAGACAGCGACAGGCCCTTCGGAGAATGCTAAGAGAGGCACAGAGGCTAGCTGTGGGATTATTTAAGGGGAATTCAAGCCTGCAACAGCAGCAGGAGAATAGGAAGGCAGAGTAGAAGTGTTGGGTCGAGGGGGGGGGTGCAAAGTACCCAAAAGGGGGGGAAATGAAATTGGCAAGACTGAGCAACGGCATGAGGAGGCATGAGAGAGGGGCCAAGAGAAAAATAAGGTTGATAGGAGTAATGGGCTTGGGTCCGGAGCAGCAGCCAAAACGTTCACGCGAACTGACACAAAGGAAATTTGAGTTACACAGGCATGGTGGAGATTAGAAAAGGCATGTCCTGATTGTATTCAGCCTTCAGAAAGCTGCTAGCAATAACTGACCTTAACGTTGGAATGAAATGGCTAACAATAAAGGATCCACCAGATAATCTAACACTTGATTTTTGTCACAACATTTTCCATCTCCCAGCAAAAAGCTGCCTCCTATGAATGTCCAATATCTTATTTGTGAGGACCGTGTGCACAGTGCTTCTTATATCACCATGCTAGCCTCAGGGTTCCATGGCTGTAGGTGTGACCTGACTAGGATATTTGGAGAAGTTATGCTGATGTTGAGGTAGGGTTCCATCACCTGAATTTGAGTTTGTAAATCTGAATTTGTAACCCAGATAGATTAGGAGGGCAGTGTGATGCAAGGAGCTTCTTGCTCGTCTGGTGGTTATGGGCTCTTATTAATTGTGGAGGGTTTTGTGGTAGGTTTTAGGAGTAGCTTGCCTAGGAGGATGGGTGCTTTGTCAGCTCTAGACATAGCCTGTGCATCACTCACTCTGATTGTGAAATATACAATAAATGTTTTGTCTATCTGTTTCTTGCAGGGGAAGGGGGTTGTTGGTTTGTACCCCAATTGCAGGATGCACACTGTAACTCACTGCTAGGAGCAAGTACTCTGGCAGCCATCCCAATTTCAATGGCCAGGTAAGTACTGCTTATTTGTGACTTGCTTCCAAGTAAATAAATAAAACCAATGGCATGTGGACATTTTAAATAAGGCTGAGTGTAGTCTCACATCAGTAGGATTTGAAGTTTCAAACGCAAATATAGAAATAGTAAGGTTGAAGAATTTAAATGATAAATAAGGTTAACATTAGATCCAAGCACTGTTTAAATTACACCCAAGCACTGTATCAAACAAATGAAAATATTAAGGAAGGATTTCATTTAGTAAGTTTTAAAAACTAAAAGCAATCCCCATTTTTCAACTGTGCCGTGCAACAACAAGAAAAGGCTCAACAGAAAGGAAACTGCTTATCTGTGGTTAATCAAATTTCAGTGTTCCATTACACGCGAACTTTTATTCTAAAGCTTTGCTTTGAACTTGCATATTTACAGGTACTTACAAACTTATCGCTTCGTGTATGTGTATCTTTACCGGAAACTGGAGCACAGAAACCACCAGTACAAAAACAGCTATAGGGGTTATTGCAAGCAAGGGGATAAGCAGCAATTCCCACAGTGTGGGAACACTGTGAAGACGGGGGAAAAAAGACCAAGCTTGGGGAGAGAAAGAGAGCAAGAGAAGGGCTCAATGTTGGTGAGAGTCCTTCAAGGTATTTTTTAATTGAGCTTCTCACCAATGTCTCAAATAACTAAACTGGCACTTTCACAGGTGGACAAAGCCATTCCATGGTGCTGGAACATAGAATTGAATTCCATGTCTAAGGCTGCTGTTATCAACGTGAAGCATTTTTCGATGTGCATCAGTGTAAAAACATCGGTACAACTCAGGGATTTGGTTCTAATCTGACTCTTGAAGGTACTGACACAAGGAGGTGTAAAACCACCTCAAGTAGGTAGTCTTCCATTATTTAGGCTGTGGTGATTTCTTGAATTTAGTATGGACGTTTTAATGTTATGAGAGAAATGATAGTCCCATTTGCTGAATTGGGTTTGCCAACTGCAAATCACGCTACACATATCAGCCAGTGTCTAAAACAGAATTCATTTATTTTTCAGTTGGTATTTAGCAACAATGTAAACAATGTAAAATAGGACCCATATTTGTCATATTGAAAATGTTGTATTAGATTCCTATTAAGAAAATGTTTCCGTGCAAAATGAGATACTTTTGAGATTAGATTTTTTTAATAAATAGAACAGATATAGTTGGCAGAATTTTCAATGTATCGCAATTAAATGCAGAACCCCGCACATCACTTAATTTTTCTGATAATGTATGACAGAAATATCAACATAAGCTGAAATTTTGACCACATCGTTTGAAAATATGACAAACAATTGGGTTCAATCTTCAAAACTGAGTATACTTATAATATCCACAAGTGTTGATATTTGAAATTGTTAAGAGTATAGAATTCAACAAGATAATTTGTAAAATTAAAATCTGACAATTGAGATGTTGTGATATATATATATATATAAATAATTTAGAGAAACATGTCCTAACAAATAAATATGTAATAATTAATAAATATTTAATAAATATATTTTAATAAGATTTCAATAGGCTTTTTATCTACAAACCAATTTAATATATAAATTACGGGCATGTTAAATAAATGTTGTTGGAGCCCAGTAAATTGACTAGCAGGGGTACAATAAATGCATTCCCTTGCTTTGCAGTGCAGCACTTTGTCAGCTCTGGGTTAGGTCAACAGGCCTAATCTGAAGATGGAGGGGAAAATGGACATGGAATAATTTGCCTCATGTGACCCCACCCCCTGTAGGACAGACATGGAGCAGCTTGAATAAAACATAGATAAAAATGTAAGTGTGTAAAAAAAAGTGTGTATATATACACATAATATATATATAAAATGCTTGTGTGTCATAAGTGAGTGAAAATAGCCTTATGTCAAGTGTGTCTGTCACACATGCAATATCTATGTCATACTTACACTTGGTTGACTTAAAACAACAAATCACAACTGTACAGATAGAAACTATCAATGAACATATAGCATCTTTAAAAAAAAGTCCTTTTTTGCCAGAGTCTTCTGACCTGGAGTTTGGTTTTATAAGCAGCTACCAAGTAACACATTTTCTTCATCAACTGCAATTTGTCTCCAAATGACCTCATGAGATGCAATTAGACTTCATAGCCTTACAAAGTCAGGCTAGTTTAAACATGGCTGCATTTCAGCAACAGAATAATACGCAGAACATCGCTCCTGCTCATAAAACAGCAAATCCTACAACTTTGAGCAACTCCATAAGAGAGCATCAATAAATATAAAATAAGTTTAAAAACCTGATCTTAAAATCAAAATATTCAGATCTACATCTTACAAAAATATTTCTTCAATGCATCTAACCACTTCACATACAGCACAAGTACTTTGTAGCCGGATTTCTTCTTTTCAAAATTAGATTCTATTAGTGTACTTGGGATGCAGACTGGGGGTGCAATGGAAGTGTAAATATCCAATGCTTTCCTGATCTCGTTGGTAATTGTGCTCATCTGGTATTCGTGAAATTTGAGTTCTGCCATCATATCTTGAAGACTGTTTGTATTTTGGTTTTCATGCATCTTGGAAAAGTACAATGTAAAACATTTGAAGGCTGTGTAGAACTGGGAGAGAAGCTCAGTTTTATCCATTGATGCCATATCATTTAATTTTGGAATACCTTCAACAGTCAATGTTTGGTTCCTTAGACCCAAATCTATGGAAGTGAATCCTTGCTTCTCGACCTATGTAAAATGGACAGAACAGAGTAAAGAATAGGTCACTTAAAATAAGTTGGCAGAATTTAACACAATCAATTATTTAAAAGTAACATTAAACTTGGGACACAAAGCAATAGACTGAAAAGTGGTAGTTAATCTTTACACTTCTTAAAATGTTCTAACTGTGAATATTAGCCCCAAACAAGACAGTGTAAACAAAGGTAATGTACGTTGAAATGCCTAAGTCATGATATGTGTTGGTGTAGCATCTGTATACGTGTAGCATATCAGTGAGTGGATTCAATATCTATTCTCATTGATGGTAACATCTAATGTGCTTTACTGGTAGAAGCTAAACAGTTTTAATTGAAGATAACAGAAATAAGGAACAATGAACTTTTACAAAAAGTAAATGAATACTACAATAATGTTAGAAGGACATTCAGTCTGTAGTTTCTGTGTATTAGAAATGTAAGTTAAAGTAACCACAGACCAACAATTTGTTGGCCTCATATCTCTGGCTATATGTCTCATAGAAAATTATTAGAAAAAATTGCCAAAAAAATATTTGGGCAGGATGGCAACTTAAAATATACTCACATAGAGTTGTAAGAGTTTTGACTCAGGTTCCAGTTGTTCAGCTATTTGGCACGAATGCTTCAGCCGGCACAGTGAATGGCAATAAACTGCACTGAACAGTAAAATAAAGCAGAGTTCTCTGATTCCTGGAATGACACATGAAATGTGTGTTAAATAAATTAAATGTTACAAATAGCTTTTAACATTTAAAAAATTAAATATAAATGAAACTATATTAAATCAGTTTTAAAGAGTTTTACCTGTTGTGAAGTTCATTGTGAAATACTGACTTTAACCAGTGAGCACGGACCTGAACTCTTCTTGCAGTAGATTTCTTTGAATGGTGACAGTAGCACAACATCCATATTTATATCTTTAAACCAAAGTTGGAATTTTTGCTGATTGAAAATGGAATAAATCACCTGACCTTAATGACCTTAAACTGATATGATGTCATTCATTTAAACTCCACCTTCAAATTTCTGTGATTCTATGGTTTTTAACTACATACATTTAAGATGAAATTTTGATTCGGAAATATAACTTATTTTCTTACTAATTTTCTTCTTTTCTTAAGACATAGAGGGTGAAATTGGTCTTGGATGGTAGTGCAAAATGGACGATAGTGCATCGACAGCCCATTTTACACTCTGCCTAATTTTCAAATAGGGAGGAATTATATTTTCAATTATAATCTGTTTAGCTTTATTAATTGTTCAGAAATTGATTTTATATTATCCACACATCAAAACCATCATCAATAAAGATGTAACATTAGAATGTATTTAGATTTTTGCAGTATTTACATAGCAAATTTATTTACTCCCAATTCCAGAGATTCCCCACCTCCCTCGATTGGGGAGCATATCAACATTTAAGAAAAAAGGAACAATATTCCATTTTTCCTTTGCAGCTTAATGAATCCAATAAGTCAATCAGCCTCGGGGTTGGCCGTTGAAGAAAGCTGCATCGACATTGTCATTATTCCAACAGTAGTCTATCTAAGTAGTTTTCTACTTTGAAGAATAGATTAATATCAATTTATAATCACCTTGGCTAAATCAGCCAAATGCAAATCCAGTGTTCAGAGCATCACTAGGCAGGATCTCTCCAACTGCTTGCCTAAGTTTAGGTGACTATGGAATACGACCATGTGATGTTCACTGATTCATTGGAAGCTTTCGGCAACAGATGGGGGATGCAAGGAATTGAGTGGATTATCAGCCTGAACTTGAAAATGACTAGATGTTAATTTTAGCTTGGCCAGGCTGCCCATTTTGTTTTATTAATGCTGTCCTCCATTTACTGGGTGCTTGGGATGTTTTGGTGGCATTGTCGGTCTATACAAAACAGAATACTGCCTTGTTCTGTAAAATGTGCATTTCCCATTGCTTGAGGTCATGGGTTTGTGTTAACGGAATGGGAACTCTTATCTCTTCGAGATTTTCCCGGATTTCCTGCCTCCATCATTAAGAAACCTGTCAATCCATTAATGTTCTTTGCTTTTTCTTTCCTTGATCTTGCATTAATCATGAGCTGAAATCTAGCTGTCCAAATCTTCCAGCAATTTCTCTTAAACTTTTGTTTCCCTTTTTCTCTTAACTTACTGTTGCCATTGTGTTTAAATCATCTGATCAGACATAATAAGCATATGGTGGTGTAGTGGGTTATGGTTCTGGACTAGTAGCCCAGAGGTTCAAATTTTACCGTGGCAAGTTGTGAAATTGAATTCAGTAAATCTGATCATTTGTGGGCTGGCACCAGAAACAAATGGCCATGAAACCTACCGGATTGTTCTAAAAGTCCAACTGGTCCTTCAGGGAAGGGAGCCTGCCACCCGAGCCTGATCTGGCCTACATGAGACTCCAGTCCCATACTATTTGGTTAATTCTTATTGCCCTCTGAAGTGGCCTAGCACAAATACAATCGCTAAGCAGGCGGTGGGGCATGTAGGATTGGCCAATATAAAAAAAATGTGGTTTTGGCAGTGCTGCCCACATCCTAAGAATGAATTTTTTAAAATCATTAAATGCAATCATGGAAATTTATCGGTTTAGTAGTAGGAAATAAAATGCTTCACCTTTGTCCATGAGTCAGATTTCACTTCTGATGGTAATACAGGAATAATGACTCGTAAAACAGAGATGTGACCTACTTCTTGAGGAGCATGAGCCTGGTGTATTTGATGAGCTAGTTTGTCAGGATGGGATGGGGCAATTGTGAATTTCAAAAGCCATGTGCCTGCAATAATTGCATGTTGAGCTACCTGATCCAAATGAGCTCTCCTATGAGAAAATACATCAGAATGGATCCAGAGAACTGCAGAGAGGGTGGGATAGGAGAAGGTAGGTTACAAAAGAAATCTAGAAGCAAGGGTAAAGAGGAAGCTGTGTCACCCAAGAACTACCTTTGGTTACAGAAAGGAAAGCGCTGTTGAATTCCACAGGATGAGTGGGGTCAACACAACCACACTGATTCTGAAGTAGTCATTTTGTTAAAATTCACATGATCACAATTATCGTCATTTTAAATATTGACCACGTCATTTATGACGGTGCAACATAGGTACGGAAAGCTCATTTGGTGATGCTGAGTTTAATGTACTATGTTGAGTTTTCATATCTAATCAGATGAATCATCCATCTCTAAAACCCCAGCCTGGTCTGGTATCTCTCTAAAAATCCCTGTGGTACCTCTGAGAAGCAGGATGAAGATGAAGAAATAGAGCAAGTGCGGGGGTGGGGTGGGGGGTGCACGCTGCTGCGGTCCCAGCGGCATAACAGAACCAATAGCAGAAGCTGGAAAACTATCTTCTCAGGTACAAGATTCTCCACAGGGTGAGCTCACAAAAGCTTGTCCTTGGTTGTATCTGGGGAAAGGATACTATAATAAATTCATATGATAGTAAAGTCAAGACAGAAAAGGAGTAATGTTCCTTTAAATTTAATGCATACCCCTCGATCTTAGAATTGCTGTTGCTCAGCAACTGGAAATTATAGCTCTTAGCAACTGTGAGGTCAAACTATGAACACTTGAGTGTCAGTAAACAACATTTGTAAGTTCTGTGGCTCACTGTACATTGGAGGAACTAAACCTTGCTTTAGGGATCACCCTTTTTTTTTGTTAGACATTGCCAAACTATCTACCTAATATATCTGTATGCATCCACAGTACTTGGAGCCATATACTTGAGATCAAATGGACACTGCATGATATCAGCACCTTGAGGTTCAAACTACATATTTTAGACTTCTTGAATGTTTAGAAATGGCCGCTGTTTCTGCTTTCATAGTTTTCCAGTAACAGATAAAGACTTTGTACCTGAACGACTTTCCTTGTGGCAGTGGGAGCTGGGTAAGGAATGAACAGCCTATTCCAGTCATAGGGTTTGTAAACTCAACGGAATGATTCCCAGGCAGAAGAACCAATGTTGAAACTATGACTGGGCCTATGAAAAACTGGTCTGAAATTTAAAATTCTTAATAGATTTTGTTATATACTGTAATTTCTTCAAATATTCTGATTACAGCTAAACCACAATTAGATTATTATCGGCACATTATGAATTTGTGATCTAAAGCAAGAGGTCCTGTTAGTTTTATCTTCAATGGATGAGAATTTTTACACTTGTGATATCAAACAATTTGTGATATTGATGGATGTGGACTTATCAGGATGTATCCACATGATTTGTGAGAAATTATTTTATTGATTTATGCCATTTAGTTGTTACTGAAAGAAATACAGTCCCCACCACTTAAAACGTCTACGTTTAAAATGGGCAGTCGCTTATATCGGCCAAAAAGCGATAACCATTAACCATTTTCATTAACTTCAATTTCAAAGTTGCCGGTTGTAGCGTCTTAATGCTCCGTTAATTTTGGATAGAAACAGCTTACTCACTAGTTTGCATCTTGTTATGGTGCACTTCTTATTTATGAGGCTCCTCAGATGAGTAACTAGAACTTCATTTATTTTCTTGGGGATTCTAGGGTGTATATTCCTCCAGATGAAAGCATTGAATTCCTGGTCTCGGTCACATCTAACTAACCTAATAGAGTTCTTTGGAATCATTGAGGTGATACGTAAATGAGGATCTATAGGTGTCATTATTTTGATTTTCAGGCAGTGCCAGGAAATTCTCATGCTCTATGCTAAGGCCCACGCCCATAAGCAAGCATTCACTCCCTGCAAATTGAAGTATAACATTATATGCGCAATTGCTGGTAAAATAGCGGTTGAACAGATCTCCCTTATTACAATTATTACTGAAATTTGATTACTGGAAATGACATGAGCCATCTTGTGTCTTCCTAGTCTTCAGACAATGGAATAATCATACTGTAAAACTGTATGATTTAGGGTAGGAACATAGGAACAGGAGTAGGCCATTCAGCCCCTCGTGCCTGCTCCGCCATTTGATAAGATCATGGCTGATCTGTGATCTAACTCCATATACCTGCCTTTGGCCCATATCCCTTAATACCTTTGGTTGCCAAAAAGCTATCTATCTCAGATTTAAATTTAGCAATTGAGCTAGTATCAATTGCCATTTGCGGAAGAGAGTTCCAAACTTCTACAACTCTTTGTGTGTAGAAATGTTTTCTAATCTCGCTCCTGAAAGGTCTGGCTCTAATTTTTAGACTGTGCCCCCTACTCCTAAAATCCCCAACCAGCGGAAATAGTTTCTCTCTATCCACCCTATCTGTTCCCTTTAATATCTTATAAACTTTGATCAGATCACCCCTTAACCTTCGAAACTCTAGAGAATACAACCCCAATTTGTGTAATCTCTCCTCATAACTTAACCCTTGAAGTCCGGGTATCATTCTAGTAAACCTACGCTGCACTCCCTCCAAGGCCAATATGTCCTTCCAAAGGTGTGGTGCCCAGAACTGCTCACAGTACTCCAGGTGCGGTCTAACCAGGGTTTTGTATAGCTGCAGCATAACTTCTGCCCCCTTGAACTCTAGATATAAAGGCCAACATTCCATTTGCCTTCTTGATTATTTTCTGCACCTGTTCATGACACTTCAATGATCTATGTACCTGAACCCCTAAGTCCCTTTGGACATCCACTGTTTTTAACTTTTTACCATTTAGAAAGTACCCTGTTCTATCCTTTTTTGATCCAAAGTGGATGACTTCACATTTGTCTACATTGAATTCCATTTGCCACAGTTTTGCCCATTCACCTAATCTATCAATATCGCTTTGTAATTTTATGTTTTCATCTACACTGCTTACAATGCCACCAATCTTTGTGTCATCGGCAAACTTAGATATGAGACTTTCTATGCCTTCATCTAAGTCGTTAATAAATATTGTGAATAATTGAGGCCCCAAGACAGATCCCTGCGGGACTCCACTAGTCACATCCTGCCAATGTGAGTACCTTCCCATTACCCCTACTCTCTGTCGCTTTTCGCTCAGCCAACTTCCTAACCAAGTCCGTACTTTTCCCTCGATTCCATGGGCTTCTATCTTAGCTAACAGTCTCTTATGTGGGACCTTATCAAATGCCTTCTGGAGGTCCATATAAATAACATCCATTGACATTCCCCTGTCCACTACTTTAGTCACCTCTTCAAAAAATTCAATCAGGTTTGTCAGGCATGACCTACCTTTCACAAATCCATGCTGGCTCTCTCTGATTAACTGAAAATTCTCGAGGTGTTCAGTCACCCTATCCTTAATTATAGACTCCAGCATTTTCCCCACAACAGATGTTAGGCTAACTGGTCTATAATTCCCCGGTTTCCCTCTCTCTCCTTTCTTAAAAAGCGGAATGATATGTGCAATTTTCCAATCTATGAATCATATTTATTAAAAGGTAAAAATTAACAGGAGCAAGCAATTAGAACAACAAGTTTCATTATCTTACAACATAAAACTCTAATTTCCTGGTTGCTAAACAATAAAAGAAGCAACACTTCACTAATTCTGAATAACTCTGAACATGGATATCATCCATAATAAAAACTTAGACATGAGGTTGAGTTCACCCTACAAAGTCTTCACACATTCACTTCCACACTGATAGAACTGCAAGAACTGGTGAACTTGCCAAAAGCTGCAGAATATATTTCTCTGCCTGGGCATGGAGCTATCAGCCAGCAATCAGAAGATACCCTGGCACCAGATTAGCTGAAATACCTGCTAACACCATACTTGCCTCTTGGCTGGGTTGACGATGAGCTCTGTCCCTGTAAATAAGTTCTGAAACAATGACAACTTCCTTGCTCTCAAGTGAGCATCAAAGGCCATTGATATCATCTGATTATACTTGCCCCCATATAACACCTAACCTTTCAGAACAACTTGTTTATATAGTTGAGACCGGGCATCTGAGACACCTGAAACTGACTTTAGATATTAGCCTGACGTGTGACTATGGATTGTTTTCCAACACTGAGAAGCACACCTGCAGTAATCAATTTAAAATAAAAATCTCACCAGCCTTAATAATAAAAAAAAGGAGACATTCCTGTGATATTAAACAGGTCAGATTTCTGATTTGTCACAATTGTATCCATTTGACAAGGTTCCATATAAGAGATTGTTGGCCAAAACCGAGGTACATATAATTAGGGGCAATCTCAAGACACGGGTAGGAGATTGGTTGCGAGTTTGAAGGCAGAATGTTGGGATAAAGAGGACCGGGGTAACTTAAAACTTCGACAAGGGCTGGAAACTGGCGGTATAGGATTGGCCGCCCGTTACACATTCAATGGGAAGGAAAATCTTGTGGGGTGTATAACGGATGGCCGATCCCATGCCGCCAGTTTTCTGCCCCGCCGAAGTACTGAGGGAGTGCTGCACTGTCAGAGGTGCCATCTTTCAGATAAGATGTTAAAGTGAAGCCCCGCCTGCCTTCTCAGGTGGATGTAAAAGATCTCATGGCACTATTTGAAGAAGATTAGGGGAGTTCTCCCATTGTCCTGGCCAATATTTATCACTCAAACAACACCTCAAAAATAGATTATCTGGTCACTTACCTCAATGCTATTTGTGGGACCTGGCTGTGTGCAAATTGGCTGCTATGTTTGCTTATATAAATTCAAGTTCTTTAATTATTTTCAAGAACAAAATTGTTGTTAATGTTGGCACTATGTACAAAGTTGTACACAGGTGAGTGCTAATATAAAATTACAAAACTAAAATTAACAGTGAAGAGTAATCCCTGACCATGTGTGATCTGAAATACAATAATGGTAACAGCTTTGCCCTCTGGTGTTCAACATGAGAGCTACTGGATTATGTTACAACCTATGGGAGTATAGGTATAAGCCCATTCTAAACATGGACCTGAATAACAGAGTGACCTGCATCAGCCTATTCTTCATCCTATCATCCAATAAATTGGGCAAGTTACTGTTCTCAAACTTTGTAAATCATTGGTTCGGCCTCAGCTGGAGTATTGTGTCCAATTCTGGACACCACACGTTAGGAAAGATGTCAAGGCCTTGGAGAGGGTGCAGAGGAGATTTACTAGAATGGTACCAGGGATGAGAGACTTCAGTTATGTGGAGAAAATAGTGAAGCTGGGATTGTTCCCCTTAGAGCAGAGGAGGTTAAGGGAAGATTTAATAGAAGTGATCAAAACTATGAAGGGATTTGATAGAGAAAATAAGGAGAAACTGTTTCCACTGGCAGGAGGGTTGGTAATCAGAGGACACAGATTTAAGGTAATTGGCAAAAGAAGCAGAGACGAGATAAGGAGAATTATTTTTCGCAGTGACTTGTTACAATCTGGAATGCATTGCCTGAAAGGGTGGTGGAAACAGATTCAGTGGTAACTTTTAAATCCTTACAAAGGAAACATTTGCAGAGCAGTGGGGAAAGAGCAGGGGAGTGGGACTAATTGGATAGCACTTTCAAAGAGCCGGCACAGGTACAATGGGCCGAATGGTCTCCTTCTGTGATGTATGATTCTATGAAATCTCTCATTACAACAGCTTCTCAGCACATTACTTGAAATGTTCTTTAAAAAAAATACTTACATACTTGTACTGCACCAAAGAATAAAAAAAGGCAGCATTCTCAGATCTCAGCACTGAATTGTGAAGTGTGTGTTAAATAAATGAAACATAACAAATAACCTAACATCCGAGAAGTAAAATGTAAATGAAACAACTTTTAATAACTTTAAAAGAGTTTTACTTTCTGGGATGTTCGTTATGGAAATATTGGCTTTAATCAGTAATATCTGAAGAACTGAACGTTTCTTTCACTGGATGTCAGGGACAGCTGTATAACATCCATACTTACAGAGTTATTGGTTGAGTAAAAAGGGAATTGATCACCTGACATTAACCTTAAATCTGTTGCAGTTTCGTTCATTCAAACTGAGGCAGTACACGCAATTCTTTTGGAATAAAGTTTTACATAAAATGTTTGGTTTTATTTCATCTAACCTTATTTTAATTTAGTAATCTATCTTTTATTCAAAGAATACTTTGGACAGGATGGTACCTTAAAATACACTCACAGAGGATTGTAAGAGTTGTGTCTGAGGTTCCAGTTGTTCGGCTACTATGTACGAATGTTTCATCCAGGGCTGTGAAACGCAATGCATTGCACCAAACAATAAAATAAAGCAGAGTTCTCTGATTCCTGGAATGACACATGAAATGTATGTTAAATAAATGAAATATTACAAATAACTTTTAATATTAAAAAAAATTAAACGTACATGAAATAATATTAAATAGGTTTTGAAGAGTTTTACCTGATGTGACGTTCGTTGTGAAATATTGAGTTTAACCAGTGAGCATGGACCTGAACTCTTCTTGCAGTAGATTTCTTTTAGAATGGTGACAGTAGCACAACATCCATATTTATATCTTTAAACCAAAGTTGGAATTTTTGCTGATTGATTCCATTTTCAATCACCTGACCTTAATGAACTTAAACTGATATGATGTCACTCATTTAAACTCCACCTTCAAAATTTCTATGATTCTATGGTGATTAACTACGTATATTTAAGATGAAATTTTGATTCGGAAATATAACTTATTTTCTTACTAATTTTCTTCTTTTCTTAAGACATAGAGGGTGAAATTGGTCTTGGATGGTAGTGCAAAATGGGCAACAGTGCAAAATGAGCGATAGTGCATCGACAGCCCATTTTACACTCCGCCTAATTTTCAAATAGGGAGGAATTATATTTTCAAATATAATCTGTTTAGCTTTATTAATTGTTCAGAAATTGATTTTATATTATCCACACATGAAAACCAATATCAATAAAGATGTAACATTAGAATGTATTTAGATTTTGATTACAGACCTGAACTCTTCTTTAAGTAGATGTCCTTTACAATGTCCGGTAACAGCAGCACAACATCCATATGTATATCTGAACCATTTGCTGGAATTTTTGCTGATTGAAAATGGAATAAATCACCAATAACCTTAAATCTGAAGATGTTACTCATTCAAACTCCACCTTCAGATCGTGATTAATGACATACATTTAAGATGAAATTTTTATTCAGCCAAATATAACTTTTTCCTCGCTAATTTTATTAAGACATTAGCCCCGATTTCAACCCTGCCCACCTGGCAGGAACGGTGCAGGCGGGGGGTTAAAATGGCGATCAGGTATTCCCGCTGTGTTTGTGTTTGCCCCCCTTTTTACTCCCGGGTTTTCAGGAGTGTCGACGCCCTCGCACTGCAGACAGCCTGGGGCCTCATGAATATTGAAATGTCAGGGTCCGATGATGTAATTCAGACCCGACATGATTTTAGCTGGGGATCAAGACTGCGACACCCAGTGTTGGAGCTGCCAGGGAAAGCTGGTGACAGAAAAGATCCTGGGCCAGAAAAGGCTAGGATAAGTGATTTTTAATTTTTTCTAAATGTTTTCTTTTGGCCAAGAGGGGCAAGAGTGCTCTAACCAGCCCCACAAGGAAGCCTTAGGCCTCTCCTACCTGGGCTTCACCCCCCCTCCCCCCGGCTGCGATTCTCATTGGACCCCCCCCCCCCAATGACAGTGCCGGGGACCATTCCCTCGGGACCCCGGCATCGACCTCCAGCCACCCGATATCCAACTCCTGTCTGTTGGCCTCCACATCATTCCCGCCAGCTTCAGGCAGGAATCCTATTTCTGTCATTAAAGTGAGGCCCGGGAGTTAAAATGGCCCCAGCCACATACTGGTGTCATGGATGCTTCCCTCCGGCCCAGCCCCCGCACGGCGCACTCCCACCTAAGGTTAAAATTGGGGCCTGCAGTATCTCACTCTAGAGGCAGTCATTCATGTTTAAGCTTTTTGTGTCACGATTTTGGTCCGATGATGTCATCAGACCCCAACTGCAAGTCTAACTGTGGCCTGAGTGGGGAAGCCACTGCAGCATTCCTGCCAGGTGAAGACAGCAGGAAGAGGATCCAGGGACCAGAAGAAGCCCAAACAGGTACGTTGTTTTACTTTCATTGTGGGGCCAGGAGCAGCAGGAGTGCCTTCTTGCCATCGAGCCTCCCTCTGTTGCTGGTCGACATCCTCCAACCACCTGAACTTCGGTTCCCACCCACTAGTCAGATGCCGCAACCCACCTGTTTCGGGCAGGTAGCTTACCGGCGGCATGCAGATGAGACCCCGGCGATGCCTCTCGCTGTGAAGGTCGGTAGGTTTGGTGCTTGCCCCACCGCCCACCCAAATCCCACTCCAGGTTAAAATCGGGGCTAAAGATTTAGGGTAAATAGGTGTTGCTCTGACCGGAGAAAAGTTAGAAGCGGTGTACCCAGGGAGCCTGTGCTGGGTCCACTTTTGTTCTCGGTAAATATATAGATGATTTAGGCTTGGTTATAAGGAACACAATCTCAAAATTTGCTGATGACACAAAAGTAGGAGGTTTGGCAAACAGTGAGGACGATTGTAAAAAGCTTCAGGACGATGTGGGCAGGTTAGCGGAATGAGCTGATAGGTGGAAGGTACAATTTAATGTGGATAATTATGAGGTATTAAATTTTGGGAGAAAAACAAGGAATGGGAATATACACTCAATGGAAAGACATTGAAGGTGTGGTGAACAGAAAGATCTAGAGGTTCAAATATGTAATTCCCTAAAAGTACGTGTGCAGGTAGATAAAGCTATAAGAGGCCAACAGAATTTTGAGTTTTATGAATAGTGTTGCAAGAGTACAAGAATAATGAAGTAAAGATAAATTTATACAAAGCTTTGGTTAGGCCACTGTTAGAGTAATGTGTGCAGTTTTAGGTGGCCCATTATAGAAAGGACATTAAAGCCAAGTACAGCATAGATTCACCAGGATGATGCTATGGGTGAGAAACTATAGTAATGAAAAGAGACTTGAGGTACTCAAACTATCTTCACTAGTGTAAACAATTTTACAACACCAAGTTATAGTCCAGCAATTTTATTTTAAATTCACAAGCTTTCGGAGGCTTCCTCCTTCCTCAGGTAAAACATTTACCTGAGGAAGGAGGAAGCCTCCGAAAGCTTGTGAATTTAAAATAAAATTGCTGGACTATAACTTGGTGTTGTAAAATTGTTTACAATTGTCAACCCCAGTCCATCACCGGCATCTCCACATCATATCTTCACTAGAGCAGAGGAGATTAAGATGAGACTTCATAGAAGTATTTAAAATTATGAAGGGTTTTGTCAAGGTGAATCAGGAAAAACTATTCCCTCTACACGGAGTTACAAGGGGCCATCAATTAAAATTGTCACAGAGTAAGGAGAGAGGTTAGGAGAAATTTTTATGGGAAGATTGGATAAATATTTGAAGCCGAGGAAGATACAAGGATATGGGAAGAGTGAGGCAGTGGGATGAACTTTAGATTGCTCCAGCAAAAACTTAGCATAGATGCGATGGGTCAAATGGCCTCTGTGCTGTGTGAACTTCTATGATTCCCAAAGTTCCAATACGGAGGGAGCAGTATTAGATCCTATTTCAAATGCTCTTCATTGACACCATGGTTAGTGCTCAGAAAATGATACAAAATAGTAACAGCTTTTTGTGTGCTGCTTCTTAATTATTTGATTTAATTGCTGATTATTTACTTTTCTGTGGTAATTAATTTGTGACTAACTGAAGGTGTTAGATGTAAATTAGCATTTACGATGACCAAGGTAGACTGAATGGACATAAAATGATTTAACACTAATACTTCTCAAACGCTCTGGTTTGTTATTTCTATATAGAATCCAGGTCATTATAACACTTATAGTTAGATTTTTCATAAACAAATCATCCTGCTTGGTTTTATCTCTAAAAAGTTTCTTTTGTTTTTATTACAGCCATTATAATTAAATCTGCTCACATTGATGGGCAAATTATTAAATATATGATAGCAGAACTAGATCAGAGAAAAGGAACATTGTCTCTTTAAATTACATCCATATGCTTCTATCTTAGAACTGCAGCTTTTGTTGTTGCTTGGCAACTGGGAATTAATTGTACCTCCTAGCAACTGTGATATCAAGCTACGTAAACGACTGTCACTAAACACCATTTGTAAACAATGTGGCTTACCGTATATTGGGAAAACGAAGCCATAAATTTGGGATTTTTTTTCAAACATCTGTGAACTAAACATATTTACATGTATGTGTATCCACCGTACCTGGAGCCATATACTCGATCAAATGGACACTGCATGATATCAGCACCTGGGGAATCAAACTTCATATAATAGACATTTTGAATGTTTCGAAATGGCCACAGTTTCTGCTTTCATAGCTTTCCAGCAACAGATGAAGACTTTGTGCCTGAATGACTTTCCTTGTGGTATTGGGAGCTGGGTAAGGAATGAACAGCCTATTCTATTCAAAGGGTTTGAAAACTAAGCTGAGGTGATTGTCATGGAAAGTACGACTGGGCCTATGAAAAACTGATCTGAAACTTAACTAAAGAAATGAAAATTCCTAACAGATTTTCTTACATATTGTAATTTCTTCACAAATTTTGATTACATCTAAAGGACGATTAGATTATTCTCAGCACAGAATGAATGTGTAATCTAAAGTAACTGGTCTTGTTAACTTTATCCTAAATGGATGAGAATAAAACACATTTTTTACACTTGTGATACAAAACAATTTGTGATATTGACAGATATGCATTTGTAGAAAAGTGAGTTAATCAGCATGAGGTAGGTCCTGATTGGACAATCTTATAGAATTCTTTTGAACAAGTAACGAAGGATAATTGAAGGAAATGCAGAGATTGTGGTTTATATGGATTTTCAATAAACATTTGACAAGGTAACACAAGAGATTTATGGCAAAAATAACAGCACATGGAATTAAGAAGAGCATGGCTGCACAGATCGAAAGATGGTTGGAGAGCTGACAACTTTCACAATAGGTGATGAGACATCCGAAACTGTCTTTAACTCCAGCCAGTCATGTGAATTTTCCCAACGTAGAGAAGCGGCATCTGCAGTAATCAACTTAAAAGGGTAATATGACAAGCCTTAATAATAATCCATATCATGGATGACATAACGGATAAGGTTGATGTTTTGTATATGGACCTTGGAAAGGCATTTGATGAAGTACCACATAATAGACTTATAAGCAAAATGAAAGCCCATGGGATTAAAGGGATAGTGGCAGCGTGGATTCAAAATTGGCTAGGGGCAGAAAGCAGAGAGTAGTGGTCAATGGTGGTTTTTCAGATTGGAGGGAAGTATACAGTGGTGTTCCCCAAGGGTCAATATTAGGACCACTGCTCTTTTTGATATATATTAATGACCTGGACTTGGGTATAGAGGGTATAATTTCAAAGTTTGCAGATGACACGAAAGTCGGAAAGGTAGTAAACAATGTGGAGGATAGTAACAGACTTCAAGAGGGTATAGACAGACTGGTGAAATGGGCAGACACATGCAAATGAAATGTAACACAGAGAAGTGTGAAGCGATACATTTTGGTAGGATGAATGAGGAGAGGCAATATAAACTAAATGGTACAATTTTAAAGGGGGTGCATGAACAGAGAGACCTGGGGCTGCACATACACAAATCTTTGACGGTGGCAGGACAAGTTGAGAAGGCTGTTTAAAAAAAGCATAGGGGATCCTGGGCTTTATTATTAGAGGCATAGAGTACAGAAACAAAGAAGTTATGCTAAACCTTTACAAAGCACTGGTTAGGCCTCAGCTGGAGTATTGTGTTCAATTCTGGGCACCACACTTTCGGAAGGTTTACAAGGCCTTACAGAGGTGCAGAAGAGATTTATTAGAATGTGCCAAGGATGAACGACTTCAGTTATGTGGAGAGATTGGAGAAGCTGGGATTGTTCTCTTTAGAACAGATCCACATGGCAGAGTGGTCAAAAAAGTAAAGGCCCATGGGATCCAAGGGAATGTGGCAAATTGGATCCAAAATTGGCTCAGTGGCAGGAAGCAAAGGGTAATGGTCTACGGGTATTTTTGCAACTGGAAGGCTGTTTCCAGTGGGGTGCCACAGGGCTTGCTACTAGGTCCTTTTGCTTTTTGTGGTATAACAATTTGGACTTAAATGTAGGGGGCGTGATTAAGAAATTTGCGAATGACACAAAGATAGACTGTGTGGTTGATAGTGAGGAGGAAAGCTGTAGACTGCAGGAAGATATCAATGGACTGGTCAGATGGGCAGAAAAGTGGCAAATGGAGTTCAATCCAGAGAAGTGTGAGGTAATGCATTTGGAGTCAGCAAACAAGGCAAGGGAATACACAATAAATGGGAGGATACTGAGAGGTATAGAGGAAGTGAGGGACCTTGGAGTGCATGTCCACAGATCCCTGAAGGTAGCAGGACAGGTAGATAAGGTGGTTAAGAAGGCATATGGAATGCTTTCCTTTATTAGACAAGGCATAGAATATAAAAGCAGGGATGTTATGCTGGAACTGTATAAAAACCTAGTTAGGCCACAGCTTGAGTACTGTGCACAGTTCTGGTAATCACATTACAGGAAGGATGTAATTGCACTAGAGAGGGTGCAGAGGAGATTTACGTAGATGTTGCCAAGACTGGAGAATTTTAGCTATGATGACAGATTGGATAGGCTGGGCTTGTTTTCCTTGGAAAAGAGGAAGCTGAGGCGTGAACCTGCAATTGAACTTGAAGGCAAAGACATAAGAACATAAGAAATAGGAGCAGGAGTAGGCCAATCGGCCCATCGCGCCTGCTCCGCCATTCAATAAGATCATGGCTGATCTGATCCTAACCTCAAATCTAAATTCATGTCCAATTTCCTGCCCGCTCCCCGTAACCCCTAATTCCCTTTACTTCTAGGAAACTGTCTATTTCTGTTTTAAATTTATTTAATGATGTAGCTTCCACAGCTTCCTGGAGCAGCAAATTCCACAGACCTACTACCCTCTGAGTGAAGAAGTTTCTCCTCATCTCAGTTTTGAAAGAGCAGCCCCTTATTCTAAGATTATGCCCCCTAGTTCTAGTTTCACCCATCCTTGGGAACATCCTTACCGCATCCACCCGATCAAGCCCCTTCACAATCTTATATGTTTCAATAAGATCGCCTCTCATTCTTCTGAACTCCAATGAGTAGAGTCCCAATCTACTCAACCTCTCCTCATATGTCCACCCCCTCATCCCCGGGATTAACCGAGTGAACCTTCTTTGTACTGCCTCGAGAGCAAGTATGTCTTTTCTTAAGTATGGAGACCAAAACTGTATGCAGTATTCCAGGTGCGGTCTCACCAATACCTTATATAACTGCAGCAATACCTCCCTGTTTTTATATTCTATCCCCCGAGCAATAAAAGCCAACATTCCGTTGGCCTTCTTGATCACCTGCTGCACCTGCAAACTAACCTTTTGATTTTCTTGCACTGGGACCCCCAGATCCCTTTGTACTGCAGTACTTTCCAGTTTCTCGCCATTAAGATAATAACTTGCTCTCTGATTTTTCCTGCCAAAGTGCATAACCTCACATTTTCCAATATTGTATTGCATCTGCCAAATCTCCGCCCACTCACCCAGCCTGTCTATATCCCCTTGTAGGTTTTTTATGTCCTCCTCACTCTCTACTTTCCCTCCCATCTTTGTATCATCTGCAAACTTTGATATGTTACACTCGGTCCCCTCCTCCAAATCGTTAATATAGATTGTAAAGAGTTGGGGACCCAGCACCGACCCCTGTGGAACACCACTGGCTACAGGTTGCCAGTCCGAGAATGTACCATTTATCCCAACTCTCTGCTTCCTGTTAGATAACCAATCCTCCACCCATGCCAGAATATTACCCCCAATCCAGTGATTCTTTATCTTGAGCAATAATCTTTTATGTGGCACCTTGTCGAATGCCTTCTGGAAGTCCAAATACACTACGTCCACTGGTTCCCCTTTATCCACCCTGTACGTTATATCCTCAAAGAACTCAAGCAAATTTGTCAGACATGACTTCCCCTTTGTAAAGCCATGCTGATTTTGTCCTATTAAATTATGTTTATCCAAATGTTCTGCTACTGTCTCCTTAATAACAGACTCCAAAATTTTACCCACCACAGATGTTAAGCTAACTGGTCTATAATTTCCAGCCTTCTGCCTACTACCTTTTTTAAATAAGGGTGTTACATTGGCAGTTTTCCAATCTGCCGGGACCTTTGCCGAGTCCAGAGAATTTTGGAAAATTATTACCGAAGCATCCACAATCCCGACTGCCACTTCCCTCAAGACCCTAGGATGTAAGCCATCAGGTCCAGGGGATTTATCCGCCTTGAGTCCCATTAATTTACTGAGTACCAATTCCTTAGTGATTTTAATCGTGTTTAGCTCCTCCCCCCCTAGAGCCCCCTGTTTGTCCAGTGTTGGGATATTCTTAGTGTCCTCTACCGTAAAGACTGAAACAAAATATTTGTTCAGCGTTTTTGCCATCTCCATGTTTCCCACCATTAATTTCCCGGTCTCATCCTCTAAAGGACCTACGTTTGCCTTAGCCACCCTTTTTCTTTTTATATAACTGTAGAAACTCTTGCTATCTGTTTTTATATTTTTTGCTAATTTATTTTCATAATCTATCTTCCCTTTCTTAATCAATCCTTTTGTTACTTTTTGCTGTCTTTTGAAGACTTCCCAATCTTCTATCCTCCCACTAAGTTTGGCTACTTTATATGTCCTTGTTTTTAGTCGGATCCTATCCTTAATTTCTTTACTTAGCCACGGATGGCTGTCATTTCTTTTACACCCTTTTTTCCTCAGTGGAATATATTTGTTTTGAAAGTTGTAAAATAACTCCTTAAATGAACACCACTGCTCATGTACCGTCTTACCCTTTAATCTATTTTCCCAGTCCACTTTAATCAATTCCGCTCTCATACCATCATAGTCTCCTTTATTCAAGCTCAGTACGCTTGTTTGAGAACCAACCTTCTCACCCTCTAATTGGATATGGAATGTAACCATGTTATGGTCACTCATTCCAAGGGGATCCTTAACTAGGACATTATTAATTAATCCTGGCTCATTACACAGGACCAGGCCCAAGGTTGCTTGCCCCCTTGTTGGTTCAGTTACATACTGCTCAAGAAATCCATCCCTAATACACTCAATAAACTCTTCCTCAAGGCTGCCCTGCCCAATTTGATTTGTCCAGTTAATATGATAGTTAAAATCCCCCATAATTATAGCTGTTCCCTTATTACATGCCCCGACTATTTCCTGATTAATACTTCTTCCAGCAGAGTTGCAACTATTAGGAGGCCTATATACTACGCCCACGAGTGTTTTTTGCCCCTTATTATTCCTTATCTCTACCCAAACTGTTTCATTATCCTGATCCTTTGTCCCAATATCTTTTGTCTGTATTACAGTGATTCCTTCCCTTATTAACATAGCCACCCCACCTCCCCTTCCTGCCTGTCCTTCCTGATTGTTAAATACCCTGGCATATTTAATTCCCAGTCGTTGTCACCCTGCAGCCATGTTTCTGTAATGGCCACAAGATCATACCCATACGTCATTATTTGTGCCGTTAACTCGTCCATTTTGTTACGAATGCTACGTGCATTCAGATAAAGAACTTTCAAATATGTTTTGTGACACTTAGTTCCTGCTTTTTCCTTTTTTAACACTTTACCTTTTACTCCATACCTTCTATCCCTTCCTGATATGCTTTCCTCTGTCTCCCTGCTCAGGTTCCCAACCCCCTGCCACAGCTTTGATGCTGAGTTAATCGCCTTACGCCTTCTAGTTTTCATTTTATCTGTCGTGCCTAAAGTATCTAAAGTGCCTAAAGTACACTTTCTTTCCGCTGCTCTATGCTTTTCCCTTTCACTTGTTCTTGAACAACTGTTTGTACTATTTGTATTGTAGATTTCCCCTGGGTCTTCCCCTCTCTTGCTGCTCTCAACTTTATTCCCTTCTGACTCCCCGCTCAGGTTCCCATCCCCCTGCCACTCTAGTTTAAACCTTCCCCAACAGCTCTAGCAAACACCCCCGCGAGGACATTTGTCCCGGTCCTGCTCGGGTGTAACCCGTCACGCTTGTACAGGTCCCACCTTCCCCAGAACCGGTCCCAATGTCCCAGGAATCTAAATCCCTCCCTCCTACACCATCCCTGCAGCCACGCATTCATCCTGTCTATTCTCCTGTTCCTATACTCACTAGCACGTGGCACCGGTAGTAATCCTGAGATCACTACCTTTGAAGTCCTGCTTTTTAATTTATCTCCTAACTCCTTAAATTCACCTTGCAGGACCTCATCCCTTTTTTTACCTATGTCGTTGGTACCAATATGGACCACGACTACTGGCTGTTCACCCTCCCCCTCCAGAATGCCCTGCAGCCGCTCAGTGACATCCTTGACCCTAGCACCAGGGAGGCAACTTACCATCCTGGAGTCACGTTTGCGGCCGCAGAAACGCGTATCTGTTCCCCTTACAATTGAATCCCCTATCACTATAGCCCTGCCACTCTTCTTCCTCCCCTCCTGTGCAGCAGAGCCACCCGTGGTGCCCCGAACCTGGCTCTTGCTGCTTTCCCCTGATAAGCCATCTCCCCCAACAGCATCCAAAGCAGAATATCTGTTTGAGAGGGAGATGGCCCCAGGGGACTCCTGCTCCACCTGCCTCGTCCTTTTACTCTGCCTGGCGGTCACCCATTTCCTTTCTGCCTGCGTATTCTTTACCTGCGGTGTGACCACCTCAGTGAACGTGCTATCCACGATAGTCTCAGCATCGCGGATGCTCCACAGTGAGTCCACCCGCAGCTCCAGCTCTGAAAGACGGTTAGCCAGTAGCTGCAGCTGGACACACTTCCTGCACACATGGTCGCCAGGGACACTGGTAGTGTCCATGACTTCCCACATAGTGCAGGAGGAGCATATCACGGGTGCGAGCTGTGCTGCCATGACTTGCCTTAGACTCCTAGACTCTCTTCCCGCTCTAGGCCTCCCCTTTTATACTCTGCTCACCTCTCGGACTCTCCTGCCTCACCTGTGATGTCGCACAGTAGTTGTCTCTTGGTGCAGGTCTGCTGCTGCTTTTATTCCAAAATCTCAGTCTTCTACTCTCAGGTCAACTGCTGCTCTGCGGGAAAAGTTCGGAAAAGCAAGGCAAAGCAGCACCTCCTTCCCCCAACTCCCAGACTTACCGAACTCTCAGCACACCGTCCTAACCCTCTACATACCACTCAATCCCCATCCTGAGAGTGCTTCATTTTTGTGACAAGCCTACTTGCAATTTAGTGCTCAAAAGGAAGAAAACATATTGGCCTAGAAAATGGATCACGTCTGAATCATGCGCCTAATGAGGCCAATGACAGGATCACAGCAAATGAGTCCTCCGGCCTCTTTAGGATAATACCGGCAAGCTGCGGGCACCATTTGCGGTCCCAGAGGTGGTTTGCTGATCACGGGGAGGCAGTAAAATTATCTGGCTGGGACACCGGTTGAGGGCCTCAGAGGAGTCTGGGGTGGGGGGAGGTAATCGAGGGGGGGAAGGGGCGAGTGGTGGCCGGTAGTGGCCTGCAGTTTTAATGTGGAGCCGGGAGAAGTAGCCCTGTTCCTCCTGGCTCCACAATAAGCTTTGTTTAAAATAATTGTCAATAAAATAAAATAATTGTCAATAATTTATGATTTAAAAAAAACAATCATTTTAACTGATATTCTCTCCCAATTACACTTTCTTCTGCTATGCATGATAGTCCACATCAGAAAAAAGATTTTAAACTGCAAATGTCACTGTTTATTTCCTCCATAGAAAATAGTTGGTAAATTAATTATTTTAAAGCTATATGCTTAAGATATTTTTAATCAATTATTTTAAACATAAGATTTTTGTAATATCATCTTAAGTATTCCTCAAATATTAATAATTTTCATCACCCATTTTAAAAATCAAATTCCACAGAAAATGGAGAATGGCATCAATTATTTGCACATTGCAATTTCCCGGAATTTGATGGGATTTTACAGATGTCAGCTCCAAAAATCCATGCTGCAGTTTACACCCCCATTACTTGAGTCTGCTGGTGATTTGTACACTGTACCCAGCAGAATGAATGGGGTTAGATTATTTAAATATGCATCAAAGTGCCAGAAGTGCAACTCCCATGCAACACTGGAGTAAATAATTGGTGGGGGGGGAGGGGGAGGAAACTGGTGGCACCCTCGGGTACGGTAGCATAATGGTTATGTTAGTGGACTCATAATCCAGAGGCCCGGACTAATAATCCGGAATCATGAGTTCAAATCCCACCACAGCAGTTGGGGAATTTAAATTCAATTAATTAAATAAAATCTGGAATTAAAAAAACTAGTATCAGTAATGGTGACCATGAAACTACCGGATTGTCGTAAAAACCCATCTGATTCACTAATGTCCTTTAGGGAAGGAAACCTGCCGTCCTTACCTGGTCTGGCCTATATGTGACTCCAGACACACATGGGCCAGACCGGGTAAGAATCACAGCAATGTCGTTGATTCTTAATCGCTCTCTGAAATGGCCAAGCAAGCCACTCAGTTGTACAATCTCGCTACAGAAAGTCACAATAAGAATAAAACCAGACAGACCACTAGGCACCGGACACAAAGGCAAACCAAGCCCAGCCGACCCTGCAAAGTCCTCCTCACTAACATCTGGGGACTTGTGCCAAAATTGGGAGAGCTGTCCCACAGACTAGTCAGCCTGACATAGCCATACTCACAGAATCATACCTTTCAGCCAACGTCCCAGACTCTTCCATCACCATCCCGGGGAAGACCAGTCCCACCGGCAGGACAGACCCACCAGAGGTGGCGGTACAGTGATATACAGTCAGGAGGGAGTGGCCCTGGGAGTCCTCAACATTGACTCTGGACCCCATGAAATCTCATGGCATCAGGTCAAACATGGGCAAGGAAACCTCCTGCTGATTACCACCTACCGTCCTCCCTCAGCTGATGAATCAGTCCTCCTCCATGTTGAGCACCACTTGGAGGAAGCACTGAGGGTAGCAAGTGCACAAAATATACTCTGGGTGGAGGACTTCAATGTCCAGCACCCAGGCTTGGGCTTATAAGTGGCAAGTAACATTCGCGCCAGACAAGTGACAGGTAACGACCACCTCCAACAAGAGAGAGTCTAACCATCTTCCCTTGACATTCAATGGCATTACCATCGCCAAATCCCCCACCATCAACATCCTGGGGGTCACCATTGACCAGAAACTTAACTGGACCAGCCACATAAATACTGTGGCTACAAGAGCAGGTCAGAGGCTAGGTATTCTGTGGCGAGTGACTCACCTCCTGACTCCTCAAAGGCTTTCCACCATCTACAAGGCACAAGTCAGGAGTGTGATGGAATACTCTCCACTTGCCTGGATGATTGCAGCTCCAACAACACTCAAGGAGCTCGACACCATCCAGGATACTTGATTGGCACCCCATCCACCACCTTAAACATTCACTTCCTTCACCACCAGCGCAGCGTGGCTGCAGTGTGTACCATCTACAGGATGCACTGCAGCAACTCGTCAAGGTGAGTTGGCAGCACCTCCCAAACCCGCGACCTCTACCACCTAGAAGGACAAGGGCAGCAGGCACATGGGAACAACACCACCTGCACATTCCCCTCCAAGTCACACACCATCCCGACTTGGAAATATATCGCCGTTCCTTCATCGTCGCTGGGTCAAAATCATGGAACTCCCTACCTAACAGCACTGTGGGAGAACCTTCGCCACACGGACTGCAGCGGTTCAAGAAGGCGGCTCACCACCACCTTCTCAAGGGCAATTGTAAACAATTTTACAACACCAAGTTATAGTCCAGCAATTTTATTTTAAATTCACAAGCTTTCGGAGGCTACCTCCTTCCTCAGGTGAACGATGTGAAAATGAAATCCTCGAAATGAAATCGCATTTATAATTCACAGAACAATGCTTGGTGATTACAGACAGTTTTTTCAACTGCCCGTTGCCAAGGCAATCAGTGTGCAGACAGACAGGTGTTACCTGCAAGTTCTCAGAATATACAAATCACCAAAAAAAACAACAAACAAAAAAAACAGAGATAGAGAGGTACAAACATAGAAAAGACAGCAACTGACCCGTTATATTAAAAACAGATAAGGGCAATTAGGGATGGGCAATTAATGCTGGCCTTGCCAGCGACGCCCACATCCCATGAACGAATAAAAAAAAAATCCCAAGTTGTGTGTGGATCAACGAACATGCATCTACCTATTTTTGGAAACATGATTTGGGGGGCACAACTTCCCAGGCTTGTTGACAATTGGTCTATTTCAGTGCAACCGTTAAAGTTTGTCTTGAAGTATTATGGGCACGCATGTGCAAGTGTGAAAGAATTCTCCAAGGTTGCCATGCATCACTGCAAAGATGTGATTAGCAGACTAATATAATGCACTTTGTATCGGCAAAAGCTCAGTATTCTTAACCTAGCATTCTTCCTGGGCTGCTAAACGTCTCATGCATTTGCTCCCATGACTTCTGGATGCATTAACTCTTTCAGCTACCTCTTCCCTTGCATTTCAGACAGCTGTACAGAGAGGAGGGTGCCCCTCAGGCCAAAGAGAACAACCTTCCTTTGCTGAACCTCATCCAACAACACTTCAAGGGCAGCATCCTCAATTACATCCTTCTCTTTGTTCTATGCTGCCCTTTAAATAGCATCAGCAAGGCTTCAAAATATTAGCTCCTCTGCCCCATGAGCAATTCCTTCTGCTAGGCCTG
Source organism: Heptranchias perlo (assembly GCF_035084215.1). Taxonomy (NCBI): domain Eukaryota; kingdom Metazoa; phylum Chordata; class Chondrichthyes; order Hexanchiformes; family Hexanchidae; genus Heptranchias; species Heptranchias perlo. The sequence continues at coordinate 25,264,711 of NC_090349.1, read as the reverse complement.
CTTCACAGATGGAGCTTCCAGATCATATGTTAATTAGCTGACCTCGCAACTTGATGGGAAATCAGCGAGTGCTTCACTTGCATTGATCTGTCCCACCGGCTCTGTTCAGGACTAGAAAATTGACCCTTATGTCATAAATAATAATTTCTGGTAACTCATTCAGCTCCCCATCTATTTAGTGCAAAGTTCTTCAGTCTAGCTGCCAAAAATCAGTAGTCTGTGCATTAAATAAAAAAGAACCTGCACAAATCAATTATTACCTTATGAAGGTTTCATAATACAAAAGTATTTGTATATTGTAGTGTGCTTTATGATCACAAATTATTTTCATTTTATCAATTGTGATGAGCTAGAAAAATGCATGGTATTTCTACATTAGGATCAATTGAATCAGAAAAAGGGAAGATATTTTAGTCTCAGTGCTAATAAAGATTAAATGTATTAATTAATTTTCTGAAAGATCAATCAACCTTTTAATACTTACCCAACTCAGTTCCAGGCCCTTACAAATGTATAACATCCTAAACATTAATTTTAACAATGACATTAAGGTCAACGTAGGAAACACCATGTTACAGATCGATGCTTGTTTTTCATTTATAGAACAGATCAAAGTGTTCAGCGAAGGAGGCCAAAAATCTCAAACTACTGAAATATCGTGGAGAGAAGGAAAGTGAAGAGGATAAAGATGTAAATGAGGAAGAGCTTGATGCCTTGAAAGAATACCTAACTTGCAAGCAGTCACCTTGGCAAACAGATGACTTGAGGCCAGATACCCTACATCTGAGGGAGATGGCAATCATTTCACCATCTTCTGTGGATGAACACTTCATTTGTTCCTATTTAAAATCCTTAAGAATTGTTGCTCAACAGGTGAGCAGGTTATTTTATTCAAATACTTTTTGTAGGAAAAGAGGATTGGGAATGTTTGCTTATTTTACTTTAATAAATAGTTAAAGATCTAATCAATATTCCACTGCTGTTGCTACTCCAGAGAAGACACCAGGTGATGTTAATCACTATTCAAGGAAGTGACATCACAATGACAGTGAATAAGAATATTCAATTATAATGATGAAAGCCACCACTCTGTATTAGACATCGCTGTTCATTGAGGCTGCTTAATGTTTGTGGAATAGCATGGTAATTCTTCATAATTTCCACAGCTTTTCTTTCAGTATGGGCTTTTTACAGGCCTTCAGCAATGTTCTCACTTTTCCATTGACTTCTAACCAATATGGGATTACCTTTCTGTGAGAGAATCTAAGCTAGTGAGAATTATTGGAATTCTGTACTTTTAAATGATCAGTCTTGATACTATCCCCAACTTCTGGAGGCACCCTTCAGTCAATCTACACAAACAGAACTTTAGCATTGTATAAGATAGCTGATTTGCTTATTCAAATTTTAAAATGTTTCTGTAGATTTTTTTCCAATGGTAATTTCCTTTCCCTGTCTATAACAATATTTACTTGAACATCATGGGAACACCATCACCTCCAAGTTCCCCTTCAACTCACACACCATCCTGGCTTGGATATATATTGCCTTTCATTCATCATCTTGGGGTTCAAAACTTGAAATTCAGTACCTTCCACTGTCGTGAGAGCAGCATCAGCACAAGGACTGCAGTGATTCAAGGAGAAAGCCCATCACCGCCCTCTCAGGGCAACTAGGGATGGGCGAGAAAAGTGGTCTTGCTCTTGAACAAATTTTTTAAAAGGGACATTTGGAGGCATGCAGGGGAGCTTTGTACAATATAACTGCACTCACAGCATCTGCGGACACATAAGGGGACATTTTGCAAGGTGGCACTCCTGATTTTCCAGTGATTAAAATTAATGACTTGGCACGCTGACCCCTGTGCCCGATCTACACTCCTGTTGATTAAAGTTCCATGCTGGGATGCATTGCCTCACAAAATTTAGCCTTTAATGATTATTAAAAAATGTCCCAAACAATTCACAAAGGATATTAAGACCGTAGTTTATAAAACTACAATGCTGTCTGACTATAGGAATTTCTGAAAAAGATATAAAATTAATTTTATGTTTACCTACTTTGGTAGCACTCTCGCCTCTGCACCACAAGGTTGTGGGATCAAGTCCCACTCCAGAGATTTAAGCACGTAATCCAGGATGACACCTCAGTGCAGTACTGAAGGAGTATTGCACTGTCAACTTTTGGACATGGCATTTGACACCATTTGATCTTAGAACACCAGGTCTTGGTAATGATATTGGTACAATAGGTGTTGAGTACCTGCCACGAAACCCCTAGCTCCCTCACCTGGCTGAGTGGAAGGTCAGGTGAGACAGCTGGGTGTTAAGTGGTAGATATTAGTGTAACTAGCTAAATACCACATGGTGACTCAAAGGCTAAGCATAGTAAACTACTTTAAAATTGCCCATTTTTTCTTTAAAAAAGCCAACAGTTTTGCACTGTTGATGCACAGTATTTAAAAAATAATTATATTGAGATTGAACAGACTTGCTGCAGAATTTTTAATCTCATACCACAGAAATTGGTTAGGCGTGTTGCAGAAATTGGCCTTGAGGTGTTGCAGAATTCTTGTGGTTTTATAGTTACTGGACTAGTAATTCAGAGAATGTGAGCTCAAATCCCATCCAAGTTTGAGAATTTTAATTCAGCTTAAAAATCAGGAAATAAAAAGCTGGTATCAGTAAAAGTGACCATGAAGCTGTCAGATTGTCATAAACATCAAACTGGTTCACTAATATCTGCAGGGAAGGAAACCTGCTGTCCTTACTTGGTCTGGCCTATATATGAACTCCAGTCTCACAACAATGTGGTTGACTCTTAACTGTTCTCTGATGTGGCCTAGTAAGCCATTCAGGTGTAACTAGGGATGGACAATAAATGCTGGCCTTGCCAATGATGCCCACATCCTGAGAATAAATTATTAAAAAATAACTGCCTGGAGTAGCCACATTGACCTGTTCAAACACATCAAGAACACATGTTGCCATTGAAAAGGTCATGAGGGAAGCAAACTGATACTTGCCCAAAGCAATGTGTCATCTACGTGTACTGTTGCATACATACCAAACATCCATGTTTAACGTGAACAGTCAGTGTTTTGGAATCAATGTCCAATTGTCTGCATTTGTGGTTGAAAGTTCATACTGCTTCTGGTGCTGCCCCTGCCTGCTGCTCCTGGCTTCACCCCTCCCCATTGTTCCCTGCTCCTACGTTCCAGCTGCTGTGGAGAACTGAATATTGCTTCGTGCTGCTAGTGGGAATTCTCACAATAGTTTAGTGAGATCAGAAATTCCAGCTATGGTGTACATCAGAGTTCCATCCCCCAGAGCAGCAACATCTGATAGGAGCCAGAAGAGGCATGAACTGAGAGGTAAGGGGCAAGGAGAGGTGAACAAAGGGAGAGTGGCAGTATTAACTTAAAGGGGAGGAAGGCACCAGCATGATCTGAGGGGGGAAGTGGAGATGAATGACAGGTGAACTGGGGGTGGGGGTTGGCAAAGAATGGCAGCGTAAACTGGGCACCAGACTAATGCCAGGATGAACTGGGAGAAGGAACTGAATGGGGAGAGGGAGAAGAGTGCCAATGTGAATTGGAGGGGCAGGAGAATGCCTAGTTTTCTAGGTTGACCTGCATGTTTTGTATTCCTATTGTTTTCAGTGGAGGAACAAGGTCTTTTCCCAGCTTTCCTTTAACATACAGGCTAACCTGGAAAACTACCTGACCAACATCTTCAAAAAATCAGCCCTAAAAATAGGCTTATGACATGCAGTTATGCTAAAAGTGCAGTTAGGCACCAGATTATCGTAACGTAAGTTACTGGTGTACCCAAAATTTTATCACTTATACAATAAACGAATAAGGCAAAAAATGTGGGGTCTTTCCCTCATTTATTCGAGAGAAAGTGTGGCTATTGTTGATGTGTATTGATACAAGGCACCTTCTTCTCACTCTTTCACCCAGAGACACTCATCATCTTCCGCCCCCCCCCCACACTCCCCCTCTAGTTCATGCTGGTGCTTTTCCCCTTTCAAGTGTCACCTTTGGATGAGGTGTTAAATCAAGGCCCGTCTGCCTCTTCCAGTGATTCACGTGGACATTAAAGAACCTATTTGAAGGTGATCATTTGCCTACAAAACAGTGCCCACACTTCAAAGTAATTAATTGTCCATGAAGCACTTTGGGATGTTTCTAAGAGATGTGATAAGGCACTATAATAATGCATGTTCTTTCTTTCCCTCCAGTTCATGCTGGCACTCTTCTTCTCCTCCCCTTTTCACGCTGACAGTCTCCTCTCTTATGCGGCGTGAATGATACCTTCCACTTGTCTGATCAAGCCTGGATGTTGTCCAGGTCCTCTGGAGACTGGAATGGTCTGCTTCATTGCTGGAGGAGTCTCAGACTCCCCGAGTCACGTTGTTTCCACAGATCAATCAGATCGTCAAAGGAACAGTGGGGAGCATGGGTGATGTGATTCTTACTGAACTATTAAATCACCAGAAGAAGGTGGCACAGACTGAATGGCCAACGGATAGCCAGAAGAGGAAACAAACTCAACATTTTTAATAATAACAATGGTGACTACATTTCAGAAGTAATTAATTGGCTGTGAAGCACTTTGGGACATCCTGAGGACTATATAAATGAAAGTTCTTTCTTCTAATGTAAATAGATTGTTAATTTGATTTACTAACTATTTTTAACTTTAAACTAATAAGAAGGGGGAGAGTTCAGGTAAGGGTAAATTTAAAGTCTAAAGAGAAAAGTCAAGGCTGTAGAGCAGAGTAGCGATTTGGGTAAAAACAAGCAGAATGTCTCCGGAAGGGACAGAGAGTTTAACAAAGGTAATAGGGCATTAGTGACTAAGGTCACATCAGGGAAAAATAGTAAAAAGTTGAAATTAAAGGCACTATATCTGAATGCACGAAGCATTCGTAACAAGATAGATGAATTAATGGCACAAATAGAGATAAATGGGTTTGATCTAGTAGACATTACTGAGACGTGGTTGCAGGGTGACCAAGATTGGGAACTAAATATTTTAGGGTACTTGACTTTTAGTAAAGATAGGCAAAATGGAAAAGGAAGCGGGGGGAATAGCCGTGATAATAAAGGATGAGATAAAGACAGTAGTGAGAAAGGATCTTAGATCAGGAAATCTGGATGTAGAATCAGTATGGGTGGAGCTAAGAAATAAACAAGGGGCAGAAAACACTGGTGGCAGTAGCTTATAGGCCCCCTAACAGTAGTTATAGTGTTGAACAGATTATAAACCAGGAAATTAGAGGAGCATGTAACAAGGGTAATGCAATAATCATGGAGGACTTTAATCTTCATCTAGACTGGGCAAACCAAATTGGCAAAAGTAGTTTGGAGGACGAGTTCATGGAATGCACTCGAGACAGTTTTCTAGAACAATATGTCGAGGAACCAACCAGGGAACAGGCTATTTTAGATCTAGTATTGTGTAATGAGATAGAGTTAATTAGTAATCTTGTAATTAAGGATCCTCTGGGGCAGAGTGATCATAATATGATAGAATTTCATATTGAGTTTGAGTGATGTAGTTAAGTCTGAAACTAGGGTCTTAAATTTAAACAAAGTCAATTACATAGGTATAAGGGGCGAGTTGGCTGAGATAGATTGGGAAATTGGATTAAAAGATATGATGGTAGATAAGCAATGGCGAACATTTAAAGAAATAATTCATAATTCTCAACGAATATACATTCCCTTGAGGAATAAAAACTCCACGGGAAAAGTAATCCAACCTTGGCTAACTAGAGAAGTTAATGATAGTATTAGATTAAAAGAGGATGCTTACAATGTTGCCAAAAAGAGTAGTAAGCCTGAGGATTTGGAAAGTTTTAGAAATCAGCAAAGGATGACCAAAAAATTGCTAAAGAGGGAGAAAATTGAATATGAGAGTAAACTAACAAGAAATATAAAAACAGATTGTAAGAGCTTCCACAAATTTGTAAAAAGGATGAGATTAGGGAAAGTAAGCGTGGGTACCTCAGAGGCAACGGCAGGAGAAATTATAATGGGGAATAAGCAAATGGCAGAGACGTTAAACAAATATTTTGTATCTGTCTTCACAGTAGAAGACTCAAAAACATACCAGAAATAGTGGGGAACCAAAGGTCGAATGGGAGTGAGGAACTTAAAGTAATTACGATTAGTAAAGAAGTAGTACTGGAGAAATTAATGAGACTAAAAGCCAACAAAACCCCTGAACCTGATGGCCTACATCCTAGGGTTTTAAAGAGGTGGCTGCAGAGATAGTGGATGCATTGGTTTTGATCTCCCAGAATTCCCTAGATTCTAGAATGGTCCCCAGGGATTGGAAGGGTTTTTTTATTCGTTCATGGGATGTGGGCGTCGCTGGCAAGTCCAGCATTTATTGCCCATCCCTGATTGCCCTTGAGAAGGTGGTGGTGAGCTGCCTTCTTGAACCGCTGCAGTCCGTGTGGTGAAGGTTCTCCCACAGTGCTGTTAGGAAGGGAGTTCCAGGATTTTGACCCAGCGACGATGAAGGAACAGCGATATATTTCCAAGTCGGGATGGTGTGTGAATTGGAGGGGAATGTGTAGGTGGTGTTGTTCCCATGTGCCTGCTGCCCTTGTCCTTCTAGGTTTTAGAGGTCGCAGGTTGGGAGGTGCTGTCGAAGAAGCCTTGACGAGTTGCTGCAGTGCATCCTGTGGATGGTACACACTGCAGCCATAGTGCGCCGGTGGTGAAGGGAGTGGATGTTTAGGATGGTGGATGGGGTGCCAATCAAGTGGGCTGCTTTGTCCTGGATGGTGTCGAGCTTCTTGAGTGTTGTTAGAGCTGCACTCATCCAGGCAAGTGGAGAGTATTCCATCACACTCCTGAATTGTGCCTTGTAGATGGTGGAAAGGCTTTGGGGAATCAGGAGGTGAGTCTCTCGCCACAGAATATCCAGCCTCTGATCTGCTCTTGTAGCCACAGTATTTATGTGGCTGGTCCAATTAAGTTTCTGGTCCATTGTGAACCCCAGGATGTTGATGGTGGGGGATTCGGCGATGGAAGGACAAAGGCAGCGGGCACATGGGAAAACACCACCTGCACATTCCCCTCCAAGTCACACACCATCCCGACTTGAAAATATAATGCCGTTCCTTCATCGTCACTGGGTCAAAATCCTGGAACTCTCTTCCTAACAGCACTGTGGGAGAACCTTCACCACACGGACTGTAGCGGTTCAAGAAGGCGGCTCACCACCACCTTCTCGAGGGCAATTAGGCGTGTCAAGGGGAGGTGGTTAGACTCTCTCTTGTTGGAGATGATGTGGAGATGCCGGTGATGGACTGGGGTTGACAATTGTAAACAATTTTACAACACCAAGTTATAGTCCAACAATTTTATTTTTAATCCCACAAGCTTTCGGAGGCTTCCCCCTTCCTCAGGTGGTGTGGAAATGACCACACCACCTGAGGAAGGGGAAAGCCCCCGAAAGCTTGTGGGATTAAAAATAAAATTGTTGGACTATAACTTGGTGTTGTAGAATTGTTTACAATTGTTGGAGATGGTCATTGCCTGGCACTTGTCTGGCGCGAATGTTACTTGCCACTTATCAGCCCAAGCCTGTATGTTGTCCAGGTCTTGCTGCATGCGGGTATGGACTGCTTCATTATCTGAGGAGTTGCAAATGGAACTGAACACTGTGCAATCATCAGCGAACATCCCCATTTCTGACCTTATGATGGAGAGAACGTCATTGATGAAGCAGCTGAAGATGGTTGGGCCTAGGACGCTGCCCTGAGCAACTCCTGTAGCAATGTCCTGGGGCTGAGATGATTGGCCTCCAACAACCACTACCATCTTCCTTTGTGTTAGTAGCAAATGTAACACCCCTATTCAAGAAAGGAGGGAGAGAGAAAACAGGGAACTATAAGCCAGTTAGCCTGACACCAGTAATAGGGAAAATGCTAAAATCTATTATTAAGGATGTAGTAACAGGACACTTAGAAACTTATAATATGATTAGGCAGAGTCAACACGGTTCTTGTGGTTTAAGAACGGGTGGGTTGGGGGCGGGTGTGAGTTGAAAAGAATTGTTTTTTGGGTCGCGACTGTAACCTGGCTTTATTTCTGGGTTTAACGTCGGTGCGTAAAAGTACAAGCTTCCCACTGGGAATGCAAAGTCTGAAAATGTTGCGGTTGCAACCCAAAAAAAAACTATTTTCAACTCCCACCCACCCCCAACCCACCCATTCTTGGGGTTTACAATCACCCCCAAAGAGTCTGCAAAGGGATATAGACAGATTAAATGAGTGGGCAAGAAAGTGGCAGATGGAAAATAATGTGGGGAAATGTGAAATTATCCACTTTGGTAGGAAGAATAGAAAAGCAGAATATTTTTTAAAAGGTGAGAGGCTAAGAAGTGTTGGCATTCAGAGGGATTTGGGTGTCCTTATACGCGAATCACAGAAAGTTAAAATGCAGGTACAGTAAGCAATTATGAAGGCAAATGATATGTTAGCCTTACTCTTATACTCCTTACTCTTATACTCCAACCCCCTTATTGCAAGGGGGTTGGAGTATAAGAGTAAGGAGGTCTTGCTGCAATTACACAGGGCTCTAGTGAGACCACACCTGGAGTACTGTGTACAGTTTTGGTCTCCTTACTTAAGGAAGGATATACTTGCCTTAGAAGGGGTGCAACGAAGGTTCACTAGATTGATTCCTGGGATGAGAGGGTTGTCCTATGAGGTGAGATTGAGTAAAATGGGCTTATATTCTCTGGAATTTAGAAGAATGAGAGGTGATCTCATTGAAACATATAAAATTCTTAGAGGGCTTGATAGGGTAGATGCTGAGAGGCTATTTCCCGTGGCTGGAGAGTCTAGAACTAGGGATCATAGTCTCAAGATAAGAGGTTGGCCATTTAGGATCAAGATGAGGAAAAATTTCTTCACTCAGAAGGTTGTGAATCTTTGGAATTCTCTGCCCCAGAGGGCTGTGGATGCTCAGTCATTGAGTATTTTCAAGATTGAGACCTAATTGAATGGCAGAGCTAGCTGGAGGAACCGTATGGCCTACTCATGCTCTTATTTCTTATGTTCTTATCTGAACACTGGAGGGCACTATGCTAGAATAGACAAACCTTCACACAAGGTGCAAGCATCAAAGAGCAATAAATCTGGAGAAGGCAACAGGTCAATGACCAATTATTACTACATGAAGTCAACTTTTGCACATTTGTTGAGTTGGTCTCTTTTACAGGTTTCATAGCTTTCTACATATTTTTCCAATTTATTTACAATATTTTCCTCTCCATGATATTTAACAAATCATAACCTATTTACAAAATAGATATATAATTTTGTTAAATATATTTCTTTGATTCACGATGAACAATTTGTTTTTTTAAAAAAAAAATACGCTGCACTGGCAGATGGTAGATTTGAATCCATGTGGTTGAAAAGCATGAGTTCTGAATTAGACCAAGTTAGCGTTGGAGGTGGTGTGGATCTGAGAGTGAGGACAATACAGCTTAGATTCAAAAGTGGATAGAACAGAGACAGATCAGAAATTGCAGTAGAAGAACTGGGAACATGGCAGTCAGCTATCATATAATTAGTAAAGATGCTAATTACAATCATAATTATTAATATCACTTGTGTGACTTCTTTTGTGATGTTTTAATGGAGAGGAGGAAAGTGAAAAGACTACATTATCAGACCGGGCACTACCTGAGACATATTCAACCAGGTCCCATTAGACTCTCCAAAAGCAAAATACTGCGGATGCTGGAAATCTGAAATAAAAACAGAAAATGCTGGAAATACTCAGCAGATCAGGCAGCATCTATGGAGAGGGAAAAAGAGTTAACGCTTCAGGTCAATGGACCTTTCATCAGCATTAGAGATTAACAGTTTTTAAGCAAGTACAGAGCCAGGTAAAAAGGCGGTGGTGGGGGGGAAGGGGAGGAAAGAACAAAGGGGAAGGTCAGTGAGGGCAGGAGTGATTAAATAACAAAAGGGATGATGGTGCAAGGCAAAAGGCATTAGACGCATTCATAACTCAGAACATGTATGAGTCTGGAAATCTGTCAAGTTTCAGAAAATAAATGATTTTTTAAATTTGGAAATTTATCAGGGAATTCAGAAAAAGCTCAAATTGAGGAGATGAATCGTTATGTGGAGAGCAAGATCTTTCGAGATGGAGTCAGTTTTAAGGATTGCATGTTCCTCTTCAGTAGTTATGCCACCATTAAGTGTGATGGGCTGGGAATTCCACCTACCTGACAATCGCACCACTCACCCTGGTGAATTTCCAAGCATCAGCCTAACTTAAAGATTTTCAGCAAGCTACCAAGGTTATTTCTGCCTGTGTGGGGGAGCTTACTATGGCACTAGCTGCCACAGGATTCAGGTGCCTGCAGCATCTTAAAGGGCTCATGGACCCCCCCCCCCCCCACCTCCCCCCACCAAGGAAAATGCCTAGCCACTTTGGAAAGTCTGGCCAATTCTGTCAATGTGCTGATTGCTCATTTGCTGCCTACACCCCAGCTTTTAACCTCCTCCTCTGATGCCTTATGTAAATCAGCCTCATGCTCTCCACAATTCCTTTCAGACTGGTCCTACAGAGCTGCTTGCTGTGCATGGCAAGCCGCTGCATAATAACATGATGCAAACAGTCCATTTTGACTTCTCCCTATGGGATTGGATTGGATACAATGGTTATATATCCCACAAACAATGTACCCAAACAGGAAGAGCCTTTTATAACCCACCCCTGTGGAACAGTTTTAACTCAGGCTGTGAACTGACCTAAGCAGGTTGGGTTTGGTGGTTTACAGCAAGCTTGGTTGTAGATGCAGAAGCTGCCAGGCTTATAAATGTAAGAATGCAAATTAAAAAAAAAGAACTTAGCCTCCCCAACCTAGCCCTGATAAGCATGAATCAATATTCAATAATACTTTTTGTTTTTATTTCTCTTCTGCAGGTCAGTGAGGTTGATGAGGACTTGTTAAAATTTCAGAATCTGGAGGATCTTACATTAAGTGCCAATAGAATCACTACATTAAACTCGACCAATCTTCCAAGAAAGCTAAAGGTAAAAGAGGAGTGCGGGAATATCCTCAAATCACTATTAATAACATAATCATCATTTTGTGTATGTGGTGTTTTCTTTTTCTATTATCAGCTATAGTTTTGTGAAAAATTGTGTTAGCCTGTGGAAAGCGGAGTTCAACACGCAGCAAGATCCAAGTTTGAAATACTGTTTTTTTTTGTGGCCCTGTTGCAGGTTCTTGAGCTCTGCGCCAACAAGATTTCCTCTTTGAAAGATCTGTGCTGCAGCCCACCCACTGAGTTGCAGCACCTGGGCCTGTCACACAACAAGCTTTCCCTGGACTCTGAGTACAGATATCTCTCAGCAGAGTTCTGGTAAATACACTAACTGTGGTACTATTTGAATTATGATAAATATATCGCATGTGATTGAACGCTTACACTAAATATACCTCATCCAACGAAAATATGTAAATGATTCATGCAAAACATAGGATCAACAACAACTCCTTCCTGATAGACCATTAAATCATAGAATCATAGAATCATAGAAGTTTACAACATGGAAACAGGCCCTTCGGCCCAACATGTCCATGTCACCCAGTTTATACCACTAAGCGAGTCTCAATTGCCTGCATTTGGCCCATATCCCTCTATACCCATCTTACCCATGTAACTGTCCAAATGCTTTTTAAAAGGCAAAATTGTACCCGCCTCTACTACTGCCTCTGGCAGCTCGTTCCAGACACTCACCACCCTTTGAGTGAAAAAATTGCCCCTCTGGACCCTTTTGTATCTCTCCCCTCTCACCTTAAATCTATGCCCCCTTATTATAGACTCCCCTACCTTTGGGAAAAGATTTTGACTATCTACCTTATCTATGCCCCTCATTATTTTATAGACTTCTATAAGATCACCCCTAAACCTCCTACTCTCCAGGGAAAAAAGTCTCAGTCTATCCAACCTCTCCCTATAAGTCAAACCATCAAGTCCCGGTAGCACCCTAGTAAATCTTTTCTGCACCCTTTCTATAATAGGGTGACCAGAACTGTACACAGTATTCCAAGTGTGGCCTTACTAATGTCTTGTACAACTTCAACAAGACATCCCAACTCCTGTATTCAATGTTCTGACCAATGAAACCAAGCATGCTAAATGCCTTCTTCACCACCCTATCCACCTGTGACTCCACTTTCAAGGAGCTGTGAACCTGTACTCCTAGATCTCTTTGTTCTATAACCCTCCCCAGCGCCCTACCATTAACGGAGTAGGTCCTGGCCCGATTCGATCTACCAAAATGCATCACCTCACATTTATCTAAATTAAACTCCATCTGCCCACTGGCCCAATTTATCAAGATCCCGTTGCAACCCTAGATAACCTTCTTCACTGTCCACATTGCCACCAATCTTGGTGTCATCTGCAAACTTACTAACCATGCCTCCTAAATTCTCATCCAAATCATTAATATAAATAACAAATAACAGCGGACCCAGCACCGATCCCTGAGGCACACCGCTGGTCACAGGCCTCCAGTTTGAAAAACAACCCTCTACAACCACCCTCTGTCTTCTGCCGTCAATCCAATTTTGTATCCAATTGGCTACCTCACCTTGGATCCCGTGAGATTTAACCTTATGTAACAACCTACCATGCGGTACCTTGTCAAAGGCTTTGCTAAAGTCCATGTAGACCACGTCTACTGCACAGCCCTCATCTATCTTCTTGGTTACCCCTTCAAAAAACTCAATCAAATTCGTGAGACATGATTTTCCTCTCACAAAACCATGCTGACTGTTCCTAATCAGTCCCTGCCTCTCCAAATGCCTGTAGATCCTGTCTCTCAGAATACCCTCTAACAACTTACCCACTACAGATGTCAGGCTCACCGGTCTGTAGTTCCCAGGCTTTTCCCTGCCGCCCTTCTTAAACAAAGGCACAACATTTGCTACAACTAAAGAGCTCATTGAATTGGAGAGCACTCAAGCTCAGTACTGTGATTAAGTAGGATATTGTAATACCATCAATGTACTCATTTCAAACAGGATACATTTTTTATGTGCTGGCACTATGCTGTAAAATTGTAATGGGTGCTGAGTACCTAATATGATCTGAATGTCTCTGTTAGTTTGTATTATGTGTATCTTCTGGCTTCAGCTACTTTATTTAAACCGTAACTGCAACATTTCTCAGCTGATGAGTGGAGCTCTGTGGTTCAGGAACACTTAGTCAATCTGAGGAAAGCTGTTATACACAGCACTTTGTATATTGTCAATCTCCTGGGCAAACTGCCTACTCCTATTTAACATGGTGGCTGTTTTCATGGATTGCACATGTATGATTACTCAGTTAGTATAGGGAGCAATTGTTTTAAGTTCACGAGCAACTGTACTAATTAACTTCCAACCATTAGCACATCGAAAGTTTTTTTCTAACTGAAACTACAGCTGTTAACTTAAAGTATATTTCAAACAGCTTGCAAATGTATTTTTTCTAATATCTGTGCATTTATTACTAATTATTAAAAAAACATACACCTGTAAATATGAAACAAAATTGCGAGCAGGCATTCAATTATATTAGTTATATGTGAAGTTATTCTGTGCATTATAATTTAGTGCATGCTACTGTTGTGACCTCAGCTGTTACATCTTCATAGAATCAGCAACTTTGATGGGAATGTGTCGTGTTTAATTGTGAATGAATTGATCGAGAACATTTTGTGTTCATGTGCACCTCCTTATTGAGAAACAGAAGATTCTAAAATGCCCAATCATTTGACAGGAGGCTTGGAATACTGTGTTTTAGGCTGTCATTATCTTTCACTCTACAATGGGTCTCAACCCCTGCCTCACTGATGTAACACTTTTTCCCCCATTTTCTGTATCAGCCATTTCCAAGTGAGATTACCAATTAGTGCTAAATTAAGGACGGTTTTGTGCTTTAGGCCTATGCCTGCTCGGAACTGGATTGAGACCACCCAAACTCATTTCACATAGACCCTTACAGACATCACACAAAGGAGATTTTCATCTCATCGGTCTGGGCTGGATTTGAACAGATCCTAGAGGTGATAGGTCACGGCACCATCCAGTTTTCCTGATTGTAGTTATCCTACTGATATCAGTAACAGCTTGGGATCAATCTAGAGTGATGTAAGGCGAACAGTTTTGATTTATACTATTACTTCCCTGTTATTCTTGGTCACAATTGGCACTTTTTTGGAGAAAAAAAATCAGAGTACTACTAATACCTCTACAACCTTCAGTCTCCTTTCTCAACAGATATCGAACAAGTTTCCTTTTAAAGGTGTCAATTGACCCTGAAACAACAACTGAATTGGGTGACTCCACATTAGACAGTTATCATTAATGTGAAGCCGAAAACCTTTATATTAACACAAACTGTTTGGTACAACTGGCATATAAACCTCTGTGCCCGATGATTTCTTAATGGCGCAATCAGCTTTACAGGGAAACCTCTAGAATTTCCTATCACAATACAAATTGCAGTACTCTTGAAATGGGCAAAGGTACTGTCATTAGTCTAACTCAATCTGAACTGCTCCAGTCCAGATCAATTTAGATTTTGGAAATAACTTGAAAGCTCACTGATAAAGTCCAAGGTTTTATCTGTTAGAATTTTGAGAATTTGTGGTAGGATTGTTTAATATGCACCTTAGTATTCATGAACTACAAAATTTGTAAGGAACAAATTAAATTCAGTGTGTTTTCATCATGTTTCAATAATAAAACATTTTTTTCTTCTTTATCATTTGTAAAATAGGCCCAATCTAATATCCCTCGATTTGAGTTTTAATAACTTTGTGAATTTGCGGGAGATTGTGGCTCATCTTTCTTTACTGCCAAGGCTGAAGAACCTTGTTCTCCTGGGCAATCCACTGGCTCTTCTTCCCAATTACCGTGGTTTTATAATAGACAATCTGCCTAGCCTTTTTTTCCTAGATGATGTGTGGATATCCCCAGATGAAAGGCACCATTTTAAGGACATGTCTAAACACAAAGGTAAGTGTTGAAGTGTGCACAACCATATCACCTGTTAATATTGATAGTTCCTTTCATATCTAACAGTCTTACTATCTCAGCAAATACTGCATTCCACCAGTTGACTTGAAATCAAGGGCATGATTTTAGCCCGGAAGTACAGGCTTCCCGGATGTCCTTACGATTCTGACATAAGGGCGAGGTTTTTTTTGCCGGTTTCCCACCCGACAGGATGGCCTGATTGACAGGCTGGCTCTCAGTTGGACGGGAGAAGAGCCAGGGAGAGGACGTGTCCAGCTAAATGTTAGATGTGTGTGTGGGGGCGGTGGGGGGGGGTCGAGGGTCACCAGGGGGGGATCAGTCATCGGGAGGCTGTCAATGGAGGGGTCAGTCATGGGGGGGCAATCGTGGAGGAGTCATTCATTGGTGGGGTCAGTCATTGGTGGGGTCATTGGGGTGTCAATCATGGGAGGGGTTCGGGGGTCATCACGGGGTTACAGATCATAGGGGGGTTCGGAGATCATGGTGGGGGGTGCCGAGATCATGGGGGGGGGTCGGAGATCGTGGGGGGGGTCGGAGATCGTGGGGGGGTCGGAGATCGTGGGGGGGTCGGAGATTGTATGGGGGGTCGGAGATCGTGGGGGGATCGGAGATCGTGGAGGGGGATCGGAGATCATGGGGGGAGGTCGGAGATCGTGGGGGAGGTCGGAGATCGTGGGGGAGGTCGGAGATCGTGGGGGAGGTCACTGCAGGTAGGTTTGTTGGGCCTGGGGGGGAAGCACTCCTGCTCCTCTGGGCCCACAAGCTGTTCTATAAAGGCAGTTACCTGCAGTTTCAGGCCTTCTCACCTCCTTTCACGTGGCATGAAGGTGAAGGCCCAGGAATGCTGGCCCACAGGGGCTAAATCAAAAAAGCTTTGAAAATGGATGCCTGCAGCCTCCTTTAAAGCTTTTAATACCCGATCCGCCTCCTGGGTTGGTGTCCCGCCCCCGTGAAAACCGGAAATGGGCGGGTTGGAGGCGAGTTGGGGGCGGGTTTTAGATTTTTGCAATTGTTACTCCCCCCCCCACCCCGCCCCCAACCAACCCATTTTTCCAGGCTAAAATCATGCCAAATGTGTGTGCTGCTTAACATTTTAATTGACTATATTTTTTTCAATTTACATTATGATCCACATTTAAAATTAATGTGCACAAAATTTTTTACAGAAAAAAGAATTTGGCTTTTTACTCGGGTCACTTTTCACTGTAGAGTTTAACCCAATGATTTAAATTTACAGCCTGCAGGAATCAGCATCATCAGCCCAGTGAGAACAGTCAACAGAGCGTAAAACTGGGCAGGGCGTAAAACGGGCTTCTGATCCGAAACCCACCCCCCCTCCCTGTACCCGCTGGGTTGGTTAGATTAAAATCGGGGCTATAGACTCCACTGATAGTAGAGGTGACACATCGCAGCCAAGTGTAAAGACTGGGGTGGATTCTTTGTTGAAAGTTTTTATTTAAGCTGTTAATTGACAACCAAAAGAAAGTTAGAAACATAACAGAATGTAGTATGCAGAGTAAGGTGCATCATACAAACGTCAGATACAGATAGGACAAACAGTAACATTAGTTCCACAATGAGGCCATCCTGTGGCCTAAAAGGCCTTTTCAGCAGCTGTCCTCTGGAGAGACCCAAAAAGAAGAAACTTACAATATGTAACCGATCTGTCAAACTAGTATCTGAATACTGCATTCATAACAGGGTTAGCCACATGGACTATTGGGATGTCATGATCACACAAATTAAGTAACTGTGAAGGTTTAAAGAAAAATATGAAAGACAGAAACTAGAAAGTACCTTTGAGACACTTTTTTGTGTTAAAAGCACTATATAAATGTAAGATGTTGAAATGCACAGGTGGTCCATTAGCTTCTGTAAAAGAAAAAGAAATTGACATTTTCAGTGTAACATTTGGATCAAATTCTATTACAATTGCACCCAAAACATCAATCTACCCCTTTTCCTTCAGATACTAACATTTCTGGCATTTATTGTTTTTATTTTAGCTAAATGTTCAGTACTTTTTTTTTCCTAATTCATTCAACAGTTTGTTTTTATTTATTGTTCATGTAATAAAGCAGGACAAAGCGAGTTCAGTCTCTAAACTGGAACAGTGCAACCTATTTCACTTCTCTTTTCTTCCCCCATTGTATGTCTTACTCCAGAGCTTATAGTTGATGACACACAGCTAACAATAGATATCGGAAAAGTTGTGGGTATTCCAAACCCCATCGACCCTCTAGAGGAGCCTCCTGAATTTCCAATTGTCAAGAACAATTACTTTGTGACCTATGAGTTCCTTGAAGCTCCGAATAAATTACCCAAAGAAGATTACAAGGTGAGTCGCAGTCTGCTGTTTCTGGGGAATCAAATATCCCTTTCAATTTTCATTTGTTATTCTTGAAATTCTAAATGAAACGCCCCTGAAGAACAGTTTGGTTACCAGCTATCATCACTATTTACTGTGGGTGTAATGGTCTCATACAAAACATGATGTGGAGATGCCGGTGATGGACTGGGGTTGACAATTGTAAACAATTTTACAACACCAAGTTATAGTCCAGCAATTTTATTTTAAATTCACAAGCTTTCGGAGATTTTCTCCTTCCTCAGGCAAATGTTTCAAGATCTCCTTGAAGCCTACGCATTTATACATATTGAACAATAATACATGGTGTTTACAGACTGCCCCTGCAACTGCCCGTTGCCAAGGCAATCACCGTGTTCAGACAGAGAGGTGTTACCTGCAGAACCTCCGAATACACATTCAACAAAAAAACAAACAGGGAAAAAAAACAGAGAAAAAAAAACACAGAGAGAGGCAGAAACATCCGGAAGGCAGAGAGAGCCAGCAAATGACCCATTATATTAAAAACAGATAACATTTGTTCGCTGGTGGGGTAACGTGTAGCGTGACATGAACCCAAGATCCCGGTTGAGGCCGTCCTCATGGGTGCGGAACTTGGCTATCAATTTCTGCTCGACGATTTTGCGTTGTCGTGTGTCTCGAAGGCCGCCTTGGAGTACGCTTACCCGAAGGTCGGTGGATGAATGTCCATGACTGCTGAAGTGTTCCCCGACTGGGAGGGAACCCTCCTGTTTGGCGATTGTTGCGCGGTGTCCGTTCATCCGTTGTCGCAGCGTCTGCATGGTCTCGCCAATGTACCATGCTCTGGGGCATCCTTTCCTGCAACGTATGAGGTAGACAACGTTGGCTGAGTCACAGGAGTATGAACCATGCACCTGGTGGGTGGTGTCATCTCGTGTGATGGTGGTATCTGTGTCGATGATCTGGCATGTCTTGCAGAGGTTACCGTGGCAGGGTTGTGTGGCGTCGTGGACGCTGTTCTCTTGAAAGCTAGGTAGTTTGCTGCGAACGATGGTCTGTTTGAGGTTGGGTGGCTGTTTAAAGGCGAGTAGTGGAGGTGTGGGGATGGCCATAGCGAGGTGTTTGTCCTCATTGATGACATGTTGAAGGCTGCGGAGAACATGGCGTAGTTTCTCCGCTCCGGGGAAGTACTGGACGACAAAGGGTACTCTGTTGGTTGCGTCCCGTGTTAGTCTCCTGAGGAGGTCTATGCGATTTTTTGCTGTGGCCCGTCGGAACTGTCGATCGATGAGTCGAGCGTCATATCCCGTTCTTACTAGGGCGTCTTTCAGCGTCTGTAGGTGTCCATCGCGTTCCTCCTCGTCTGAGCAGACCCTGTGTATTCGCAGGGCCTGTCCATAGGGGATGGCCTCTTTGACGTGGTTAGGGTGGAAGCTGGAAAAGTGGAGCATCGTGAGGTTGTCCGTGGGCTTGCGGTAGAGTGAGGTGCTGAGGTGCCCGTCTTTGATGGAGATTCGTGTGTCCAAGAAAGAAACTGATTCTGAGGAGTAGTCCATGGTGAGCTTGATGGTGGGATGGAACTTGTTGATGTTATCGTGTAGTCTCTTTAGTGATTCCTTGCCGTGGGTCCATAGAAAGAAAATGTCGTCGATGTATCTGGTGTATAGTGTTGGTTGGAGGTCTTGTGCAGTGAAGAAGTCCTGCTCGAACTTGTGCATGAAAATGTTGGCGTATTGGGGTGCGAATTTGGTCCCCATGGCTGTTCCGTGTGTTTGGGTAAAGAACTGGTTATCGAAGGTGAAGACATTGTGATCCAGGATGAAGCGGATGAGTTGTAGGATGGCTTCCGGAGATTGGCTGTTGTTGGTGTTGAGTATTGATGCTGTCGCAGCGATGCCGTCATCGTGGGGGATACTGGTGTATAGTGCCGAGACGTCCATCGTGGTGAGAAGTGTTCCTGGTTCAACTGGTCCGTGGGTACTGAGTTTTTGTAGGAAGTCTGTAGTGTCACGACAGAAGCTGGGGGTTCCCTGTACGATGGGTTTCAGGATGCCCTCGATGTATCCAGAGAGGTTCTCACACAGGGTTCCGTTGCCTGATACGATGGGACGTCCGGGTGTGTTGGCTTTGTGTATCTTTGGGAGGCAGTAGAAGTCTCCCACGCGGGGATTACGTGGGATGAGAATGCGTAGGATGCTTTGAAGGTCTGGATCGAAGGTCTTGATCAGTTTGTTGAGCTGGTGGGTGTGTTCTTTGGTCGGATCTGCGGGTAACCGTCTGTAGTGTTCCTGGTTGTCCAGTTGTCGGTATGCTTCTTTGCAATAGTCTGTTCTGTTCTGTATGACTATGGCTCCTCCTTTGTCCGCTGGTTTGATGACTATGTTGCGGTTGGTCTTGAGAGCGTTGATGGCGTTGCGTTGTGCTCGGGTGACATTCTGGACTGTCTTCTGAGTGCGGCTGATGAATCTGGCATTGACGCATTTCCTGACAGCTTGAGCATACATGTCCAGCTGAGGGCAGCGACCCTCCGGAGGAGTCCAGTTTGACTCTTTCCTCTTCGGTTGCTGTACCGCGGATCCCTCTGTCTGCTGTTCCGGATCGTCGATTGTCTCATTGGGTTCGCTGCTGAAATCTTGGGGTTTGTGGTAGAATTCCCGGAGCCTCATTCTCCTGATGAATTCCTCTGTGTCCGCCGCGAGACTAGTGGGGTCCATTTTGGTAGTGGGGCAGAAATTGAGCCCTCGGCTGAGAACTTCGATTTCGTCTGGTTGAAGGGTGTGGTCGGATAAATTGGTCTCGCCAATGTACCAGAGCATGGTACATTGGCGAGACCATGCAGACGTCTCGCCAATGTACCAGAGCATGGTACATTGGCGAGACCATGCAGACGCTGCGACAACGGATGAACGGACACCGCGCAACAATCGCCAAACAGGAGGGTTCCCTCCCAGTCGGGGAACACTTCAGCAGTCATGGACATTCATCCACCGACCTTCGGGTAAGCGTACTCCAAGGCGGCCTTCGAGACACACGACAACGCAAAATCGTCGAGCAGAAATTGATAGCCAAGTTCCGCACCCATGAGGACGGCCTCAACCGGGATCTTGGGTTCATGTCACGCTACACGTTACCCCACCAGCGAACAAATGTTATCTGTTTTTAATATAATGGGTCATTTGCTGGCTCTCTCTGCCTTCCGGATGTTTCTGCCTCTCTCTGTGTTTTTTTTTCTCTGTTTTTTTTCCCTGTTTGTTTTTTTGTTGAATGTGTATTCGGAGGTTCTGCAGGTAACACCTCTCTGTCTGAACACAGTGATTGCCTTGGCAACGGGCAGTTGCAGGGGCAGTCTGTAAACACCATGTATTATTGTTCAATATGTATAAATGCGTAGGCTTCAAGGAGATCTTGAAACATTTGCCTGAGGAAGGAGAAAATCTCCGAAAGCTTGTGAATTTAAAATAAAATTGCTGGACTATAACTTGGTGTTGTAAAATTGTTTACAATCATACAAAACAGTGAGAACAAAAAAAACTATACTGAGTACATTGCGGGAAGAACTGTTCCATTGCTACCTTGGTCAGATTTAGGATGCAATCAGCTGCTGTACTTGGCAAGGTTCACACAACAATCGATTACACATACACTCCCGTGAATTAGGAATACAATTGTTCTAGGAATGCAATCACAAATAGAAAGAAAGAACTTGCAAGTATATAGTGCCTTTCACATCCTCAGGACATCCCAAGCACTTAGCCATTTAAGTGCTTCTGAAGTGTAGCTCCTGTTGTGATGTAGGGAAATGTAATGTAGGAAAATCTACATTGTATGTCTAAAAACTGAAAATAACTTGATTGGTCAAAGTGAGCATCTATTATTATTTTCTTCACATTAGCCACGTTAATAGGGAATGTAGTGAGCAGAACTCTGACTAAAGCTAAATTTACACACAAATATAGTTTTGTTTCCAAGAATGTAGGAAAAAGGTTCACCTAAGGCACAAGTTGAACGGTGCAAATGAGTCACCTGCATTCACATTTGTTGCTTACTTTCCTGTACAATCACATTGATGAATGGAAAGAAAGAAGGAAACAACCTGCATTTACGTAGCACCTTTCACATTTTTGGGACATCCCAAAGTGCTTCACAGCCAATGAATTACTTTTGAAGTGTAAGCAGACGGGTAACCAATTTGCACACAGCAAAGGTCCCACAAGGAGTAAAAAGATAAATGACCAGTTAATCTGTTTTTGACAATTTTGGTTGAGGTTAAATATTGGCCAGGAAACCAGGAGAGCTCCCCTGCTCTTCTACAAATAGTGCCATGGGATCTTTTATATCCATCTGAACAGGCAGATAAGGCCTTAGTTTAACATCTCATCTCAGAAAGTTGGCACCTCTAATAATGCAGCACTCCCTCAGTACTGTCCTGAAGTGTAAACTTAGATTGTGTGCTCAAGTCTCTGGGCTTGAACTCATGATCTTCTGACCCAAAGCTGAGAGCTACAATATTCCATGGCACTATTCAAAGAAGAGCAGGGAGCCCTCCTGGTGTCCTGGCCAACATTCCTCCTCCAATCAACACCACGAAAATAGATTACCTGGTCATTCATGCATTCATTTGCTGTTCGTGGGACCTGCTGGAAATATCCACTGCTTAAAAAGCAAAGCTGAGAAATCCTCCTTCTCCTGACCAACTCTAATTTCCCCACTCCTAAATTTTCTCCCAAAGTCACCTGAGGGTGGTGTCTTATGCTAGGGTACGGCTCCACAGACAATTGTAGCCCTCTCATACCCATATGGGCTTGGAAGATGAATGTTGGCAGGTTAGTTGACTATGGCACACTGCAGCCAAACTTGACCCTATCCTCACCCAAGAACCATGCACCTGCATTTTCCAGTTGGTGTTATGGGATAGTGATCAGAATTTGGGACTCTTGCTGATTTCTCTCCTTCCTACTCCAGGGATACTGAGGCCAATTCTAGTACCTCCACTTCTGGCCCAGCTGGGATCACTAACTCAGCACAGAACATGGTTTGAACCTAAGACTATTCAGTTCTGCATGGATCAGCAGCATTTTATGTAGTGCAGTGTACATATTAGTTGTAAAATAGGGATGGGGAGTTAATTTATCTCACTGTAAAGCTGTTTAGCGCACAACAATGATTAGCAAGCCATCTCAGTAAGCGGAAGATTTACAGCAGAGAGACCCCATTAAAAAGAAAGAACTTGCATTTATATAGTGCCTTATCACATCCTCATGACATCCCAAAGGACTTTACAATCAATGGTCTCCTCTTTGAAGTGCAGTCACTGTTGTTAGGTAGGCAGCCATTTTGCATACAGCAGGTCCCACGAACAACAAATGAATGAGTGAATGACCAGGTAATCTATTTTCGTGGTGTTGGTTGGAGGAGGAATGTTGGCCAGGACACGAGGAGGACCCCCTATTTTTCTTTGAATAGTGCTATGGAATATTTTTACGTCCATCTGAACAGGTAGAAGGGGCCTTGTTTAATGTCTCATCTGAAAGACGGCACCTCTTACCATGTAGCAGTCCCTTGGTTCTGCTCAAGCCTGTAGTGGGGCTTGTAAAAAGTGGAAAATGTGGCAAAACAGATACATAGAAAGGGGCACTTCCTTCATTAAAAAGTGTTTGTCAAATATTTCTGCATCTGTTTACAACGTATGAGAAAATTCTATTAATATTATCGATTCACATCAGTCGTCATGTCATTTATGTGTGATGAGATTGTAATGGAAATGATGCAAAGTTCTTCCTCCTCAAACAAAAGAAGGTTTGCAAAACACTTTTTGATGGAGGCAGGAACATTTTAGACTCAAGGGTATGAGAAACTTTTGAGGCTCCCACAAGCTGCCATTGAATCTCCACTTATCTGCAAATAAACAGATCTTGAATAAGATTGTGGAAACAAATAGGGGTCTTTAAAACTGTGACTAAATGATGGCTTAAAAAGCTTTAATAGGCAACAGCTTTTCTATTTTGCAGTTAAGCCATTGATTAAGTATTAAGCCATTTTAAAGTGGGAGTCTCCCCATAAGTAACCCCTTTAAAAGGCAGCCCTAAAGAAATATGATCCAAACAATTGTAATCTTTTGTAACTGATTTTTAAAATGGATCCCGATGGTCAGTCTCTCCCTTTCATTTTTTAATTAACATTAACTTTTGTTTTTATTTTTTCCATAGGTAGTCACCCAAAATGCGAAACCCTCTCATTCCATGTCCAGTGGAAATGGCACATTTTCACCAGAAGCATCATCACTGCCTGTGATGCCTGACTCTGCTGATGACACCCCGCTTAGCGAAAATAAGCAAATTGGCAATGGTAAAATGAATCTAGTCTTATTACTATTTATAAGTTCCTGAAACATTTAGAGAGGAATTTTACCCCCCAAGGAAGGGCGGGAGAGGAGTGGGGGGGATAATTCTGGCGTCTTGTGCATCCCTGATTTTAATCATTCCACCATTGGCGGCCGTGCCTTCAGCTGCCTAGGCCCTAAGCTCCAGAATCCCCTCCTTAA
The DNA here is from genome assembly GCF_035084215.1 of Heptranchias perlo. Lineage (NCBI taxonomy): Eukaryota > Metazoa > Chordata > Chondrichthyes > Hexanchiformes > Hexanchidae > Heptranchias > Heptranchias perlo. The sequence continues at coordinate 25,240,752 of NC_090349.1, read as the reverse complement.
ACCTCTCTATCTTTATCCTTCTTTAAGATGCTCCTTAAAACCTACTGCTTTGACCAAACCTTTTGGTCACCTGTCCTAATATCTCCTTATGTGACTCAGTATCAAATTTTGTTTGGTAGCGCTCCTTTGAAGCGCCTTGGGATGTTTTACTGTGTTAAAGGCGCAATATAAATGCAAATTGTTGCTGAAACCCGACCCTAACCTGCTGCAAATGCACCTGCTTCCGGGTTAAGCTGGCAAATTTTGGGGCGGGCGAGTAACTTGCTCACACGTAGCCGGTCAGTAAGTATAATAATGTTATGCCGCGATCCGATGTCTCCCCCTCTGCGATCGGCCAACCCCCCCACTGCGCGATTCGATATCTCCTCCCGCGATCGATCGACCTCCCCCGCAATCTCTCCTCCCCCCTAGCACGATCCGATGCCTCCTCCCCCCACGAACTCTCCCTCCCTCCCTTCCTCCCTCCTGTCCGGTCCCCGGCTGTGGCCTTGTATAGCAGGCCTTCCCGCCTGGCAGCCGGCCGGTCTTCAATCTGACCAACTGCCGGGTGGGAAATGGAGAAAAAGAATTCAGATGAGGTCCTGCCGGAGTTTCTCGACCGCTGACCGTTGCCCCCGCTCTCTCCCCTCCTTCCCCTCAATATCGGGGCCTTAATCTTATCAGTTTTGCAGTGAACCTGTTTAATTATATCTTCCTTGAAGTTATTTAGGGGTTCCTGCCCTTGAAAAGCCAGAAGAGATGTGCATCATTTTTCTCACCATAGACACACTGCTGGCACTCTCTGCTACAAGGCTGAGGAACTTTTTTGACTCGATGGTATCATAAAATTTTGAGGCTCTCACAAGCTGTCATTGAATCTCCGCTTACCTGCAAATACACAGATCTTGGTTAGGATTGTAAAAACAAAATTAAATAGGAGTCAGCGAAGCACAAGTTTCTGTTTAAGTACCTCCTTCCAGACCACAACTTAAATATAAAAGTGCCCAATGGCATCATCACATGCAAATAGTGAAATGAAGCACCTGGATGTGACTTACGTAATTTCATCATCTGCTGTAAGCAACAAGAAGGGTTTACCAAACACGAGAGTTTGCCATGAAGAAATTGCCACTTTAAAAGAATTGCTTGTTTTGAGCAAGAAAGATTTATATAGCACCTTTCACCACCTCAAAATATCCCAATGCGTTTCACAGCCAATGAAGTACTTTTGATTTGTAGTCACTTGTAAGGTAGCGAAATGCAGCTGCCAGTTTGCATACAGCAACGGTCCTACAATCAGCAATGAGATGTGACCTGTTCATCTCTTTCTGGCAGTTTTGGTTGATGGATAAATATTGTCCAGGACACCAGGAGAGCTCCTCTGCTCTTCTTCAAATAGTGCCGTGGGATCTTTTTACTTCTACCTGAGAGGGCAGACGGAACCTCGGTTTAACGTCTCATCCAAAAGACTGCACCTCCGACAGTGCAACCCTCCCTCAGTACTGAATCAAAAGCAAAATACTGCAGATGCTGGAAATCTGAAATAAAAACAGAAAATGCTGGAAATACTCAGCAAGTCAGTCAGCATCTGTGGAGAAAGAAACAGTTAACGTTTCAGGTCGATGACCTTTCGTCCTCCCTCAGCACTGCACTAAGTGTCAGCCCAGATTACATGCTCAAGACATTGGAGTGTGGCTTGACCTGTTGAATCAGAGGCAAGAATGCTACCACTGAGCACATTGCTGGCATCTGGGTAAGGGTGTCACTGGATTACAGTCCAATCCAGAAGAGTTGATGGCAGTCTTCTTTCATTAAAATACAAACATATGAAAATGATGCACAAGACCAGTTGATCCATTGAGCCGGTCCCACACTTCGTTCTGCAATTAAGCATCATGACCACCAAGACTCCTGCCCACGAGTAGCCATGTTAATCTCCTGGGAGAAGCAAAAAAAATGTTAAAACCCTAGGCTAATTCCGGGGAAAAAAGAATTCTGGGAAATTCCTCTCCGTACCGTGAAGGCAATCAAAATGATTTCCAGAAGAGCACAATGAGCATGAGGCATATGACCCAACATCCCACCTACCTTTTGTACACAGTGATATCAGCCTCATCCAGGAAGTCATCCACCTCTCTTCTGAACATTTGCAACGAATCCACAACCATTGCATCAGCCGGCAACTTGTTCCAGAGGACATTGACCCGTCTGGGAAAAGAAGAACCTCCTGACCTCTAACCTAGTTCCATGCTTACATAACATACCCTTAATCTATCTAACTCAAATAGTCTATCCACACAGACACGGTCAAGGCCATTCATTATTTTAAATACATCAATCAAATTTCCTCAAACTCTATGCTTTTCTAGAGTAAAAAGACTCAGCTCTAAAAGTCTATCATAATAACTAAAATAAAGACTTGAAAGTCTTGCATTTATATAGCACCTTTCACGACCTCAGGAGGTTCCATAACCTTTACAGCCAATGAAGTACTTTTGAAGTGTAGTCACTGTTGTAATGTAGGAAATTAATGGCTTTTAAACTAGATATTATTCCAGTGGCCCTCCTCGGAACCTTTTCCAGAGCCTCAATATCACCATGTGAAGGGACCAAAACTGGATGCAGTAATCTAGATGAGGCCTAACCAAAGTCTTGTACAAGGACATTTTGGTTCTTTTTGTTTCATATGGGATTGTCCTGTCAACACATATCAGTACAAAAACATAAAAAGCTGGAAATACACAGCAGGTCAGAAAAAACAGAAGTCGTGTTTGAAGTCTAAGACCTTTACTCGGGACTGGAAAGTATTACAGATGATTAAAAGGGAACAGAAAAGGGAAAGGGGGAAGGAGAAAGAAAAGAAATGGAATGATCTGTGAAGTGCTTGGGTGGAGAACAGCAGATGGTTAAATGGCAGAAGTGATATTAGCAGGAGACAAAAGGAGGCATAATGAAAGACTAAAGGACATATACGAGTGTGTGAATAGATAAAGGAGGATAAGTAGAATGGGAAGCATAAAAAAAACCCAGCAAGGCGGAGCAGACTGCAGTGCCCCAAAAGTTTGGTGAAAAAAGAAAAGCAGGTCAACACCAAGGGGGTTTCCAGACTTCTAGCATCTGCAGTATTTTGCTTTTTGTTAATACATCCCAATACTCTATTAGCCTTTACTATAGCCTCACAGCATTGATCGTGAACCTTTAGAGACTCATACACTATAACACCAAGGTCTCTTTCCCGCTCAACAGACTTTAATTCGAAGCCCTGCTTGGTACAAACATGCTTGGCATTAGCCCTACCCATATGCTACATTTATCTGCATCAAATGTCATTTGCTGGGTGCAGGCTCATTCCCCATCACATCTAGATGTCATTGTAGTACTTTTTTCTCATCCAAGGTTCAGTACAAATCTTTGTGTCATCTGCAAACCTCCTAACCATTCCTGCAATGCCATCATCCAGATCATTAATACAGATGGTGAAGAGAACACTGTCCTAACACCAGTCTCCCCACAGATCCACTACCATTAATAACAACACTCTGCCTATGAGAATGCAACCAGGTCCTTATCTACCCAGGATCTGTCCTCCAATCCCACAGGACTCTACCTTATAAATTAACCTATTGTGTGGCACCTTGTCAAAACATTTTGAAAATCCAAGTATACTATGTCAACCGGGCTTGTTTTTACCTAGTCTCTGTTATTTGAGATTTAGTCAGGCCTTTCAGATGCAGTTACTTAGATTTAACCTTTGTGCCAGCTGTTAGTTGGTAAATATTTGAAAGGTAAACACAGCCCCCACAGGAAAGTTTTTGTGGGGCTCTGGCTTTGCTAACTATTACTTTGCCTTTGAGTAAATCCCTCTTTGATCTTTAGGCAACCTATTTCTGTTCTTTTATCCCCTTTTAATTTTTTTCTTCCTGCTTTCCTACTCTTTTTGCTCCCTCTATAGCAGGCATTATCTGATTAAGACAGGAGGTAAGTGATCCCTTAGGCTTCTGCCAATCCTGATTTTTAGTCAAACCCTAGGAGGTGTATAAATCCAGCCCAGAGCCACTTGCTTACAGACTTTCACTTCTTTCCTGTAGCATCTGTCCCAATTACAATATTTGCATAATTGCAGATTAGAGCTGATAACGATCCAGAGATCATTATGTTCTTGGTAATTGCTGAAGTTCAAGAGGCCATCACATACATTAGTTAAGTACATAACTAGTTGGAAGCTATTCTTAGACACAGGGCTGAGGCAGAGATAAAGAAGCTATGATGTAGAAAAGGAACTATTGAGTGCATCGAGAATAGAAGACATCACGGTAGATTTTCAACTTGCCGTCCAGGGATACCACTGACATTGCAGATCGGCTGGCCATTATAGAAACTGCACAATTTTTATTTTCATGTCCATTGATTTCAAATTGGGCAGTTTCTATAATGGATTGCCAATTAACAACCCCTGTTTTACACCCAGGTAACAAGTTGAAAACCTATCCCATCATTGTAAGTGCCAGGCAATGACCATCTCCAACAAGAGAGAGTCTAACCACCTCCCCTTGATATTCAACGGCATTACCATCGCCGAATCCCCCACCATCAACATCCTGGGGGTCACCATTGACCAGAAACTTAACTGGACCAGCCATATAAATACTGTGGCTACGAGAGCAGGTCAGAGGCTGGGTATTCTGCGGCGAGTGACTCACCTCCTGACTCCCCAAAGCCTTTCCACCATCTACAAGGCACAAGTCAGGAGTGTGATGGAATACTCTCCACTTGCCTGGATGAGTGCAGCTCCAACAACACTCAAGAAGCTCGACACCATCCAAGATAAAGCAGCCCGCTTGATTGGCACCCCATCCACCACCCTAAACATTCACTCCCTTCACCACCGGCGCACTGTGGCTGCAGTGTGCACCATCCACAGGATGCACTGCAGCAACTCGCCAAGGCTTCTTCGACAGCACCTCCCAAACCCGCGACCTCTACCACCTAGAAGGACAAGGGCAGCAGGCGCATGGGAACAACACCACCTGCACGTTCCCCTCCAAGTCACACACCATCCCGACTTGGAAATATATCGCCGTTCCTTCATTGTTGCTGGGTCAAAATCCTGGAACTCCCTTCCTAACAGCACTGTGGGAGAACCTTCACCACACGGACTGCAGCGGTTCAAGAAGGCGGCTCACCACCACCTTCTCAAGGGCAATTAGGGATGGGCAATAAATGCCGGCCTTGCCAGCGACGCCCACATCCCGTGAACGAATAAAAAAAAAACTCAGTGTGGGGAATTGTAGCTGCACACCCAATTGATACCAATTTGGCCAGTACATTATCGTAACAATGTGCTGGGCCACCATACCAACACAGAGGCACTGAATTTCTGCCTGGCCTTCCAGCGCACTCATGCCATACGTCTGGTTGGAGTATGGTGGATGGCCTGGGAATTAGGCTGGGACCCATTTGCATTGGGACCTGGTCTCCACCAGAATCTAAAGGGCCTTTTTTGGGGTCAGGAGAAGAGGTTCCTGACAGACCAATCTCGGCACTTACGCTGGGATCAAAGGCCACAGATTTTCATCCCCATGTAGTGGCAGATATTAAAAAAGCAGTTGTGGAGGATTTTACTGCAGGACACCCATGGATACAATGAGAGATTATCACATTTCAGGATTGGAGCTTGAATAGAATAATGGATAAAATGAAATGGAACCATGGGATGGGCTAGAAAGAGATATCGCTGCTGTTGATTCTGTGGTGTAGAGAGGGTCCTAAACTTTCAACAACCCAAATGACAATCCCTCACAGATTAATAAAGGTTACAAGAAGTGCAGGTCAAGTACAACAGGAACTTAAAAGTTTTGTGTCTGTCAGAGGTACAAATGAACCAGTGCCTCAAGCTACAGATGGAATAGAAAATACAGATAGATTCAGTTTTTTCCCAGTTAAAAAATTTAACATTATTGTTTGCTCCGCTGTAGCTCTTGTTTTTAACTGAGATGAATGGATCCCAAACTAAGTCAAACTAAACTTTCCAGCAATATGGGACATACTTCACTAAAACTTGGTATAGCTTGGACCATGAGATCAATGTCCCCAATACCTGTTTCTATCCGATCTCTTGAGACTATTCCATTTTATCCATTCTAATCACGTTTTCTCCAATTTTAGTTTGCCATTATTTTCTGTTCATTTGCTTTAATATTTCAACTTGAAACTTTCTCTGCCTCACTGATCCTTAAGGATGCTGATCTTCTGCCAGTGCTGCCAATTTCTGATACCCAACACTATTTTCTACTCTTCTGAGTTTTTCTAAATCTTCTATTATCGTTGTCAAGTATTGATCTGTCGGTTTGCAGAACATGACTGGAAGAGGGATTTTTTCACAAGAAAGTAATACATGTAAAACCGTCAGGAATGTGGAGTTTTATAAGACAGTAAATCAATTACTATCCTTACCTTGTAGTGTATATAATATGACTGACATTATACCACTCATCAAGTTAAACATGATGAAGCTCATGAATTTCAGGAATTATCGGGAAATACAAAGGGGTCATAAAAACATGCAAGGCTATGGGAAACAAGTTTGCGTGGAAAGGAAAATAAGCTACAAAATAAAATTAAACGGTTTCTAAATTTGATTTTGCCCTTCAGTGTTTACTCACAAGTTACCTCAAAAACCATGGGCAGATCCTATTGTGTATAACTATACCAAGGTATTCCGGGTGAAAGAGTTGTACGCATTGAAGAAATTACTACAACGTGGTCTGACAGTAACTGTAATCGAAGAAAAGGTAGACTCTGTTTATGGTTATCGGCTGCTAATTGTTTGGTTATCGGCTGCTAATTGTTTATGGTTATCAGCTGCTAATTGTTTATGGTTATCGGCTGCTAATTCTGTTGCACTCGATGATTTGATTGTTTTTTTGAAACATTGTTTTAACTGTTTTACATTTTGTTTCAATTTCTGCAAACATAATCCTCAATGGCCTGAGTTTTTCACAAGTTTCATTGCTGATTGAAGTTGCCATGGATAGTGTGAATCTTTTAGTGTACACCACTGTACCAGAATCAAAAACTTAATAATCATAGGAATGTGTCTCTTGTTCTGATGAATATAGACCCAGACCTGGAGTTTGGCATTCAGGATCCACCATTGTGGTTGAGGATGTTCAGCCCCTTGTGACTTATAGAAAACTGTAGGTAGAAAGCTCAAACATAGAAAGAGTATTGGAGGGTATCACATTTCCACTTACAGCAAAGATCATTTAAAATTTCTATTTTCTTTTTTTATGAATGGGGCTTAGAGGCATTCTCTTGATCATGCATCAACTATACTTACGAACACAATATACTTTTATAGATCATTATAATCTAAGCAGTTGTTAAAATAAAATGAAAATATTTGAAATGTTATCTTGAGGAATTTGTAACTTTTAAGGTTTATTCTTTTGAAATATTGTTTGCTTGTTGGTGTGTTCTAACTCCTCAGATTGTACATTTGTTAAGTGATCATTTTATTTTGAGATTAAAGTCTTGCTTGTTTCAATAGATCCTCTCATGGCCACTCGAGACAGAGGATAACGAAACTCCAGAAGCTTCCATGAAAGGAAATGTGAAAGATGAAGATTTTGCAAAGGTGGTGGCAATGCACATGCAAAAACTATGTCAAATATGCACTGCAGAGAAATTCAGAGAGCTCTCCCATATCTCCAACTGGCCTTGCAGCAGGTCATCCATCCCTTTAATCAAATGTGGTTGACCCAGGGAGACCCAAGAAACAGAAAGGGAAGAAAGTAGCTCAACAGGGAAGGTTAACCTGGGGTAAAATGCTTATGTTGCAAAGTATTTCCCTATTACACACTTTGCTAATGTTTTTTCTCAATTAGAAATCCCCTATATGTTGGGGAAATATTGCTCCTTAATACCAGGCTGCACAATTATGGGGACCCAATGTTTCAAGTTGTGTGAAGACCCTTGGATGTGGTCAGTGATGTCAGCCTTAGATTCACAGAGAGCTCCGTTATCAGTTCATCAGTTTTTGTGCCCAAATGGCAATATAAGGTGGCCAGTCATTAAATAATGGTGTAAAAATGTCTGTTGCTTTTTGCTGTTTGCAAATGTTGATTGAGCTAAAATGTATATTTTTTGAGGAGGAATTAGGGCAAGGATATAAAAGACAAAGGCAGAGCCAAGGATAAAAAGGACAAAGACAGCACCAAGGATAAAAAGAAGTTACCTGTTGTAATTCGAAGTGATCCACCCATTCAGAAAATACTAGGAAATTACCATATCGATCTGTACTCCATTCTAACAGGAGATCACTTCCTAGAGATGGTTTGTGATTTAGGAGTTCCCAAAATTGAGCCAAGAGTGGAATCACCAATACCAGACATCAAGGTAATATACAAATATGTACATCTAAAATAAGAGCTAAACGGCTTATTAATCTTGTAACCATGTCTACACAGTCAAAGACTACTTATAAACAAAAGTTAAATCGTTGAGCTGATATCAAATTCACTCATTAACACAACTCTTTTAACAGAAATAAAAGCACGAGAATAAAATTATATTGTTAAATGTACCGATAATTATTTATCACAAAGTGTGTTTTAATTGTGATTATTTGCTTAATTGTAAAGGTAGAGGTGGGGTTTTCATAAATGAACCGTGCTAAAGGGCTAGCCTTTAGGTGACTGATGCTGCTTGATTAAGTAAATTTGTTGTCCTGTTGATTAGAGAATCACTACAAGATATGGTTTCATCATTCTGTCTGCTGTATCAATGATATTAGAAATACAGCACATACAGTGGCATAATGATGGATGCATAATAGCATAAAGGTTAACTCTAAGATTTCAGAAAATCATAGAAAGGTTACAGCACCGTAGGAGGTCATTTGGCCCACCGAGTCCATGCCGGCTCTATGCAAGAGCAGTCCAACTAGTCCCACTCCCCCGCCCTATCCCCATAGCCCTGCAATTTTTTTCCTTTCAAGTACTTATCCAGTACCCTTTTGAAGGCCATGATTGAATCTGCCTCCACCACCACCTTGGCAGTGCATTCCAGATACTAACCACTTGCTGTGTAAAAAAAAGTTTTTCCTCATGTCACCTTTGGTTCTTTTGCCAATCACTTTAAATCTATGTCCTCTGGTTCTTGACCCTTCTGCCGATGGGAACAGTTTCTCTCTATCTGCTCTTCATGATTTTGAATACCTCCAGCAAATCTCCTCTTAACCTACTCTGTTCCAAGGAGAACAACCCCAGCTTCACCATTCTACCCACTCCCTCATCTCTGGAATCATTCTAGTAAATCTCTTCTGTACCCTCTCTAAGGCCTTCACATCTTTCCTAAAGTGCGGTGCCCAGAACTGGACACAATACTCCAGCTGCGGCCAAACCAGTGTTTTATAAAGGTTCATCATGACTTCCTTGTTTTAATACTCTATGCCTCTATTTATAAAGCCTAGGATCCCGTATGCTTTTTTAACCACTTTCTCAACCTGCCCTGCCATCTTCAATGATTTGTGTACAAACCCGCGACCTCTACCACCTAGAAGGACAAGAGCAGCAGGCACATGGGAACAACACCACCTGCACGTTCCCCTCCAAGTCACACACCATCCCGACTTGGAAATATATCGCCGTTCCTCCATTGTCGCTGGGTCAACATCCTGGAACTCCCTTCCTAACAGCACTGTGGGAGAACCGTCACCACACGGACTGCAGCGGTTCAAGAAGGTGGCTCACCACCACCTTCTCAAGGGCAATTAGGGATGGGCAATAAATGCTGGCCTCGCCAGCGACGCCCACATCCCGTGAACGAATAAAAAAAAACATATACCCCAGATCTATCTGTTCCTCTACCCATTTTAGAATTGTGCCCTTTAGTTTGTATTGTCTCTCCTCATTCTTCTTACCGAAATGTATCACCTCACATTTTTCTGCGTTAAATTTCATCTGCCACGTGGCCACTCATGCCACCAGCCTGTCTATATCCTCTTGAAGTCTATCATTATCCTCCTCACTGTTTACTACACTTCCAAGTTTTGTGTCATCTGCAAATTTGGAAATTGTGCCCTGTACACCCAGGTCCAAGTCATTAATATATATCAAGAAAAGCAGTGGTCCTAATACCAACCCCTGGGGAACACCACTGTACACCTCCCTCCAGTCCGAAAAACAACTGCTCACCACTACTCTCTGTTTCCTGTTACTTAGCCAATTCTGTATCCATGATGCTACATCCCCTTTTATTCCACGGGCTTCAATCTTGATGACAAGCCTATTATGCGGCACTTTATCAAACGCCTTTTGAAAGTCTATATACACCACATCGACTGCATTGCCCTCATCTACCCTCTCCGTTACCTCATCAAGTTAGTTAAACACAATTTGCCTTTAACAAATTCATCCTAGCTTTCCCTAATCAATCCACACTTGTCTAAATGACTGCTAATTCTGTCCCGGATTATTATTTCTAAAATATTCTCCACCAACAGACTGGCCTATAGTTGCTGGGTTTATCCTTAAACCCTTTTTTTGAAATTTGTAATTCTCCAGTCCTCTGGCACTACCCCAGTATCTAAGGATGTTTGGAAGATTATGTCCTTCTAGGTGGTAGAGGTCGCGGGTTTGTACACAAATCATTGAAGATGGCAGGGCAGGTTGAGAAAGTGGTTAAAAAAGCATACGGGATCCTAGGCTTTATAAATAGAGGCATAGAGTATTAAAACAAGGAAGTCATGATGAACCATAATCTTCCAAACCTCCACAATTTCCACCCTTACTTCCCTCAGCAACCTAGGGTGCATCCCATCTGGACCGGGTGACTTATCTAATTTAAGTGCAGTTAGCCTTTGTAGTACCTCTTCTATATCAATTTTTAGCCCATCCAGTACCTCAACTATATCTTCCTTTACTGAGACTCGGGCAGCATCTTCTTCCTTGGTAAAGACAGGTGCAAAATATTCATTTAGTACCTCGGCCATGCCCTCTGCCTCCATGAGTAGATCTCCTTTTTGGTCCCTAATAGGCCCCAACCATCCTCCTACTACCCGTTTACTGTTTACATGCCTATAGAAGACTTTTGAATTCCCTTTTATGTTGGCCGCCAGTCTATCCTCTTATTTCCTTTATCATGCCCCCCCCCTGAACTTTCTATATTCAGCCTGGTTCTCACTTGTGTTATCAACCTAATATCTGTCATACACCCCTTTTTTCTGCTTCTTCTTACTCTCTATCTCTTTTGTCATCCAGGAAGCTCTGACTTTAGTTGCCCTACCTTTCTCCCTCATGGGAATGTACCTAGGCTGTACCCTAACCATCTCCTCTTTAAAGGCTGCCCATTGTTCAATTACAGTTTTGCCTGCCAATCTTTGATTCTGATTTACCCGGGCCAGATCTGTTCTCATCCCACTGAAATTGGCTCTCCTCCAATTGAGTATTTTTATTTTAGAGTGGTCCATGTCCTTTTCCATAGCTATTCTAAACCTTATGATACTATGATAGCTGTTCCCTAAATGTTCCCCCACTAACACTTGCTCCACTTGGCCCGCCTCATTCCCCAGAACCAAATCCAGCAATGCCTCCTTCCTCGGTGGGCTGGAAACGTACTGGTCAAGAAAGTTCTCCTCAACACACTTCAAAAATTCCTCCCCCTCTTTGCCCCTTATATAATTACCATCCCAGTCTATATTAGGATATTTGAAATCCCCCATTATCACTACTCTATGGCTTTTGCACCTCTCTGTAATTTCCTTGCAAATTTGCTCCTCTATAGCCTTCCCACTAGATTCTGTCCTTGACCCCCCCAGGACATCCTCTCTCTCCAGCACTGCAATATTCTCCTTAATCAATACTGCCACCCCTTCTTTCTTTCCTTCCCTTTCTTTCCTGAACACCTTGTATCCAGGAATATTTAGTACCCAATCCTGCCCTTTTTTGAGCCAGGCCTCTGTTATCGCTATGATATCATATTCCCATGTGGCTATTTGCGCCTGTAGCTCACCAACCTTGTTTACTATGCTTCGTGCGTTTACACACATGCACTGTAAACCAATCTGAGACTTTCTTGTACTTGCTCTTAGTCTGATTCTACCTTATACCGTACTATTTCTTACTCTAGTGCTGTCTGTCTCTCCCAATCCTTTGTGCACCTTGTTTCTCCTTTCCAGTGCTACATCCTGGTGCCCATCCTCCAGCCAAATTAGTTTAAACCCTCCCCCACAGCACTAGCAAACCTCCCCGCGAGGACATTGGTCCCTGCTCCATTGAGGTGCAACTCGTCCGGCCTAGACAGGTCCCACCTCCCCCAGAACTGGTCCCAATGCCCCAGGAATCTAAGGCCCTCCCTCCTGCACCATCTCTCCAGCTACGCCTTTATCTGCTCTATCCTCCTATTTCTATACTCGCCAGCGCATGGAACCGTGAGAAATCTGGAGATTGAGGTCCTGCATTTTAATCTCTTTCCTAACTGCCTAAAATCTGCCTGCAGGACCTCATCACTCTTTCTACCTATGTTGTGTGCCGATATGGACCACGACCTCTAGCTGTTCACCCTCCCCCTCCAGAATGTTCTGCAGCCACTCAGTGACACCTGGACCCTGGCATCAGGGAGGCAACCTACCATCCTGGAATCACGTCTGTGGCCGCAGAAATGCCGGTCTGTTCCCCTAACTATAGAATCCCCTTCCATTGTTGCTCTGGTTTGTTGACATATTATGAGCATAATATTAATATTATAGTTAATTGATGACACTTTATCCTATGGGTTTGCTTATTAATTTCATTGTCTATAGAATCAATGAGTTGGATTCCCTATTTTGGGGCTAAGTTCCAGCAAAGCAGAACTTCAGCCCATGTCTTCGAATCCACCATGACCCATTTCCCTAGGTCGGGGTCATCTGATATGTGTCGTGAGCTCCTGGCAGGATCCTGTCATCAAGAAGGAGCCCACCAGTGTATTCTTGGAATGCTTAGCTGCCTCCCCATACCTTACCCTACCTCATAAGATCATTAAACTTCTTGGAGCACTGAGTTGCCATGTGGGGCATTGGAGGTGGCACTTACTGCCCTCGCCACTTCCTTCCACCATGTCTGTGAAGTTCCCTCAGACGACCTTCTGCATTCCGTCCCCTCCTGATGCTTTCTTAATCAGCAATAATCTGCTGACACCTCTGAAAACTTGAAGGCTCTGCGACCTGAAGCAGACCTCTCAGACATTATACCACGATTCTCAATCCTGTTTACCAACAATAAAACAGTTCATTTTGATGCCTGGCTCTTTAAGCGGCATTTAAATCCTTCAGCAGCCCATTTCCTGTCCCAGTGGCAAGCTCCCAATTGTAGGTGAAAATACCACTGGGGGCATGCCCTGAAAATTCACCAGGGTCAGCACTAGTTTAGTCAGGTGGCCAAAAGTCCTGCCCTTCGCACTTCCCGTAGCGATTAAACTGGAGAGGAAGATCTAGGCTCGTGCTTGTTAACCAGAGGTTAATGTTTTGATCATAGGAACATAGAAACATAGAAACAAGAGTAGGCCATTCAGCCCCTCGAGCGTGTTCCACGTTCTATTAAATCATTTCTGTTCCTAAACTCCATTTGAGATGAAATATATCTTTTGATAACGATACTTAATAAAAATCTGTCGATCTCAGTCTGGAAAATTTCTATTGGCCCAGCATCCACATGCTTTTGCAGGAGAGGGTTCCAGGTTTTCACTATCCTTTGTATGAAAAGGTGCTTCCTGATTTCACACCTGAATGGCCTAGCTCTAATTTTAAGATTGTGCCCCCATGTTCTCGATTCCTCCAGTTCCTCTGCATCTAGACCAGTTAGGCTGACATCTGTTGTCAGGAAATTACTGGAGTCTATAATTAAGGATAGAGTGAATGAACACCTTGAAAATGTTCAGCTGATCAGAGAGAGTCAGCATGGATTTATAAAGGGTAGGTCATGCCTGACGAACCTGATTGAATTTTTCCAAGAGGTGACTAAAGTAGAGGACAGGGGAATGTCCAAGTATGTTGTTTATATGGACTTCCAGAAGGCATTCGATAAAGTCCCTCATAAGAGACTGTTAGCTAAAGTTGAAGCTTATGGAATTGTGGGCAAATTATTGACCTGGTAAGGAAAATGGATGAGTGGCAGGAGACAGAGAGTAGAGATAATGGGCATGTACTAGTCTAGGACTAGGGGATACAGCCTAAAAAATAGAGCCAGAACTTTCAGGAGTGAAGTTAGGAAACACTTCTACATGCAAAGGGTGGTAGACGTTTAGAACTCTCTTCCGCAAATGGCAGTTGATGTTAGCTCAATTGTTAATTTTAAATCTGAGATTGATAAGAATTTTGTTAACCAAAGGTATTAAGGGATATGGGGCAAAGGCAGGTATATGGAGTTAGATCGCAGATCAGCCATGATCTCATTGAATGGCGGAACAGGCTCTAGGGGCTAAATGGCCTACTCCTGTTCCTATGTACCCTATCAAATCCCTTTATCATTTTAAACACATCAAATAGATCACCTCTCAACCTTCTAAACTCAAGGAAATACAAGCCAAATTTATGCAACCTGTCCTCCTAATTTACCCCTTTAAGCCCTGGTATCATTCTGGTGAATCTATGTTGTACCCCTTCCATGGCTAATATATCTTTCCTGAGGTTCGATGCCCAAAACTGAATGCAATACTCCAGATCGGGTCTGACCAAGTTTCTTTACAACTAAAGCATAACTTCCTCCCTTTTGTATTCCAACCTCCTTGAGATAAAGGCCAATGTTCCATAAGCCATAAAGAAGATATTCCAATTTGTCTTTCTTGGATCCAAAGTGGATGACTTCACAATTCCCCACATTGAACTCCATCTGCCATAGTTTTGCCCACTCACTTAATCTGTCTATGTCCCTTTATAACTTCCCTGTTCCCATCTATACAACTTGTTGTACCTCCTAACTTCATGTCATCTGCAAATTTGGATATACAACTCTCTATACCTTCATCCAAGTCATTGCAATATATGATGGAAAGCTGAGGCCCCAGTACAGATCTCTGGGGTACACCACTTGTCGCATCTCACCAATCAGAGAGCACTCCCTTTATCCCTACTCTCTGTCTCCTACCTCCCAACTAATTACCAATCCATGTCACAAGGTTACCTCCAATTCCATGGCTTTTTTTGCTAACATAACTAGAAAAAACTGTTATGAGGAGGTCATAGATCATCCTTGGCAGAAACATAACTTTGGTAGTCAGCACCAAAGCTGCTTTTAATCAGCTTTAACAACATATTAATATTTTATGGTTGTAGGCAACAAATGGAAAATCACTGTAGCAATTATAATGTCTTAAAATGAATGTTATTTGGTTTTTAAAAGCTGCATGTGTCCATAATTCCTTTTAGGAGAGTAAAAAAGGAAAAAATGCACAGAAAAAAGATGACAAAAATTCAAAATCTGAGCCAAGTCAGAAAAATAAATCAAAAAACAAACAGGACAAGAGTAAGTACAGTAATAGTCTTAGAATGACATGTACCAAAATACTGTGCTTCACTTACATCAAGTCTACAGCACAGAAACAGGCCATTTGGCCCAACTGATCTATGACGACGTTTATGCTCCACATGAGCCTCCTCCCTCCCTACTTCATTTAACCCTATCAGCATACTCTTCTATTCATTTCTCCCTCATGTGCTTATCTAGCTTCCCCTTAAATGCATCTATGCTATTTGCGTCAACTACTACTTGTGTCAGCACGATCCACATTCTTACCATTTTTGGGTAAAGAAGTTTCTCCTGAATTCCCTATTGGATTTATTAGTGACTATCTTATATTGATGATCTCTAGTTTTGGACTTCCCCACAAGTGGAAACATTTTCTCTGTGCCTACCCTATCAAACCTTTTCATTACCTTAAAGACCTTTATCAGGTCACCCCTCAGCCTTCTCTTTTCTAGAGAAAAGATCCCCAGCCTGTTCAGCCTTTTTTGAAAGTATATCCTCTCAGTTCTGGTATCATCCTTGTGAATCTTTTTTGAACCTTCTCCTCTATATCCTTTTTATAATATGGAGACCAGAAGTGTGCACAGTACTCCAAGTGTTGTCTAACCAAGGTTCTATACAAGTTTAACATAACTTTGCTGCTTATCTAGACTGCTAGAAATGAAGTCTAGTGCTTGGTTTGCTTTTTTTATGGCCTTATTAACCTGCATCACTACTTTTAGTGATTTGTGTATCTGTACCCCCAGATCCCTTTGCTCCTGTACCCCATTTAGACTCTTATTTTCCAAGCAGTATGTGGCCTCCTTATTCTTCCTACC
Source organism: Heptranchias perlo (assembly GCF_035084215.1). Taxonomy (NCBI): domain Eukaryota; kingdom Metazoa; phylum Chordata; class Chondrichthyes; order Hexanchiformes; family Hexanchidae; genus Heptranchias; species Heptranchias perlo. The sequence goes on along the minus strand of NC_090349.1, from coordinate 25,224,455 downwards.
AAAATGCACCACCTCACACTTAACTATATTGAAATTCATTTGCCAATTGCACGCTCATTCTGCAAGTTTATTAATATCTTCTTGCATTTTGACGTATGCTTCCTTTGTATTAACTACACCCCCCAATTTGGTGTCATCCGCAAATTTTAAAATTGTACTTCCAATTTCTGAGTCCAAATCATTAATGTAAATTGTGAACAACAGTGGTCCCAGCACCAATCCCTGTGGAACACCACTTCCCACCTTTTGCCAGTCTGAGTAGCTACCCTTAACCCCTACTCTCTGCTTTCTGTTTTGTAGCCAGCTTGCTATCCATTCTGCTACCAGTACCCTGACTCCACATTCTCTGACCTTAGTCATGAGTCTACTATGCGGCACCTTATGAAAGGCCTTTTGACAATCCAAATATATTATATCTACTACATTACCCTTGTCTACTCTTTTTGTTACTTATTCAAAGAATTCAATAAGGTTGGGCAAGCATGACTTTCCCTTCTGAAATCCGTGCTGACTATTCTTTATTATATTTTCATTTTCTAGATGTTTTTCTATTACATCTTTGAGTAAAAAGTCCATTATTTTTCCCGCCATTGACTTTAAGCCAACTAGTCTATAGTTCCTTGGACTTGTTCCAGCTCCATTTTTAAATATAGGAATAACATTAGCAGTCCGCCAGTCCTCTGGCACTATTCCTTTCTCTAATGAATTTTTATATATATGTAATAGTGCCTCTGCTATCTCTTCCCTAACTTCTTTTAATTATTGTAAGGAGTCGCACAACACCAGGTTATAGTCCAACAGCTTTATTTGAAATCACAAGCTTTCGACTCCGTACATTTGTCCACCCCAGTCCATCACCGGCATCTCCACATCATTCTTTTAATATTCACAGATGCAATCCATCCAGATCAGGGGTTTAATCCTCTCTAAGTTTGATTAGTTTATCAATTATCTCCCCCCTTTCTATCTTAAATGTCTTTATATCTTTTTTGATTTCTTCTTCTAATGTCATGCCCACCTTGTTAGTCTCCCTGGTAAATACTGAGGCAAAGTAACTATTCAATATTTCTACCATTTCACTGTCATTGCCTGTGAGTTTATCTTGTGTATCCCTTAGTAGCCCAATCCCTATCCTGATTTTTCTTTTGTTATTTATGTGTCTGTAGAATACTTTACTATTTCTTTTTATATTTCTTGATAATTTAATTTCGTAGTTCCTTTTTGCTTTCCTAATTTTTTCTTTGACATCCTTCCTAACCTCTTTTTATTCCCTTTTGTCATCCTCTCCTTTATTGTCTATGATCTTAGAGTATGTTTTTTTCTTTAGTTTCAATTTTACTCATCTCTTTATTCATCCATGGTGTTTAATTATTGGCTAGTTTGTTCTTGTTTTTCAGAGGAATATATTTCTCCTGAACTCTGTTGATCACCATTTTAAATATTTCCCACTGCTGTTCTATCTCTTTGTCAATTTTTTTTCTAGTTTACCTTCCCTAGTTCCAATCTCATCCCCTCAAAATTAGCTTTTTTCCAATCTATTACTTTGTTCTTTTTCTTACGTATGTCTTTCTCAATCATTATTTTAAACCTTATGTTATGATCACTATTGCCTAGATGTTCCCCATAGCTTACTTCTCTTAATTGCTCTGGTTCATTTCCCATTACTAGATCCAGCAGTAATTCCTCTCTTGTTGGGCTTCTCACATACTGGGTAAGAAAGGAGTCCTGTACACACTGTAAAAACTCCATTCCCCTTTCCCCTTTCCCTACCTCTTTTTGCCAGTTTATTTGAGGGTAGTTGAAATCTCCCATGATTATTATTCGATACTTTTTTCTCATTTCATAGATTTGCCTACATATTTCTTCCTCCACTTCCCTTCCACTATTAGGTGGCCTTTAGAATATGCCTACTAATGTGATCGATCCCTTTTTATCCGTTGTCTCGATCCATTTGGTCAAATGACGCAGTACAAAAGAATTGTATCCAGTTATAGCAAGAGGTTAATCAGTTACAATGAACACTGACCATATTATTTCCTAGGAATGTTGCCTGTTATTCAATAACCTTGCAGTGATAATGTTAAAATAATGAATAATTCCAATGTTGATGCCAACATATACAAAAATCACAAAGGGCATTAGTCTTTGGCATCTGCTACATCATCTGGCACTGACTTTAGAAAAGACACAAAATGAATAAAGCCACTCCCATGAATGTCAGAGAATTTATATACTTAAATGCACATTAATGTGTCGGGGGCACATTAAATCTGTCTCCAGCAAGAGAAGGATCGAGTGTCACATTTTTCTGTTTGGTTCAAATTAGGAACTTAACCATATTGATTTGTTGAAATATAGATCGGGAAAGATCCTACAGAAAATCAACCGATTCATACATGACAATTTGAACTAATCATAGTACAAAATTACATTTTTCATAGTGATTCCAATGCCATCTTGGATTTCTGACCCAACTGAATATGTAACCATATAAATAAAATTTATGACATAAGAAGCATAAACACATCAAACATTTTTTTTAAAAATCATTAAAATCATTCAGGTTACCCACAGAATGAGTCATTTAATATTGCAAATTCAAGAATTCACCAAGGTCTGCTCTTCTCTCTGCAGCCTGGGGCTTCAGTTCTACTTTAGTCTCAGTTGGAACTTTGACCTTCAGGATTTACTGGTCTTGTGGACAAGTTCTAAGTGCGTGAGATATAGGTGCATTATGGGAACTGTAATTTTCACCGTTTATCTGTGCAACTACAACACCTGGAGCGCACCACAACAACCAGTGTCAATGACAACCAACTTCCAAAAAGTTACGCACAGGAACAAAATACAGAAAAAAGTGGCAGAAAAAAACATCAAAAATAAATGACATTTTTTCTCAAACTTTATCCAGTTCATGTTACTAAATAAAAATTCTGAGCTAAATGTATTGATCGGCAGAGGTTTTTTTATATTAGTGAGGGGGGCCTAATGTTGGCATTAGGACCAGAAAGAGGTGTTTTTGAGGTCTTCTGATGCTGAGAGACCTGGGGCCCGATGTTAGGAGGGAGGCGGGTTGGCAGCAGGAGGGTGGACTGGGCGCGTGGGTAACGCGCCCAGTGAAATTGGGGTGCTCCGCACGCGATCGCAGCCTAATTGAATGTACTTACGCGTGCTTCCGGGTTTCCCGTTCCAGACCTGCGCAGCAGGCGCACTGCGCACCCGCATCACAGGCTGTCAGCAGGAGGAGCCCTATTTAAAGGGGCAGTCCTCCAATGCTCCTCCTGCAGCAAAGAACCATTTTGGCAGCATGGCGCAGGCAAGAGGCAAGGCTGCTCCAAGGTTCTCAGACTCCTCACTCCAGGTGCTGCTCGATGGGGTGAGGAGTAGGAGGGAAACGTTTTTCCCATCTGATGGGAGGAGGTGGCCTGCCTCTGCCACCAAGAAGGCCTGGCTGGAGGTGGCCGAAGAGGTCAGCAGCAGCAGCAATGTCGGCCGAACCTGGGTCCGGTTCAGGAAGCACTTTAATGACCTAACCAGGTCAGCCAAAGTGAGTATACTTACGCGTTCTCCCACACTCCGTCTTCCACATCACCTCCACCACCACACAACTCCTTCTGCACTGCCACCACAACGCTCTCGCATCACTCCTCACATCCACTCAACCATCATCCTCACCTTGCCTGCACTTACTCACCGTCGCAGTTCCCATTCGAACACTACCACGCAACCCAATCCTCATACAATCTCATGGCTATGTCTCACACGCACCCTCCCATGCATCTCCCTCACGGTCACCCCCACCCACACCAATGCATGCAGCGGGTCACCATGCAACCATCACTCAATCACGCCTCTCTGTGTTTTGCCTTGATAGGAGAAGAGATGCCAGAATGCCTGGGAGAGGGCAAGGACCGGAGGGGGCTTGCCACACCAGGTGGTCCTAACGGACGCGGAGCAGCAGGCAATAGAAATAAGCCGTACGCTGGAGTGCCTGTCTGTGGCGGACGCTGAGATTAGGAGCGCACAAACAGCTGGTGACAGAAACCTAACACTCAGCATTCATGATAGCGAATGATCTTAACATCGCTTGGCATCTACAGCACCTCAACATCTGTCCACATGCTTAATATTGCTTTCTGTTCTCTTGCAGGGCCATCTGCGACCGCCGTGACTGCGGAGGGTGATTCCTCTGAGGGGGCATCATCACATCTGAGCCAGCCATCCACCAGTGCAGATACACACACCTTGGTGGGTCCCCGTCCTCACTTAGTTGGGCTTGCACATGGTGAGAAACCACGCACATGTGAGCACGAGCAGACCTTAGTGGCAGGGGCAGTCGTGGAGAGTCTGCTTCGGTGGGAGCACTCTTCTCCAGACTCTGCTCAGCTGGACCCAGATGCTGAACCCTGGGGGGCAGCCATGAAAAGGTGAATCATCGACGGGCAGCAGCACATTGCCGAGGTACTGGAACAATTGCCACGCGCACTCTCCACAATCACGCAGAGGATGGAGGAGTCCAACTCCTGCATGAGTGGACAGGAGGGTATCTCCGAGATACTGTCACAGGGACGTGAAGGCATCTCTGAGATAGTGTCGAGGGTAGGTGCGGGAATGTCTGCGGTGGAGGAAAGGCTAGCCTCCATTGAGTTTCAAGCACGGCTCAACAATGAGTCCATTCAGGCCCTGACAACGGCCGTTCAGATTCAGGGTGAGCAACATTCTGCCGCCTTAAACAGGCTGACATATACATTACAACTGGCCTTCCAAGGCTTCACACAAGTCCTCCAAACTGTCGTCCAGCAGGATGGAATGAGTGATGTGGGCCTGGCCCAGGAGAGGGATGATGGCAAAAGGGGACATGAAAGTGGGGCCGCCACTCAAAGCGCTTCCACGTCTCACCCGTTGCCCCCCTCTCAACCGATACCCGCAATGCTGCCTCCTCTCCAGGTGGTCGAGTCTGCCCCTGCACAGGTGCAGGTGGAGCAGTCTTTGGAGGGGCCCTCACGGGCACCAAAACCCAGAGGGCGTCCGCGCAAAGCATCTCATCGGTCAGGGCATGGACAAGAGCAACCTGCCACTACCTCTGCTGAAGCCACAAGGGTAGCACCACGTAGGGGTTCCTGTAAACGTAAGGCTAAGGTTTTGTGAGCACAAAGGGGATGCACAAGGGTGTTTGACAGAATGTCATGTTTTTGATTTAGTTTTGTTTGTTTTGCAAAGCACATTAAAATTTGTTATCACCACTACTGCCACGTCTTTGCAAATCTTGTCTGGTTTGTGCAATAATTCCATTTCCTGAGGATCACAATGAAGTTGTTGAGGGCAATGGTGACTTTGACAGTGACAGGTAAGAAGATTGTGCTCGGGCCAGCCGGGAGCAGCTCGGCATCAAGGAGGCTGTAGATGTCCACGGCTATATGTCGAGTGACTCTGAGCCTCCGTGTGCACTGCTCCTCAGAGAGGTCCAGGAAGCTGAGCCTCGGTCTGTAGACCCTGTGGCGAGGGTAGTGCCTTCTGCGACGCATCTCTCTCTGCGGTTGCCCTCCCTCCTGCTGTGCAGGTGGATGTGTCACAGCACTGTGTTGTGGAGCTCCACGTGTCAGAGGAGGACGGCGTGGCCGGTGAGGCTGGTGATGCTGTTCATCCTCCGATGAGGTCATGACTGCAGCTATGGCGGCCCCCGTCCGCAAGATGTACGTTTGAGGGGGTCCGCAAGGTAGGTAAATGTGTCTGCACACCGGAGCTGAGGTTCCAAGTTGGTGAATTTTAGTGTTAGGAGGAGGGTGGTGGAGGCCAAACTTTGCCCAAAGTGACAGAGTGGCCTCCTGCAATGAGTAAGGGTCTCCCTCCCCCACCACCTGTCAAAAGGAACTTTGCAGCTCCCACAGGCTGGTGGCTGCAACACGTCTGTTTCAACCGAGAGTGTTTCCCCCAGTACGGGAAACATGCTCAGTTGAGATGAAAATCCCACCTCTCCTAAAATATCCTCCCAATCAGGGGCTCGATTTTCGCGTCGGGTTTCCGGCGGGTTTCCAGCGGGGTGGCCCCGAAAATCCCGATATCCGGTCACGTGACCGGATCGCGGCAAAATCCCGGCCACTTCCGGGTACCGCGCTGACGTGCGGGGCTGCGCGCGCAAGCCCCGCTGGTGGGAATCCCGCAGGCAATTAAAGCCAGCGGGGTTCCACTTGAGTGTACTTACCTTGCTTGTTGAGGTCATTTAATGAGCTGAAGCAGCTGTCAAAAGAGGAAGTGTGGGATTTTAGGTTCAAGGCAGTGAGTTTCACACACTGGGGGAAACAGTCCTCCCTCAACCGGTCGTGTTCCAGCCAGCAGCCTGTGGCAACTGCCAAGGTGCACTCCACAGCGGGTGGGAGAGCCCTCACCCACGTAGGAGGCCACCACGTCACGTAGGGCAACCCCTGCCCTCCACCACCCCCCGCCAAGCCAGAGTACAGACCGATGTGAAACCGCAGCCCTAGAACGAGAAACCACCCACCTACCCTGCACAACCCCTCAGACCAACACCTGCCAGATGGGTGGTGCGTTGACATCGTCGGAGGACGAACAGCATGACCAGCCCCAGCAGCCTCGCAGTCCACGCCGTCCGCCTCGGAGACGTGGAGCCCCCCAACACGGTGCGGTGGCACACCCACCTGCACAGCAGGAGGGAGGGCAACCGCAGAGAGAGATGCGTCGCAGGAGGCACTACCCTCCGCACAGGGTGTACAGAGCGAGGCTCAGCTTCATGGACCTCTCCGAGGAGCAGTGCATACGTCGGCTCAGAGTCAATCGCCAGGTAGTCGCCGACATCTGCAGCCTCCTTAACGACGAGCTGCTCCCGGATGGACCAAGCAGCATCTTCTTACCTGTCGCCGTCAAAGTCACCACTGCCCTCAACTTCTTCGCATCCGGTTCCTTCCAGGGTGCCACCGGGGACATCACCGGGGTCTGTCAGTCCTCTGCACACAAGTGCATAAGGCAGGTCACCGATGGGTTGTTCCGCAGGGCCTCGCACTACATCAACTTCGCCATGGATGAGCGCAGCCAGATGGAGAGGGCGGTTGGTTTCCATGCTGTGGCTGGCTTCCCACGGGTACAGGGTGTAATCGACTGCACCCACATCGCAATACGGGCACCTCCGCATGAGCCAGGGCTGTTCATAAACAGGAAGGGGTATCACTCCATGAACGCCCAGCTCACCTGTGACCACCGCCAGAGATTCCTACACGTGTGCGCCAGATACCCCAGCAGCTGCCACGATGCCTTCGTCCTCAGGGAGTCCGCCGTCCCGCCCATCCTGCAGGCACCCAACGCCGGCAACGGCTGGCTCCTCGGCGACAAGGGGTATCCCCTACACACGTGGCTCATGACGCCTCTGAGGAACCCCATCACCGAGCCGGAGCGTCGGTACAATGACAGCCACACTGCTATCAGGTCTACAATTGAGCAGACCATAGGGCTGCTCAAGATGCGCTTCAGGTGCCTTGATCGTTCTGGGGGAGCGCTCCAATACACACCATTCAGAGTGGGACGAATCATAGTTGTCTGCTGTGCCCTGCACAACATGGCCCAACAGAGAGGGGTGCCGCTGGAGGAGGCCCCATCCACACCCGCCACCCACATTGAGGACGGCGAGGGCGAGGAGGAGGAGGAGGAGGAGGAGGGGAAGGAGGAGGACGCGCCAGAGGATAGTGGACGACCCATGCGCCGAACCACGACTCACCGGGATGGTCGCCGGGCCAGGGAGGCACTCATACGTCAACGGTTCTCCTAGAGTCAGACACTGCGAGGCGCTCGCATCTCCTCACCTGCAACATCGAGCGGCCATACCAGCCCCCTAAACTGAAGACTGTTGCCAGTACTCCTGCACCCACAGCAGTGTGCCCAATGGGCGGCAGCAGGTGTTCGCCATCATGATGGCCTCCACGGAACACACCTATTGCACAGGCCACGGAAGAATGGACGAGAGGTGGCAGGAGTGGTGAGAATGATAGTGTTTAATATGTACAATGTGACATGATATTAAAAAAAATGTACAAATTAATAGACACCCTGGTGTATTCCCTTTGTGCTTATAACGCCTTTGGATTTCTTTTGCGGGTACCCCTACGTGGTGCTACCCCTGTGGCTCCAGCAGAGGTAGTGGCAGGTTGCTCGTGTTCTCGCCTTGACCGGGTAGATGCTTTTGGCGGACGGCCCCTGGGTTTCGGTGCCCGTGAGGGCACCTCCACAGACTGCTCCTCCTGCACCGGGGCAGGGGCAGACTCGGCCACCTGGAGAAGAGGCACCATTGCGGGTACTGGTTGAGAGGTGGGCAACGGGTGGGACGTGGGGGCGCCTTGAGAAGCGTCCCCGTTTCCATGTCCCCGTTCACCATCATCCCTCTCGTGGCCTCGGCCCACATCACCCCTTCCACCCTGCTGGATGGCAGTTTGGATGGCATGTGTGAGGCCTTGCAAGGCCACCCCTAGTGTATCCGTCAGCCTGTTGATGGCGGCGGAATGTTGCTCACCCTGAATCCGTACAGACGTTGTCAGGGCCTGCAAGGACTCGATCTGGAGCTGTGCGTGACGCTCGAGGGAGGCCAGCCCGTCCTCCACCGCAGACAGTCCCGCACCTACCCGCGACACTGTGTCGCCGGTACCCTCCTGTGCCTGCGCCACCAATGCCCGCATGCAGGAGTTGGACTCCTCCATCGCCTGCGCAATTGTGGACAATGCGCGCGGCACCTCTCCCAGTACCTCAGCAATTAGCTGGTGCCCCTCGACAACTCTCCTTTTCACTGGTGGCCCCCTGGGTTCAGCATCTGGGTCCAGCATCTGGGTCCAGCTGAGCAGAGCCTGGAGATGAGTGCTCCCTCCGACGCGGACCCTCCGCGGCTGCCCCTGCCACCAGGGTCTGCTCATGCTCACTCGTGCGCGGTGACTCACCAAGTGCTACCCCAACTAGTTGGCGAGGGGGACCCACCGAGGTGCGTGTCTCTGCGCTGGTGGATGGTTGGCTCTGATGTGACGATGCACCCTCAGAGACCGCCATGTCCTCTGAGGAATCGCCCTCCTCGATCGCTTCACTCGCAGACAGCCCTGCAAGAGAACAGAGGGCACTATGAGGCATGTGGACCAACTTTACGGTGCGCCTGATGGCAGGTGATGATACGGTCACTCGCGATCATGGGTGTTGAGTGTCAGCTTTCCCTTACCGGCCGTTTCTGCAGCGACACACTCGCCATCAGCCACCGACAGGCAATGTCGCGTGCGGGCGAGGTCAAGCGCCTCCACCTCGGCGTCGGTGAGCTCTACCACTTGCGGCGGCCCACCTCCGGTGCGTGCCCTTTCACGATTGTTCTTGCTCCTCTTCTCCTGTCAAGGCAAAACACAGATGTGTGAGTGGGTGCGTCTTGCATCGTGAGACGCATCGAGCATCGGTGTGGGTGGGTTGAGCGTGGCGCAGATGGATGGGAGGATGCGTGTGCCACGTGCCCATCCCATTGCATGGGGATTGGGGTGTGTGGTAGTGTTCGGGTGGGGACAGGGACGGTGGGTACTTGCGGGCATGGCGAGGATGGTGAATGAGTGGCTGTGAGGATTGCTGCTGGAGCGCTGTGGTGGCTCTGCAGGAGGGGTTGTGATCTGTTTGGCGTGATGGTGGGGACGGGCTGTGGGAGGGTGCGTTGGTGTACTCACCTTGCCAGACCTAGTCAGGTCATTGAAGCGCTTGCGGCACTGCTCCCAAGTCCTTGGGGTGTTGGCCCTGCTCACCTCCGCCGCCACCTCTGCCCATGCCTTCCTGGTGGCGGCGGCAGGGAACTTGCGTCCATCCTCCGGGAAGAGCGTGTCCCTCCTCCTCCTCACGCCCTCCAGCATCAGCTGCAGCGCAAGGTCGGAAAAACGTGGCGCAGCCTTTCCCCTTGGCTGAGCCATCATCACCAGCCTAATGATTGCAGCAGGAGGGGCTTTGGGAGACTGCCCCTTTAAGTGGAGCTCCTACATCGCGTCGACGGCACTGCGCATGCGCAGCCGGCCGGCACGCAGCTGGGGAGCGGAGAACCCGGAAGCAGGGCTTAATCTGTTCAATTATCCCGCGATCGCGTGGGGGACGCACGCAATTAGCCGTCCGCGTTTTCCACGCTCCCGGAGGACCACCCGCTGGGAATCCGCAGGCCTGCTAAATTCGAGCCCCAGGTCTGCAAACGACCTGAACTATCAAATTAATTGGTTTAAGTGGGATGCCGCCGGCTTTAATTGCCGGTGGGACTCCATGCGGGGGCTGCTCGTGCATCTAAGCGCGTCATTGGGGAACCCCGAAGTGGGCGGGTTGGAGCCGGGATCTGGACCCGCCCCGGGAATCCTGAGTTTTAGCAGCCCCCCTGCCACGAACGTACCCGCTCGGCCATCCGAAAATCGACCCCCCTGTGCCAGGAGTTATTCAGTCAGTCAGAGCTAGACTCTAACAAGTGACCATCTTCCGAAGTGTTTCAAGGTCCTGGTCAGTGGAGACTTGATGGTGGGAAAACCTCCCAGGTGCAGAGCTACAACAATGACAGTTTCAACAAAAGTTACAAATCCACCACAGGAAATAAAATCTCTTTTATACTCATGTAAATAACTGAGAAAAAAGGTTTTAGGGAGCAAAGAATAAACAAATGAAGTACTTGCATTGTAAGCAAATACTGCAAATCCACCATGGAAAACAGGGCAAAAATGTATATTTTATAATATTACATGAATCTTAAACAATTTTTCTAAAGTTGTAGGTAAATATTACAAATGAGAAGCCTGTATCTTTCAATATCAGTAATGACTGTGATATTTTTGCCTCATATTAATCACATGATATACAGCTTCAGTAAATTTGTTGTACCATAGCCATGAGTTCACCACTGTTGCATTAAGCTGCCAACTGGACAACAGAAAGCATCAGAAACTGTGCTGTGATGAGCAATCGCATAGGAGGTCTACCAGTATTCTATAAAAGTAATATTTTCATAGAAGTGGTTTTTAAAGTTCGAGGCCTAGAAATTGGAACGCACTGCGCTCATTTTACAGGCATAAAGTGGGATTCTAGGTACCCAAAATGGCAGGCAGATCATGGAATCAGACAGCACAGAAGGAAGCTATTCATCCCATCATGTCCATGGAAGAGCAACCCAGTTAGTTTCACTCCCCTGCTCCTTCCCCATAGCCCTGAAAATTTCTCCTTTTCAAGTATATATCCAATTCCCTTTTGAAAGTTACTATTGAATCTGCTTCCACCACCTTTTCAGGTAGTGCATTCCAGAGGAGTGCATTCCGCTCGGGGAGCGGGCAGGAAATTGGACATGAATTTAGATTTGAGGTTAGGATCAGATCAGCCATGATCTTATTAAATGGCGGAGCAGGCTCGAAGGGCCGATTGGCCTACTCCTGCTCCTATTTCTTATGTTCTTATGTTCTTAGATCATAAGAACTTGCTGCGTAAAAACATTTCTCCTTATCTCCCCTCTGGTTCTTTTGCCAATTACCTTAAATCTGTGCTCTCTTTTTACTGACCCTCCTGCCAGTGGAAACAGTTTTTCTTTATTTACTCTATCAAAACCCTTCCTAATTTTGAACACCCCTATTAAATCTCCCCTTAACCTTCTCTGCTCTTAAGAGAACAATCTCAGCTTCAGTAGTCTCTCCACATAACTGAAGTCCTGCATCCCTGGTACCATTCTGGTAAATCTCCTCTGCACCCACTCCAAGGCCTTGATATCCTTCCTAAAGTGTGGTGCCCAGAATTGGACACGATACTCTAGCTGAGGCCTAACTAGTGATTTCTAATAGTTTACCACAATTTCCTTGCTTTTATACTCTGTGCCTCTATTAATAAAGCCAAGGATCCCGTATGCTTTTTCAACAGCCTTATCAGCTTGTCCTGCCACCTTCAAAGAATTGTTTATGTGAACCCTGAGGTCTCTCTGTTCCTGCACCTCCTTTACAATCGTACCATTTCATTTATATTGCCTCTGCTCAATTTTCCTTCCAAAATTTCTCCCCTATTCTAATGGAGGTATTATCTCATTTAAAATACATATCCATCTTATTTCATAACATGATTATCGTTCGTTCCTTTTAAAAATAAAAAGAAAGATGGAAAATATTGGCAAGAAAATAAAGGAAGTGTCAAAACTTCAAACAAACAAATGTGGTGAGCAGGAATAAATCCCAATAACATCAATGATGTTGCAATGCAAAAAGTAAAGTGCAGTACTTGTACTTCTTGCCATGAGAAGTTAATCCATTACAACAGGAAGTACAAATTATTAATCTGTTACAAGTTAATGTGTATTTGAGTTTCAAAGTGTTATAATTTTTCAGCAAAGCCTATAGTCTCCAGTGTCACAGTTCAGACTCTTTTCCAACATTTTTAAATTTGTGCTCACAACAGAGAGGCAGTTTCCATAAACAGACCGAGTCTCCCATGAACTGGAAACTGCATTCTCACGTGTGTCACGAGTATGATAACATCTATTCCCTTAACGATGGAATCTTACATTGGAAATGAGTAGGATTTACATGAGTGAGACATGATTCCAGAAAAACAAACTACTGATGAGGTTCGCTGGCAGCTCCCATGAATTGCACAGTCGGGCGTCGCTATCCTTTGTAAATCCATGATGTGTAGTTTGTATCTTCTGTTTTTTTTCAGAGAAAGCAAAAGGAAAAGAAAACATTGATTCAGGGGTTTCAGAGGAAGTCAAGCCTAAGCACCTCACTGTCGAGTTTAAGTTACAGGTACAGCAGTGGCTGACAACAGCAGATGCACTGGACGAAGAAAGATATAACTGAGTCCCCAGGCAATTGGTACAATCCTAGATAATATACGGCTGTTGGAATTAATTTTTATTGTGAAATTCAACAATAAAAATAATGACCATCACTTTAAATTTGCGTATTGCATTTCTTCATTCTTTTGAGACTAATAGTTATTCTATAAGGTTTGAGATTTGTGTAAGTATACTGGATTTATTATTTAGTGATGAGCCATAGCTGATATGTGAGCTGAAGATTGGAAAATGACCGTCCAAAATCAGACCAATCTATTGTAAGCTTTAAGCATTAAAGGTAGTATAGTGCTTATGTTATTGTCATAGTAATCCAAAGGCCTGGACTAATAATCCAGAGCACGTGAGTTCAAATCCCACCATGGCAGTTTGAAAATTTGAATTCAGTTTAAAATATGGAAATAAAAAGTTGTCCTAAAAACCCAACTGGTTCACTAATGTCCTTTAGTCACAGTAAAAACCAGCCATCCTTACCTGGTGTAAATATGACTCCAGTCCCACACCAACATAGTTTACTCTTAACTGTCTTCTGAAGTGGCTTAGCAAGCCACTTAGTTGTATTAAACAGAAGAAAACCTACCATCACTTTCTCAGAGCAACTAGGGCTGGGCAATAAACGCCAGTGACGCCCACATCCCGAGAATGAATTTTAAAAAAAGGGGGGCAGTAGCAAGTTTAGGAGTAATAGTATACTCTTACTAAATTTTAAAAAGGCTCATTTTACAGAAATGAAAAGCGACTCAGCGGTTAAGTTGGAGAGGAAATTCGCTGCAGATGATGCAACTCCCCAAAAATTTTAATGTAAAAGTCCTAAAGGAAAAATAAGCTTTATATGTCCCTATGGAAAGGAAAGAAATATATGATGAGAGGAAGCCACAGTCGTTATATGGAGAACTAATTTGGCAAGTGGCACTCAAGAAGTAGTATTTTTGGAGTTAGGCAGGGAGTCAGTTGCTGTACTGCTCTATCACTTGCCCAGAGAATCTGTTTTGTGCATTCACATTGGGTTGCCTTTCACTCCAGAGTGGTCCAAACATTAAAACAGTTGTTTGAATATCACAAGTGTTCCTATGTGCCTTGTTATACACAGTTTCCTCCAGGGCATGGGAGTTGCTATGTGCAGTCAACAACCATGGCTCAAGAAGGCAAGCCAAACCTATTGTCACCATCAAATACTGGGGAAGACACAAGATTTTCATAAAATTAAAGCATCGTGCCTCCTTGAGTCCTTCCATGAAATTGTGTATTTAAATGCATGAATCATTATTTGTCCTTTCATACTGTTTGAACATTAGGGGAGTAATATCCCTTTCTGTTTATGAAAGCAAAATCATTCTGTACAGCTGCACAAATTGACACGAGTGCAGTTGATGACTCCCAGTACCCTCGGGACGCCAAAATTGTGTTTTCTTCATAATAAAACACAACAGACAGCAGTCTCTCCACTATCAAGCCCAATAAAGCTTTTTATCTGGGCATTCAAATCTGACAACTTGCCAAATATAGTACTGCAGAATAACCAAGACAATGTAATCACTTAAGTTCACTCAGGGACAAAGCTACCTGGACACACAGGGGGTAATTTTGACTTTGGGTGATAGTGTAAAAGGGACGATTCAGCCGCCCATTATACATCACGCCCAATTTTCATTTCATTTCCTCTCCTTACAACTGAAAAAGTCTGTCTTCTTCTTCCAAGACTGCAATTTGCAGAAACTAAAACAATTTATGCTTCTACAGCATAAATCCAGATTCATCCATACATGAGCTGTTCAGATCACATAAGTACCTGGTGAGATTTTTCTTAAAGGTAGAATATGCTCCACAAAAGTTTCAACTGACACCCTTGATATTTAATTTTTCAATTTTAATCAAAACTCAGAAAAGTGTACTTCCTGTAACACTTTCACATTTTCCGATACATGAATTTTTAGGAATAGGAAAAGGCAATTGATCCTAAAAAGCTCAAACTACTTTCACAGATGAACCCCACATATTTGTCTTCTCATCATATCTTCAATCTCCTCTCTCCAGAAAGGCACTTAGTTTTCTTGTAAACATGCTTCAATGGCTTCACTGGTAACTTGTTCAACAATTCTGTTAATGTTTAGCTGAAAAAACTCTGCTTTATGATCTTTTGTACTCCTAACTTCCTAATTTTAAATTTGTGCTTCCTGTACTTGAGCCCTTCACCCAAGTGAACAATTTGCATAGGAAATTGAAAATTTGAACAGGGACCTATAGTAATATATTTATAGATTATGCAATACTTCAGAATATTTCAAGATACTTCTGAAAATAAAAGGTATCTAATAATTTATATTAGAAAGTGAATTAACAGTGCTAGTTCAAATTGTTCCAATCTACACACATTTCATTTACATTAGATTGTCCTCCAACTGTGATGCTCTCTGCTGTAAGGTTACTAACCTTGTTCCAATTTTTTCACATAATTCCCATGTGGAAGTGTGGGTTTTAGTTGCTGGTGGTGTTGACTCTTTGCTCTTTTCTGATGCATGCCTGCCACTATTGAGGCTCTGTGCCATCAAGGGAGCCTTGGAAAATTGGGGTTTTAGTCTTATCTTGATTGATATTCAATCAGAGTTGTGCTGGTCCCTTAGTTTGAGGTAATGATATCCCTATCCTCATTTTTCTCCTAAAAATTGGCTGCTATAAATTTCAGGTCTGCTCTAGGTATTCTCTTGGGTTCAGCATCACCAGTCTCTCTCATGAAAAAATCCCATGCCTCTTACAAGCAGTTTACCTTTGCTATTCCCCATGTTGCAAGGACTGGATAGAGTAATCTTGCATATGTGGCCACATGTGCTTCTCCAATCTGCCAAAAAGCAAACTGATTAACACTTTAGTGAGATAAAGCCAAAAGTAAATCAATGAAACTGGTTTATTTTACAGTAAATGAACAGAATGACAGCTATAGTAATTCTTGATGTGGAGATGCCGGTGATGGACTGGGGTGGACAAATGTAAGGAGTTGCACAACACCAGGTTATAGTCCAACAGCTTTATTTGAAATCACAAGCTTTCGGAGCTTTGCTCCTTCGTCAGATGAGTGAAGAGTTGTGTGGAAGCATCTGCGGTGCCTTTATGCAACTCTTCGCTCCGAAAGCTTATGATTTCAAATAAAGCTGTTGGACTATAAACTGGTATAGTAAATCTTGCCATAGTTTGACTTAATTTCAGTATCACGCCTCATAACAAAGAAAATAATAAAATATTCCACACTGCCTCAGTTAGCAGGCTAAATTAACTTTTCTGACCAAAGTTTTTTCTGGACATGGTTGGCTCTATCTTGAAGAAGTCTTGGCCCCTGTGTGCCTCTCTCAGTGGACCTTCTTGAACTGGCCATATGGAATGTGTGCTTCTTGCTGGACAGGAAGACAGCAGTTTGGACAGGAGGGCTACCAATTAAACTGGCTACTGCCCCTCTGAGCAGGCCCCCATATGAACTATCTCCTATACCCAAATCGATGGGACTATCCCAACAATAATAGGTGTAGATAATCAATGGAATGTATAAAGAGGTTTCTCCTGAATTCCTTTTTGGATTTATTAGTGACTATCTGGTTAGATGCATCGTCTTAATTCTAATCTATATCGCCCAGCACTGCTGTTCAGTGAAGTTAAAACCTTGACAACTAAATCTGACTTAATATTCTGTATCCTAATATAAATTACAGCAAACCCCCTTCTGTGGCAAAATGGCCAAAAATCCCAAAACATGACTGTAACACTGCTCTGTAAAAGGGGAGACAAGAAAATGGGGTAAAGGAGGGAGCTGGAAGAGGACAGAGTCTTCTGATGATAAATAGTGTCTTGTTCAGATTTACAGGTAAAGTTCTGGACTGCAAAGCACCAGGGAAAGAATGTCCTCACATTAGCAAAAAATATTGGGGCAATTTCATTCAACAGCACTAACTTGTCAATGAAACCTGCATCAACGCAAACTCTGTCTATTGTCTATTACTGTATTACATAACTCAAATCAACAATTCCACACCACTGCCAATAATATTTATAGCACCATGTATTAGATATACTTTCACCAAATAAGAATGCTGAATATATTAAACAATACCTTTCTACTTTAACACATATTATTACATATATTACATAAATTTACAAAGAATTTACAGCACAGAAACAGGCCATTCAGCCCAACTGGCCTGTGCTAGTGTTTATGCTCCACACAAGCCTCCTCCCACCCTACCTCATCCACTCTATCAGCATTTCCTTCTATTCTTTTCTCCCTCATGTAGCTTCCCCTTAAATGCGTCTAAGCTATTCACCTCAACTACTCCATGAGGTAGCAAGTTCCACATTCTAACCATTCTCTGGGTAAAGAAGTTTCTCCTGAATTCCTTATTGGATTTATTAGTGACTGTCTTATATTTATGACCTCTACTTTGGATCCCCCATGTGGAAACATCTTCTCTACATCTACCCTATCAAACCCCTTCATAATTTTAAAGACCTCTATTACGTCACCCTTCAGCCGTCTCTTTTCTAGAAAAAAGAGCCTCAGCCTGATCAGTCTTTCCTGATAGTTATAACCTCTCAGTTCTGGTATCATTCTTGTAAATCTTTTTTGCACGTTCTCCAGTGCCTCTATATCCTTTTTATAATATGGATACCACAACTGTGCACAATATTCTAAGTGTGGTCTAACCAAGGTTCTATATAAGTTTAACATAACTTCTCTGCTTTTCAACTCTGTCCCTCTTGAAATGAACCCCAGTGCTTTGTTTGCATGTTTCATGGTCTTGTTAACCTGCGTTGCTACTTTTAATGAACTGTGACTCTGTACCCATAGATCCCTTTGGCCCTCTACCTCATTTAGACTCTTGTTTTCCAAGGAATAGGTGGCCTCCTTATTATGTTCAGAAATTATTTTTTGGGAAATAAATCTATCAGTAAAAGGAACAAATGCACAAAAATGCTAATTTTCAACAGGTGTATTGAAATCAACATATTATTGCTCATGGAAAATGCAAAACCTGATGATGTATTAATCTCTCAATCATTTGTGTGGATTATTAGCCAGATTTAAATGTTCCATTCCCTGGTGTTTGTTCCACTCCATTAATTCACCAGTATATTTTCAGTGTACGCATCTTTATCTCAGATCTCCATAGTTACACACTCTCTGGATCCCTGGGGAATGGGCGCTTAGTGCATGTCTTTGCAATGCACTGACGTTAAAACTGCTTTTACACGCAGTGTGCAAGTAAACAGCACTGAAACCTACCAGAACCTCCTACCTCATGGGTTTTCATTTATAATTACCAGGTTCCAGCAAGAGTTCTGAAAACCTAGCTAAGCTGAATCATTAACCAGGTAAGGCCTAAATACATCTTTGGTAATGTTTGACTCATTAAACTCTGTGTTAAATAAACACCTCATTGCAAATATAGATGTGGGTGGTTTTTGAGATGACTTGGTGTCTAAGTGCAGCCTTTGTTCTGTTTTTAGTGGCTGTCGGATCAATTAAAATGTAAGAATAATTTTTCAGTCTAAAACTGAAACTCATTACTTTTAATTATTCTAATCATTCATAGATATACCATTACAAGAATGCTATATTGGGACGTATTATTAATCTTTAAGGTAAGAGATCCATATTAATATTTGAAAATAAGTTAATTCTGATCACTTGTACTTAAACAAAGCAATGTATACTGTCTGATCTGTATTTCTATCATGGGCTGGACTCAATATTAATGCTGAAAAGTAAATACAGCAGCTATGACATATAAATGTACAAGGAAATGTATTATTCAGTAGTGATCCTGAACTGCGCTTACACTAGCAATGTTTTCCCTCACAGTATGGAGGAAATGGAGTTATTTTGTCACCCTGTGAGGAAATTTCATTCCAGTGTGAAGAACCAGCAAGAAAATGAGGATTTTCCTCCCATGAGAAGAAGGAAAACATCACCAAAGATAAAACAACTGGCCCAATTTTTTACAAGTCTGCAGGATGCAAATGCCTTTTGTGTCTAGTTCCCTATCTAAGTTCCTCATGCAAAAACACCTTTGTGACCTCCCCTATACTTCTGTGCAAAAGATTTTTGTGGAACCAAACCTATGTCTCTGTGGGACCTAAAGTATATGTGTGTGCGTGCGTGCGCGGGAGGGGGTAGTGGGAGTTGCCTTATAGGTGAGTAATATCTATTTGGCCCAGCTAAATTCAATTTAAATCAGCAGTGGGAGCCAGGACTGAAGTCAGGAAGGAGAATTGCCATTTAGCTATCACAGCATCAGAGGATTGGAGCAGAGTTAAAGGTATGATAGGTTAATAAAGGATATGGCAGTGTTATAGAGGGTATAGTGGTTACAGTACTGGACTGGCAACTCAGCACTCAGGGAACTTTCATTATATCAAAAACAACTGAAGTGCAGGAATTGATCCCACTCTTGGGATGTGGATTTTAACCATACATTAATGCCTTCCCTTTCAACGCCAACCAT
This sequence comes from Heptranchias perlo, assembly GCF_035084215.1. Taxonomy (NCBI): domain Eukaryota; kingdom Metazoa; phylum Chordata; class Chondrichthyes; order Hexanchiformes; family Hexanchidae; genus Heptranchias; species Heptranchias perlo. The sequence goes on along the minus strand of NC_090349.1, from coordinate 25,205,159 downwards.
TACTGCAGTCTACATTTTGGGAGGAGTTGTTCACTTCATGTTGCAATAAGGTTGTTGGGTAGGTGGGTGAGGAGACGACCTTTGCTGGCCTAACACTGATATACTCTGGATAACAGGGAAGCCTTACTGAAAACTCATTTAAGAGACATATTTAAAATATGTGCCTTGGCTTGTATTGCTGAGAACTAATGGAGTGTAGTTAAATGGAGGGTCACACAGTCAAAACACAACAACAATATAGACTTAAAGCGCCTTTAGTGTCGTGAAATGTCCCAACACATTTCACAGAGGGCTGATTTGACATCAAGCAGGATAATGTTCCAAAGGTAGAAATAGGCAGTCTCGATGATTGATTGGATGTAGAGTTTGAAATGCAGCTCAGGGTTGAGTAGGTCACTGAAATTATACATTGTCAGATTCAGCTGGAGCAAGCAGCCAGTGTTTAGCTGGAGTTCTGGCTCATCCATGACTAGATTTCAGACAGGTAGTCAGACAGCATATCAACAGTTATGGAGTCGAGGGTGGCAGAGAGATAAAGGTAGCTGTTGCTGCATTGCCCCGGCAGTCAAGAAGGTGGATGAAAGCTCTGTAAAGGTGACCCTTATCTTACAGCTGATCAATACCGCTGAGGGTTGTGGATGTTTTGTGGGTGAGATTTTGGTTGGTTGTGCTATACAGGGGCTGTCTTTTTAGGTATGTACAGTATTTATGGAATGCTTCACTGTACAGCCACCTGGCTAAGTTTTGAGGCTGGTGTTGGAAGCTATCAAAGATAGGGAGGGGCACAGAGGGAGTAGAGGTAGTGCAGAATGAGTTGGTAGCAAGGAGGGTGGCCTTGCTTGCCACTCCAGGAGATGTTCCCCTTAGTACAGGGTTGCAGCATGCCTGGAAGGAGTGGAGAAAGAAGATTTGAGGGTACAGCAGACCAATACTGGCAATGCCAGCCCAATGTTGCATGTTAGCTCAGGTGTCCTTGCCTCTTGTGCCACCTGATCTGCCTAGAATCCCTGGATTGTTCCATGGGTTCCATTAGTTTTTGGCAAAGGAACAGACTTGAACTTCTGGGCTGCTGGTCCACAGTTGTGGGAGCTAGACCTGTCTAACATACAGCCAATTTTGATTTAGTGTAACAAACAGTGCCTAAGTAATGCAATGGGTAGATTATCCAATCCATTACATCCAATCAATGGGCGTAAGTAGATGTAACCAATTGGAAAAATAGGTAGATATCCAATATGCCAGATTTCTGTCCATTTAGTGCTCCATCTGGTTGGGTTTTGTAATGGTGCCAGAAACACCTGTCAGTTTACAGGTAATTATATTAAATTTAAGCCTTTGTGACATTATTTAGACAGTAATACAATTTTGTTGTGTTGACACCGATATAGCTCTGTCATGTATCCACCCAAAGTGTATGCTGTTTACATAACTTCATTTAAAAAGCCCGCTACTAAGATTTGTAGAAGCATTTTGAGTCTATTTTTGACCCTTTTCTCTTGCTTTTTATTTGTTTCTTTCCTGCTTCCATTTACTTGGGCAGCAGGCTTCCGACCAAGTGTTCTGACACCGCCATTTTTTTTTGGTATCCACGATATTGGTACAGTGGCTTTCTCAATGGGAGTTCCTCTTCAATTGTGTTTTCTGGAGGAAGAAAAAGAGGAGCAATACAGGTCAGGGGGCACAAGAGGCAAGGATACTTGAGCTAACATGCAACACATGGCAGGCATTGCCGGTATTGATCAGCTGAACATCAAGTTCTCTTTCTCCACTCCTTCCAGGCATGCTGCAATGCTGTATTAAGGGGAACATTCCCTGGAGTGGCGAGCAGTACCATCCTCTTTGCTACCAACTGATTCTGCTCTACCTCCACTCCCCCACCCCCACCCCTTCCCTTTTGTTAGCTTCCAATACCAGGCTCAATATGGGCCGAGAGCTCAGCCGCATTATAGAAATGAAGCTCATGCCAGAAGATCAGGCAGGGTCAACGCACTAAGGGTTGGGTGGGTTCTAGTACTGGTCTGCCCAACTAACCCTGATCAGAAAATGTAACCTTATAATTGTTTGATAAATTATAAAATTATGAAACAGTTATTACATAGTTTTTATGCGGTATAGCTCAAATATCTGTTTCCAGGCTATGAAGTCTTGTCTTCCCACCTCCAGTTATTAAGATATTTTTCTCTCCCTCCCTATAGGAAGCACACCACTTCTCACTTCTACTTGAGGTCTTTTACAGCTCCTTTGAGATCAGAAACATTGGGATACTGTGGCTAACCCGGGGCCTCCTTCCAAAAACTTCTCCATTACATTTTTCCACTGCCCTACTTCTGTAGATTCCAGGAGATCTTCAAAAATCCCAACAATGGGTAAACAATGCCTTTATTAGAATTGATTTTGAATCAGGGCTACACTTTACACTTAATCATATCAGCAAACTAGAGAGAAAATGCCCTCAGAAGTCAATCTCCGTTGCACACATTACAGTTCCCTGTTTCCTTGCTGAACAACTAAGTGTGTCCAGGAATGAATATTGTGACAGTGTGGCAAGTACAGTGAGCAGCTTCCTGCTATGACCACATCCTTAGACATGGTATACTGATTTCATTCATCTCGGAATGATGAAAGGCTGAGTGGACGTTGGCAGAATTCAAACTCAGGAACTTCTTGCTGGAGTAAACTAAGAACACTTGTGCATTAATCAAATTGATGAAAGGGAGAAGAAAATATTTGTTTTTAATGGTAAGGAAGACACAATCGCAGATTTAAATCGTTCTTGTAGAGAATAGCTGAAATAGTGTGTGTTCGCTGTGCCATCAAAGTTCACCTATTTAGAAATGTATTGGAGAGAAATGTTTTATTGCAAACACAGGTAGAAAAAACCTTCTTTGCCTTGAAAAATATCTCACAACCTTTTCACCTACATTTGCTAGGCATTAAGGAGTGTATGTCAATTTTTTAATATATATAGAATCATAGAATCATAGAAGTTTACAACATGGAAACAGGCCCTTCGGCCCAACATGTCCATGTTGCCCAGTTTATACCACTAAGCTAGTCCCAATTGCCTGCACTTGGCCCATATATAATGACATTGGAATATGAGTTCAACTACAAATATGTTGAGGAAGAGTTACTTTCAATACTGAACAATCACTAACATTTAGGCAAATCATTGAACAAATCCAATGTACCATACTGTTTGCATGGGCTATTTGACCATAACTAAACCTTTTTAACCTTTTAAAGCTTTTTAACGAATCAAGTAATGCCTTATCAAATTCCTAGAATTCATGTTATTATTAATTGCAGTATAAGTTTTTCTGGTTAATCGGTTACAGTGCTGGCAACCCTCTACCTGATTTTGTATTTCTCATTAGTTACTGGGGCCTGGATTGCTCAAAGTGAAATTAAAGACATTTTGTAAATACTATTGTTAAAACAAGCTCAGCTAGCTAGTCCAGTAGTATGTACAAATTTAGCAGCAATAACACCAGTCAGCCTTATTCTCCACTGGCCAGTACTGCCCTGTTCCTGTCATTTTGTTGAATCAAAACAGGTTTATGTTAATTGAATTAGCACTCCAAATTCTGATTCCCACTCTCAATGAGTGTGTAAAGCAAAGAGTAAATTAATCTTTGCATCACATTACTGCAGAACAAAATTGAAGTAGAAACTTTATTTTCTTTTTGTGGGGCTATTAAATGTCTCTCTTATTCCCGATGTTTTCTGATCCCCTTTACTCCCACGTTCCTGAGTCATGCAGCCAAGTGGGCAGGGAGATGGCTTGCTCAGTGTTTCCACCAATGTTGCTCTGAGCTGGTCAGTAGGTGAAGTACATGGCCAGTCCCTCCCCGACACTATGTCTGTAATTGCATTAATATTTAATTTTTAGATGATTTACCACAGAAGCAGTATTTCCATTCAAAAGTAAATGAATTCATTTCAAGATTTAAATTATTTGTAAAACTACTTCAGTATTCCATATGAAAATAAATTACCTCAGAATCTCAATATCAACAGACTTTCCTTGAACTCTGGCAATGTACTCTGGACCTGTAATCAATCTAAGAACTGGAGTTGTCTATCAATTAACTTACTTTCCAATGGCTAAAGGTAGCTGCTAAAAGTCTACGTCTGCCAAAATTGTCTGCATGCACCACCGTAGTAAATATTTATTGTTTTAAAATTGCTGTGACATAGATTTTATATAATAAAATGACAAGAAACTGGGACATGTTTGAGACATTACAGTGATACACATACATAAACTGGGCAGGGTCTTTAGAGGGGATGCACTTAAGAATTTTTGTGACTTTAAAATGTTTTAATTCAATTTATTAACCTGTTTTGTAGAAAATTTTAAAACCACTAAGGGTGGCTGAGAAAGTGGATGTAGAGAGTTTTAAGATTGATGATAAATTTAAAAAGTACAGTGTTCTCATATGTGTTTTGTGTCCTTTTGATACCTTACAGAGACGGGTGCTGTGCTATCTCTGTTCATAATGTTTTCGAAGAGAAAAAGAAAAACACTGAGCTTTGCTTTGATAGCGTTGGTTTTTGTGGTAGTTTTCAAATGGCAAACGGGGATAACAGCAACTGTCAAGGATAATGAAAGAAAACATCTTACTTTGGTCCCTCAAGTAAGTAATAATATAACTGAGACAACTCAGTGTTTACCAAATAAAGCATACATCAACCAGTCTTCAAACCTACCCAAGATATATCAAAAATTCTTGGAATATAAACACTGCAGGACTTTCCGAGCTTTGCTGAAACCAAAAGGATGCACTGAAAAATTGTTTTTATTATTAGTTATTAAGTCTACAGCTCCCAACATAGACAGACGAGCCACAATTCGAAACACGTGGGGAAAAGAAGGAGTTATTAATGGAGTTGAAGTCAAACTAGTGTTTCTGTTGGGCGTTACAGAGGAGTTCCATGGGCAGCCACTGCATCAGTTGTTGGCAATAGAAAACAGACAGTTTGGTGACATCCTCCAATGGGACTTTCAGGACAGTTTTTTCAACTTGACGCTGAAGGAGGTTCATTTCCTCAGATGGTTTGCTGCAGAGTGCTACTCAGCAACATTTGTTTTAAAGGGAGATGATGATGTCTTTGTGAACACAATAAATGTGATTGAATATCTCAAAGATTTTGATCCAGATCATGACCTTTTGGCCGGGCATATCATTTACAATGCCATTCCAAAAAGGAATAAGAAGGTTAAGTACTTTATCCCTGACATCATGTATGAAAATAAACCATATCCTCCTTATGCTGGAGGTGGTGGGTATCTAATGTCCAGGAGAACGGTATTACAGCTGTATCAAACTGCAGCAGATGTGGACCTCTTCCCAATAGATGACGTGTTTGTTGGTATGTGTTTGTTACGAATGGGGATGACTCCAATTTCACACATTGGCTTCAAGACACTTGGTATACCTGATGCATTCCTGTTCAATCCATGCTTATATAAAGATCTCATGGTAGTGCACAAACTGAACCCAGCAGAGATTTGGATTATGTGGAGCCTAGTGAATGACTCAAACTTCAAATGTGCTAAGAAAGGATGAGAAGAGCACCAACGCAAAGCAGAATTTAAATTTGATATAACCTCTGAAAACAGTGCTGAGCTAGTAGGGTGCTGAGAAAGTGAGGACCAATAAAATGATTTTATAAAATTTGTTATACAAAGTTCCGATGGTAACATATTTGGAGAAGTCTAAGGCTAAGAATGAGGGAAAAAAAGACGATGGTAAATATTGACATGATTCCCATATTCAGTGCACTTTGTGGTAATAGAATTGCTCTAACTCGGTCTGTCATTCTAAAGTTTAGTGCTTAGTATCTCTATTAGCTGCTTCTCCAGTAAAACATAATTGGAAATTCTGTTGGAAACAGAAGGAAGACTTTACATATGAGTAGCACAGGAACAAAAATGTCTACAGATTTTCAACGATCAAATGCATTTGCCATTTGCCTTAAAGTAATTGTGTAAAAAGTGAGTGGATTCTTTTTTACTTATGTACTGCCCAGGTGAAGAGAACATTAATATCTAATAGAGCATCGAAAGACACTGGCTTAACAGGCTTCTACTAGTTCTCTCCCTGCATCTTTCTCCTCCAATTTTTTTCCTGCCAATTTTCTTCTGAAGGCATTGACTCCCTCACAGATGTGTGCTTCCACAGCCAGCAATCAACTTCCAGTACCTTGCTTGGCGATTCTTCATGTGTGAGACTTGACAGTGAGTCCTGGCAGACTGTCCGACTGTGAAGGGTACAATAGTTGAGTCCAATCCTGAACTCACCTGGTCTCAGTATAATCATATTTCCACTTGGGGCCATCTCCGCCCATTTCATCTCATCACCAACCCTAGCGTTCAGATCCTCCCTACTCTCACCCCCAATACCCAGTTTCTCTAGTACCTGTGCATGCTTTCCCAACTACCTTACAGCCTGTCCCCACCTAATCCCAACCTGGCTATGATCTTACTCTTTATACTGGGCTTTACCAAAAGTAAGACAAAAATTCAGTACAGAATCATGTATCAAAATCATAGAGACATTCAGCAGAGGAGACAGACGGTAGGTCAGACTTACAAAAAGGGAGAGAAAGAATGAGAAAGAGTTGGACAAAGATAGATAGATAGAATGCAGTGAGAAAAAGTGTATGAGGCACATGAAGAGAAAGAAGGAAACAGTGGACAACAAACAAAAACAAGAGCGAGACAGAAGCTGGAGAGAAGCAGAAGGGCAGTTATACGGAAAGAGGAACAATTTAATAAAACTGGCCATGAACAACAGCATGGGTAATGTATCATATTTCCTTTTAATGTGTTTCTATTTGAAAAACAGGGATAGTAGTAATGTGAATCCAATCATATTTTTAATTGACTGAACGCTATTTCAACAAATAAATTATTAAAAGATCTTAATTGTTTAAAAGGTTATTGATGTGCCTTAAGGTAACAAATAAAAGATAATATCCAAGATCTTCCCATAGGAAATTAAGTCATTCACCCAAAGATTGCACTAGCTGCTTTGGCATTATTGGTTTCTATGGATAATATGACTGATTATTGGCACTGCCCATTTAAAGTTGTCTCCACGCATCTCATGTCATATTAAGTATTAGCCATTTATCCTTTTTGTGGAAAAACTTTGCAAATCATATTAACCACATGGAATTCGCAAATAGTTTGGTTTCATTCATTGTGCGTTACATAGTATAACACACCTGTCATACCATGAGAGATTACTACCTAATATCTTTAGTTATACCATCACGGAAACAAAAAACTCACCATCTTCACTTCCCTTCAGAACTGTGTTGATGGTATGTGTTACGAAGTATTTCCTTGATTTGTTCCATTGATTATGTTGATAGGGTGAGATGAAGTAAGGTGGGAGGAGGCTCATGTGGAGTATAAACACCGGCATAGACCTGTTGGACCGAATGGCCTGTTTCTGTGCTGTATATTCTATGTAACTATAATAGGAGCCAATACTTTGCACTTGTCTTTAGTGCTGATTCAGAGCAGCCTGATTCTAGGGAGTCCTCTACTTGCCAAGTATGCAGCAGTATATTAGTTATCTATAATTCATCTTACTTGTTCAAGCGAAATTTCCTTCCTCAATCATCTGAAAGCTGTTTTCAGAATTTTGAGAGACGAGTGAAGTTATTTGTTAAACAATTTATGTTGGTGGCAGCTGTCTCAGCAGTGTAGTCCATTTTAATGTAGTTGAGGTCCAAATTCACATTACTGAAGGAGGCAGGCTGCCAACAAAATCATTTAATGCCTTTTTTCAAACTGAGTAATTGGTTGACTGCTGCCTAAATTATTTGATGCTTTTCTTATCTCTCTCTTTTACCTTTCTTTGGTTCGGTCAATTTACCAAATATTACACAACTTCCCATTCCGATCAAGTTACGATGTTCTGGGTTCATACTGGTGATTGTTGTTTTAGCCAGTTGGAACATACTGGTATGCTGGTGTAATTTTGACCACCATTGTGATTGGTCAGTATTCTTGATGCTTTGTGTCCAATTAATACTTTGTATCCAAAAGCAACTTGAAATTATATAGCACCTATCACGTGGGGAAATGTCCTTCACAGAGGTGTAATCAGACAAAACAATTACTTGTTTTCTTCACCTGTTAAAAGAATTTATTGCCTTGTGGTACATTAGTTTTCCACTCCTTTATTTTTGCGGACTATTAACAGATTAACAATTCTTAGATACCAATGCCCCTCCTGATCCTTCTTCCCCATCACTTTTGTCTGACCCCATCCCTGCTTCCAATCTTTGTTGTGTTTTCATTATCCCCTCTGGCCTCCCCCTCTCTGACCCCGAAAGATCAGTCCTCAGCAAAGGCCTCAGCTTCATCCCCTTACACCAATCACAATGAATTTCGAGCTCGACACGATGTTGAGTTCTTCTTCCGTCGCCTTCGCCTCCGCGCCCACTTCTTCAGCTAGGAGTCTTCCCCCCCCCCCCCACACACAGCAGACCCTTTCTCCCATCTTCAGAATTCTCATTCCACCTGGAGCCATCCCTCTGGCCTCTTACCGATCTGGCGCTGCCGGCGTGATAGCGCCCGTCTCAGTTTCTCTACTCCCCTCACTCACTCTAATCTCCCTCCCTCTGAACTTGCAGCACTCCGTTCTCTCAGGTCCAACCCTGACATTGTCATTAAACCTGCTGACAAGGGCAGCGCTGTTGTTATTTGACGAACAGACCTCTACCTTGCAGAGGCTGAACGCCAACTCTCCGACACCTCCTCCTACCGTCTCTGGACCACAACCCAACGCCGAACATCAAACCATCGTTTCCCAGATCGTCACTGACCCCATCTCCTCTGGAGATCGTCCCCCCCATCGACCTCCAACCTCATTGTCCCCCAACCCCACACAGCCCACTTCTACCTCCTCCCCAAGATCCACAAACAGGACTGCCCTGAGACACCCATCATTTCAGCCTGTTCTTGCCCCATGGAACTTATTTCTTCCTACCTTGATTCTTTTTTGCTCCCCTCGTCCAGTCTCTTCCGACCTACATCCGCGACTCTTCCGACACCCTCCGCCACTTTAACAGTTTCCAGTTTCCCGGTCCTAACCGTCTCCTTTTCTCCATGGACGTCAAATCCCTTTACACCTTCATCCCTCACCAGGACAGCCTGCAGGCCCGCTGCTTCTTTCTTGAAAGGGGGCCCAACGAGTCCCCACCCATCACCACCCTCCTCCGCCTGGCTGAACTTGTTCTTACGTTGAACAGCTTCTCCTTTGACTCCACTCGCTTCCACCGAATAAAAGGTATCGCTATCAGAACCCGTATGGGTCCCAGTTATGCCTGCCTTTTCGTGGGATATGTGGAACATTCCTTGTTCCAGTCCTACTCATGTGCCCTCCCTTACCTCTTTTTCTGGTATATTGATGACTGTATTGGTGCCGTTTCCTGCTTTCGCCCCGAACTGGAAAATTTCATCAACTTTGCTTCCAATTTCCACCCCTCCCTCGCCTTCACATGATCCATCTCCGACTCTTTCCTTCCTCGCCTTCTCTATCTCCATTTCTGGGGCTAGGCTGTCAACCAATAGCTACTATAAGCCCACCAACTCCCACAGCTACCTTGATTATACTTCCTCTCACCTTGCTTCTTGTAAGGACTCTATTGAATTCTCCCAGTTTCTCCGTCTCCGTCATATCTGTTCTGACGATGTGACCAGTGCTTCCGATATGTCTTCCTTTTTCCTCAACCGAGGATTCCCCTCCACTCTAGTTGACAGGACCCTCGACTGTGTTCTTACCACTTCCCGTACTTGTGCCCTCACCCCTTCCCTTCCCTCCCAGAATCATGATAGGGTCCCCCTCATCCTCACCTTCCACCTCCACCAGTCTTCACATTCAACGGATCGTCCTCCGCCATTTCCACCATCTCCAGTGCGACGTCACCACCAAAACATCTTACCCTCCCCTCCCCTTTCAGCATTCAGAAGGGACCGTTCCCTCCGCGACACCCTAGTCTTCTCTTCCATCACCCCGTCCCCTTCCCATGGCACCTTCCTGTGCAAGCATAGGAGATGCAATGCCCACCCTTTCACCTCCTCCCTTCCCACCACCCAGGGCCCCAAACACTCCTCCAGGTGAAACAGCGATTTACTTGTAGTTCTTTCAATTTAGTATACTGTATTCGCTGCTCACAATGTGGTCTCCTCTACATTGCAGAGATCAAACGCAGATTGGTTGATCGCTTTGTTGAACACCCCCGTTCAGTCCACAAGCGTGACCCCGAGTTTCCGGTCACTTGCCATTTTAATTCTCCATCCCACTCCCACTCTGACCTCTGTCCTTGGTCTCCTACACTGTTCCAATGAAGCTTGAGGAACAGAACCTCATCTTTTGATTAGGGACTTTACAACCTTGTTTTCAACCTCAACCTTTTTTTCAACCTCAACATTGATTTCAATAACTTCACATCATAATCACTGCTCTCATTTTTTCGGACAGCAGGTGCTGGTAATGGTTCTGCTGTTGCCATTTACAGCTCCTCTAGACCGATCTTTTGTTTCTTTACACGTCCCATTACCACCCTCCTTGCCTTGCACCATCATCTTTTTTGTTATTTAATCACTCCTGCCCTCCATCCTATCGCAGACCTATCCCTTTTGTTCTTTCCTCCCTTCCCGTGGCCCTGTACTTGCTTAAAAACTGTTAAATCTTTACTTCTTGCAGTTCTGATGAAAGTTCATCGACCTGAAACATTAACTCCGTTTCTCTCTCCACAGACGCTGCCTGACGTGCTGAGTATTTCCTGCATTTTGTGTTTTTAGTACAAGTTTATATGCCCGTGTTCTGTTCAATAATTCCATCAGTACATTTTCCATGAAGATTTCTAGCTGAGGTTTTTATAGCTACACCTCAGGATTGTTGAGGAATGATATTTAGTTGTTGCACTGTATAAATGTAAAAACTCCTTGTATGCAGCGTGCAAATACTGTAACCTACCCACACCCGCTACTTCAATGATTACCAAGTTCCAGCAATTTTTGAAAACTTACCTTTCTAAGACATTAAGCAGATAAGCTCCAAAATATAATCTGACCATTAGGTCTTGTCTTCTTGAAACCCAAGAGACTTTTAACAGTTCATTGCAAATGTAAATTATAAACATAAATAGATGTAGAAATGCACACTTTAGCCTATATGCAATTGCAGTAGGGTTTGGTAAGAATACTTTTGTATAAAAAATATATCATGAGGCCAAAATCCTACATTTGCTAATTGTAGCTAAAAAAGTAAAGGCAAGTGAGAAATGGTGTAATAGTGGGAGACAGCACAAATACAAATATACATCATTCATATTTAGCACTTATTTACACCACTGTCTAAAAGAGGTGTTGAAAAGAAAAAGTCCAGTTTTTGCTTGTAAGAGGGTTTGGGGAGGATCATGTACAACATTCAGCAGTAGCAGAATCAAGTTGCAAAGTGAGCATTCAACTCCAGTCATGCCTGGGTTAGTCAGCATAACAATGATATTAATTTGGAAATATCACCACAGCAGTGAAACTGAATACTAGAGAGTAGTTTTCTGCCTGTGACCATGGTTCAACAACCACTACATAGTTGGAGGTTGTTCTCTCCCACCTAAATGTGCTTGCGTTACCCCATTACAGATGTTACTAGCACCTATCATTGATAAAATAAGGACTGTCTCACTGGTCATTCAGGTAGTTTCACTGAAATTTACATATTCCGCAGCTAAAGCTCTTCATGACATTTCAACTTGGTGCCTCATCAGCTGCTCGAGAAGCAGCAAGTGATTATATTGCATCATGGTCGACTGCTAATGAGCCCACAACCTCCAAAATCTTACATTCAAACCCACTGGTTCACAAAATTTTTAGTGCTACACTAAAAAGAACAAAAAAATTCTCCCACTTATTAAAAATATTGCTCTTTAATGCTTCTGAGGATTCACTGAAAGAAGGAAATAAATTTGAAAATATCCATCTCATGATATAAAGTAGTCATTTTGAAGTTAACAACAGTTAAACAAAAGAAATAGAGCAAAAGCTTAGCTATTTTCACTGGGCACTGCTGGAGTGCATATGATCTACCGAAGAGGTAATCCAGTCATTTTAACTTAAAAACTTTTTTGTCTGTTTAACCAAGCTTTACACAACTAGAAAAAATATCGAAATGAAGAAAATAACTAATATGCCAGAACACACGATGGTGAGAAGCTTCAGGTGAGACCAGATGATTCCACCCCCCGCACCCAAGATATGTGGACCAATAAAAAGCAAGTCATGCTAATCAGCTGAAATATATTATATATATGATAGACATAGCTGCTCAATATTCTATGAACATTTGCCACATATGCTAATAGGACCATAGACCAGTCATATGTGGATGCAACTGGTTGGAGTTGAAAGTGTGAGTTCTGCTTGGATTAGATCCTAAAATTTCAATTCATTGCCTTTTTGGAGTCCATAGCTTTATCTTTGTGGAGCTAATCAGTTCTTGGTTGCCTCAGGTCGATATCATTAATCAAATTATACTTGGTCTATTGGGGAGGAAGCTTGTTGAGCCAAACTACCTTTTTTACTTGTATGCTTTTTTTTATATTTAAGGGACGATTATAGGAACATAAGTAAAGTGAGGAGAGCTGGAATGAAAAATGAAAAAGGGTCTCCCCTCCAAGCATGGGGCTCCTAATCTTCCCAGCTCGATCAGCCTTCTGTTTAACTTAATGCTAGGCATACTTTACAGCTATTTGAACATTTGGACTGCACTGAAGGAACGAAGGTTACTTTGCTGTCATTAAAGGAAGATGATAAAGATCAAATTCTCACTGTAGGTTACACATACATAATACAAGACAGATGGTACAACTCATCCACACACCCATTAACATAATATAAACATATCAATTTTGTAAATGTGGAGATGCCGGTGTTGGACTGACAGCTAGAATCACTGCTCTGTTAGCAATTCTATTTAGAGAATATTTTCAGAGCCTGAAATGATTAATTCTTAATCCTTTTTGTTGAAATCTTACTGTTTATTACAAAATTATTATTGGTACAATTTACAAACATTTGCAAAGCTGTTCACATTAGCCTACACTGCTACATTTCCCCTGATTCTAAAGTGCAGTGAATCATTTATTTATACAGATTAGTCTTCCCGTAGATACTGTTCGGGTATTTCTTCTTCTATTGCTGGCAGATTTGCAGCCTCTTGGGTGGCTTTCAATGCAGTCTCTTCCGTTCTTTTTTTATGAATTTCTTCTACTTGCACTTGAGCCAATTTAGTCTCAGCTTTCAGGGCCAGTTGTTTCATCTCTTCCACCTGACTTTGTGCCATCTGTATGTGTGTGTGTGCAGTTATTGAGGCTGGATCTGCACCTGGAGAAAGATAATCTTAAAATTAGGGCTAGGCCATTTAGGAAGCATCTTTTTCACACAAAGGGTAGTGGAAGTCTGGAACTCTCACCCAGAAGGCTCTGTAAGCTGGGTCGATTGAAATTTTCAAGACTGGATCAATAGATTTTTGATGGATATCAAGGGATACGGAGTAAAGGCGGGTAAAGTGAATTGAGGTACAAATCAGCCATAATCAAACCGAATGGTGGAACAGGCTCGAGGGGCTGAATGGCCTACTCCTGTTCCTATGGTAATAAAATTAACAATTGTGGGGGGGGGGGGGGTGGGGGGGGGGGGGGAAAAGAGGGGAAGAGAAAGAGAAAGAGAGAGGAGGCAAAATGATCTGATCAAATGTGGTATCATTTGGTCTTTTCACTTCCGGGGCCTGATGGGGTAGACACCTAATGCAATACTTTTCTGGCGATTGCAAGGGTCCTACAAAAAACATGGATGTACATACTCAACTCACTTTCTAATTGACATGGGTCCACAGCACAAAACCATCCAGAATTCAACCTATACTGGATGTCTCAAGAAGTGGGAAGAATTGAAGATGTTTATGTTCGACTCAGTCCCTACATGGCTTAAACTTCCCCCATATTTTGGCACTAAATAAATAATCTCAGTCAGAGATCACAAGGATAGTTGGCGTCACAAACGGAAAAGTTCACACTGGCACAGCAAGGGGTGCTCTTGTGATGTTGGAATTTTCAGTGCTGGCACACTATAAATTGGCACCATCATCAAATCTGAAATCACCACTCTTATGCTGCCACCAAATAAGCGGCTCAATACTGAAGCAGTGTTGTCAGCTTCAGGATAACAGCCGGAGCTAACATGTCACCCCAGGAAGCGGTGCCCAGAACTCATCTTGGCACTAATGAAACTACCCTCTCCCCAGACAGCAAAACCACCAATCAGATGAACAACGGCACTGTTATTTCCCTCAAAACTTGGAACACCACTGTATTTAAGTGCCTGCACAGCAGCGCTCCACATTTTAGAGGAGACCAAAGAAGTAAATAGAATACTGTCCTGCACTCTCTCTCCATATATAGATTTAGCGCCTTGCTTCAGCTCCCATCACCCCGTGCACTCTGACCTACACTGGCTCTCAGTTTGGCAATGCCTCAAATTTAACATTCTAACGCTCGTGCTCAAATCCCTCCATGGTCTCACCCCTCCCTTTCTCTGTAACGACCTTCAGCCCTACAACCCTCCGCGATCTCTGCGCTCCTCCAATTCTGGCCTCTTGTGCATGCCTGATTTCAATCACCCCACCATTGGTGACTGTGCCTTCAGCTGCCTAGGCCCTAAGCTCTGGAATTTCCTCTCTAAACCTCTCCAGTCTCTCCTCCTTTAAGACGCTCCTTGAAACCCACTTCTTTTCACCTGTCCTAATATCTCTTTATGTGACAGTGTCAAATCTTTGTTTGATAACGCTCCTGTGAAGCACCTTGGGATGTTTTACTACGTTAAAGGCGTTATATAAATGCAAGCTGTTGTTGCTGATCCATATATCAACAGATTTCTACTGGGGATGAGTCATCAATGAGCTACCTATTTGTGTAATAAGCTTCAAAACTTAAATTCTTCAGCATAATTGTTTGCAAATTATTTTGTAAACATATAAATATTTAAAATCATGTTGCCCAACCATTTACATTGCATATTTAACCCAGAGTAGCCTTTGGTTTCTCTAATGTCACATTAAGCCAGTAAGAACATATAAAAACTGCAATTATTTTCTCAGATGCTAAATGGTGCATGCATCATTCTTTGATCTCAGAAGATCTTATTTGTATTGCTGGGAAACCCTCCAAACAATTGTTATTTGTGTATTGAGCACAAACAACTCTTCCAGTTGACAGCACACATATATTGTTCATAATATTTGTATCTCCACTGGGAAAGCATTTTTCTTGCATCATAACTAAATAGTATGCAACCAAACCATGTTTCTGTAGCTTCAATATACACAATACCTGCTTGATATGCAGCCTCTGCTGCCATTTCAGACAGACTGATTGAAGTTATCCACTTGGACTCAAAACGGAGATATTCTTCCTGCTTCGTGTTCACCTGCAGTTACATTACAAAGATATCAACAATTCTAAATCACTAGCAGCTTACCTAGAAATAGTACAGAAAGTTTTCAACAGTTATGTTTTTTGTTTAAATATATCATTTTGTGTGTCTATAAATACCCTTTGGAAAAAAATGCTTGTTTTTTTAAAAAAGTTACTTTTAATTATAATGTTAATAAATTACTTTAAAATAAACTGCTAGAGTACAAGGGGTCAGAGGTTCAAACAAGTAAAATGCAAATTTAGGGCCAATATGAGGAAGTTTTACTTCACACAAGGAGTGATCAACACAAGGAATAGACTCCCCAATAGAATAGTGGAGGTGAAAACCCTAGAATCATCTAAGCACCAATTAGATGTGTGCAGTGGGGGTAGTTTAGGGTCATTCTGGATGGACGGGAAGAATGCCTTCCTCGTCCGTAATTTTCTTGTGATCTTGTGACTTCTGAAAATTGGCACTAGAAAGGTAGTTTAATTATAAACAGCATTTCATTACAATTTTATCTGTGTGCTCATCTACAGTATGTTCCTAACTTTCTTTATTGATGTGGTTTCTGAGTTAAAAAATTAATGCAGTGGGTTAATACACCATCTTTTTACCTCCGGGACGTGGATTTACATCCAGCTTTGCCTGATGGGATGAAAGTCCCCTCTTTTCTGGCATAAACGCCCTATATAAAATAAGTTTGGGCCGTCTCAATTTTGCTTCTAGCACACGTGGACCAAAACACAAAAATGCCCTTAATTTGAAATTAAAATGGCAAACACAATCTGGCTAGTGTGGGAAATGGAATGTCTGGTGGAGTAGGGAATGCTGTTCTGAGGTTAGAGATAAAGCACAGTGTTGTGGTGGAATAGAGGAAATTTTACTTTGCAGCAGGCTACGATATGTGATATGGGAGTTCTGGTTGGAAGCCTGAAACAGGAAAACGTTCTCTGTCCATTCTAGCTTTAAAGTAGATATAATTTGAGTGGAAACATTGAAATGTACCTTTACACGAGCTTCAATTATGACCTGCCAAATAGCATCTTCCTCTTTATTGTTTATCTGGCCAGCTAGGCCAGCATACTGCTGCTGAAGTGAGATCAGGGTGTGGACTGCCTGGAGTAGACCAATATATTTATTGCAAGTCAACATATATTTAAGAAAGCAGACATTAAATTAAAAGGCAAAGTCAGTTTCATTAATCTAGCTCTTTAATCTAATGGACAGCTATCTAGTAGGCAAGTTTTGAATTCTTTAAGTTTCTACAAATTCACCAAAAAAAAGTTAGTTCTCTGAACAGTAACTTTACTCATTAAAAAAAATACTAGAAATTAAATGACAAAATTCTAGTAACATATAGCACCTGTTTTTCAGCTAAGTATGTAGACATGGTTGAGGAGGTAAACTTGCTTACTATCATCAGGAACGCAAGGTGCCCAGATAGAGCACCGTGTTTTTGCCCAAAACTCCACTTGAGGGGTAAAAACTGGCACAGCTTGCCAGAAACCTCCTATCAGAGGATCAGAGTAGCAAATGTAAATTCAAGCTACTGCAAAATGCAAAAGGCTCTGGCCTTGCAGCTGACGGAAGCTGTGTCCTGATGAAAACTCCCACAGGAAATGGAAAAAAAAATCTTATGAATTCTGACTTTAGAACTCCATCAAATTTAAGCAAACAAAATGCAATTCTGCTTCAACATACCTTCGTATATTCTATTAAAGCATCGATTAGTGCAAGTGTTGTTTGTGACAGAAAGGTATTCGCACCATCAGTTACCAATGAGACAGCCCGCTTGATTAAATCTTCATGAGTGAGAGATGTTGACTGAGACTGTGGCAGAAAATGAATGCAAAAGTTAGGTATGGATATCTTCATTGGGAAGGGGAAAAAGCAGCATTCATAATACAAGCAGTATAATTAATAATCTAGACCAAATAAACAGATTGGATTCTAGCATATTATTTCAATATACCATTTTCATTCATTAAATTATTAGAGCAAGTTACTGTTTCAGGTCTCTACACTTCATCAGAACTGAAAACTTAAATTTAAGCAAGCATTTTAGGAACGTTGGAACTAGAGAGAGAGAGAAAAGGAAAGGGAGAAAAACAGCAGTTTCTCCGATCACAAAGACAGTTAATGGGTTCAATAATCTGCTAACCATATAATAGGAAACTGCTGGATGACATAAAAGATCAGTGAGGCAACGGAAAGACAATAAAACAACATGCAAATAGTTAAAAGTGTGAAAAGATATGGGAGAGGCCCATACAATGACAAGAAAATAGGGGAAATTGGAAAAAGAAAAAAAATGTAAATACAGGAGTTATATTTAAATTTGTTAGAAAACAAATTATGCATTTATCAATATTCAACTATAATAAAAGTGCAAAAGAACAATAAATATTCAATACCTACAAACAATGTTAGTCTTCCAATGTCTATGCAAACTGCCAGTTAAATTTATGTTGCTATGCTCAAGGTGGATAAATTTTATATAATGTGGCTCTGGATAACACTTGAAGATGGATGGGTGCAATTTCTCTTAGGATGAAATCCAAGTGTCTTTAATAGTCAAATAAGTATAAATATCCCTTGCAGCAAAATTGTATTTATGTAGGAGAGTTTTCCCAAGTTGATTAGCACTAGGTAAAACCCTTTAAAAAAACTGGTCAAAGTTAGATATTGCTTATTAACAATGTACCAACATTACCCAAGGGTACGCTCATGTCTGATAACAAATTTCTACCCAAGTACCAACTGTTTATATGTGTATGATCTCATGACCTTGTTGAGAGATGGTTTTGTGACAACATGCAAGGTGGTGTATAGGATTTTACTAAGAAAATAAATGGAGATTCTACAAGCTGCGGCAGATGGAGAGGAAAAAAAAAATCACAAGGTTGCGGCACAAATTTTCTCTCTCTATGCTGCTCAGGAACAAAGAATATATCCAAGCACAAGTGCTGCAAGAAAACAGTAATTGAAGTGTGAATGGCAGCCCACCCATATGGATGTTGCCACGGTGGTCCTGCATTGGTTTCAGCAGGTACCTGTGTAAAGTCTGTCAGTCAGCAGCCCACTTCCAGCAGAATTGCCTTATTCCAACACCTTAGCATGAAATACTTCAAGGCCACAAACAGGTGGGTGGGGGGGAAATGGATGAAATATCACAACATCAAGCTGTGAAACATCTGCAGTGAAGGAGGAATTGTGCGCCTAGTTGTTGTGGATGGCTGATGAGAGGATATTCCTGCTTCTCTCAGAGAGACATATGCGGTGGCAAGAAAGGAGACAGTGACAGTGCTACTATGTCTAAACAATAAATGGCAGTGATTACAGCATGCCCTTCATAAATCAGGATGTCAAAAAAAAAGGCAATGTTTCCAGCAGTTTCCTGTGTGTTATGATGTGAACAGACGCCCTGGAACATCTCAGACCTACACAAAACCAGAATGAAGCACCTGGACAAGATGCAGAAGAATGCTGGATTCTTCTCTTGCTCATTCATTGCATTGCCAGTCTTCAAATGTCATCCAGCCTGTGCAGCATGAGCCTCCTTTTCTGCCATCCAACAGTAACTTAAAGCTGCAGCAAAGCACTGTGGACATCATCAGAAACTTTGAGAGTATTAAACTTATCATCTCAAGTGCAGCATGGTGACTTATGATACCGGTCCAAAGTACAATTGAACTTCAACATAGTAGGGAAGCTTGGTCAGAGGTCACTTCACAGACATTAGCCAGCTGTTATTCCCATTCGTTTGCATGTATCTAAAGTTGCTGATACTAACAGAGCTTGGTGTTTTGATTTAGGCTTTATTCACCAATGAGGCAACACCACCTTCACAAACCTCCAGACCCACAAAATTCAAACAGGTCAAACCAAAGAATAAGAAATGAGCACAAATAGGACTCGGTTTCCTGTGCTTCGAAGACCACATTGTCAGGACTGAGGGAGGGGTGGGGGACCATATGTGGGCCATGAGCTACAATTT
Organism: Heptranchias perlo; assembly: GCF_035084215.1. Lineage (NCBI taxonomy): Eukaryota > Metazoa > Chordata > Chondrichthyes > Hexanchiformes > Hexanchidae > Heptranchias > Heptranchias perlo. The sequence continues at coordinate 25,185,657 of NC_090349.1, read as the reverse complement.
GGATACCCTTGCTGTACAGAATAAATAAATCATGGTTGTTACTTAATGCAATATTTGTCTCAAGACATATTAGTTAGGGCGTTATTTTTCTAAAGTTTTAGCTTCTTAAAAAATTGCCTATTTCCACTGTTCCCCAACACCATTATTTCGCCACTCCCACTTCAGCCACCCACCACACCTCCACTCTGCTCCAATGGTAAAGAGAGGAGGCGATGTAGGGTGCAAATGGCCACCCATGGAGAAGAGGATGCAGTAGAAGGCTTTGAAGTGGAAAGATTGGGGAAGACCTGATATTCCTTCGCAGCAGAAGTACAATTCCAACCGTAAATCTTTTCTGTCATCTTGTGTATCCTGTGATTTTTATTTTTTACCTTGATCTTGCCTCACCTGTCTTAGCGTTATAGTTCATAATTCTCTAAATGTTCATGACCAATGGCGAGAAGTCATAACCAAAGCAAATATAGAGTATTACGTTGAATTAACAGGACTATTTAATATAAAATAAAGTAAACCATTTTGTCATTGAATAAAACCTAGTTTAGACTACATTTAGAATACTGCGTCCAGTTTTGGTCCCCTCATATGGTAGGATATAGAGGCTTTGGAAAAAGTGGAGGGAAGCCACTAGAATAATTTCTAGCTTAAACAATCATAGTTACTCAGGCTTAAAAACTGATCTTTTCACTTTAGAGATACGCAGACTTCGGGGCAATTTGATAGAGCTATACAAATAGTTAAAGGGCTAGATTATGTTCCTATTGAAAGATTGGGGTAATGTGTGTAAGTTATGCAAGGGTAGGGCTAGGTTAAATGTTAGGCAGTTCTTCTTTTCTCAGAGAATAGTAGAACAATGGAACAGGTTGTTGGCTCATTCGGTGAGTGTTGACTCTCTCCATACCCTCAAAAGAGAGCTGGACCAGTTCCCGGTTGGGATGAAGATCATGACTTATAAAAGGTAGGTGAAATCCCAGGTAATATAAGCATGGTCAATGTGGTTTCCTGGACTAGTTTCGATCACCTAAGGGGGTCAGAGAGGAACTTTCCAGATTTTTCCCCACTTACTTGGTCTTGGGTTTTTAAATCTGTTTTTTGCCTCTCCCAGGAGGTTGATTAAAGAACGAAAGAAAGAATGAACTTGCATTTATATAGCACCTTTCACAACCTCAGGACATCTCAAAGTGTTTTACAACCAATGAAGTACATGATTACGTGGTTACTGATGGGTAGGGGTGTTTAATCATGATGCTTCATTGTGTGGGGCAGGCTTGATGGATCAGATGGTCTTTTCCTACCCGTCATTTTCATATGTTTGTATGTAACTCTGCAAAAGATCCACTCCTATGCTGCATCCTTGGATTGTAATGCTGAACAGAGTTACCTGAAGAGCCCAGGCATTATTAGTTTTCACTATTGTATCAGCTAACTCATGTCACAGCAATACTCTTCAGTGAGTAAGTAAGAATGGAACTGTATCATCTGTTGGTGCCACACAGGTCAGGCCTAAAATTTTAATTTTTATAAATTAAACAATAAAATTACACAAAAATACAGGCTACATGACCAACTATTACTTCTCTAAAATATGCAACTTCAACAACATCAGTCATCAGCATTTGCAGATCTTAACCACATGCCCTGACTACTCTCAACTACAATATTTTTCAACACACGGGTTAACAGCTGTATAAATTGTACCCTGTACCTGTGAAAAGGGGACAGCGGCCAGCGTTGCTCCCAATCCCAGCGCCACTTTCTGCCACCTTTGATTGGTGCTCCTGCTGTGGGACAAAGCCACGGAGAAGGGCCTTTTTAAAAGACAAAACAAGACATTGAATTTAACACTGCAGTCGTGCGGTGGAGCAGAGCGCTTCCGCAACACTGTCACTTCTTTCAGTTTCACATGTCCGAGCAAGTCCACCCACAAAGTCCGCACACGATTCTGTTCTCACACGTGACCGATATGTTACAATATGAAATCAAGGAGTAACAATTTCATGTTTATTACCTCGACAGACGGCTACACCGACACATCACTCTGTAGAACGTCGCAGCCATTGTATCAACATTCCGCTACCGACGCGTAACGTCATGACGTTCGATTTAAGTGGCCCCCTCTTTCGCGTGAAGCCGCGCCGGCGCACAGCGGTGTGGAGATACTGGAGACTGAGTGATGTCATTGTTTCAGTCTGTAGAAAAATTAAATCTAAGCGGACCTTCAGACCTGTTAAACACTCTCGAAATGACAGTCACTTTTATTTAGTTTAAAAATGTCCAGTCGCCAGGTCTAATGTTTACATGGCTACTCTGCCCACAATAAACACTGTCAGTCCTATTAGCATCTTGCTGTTACACTGTTCTTGCATCATGCATGTTTCAGCATTTTCTCATTTTTGCCTGGTCCCCATTGTACACAGGTAATAATGTTTTGTATTCAACCTCTTTGCCTTAATTTGGACAGTGCGCATTAGGTTTGGGAGACGCATTTGTTTCCTGAATGTGGCTTTTTTACACTAAAGCACAAGTCTGTTAAACATTTATAGTTAGTTGCTGATTCTATTTATAGAAAAATACATTTTATGAATGAGCCTTTGTGTTAGCTGTAATCAAGCAAGGTTAGGGAAACATTTTTCTCAGTTTAGCAGACGTGGATTCCCAGAGAAGGTAGTTGTTCACTAGGGTCAACTGGCATCTTTATAATGGAATTCAATCGATAATCTGTTTAGAAAGTGGAGTGAAGGTTATAGAGATATTAACAACAATGTTTGATTTTTTTTCTCGGGATATAGTGATAAGAAGCTCAGATTTCCCTAAGAATATGCCTAATGGAAAATGTGTTGTGCAAAGTGGGCAGTGTTCTGGTGGCATGTAAGTCCCACCATACTGGGTCTTATTGCGATGGTCAGGATGGAAACGAGACTGAAAAATGCAAACAGGGAGATATAGAATCATAGGATCATAGAATGGTTACGGCTCAGAAGGAGGCCATTCGACCCATCGAGCCTACGCCGGCTCTCTGCGAGAGCAATCCAGCTAGTCCCACTGCCCTGCTATTTCCCCATAGCCCTGCAAATTTTTCTCCTTCAGGTACCTATCTAATTCCTTTTTGAAAGCCACAATTGACCTTGCTTCCACCACCCTTTCTGGCAATGAATTCCAGATCCTAACCACTCGCTGCATAAAAAAGTTTTTCCTCATGTCGCCTTTGGTTCTTTTGCCAATCACCTTAAACCTGTGCCCTCTGGTTCGCGACCCTTCCGCCAGTGGGTACAGTTTTTCTTTATTTACTTTGTCTAGACCCTTCATGATTTTGAATACCTCTATCAAATCTCCTCTCAATCTTCTCTGCTCTAAGGAGAACAACCCCAGCTTTTCCAGTCTATCCAAGTAACTGAGGTCCCTCATCCCCGGAACCATTCTAGTAAATCTTTTCTGCAACCTCTCTAAGGCCTTCACATCCTTCCTAAAGTGCGGTGCCCAGAATTGGACACAATACTCCAGTTGTGGCCGAACCAGTGTTTTATAAAGGTTCAACGTAACATCCTTGCTTTTGTACTCTACGCCTCAATTTCTAAAGCCCAGGATCCCATGTGATTTCTTAACCTCTTTCTCAACCTGCCCTGCCACTTTCAATGACCTGTGTACAATTACCCCCAGGTCTCTTTGTTCCTGCATCCCTTTAGAGTTGGTACCCTTTAGTTTATACTGCCTCTCCTCATTCTTCCTACCAAAATATATCACTTCACACTTCTCAGTGTTAAATTTCATCTGCCACGTGTCCGCCCATTCCACCAGCCTGTCTATGTCTTCTTGAAGTCTATCACTATCCTCCTCACTGTTTACTATACTTCCAAGTTCTGTGTCATCTGCAAATTTTGAAATGGTGCCCTGTGCACCCAAGTCCAAGTCATTAATATATATCAAGAAAAGCAGTGGTCCCAGTACTGACCCCTGGGCAACACCACTGCATACCTTCCTCCAGTCTGAAACACAGCCATTCACCACTATCCTCTGTTTCCTGTCACTTAGCCAATTTCGTAACCATGTTGCCGCTGCCCCTTTTATTCGTGGGCTTCAATTTTATTGACAAGCCTATTATGTGGCACTTTATCATACGCCTTTTGGAAGTCCATATACACAACATCAACCGCACTGCCCTCATCAACCCTCTCTGCTACCTCATCAAAAAACTCAATCAAGTTAGTCAAACGACGATTTGCCTTTAACAAATCTGTGCTGGCTTTCCCTTATTAATCCACACTTGTCCAAGTGACTATTAATTTTGTCTAGGATTCTTGTTCCTAAAAGCTTCCCCACCAACGAGGTTAAATTGACTTGCCTGTAGTTGCTGGGTTTATCTAGTGCTGTTGGGGAGGGTTTAAACTAAAGTGGCAGGGGGTTGGGAACCTGAGCAGGGAGAGAGAGGAAAGCGTAACAGGAAGGGACAGAAGGTATGGAGTAATAGGTAAAGTGTTAAAAAAGGAAAAAGCAGGAACTAAGCGTCACAAAACAGATTTGAAAGTTCTTTATCTGAATGCACGTAGCATTCGTAATAAAATGGACGAGTTAACGGCACAAATAACTACGTATGGGTATGATCTTGTGGCCATTACAGAAACATGGCTGCAGGTTGACAACGACTGGGAATTAAATATGCCAGGGTATTTAACAATCAGGAAGGACAGGCAGGAAGGAAGGGGAGGTGGGGTGGCTATGTTAATAAAGGAAGGAATCACTGTAATACAGAGAAATGATATTGGGACAAAGCATCAAGATAATGAAACAGTTTGGGTGGAGATAAGGAATAATAAGGGGAAAAAAACATTAGTGGGCGTAGTATATAGGCCTCCTAATAGTTGCAACTCTGCTGGAAGAAGTATTAATCAGGAGATAGTCGGGGCATGTAATAAGGGAACAGCCATATTTATGGGGGATTTTAATTATCATATTAACTGGACAAATCAAATTGGGCAGAGCAGCCTTGAGGACGAGTTCATTGAGTGCATCAGGGATGGATTTCTTGAGCAGTATGTAACTGATCCTACAAGGGGGCAGGCAACCTTGGACCTGGTCCTGTGTAATGAGTCAGGATTAATTAATAATGTCCTAGTTAAGGATCCCCTTGGAACGAGCGACCACAACATGGTTGAATTCCATATCCAATTAGAGGGTGAGAAGGTTGATTCTCAAACAAGCATACTGAGCTTGAATAAAGGAGACTATGATGGTATGAGAGCGGAATTGATTAAAGTGGACTGGGAAAATAGATTAAAGGGTAAGACGGTACATGAGCAGTGGTGTTCATTTAGGGAGTTATTTTACAACTTTCAAAATAAATATATTCCACTGAGGAAAAAAGGGTGTAAAAGAAATGACAGCCATCCATGGCTAAGTAAAGAAATCAAGGATAGTATCCGACTAAAAACAAGGACATATAAGGTAGCCAAACTTAGTGGGAGGATAGAAGATTGGGAATTCTTCAAAAGACAGCAAAAAGTAACTAAAGGATTGATTAAGAAAGGGAAGTTAGATTATGAAAAGAAATTAGCAAAAAATATAAAAACAGATAGCAAGAGTTTCTATAGTTATATAAAAAGAAAAAGGGTGGCTAAGGCAAACATAGGTCCCTTAGAGGATGAGACCGGGAAATTAATGGTGGGAAACATGGAGATGGCAAAAATGCTGAACAAATATTTTGTTTCAGTCTTTACAGTAGAGGACACTAAGAATATCCCAACACTGGACAAACAGGGGACTCTCGGGGGGGAGGAGCTAAATACGATTAAAATCACTCAGGAGATGGTACTCAGTAAAATAATGGGACTCAAGGCGGATAAATCCCCTGGACCTGATGGCTTCCATCCTAGGGTCTTGAGGGAAGTGGCAGTAGGGATTGTGGATGCTTTGGTGATAGTTTTCCAAAATTCCCTGGACTCAGGAGAGGTCCCGGCAGATTGGAAAACTGCTAATGTAACACCGTTATTTAAAAAGGGTAGTAGGCAGAAGGCTGGAAATTATAGGCCAGTTAGCTTAACATCTGTGGTGGGTAAAATTTTGGAGTCTATTATTAAGGAGACAGTAACGGAACATTTAGATAAGCATAATTTAATAGGACAAAGTCAGCATGGCTTTATGAAGGGGAAGTCATGTCTGACAAATTTGCTTGAGTTCTTCGAGGATATAACGTATAGGGTGGATAAAGGGGAACCAGTGGACATAGTGTATTTAGACTTCCAGAAGGCATTCGACAAGGTGCCACATAAAAGATTATTACTTAAGATAAAAAATCACGGGATTGGGGGTAATATTCTGGCATGGGTGGAGGATTGGTTATCGAACAGGAAGCAGAGAGTTGGGATAAATGGTTCATTTTCGGACTGGCAACCAGTAACCAGTGGTGTTCCACAGGGGTCGGTGCTGGGTCCCCAACTCTTTACAATCTATATTAACGATTTGGAGGAGGGGACCGAGTGCAACATATCAAAATTTGCAGATGATACAAAGATGGGAGGGAAAGTAGAGAGTGAGGAGGACATAAAAAACCTGCAAGGGGATATAGACAGGCTGGGTGAGTGGGCGGAGATTTGGCAGATGCAATATAATATTGGAAAATGTGAGGTTATGCACTTTGGCAGGAAAAATCAGAGAGCAAGTTATTTTCTTAATGGCGAGAGACTGGAAAGTACTGCAGTACAAAGGGATCTGGGGGTCCTAGTGCAAGAAAATCAAAAAGTTGGTATGCAGGTGCAGCAGGTGATCAAGAAAGCCAACGGAATGTTGGCTTTTATTGCTAGGGGGATAGAATATAAAAACAAGGAGGTATTGCTGCAGTTATATAAGGTATTGGTGAGACCGCACCTGGAATACTGCATACAGTTTTGGTCTCCATACTTAAGAAAAGACATACTTGCTCTCGAGGCAGTACAAAGAAGGTTCACTCGGTTAATCCCGGGGATGAGGGGGCGGACATATGAGGAGAGGTTGAGTAGATTGGGACTCTACTCATTGGAGTTCAGAAGAATGAGAGGCGATCTTATTGAAACATATAAGATTGTGAAGGGTCTTGATCGGGTGGATGCAGTAAGGATGTTCCCAAAGATGGGTGAAACTAGAACTAGGGGGCATAATCTTAGAATAAGGGGCTGCTCTTTCAAAACTGAGATGAGGAGAAACTTCTTCACTCAGAGGGTGGTAGGTCTGTGGAATTTGCTGCCCCAGGAAGCTGTGGAAGCTACATCATTAGATAAATTTAAAACAGAAATAGACAGTTTCCTAGAAGTAAAGGGAATTAGGGGTTATGGGGAGCGGGCAGGAAATTGGACATGAAGCTGAGTTCGGATCGGTCAATGCCCTGTGGGTGGCGGAGAGGGCCCAGGGGCTATGTGGCCGGGTCCTGCTCCGACTTCTTGTGTTCTTTAGATTTGTGGTTGGGATCAGATCAGCCATGATCTTATTGAATGGCGGAGCAGGCTCGAGGGGCCGATTGGCCTACTCCTGCTCCAATTTCTTATGTTCTTATGTTCTTATGTTCTTATCGTCACATCCTTTTTTGAACAAGGGTGTGCATGGGTGTATGGTTCAAGATTTTAGAGAAGAAGGGGAATTTGGAGTGGTTAGAGAGGAGTTTGGAGTAGTTAGAGAGGATGGAGGAGTTCAGGGTGGAATTTTTAAAGAGCGACTTGATAACAGTTTTGAAGAGGGAAGAGACAATGTCAGAGGAGAGTGAGAAACTGATGATGTCAGCAATAATTGTGCCAAGGAAAGGTTCAATGATCAGAGGTTGAGTCAGGAGAAGGGTTAAGGAAAAAGATAGTAGGTCTTATGAAGAAGATGAATCTGATGAGAGGTCAAGGGGGCTGGCCTGAAGCAAGGTATCCATTGGTGCAGGAGTAGGCTGAGGAAGCTCAGCAGATAGTCTCAATTTTGATGATGAACAAATTCATGAGCTCCTCACACTTGGCATGAGGTTGGAAGGTGTGGGGCAGCAGGCTACAGGCGGAGAGGATTTTGGAATTGTCTTTGCCCACTAAGATGAACCTGAAATAGTAGGAGGATTTGGCAGCTGAGAGGGAGAGGTGATATTGCCTGAGGTGGTTTAGTCAAACCTGGTGATGAATGACCAGGTTGGTCGTGCATAAGCGTACCCTCAAGCCTGCAGCTGTCAAATGTAAGGCTGTGACCTTTAGAATTGTATAGGAATGGCGGGGGTGGGAGGCCAAGAGGAGCCTGGTGGGGATGAAGGCAGAAGTAAGGCTGCGGTTGAGTAGGTTGACAGCAGCAACAGTGAGGGAGGAGGCACAGTTCTCAAAGAACAGTAAGGAGCTCTCCAAGTGCCTGGGCCAACATTGCTCTCTCAGCCAATTCCAAAACAAAACAGATTAACTGATCATGCATCTCATTGCTTTCTGTGAGGTAACACATTCTCTCTGCATGACAGTCACTGGACTCCAAAAGTGTGAAGTGCTTTGAGATGTGATACGGTGCTGTAGAAATGCAAGTATTTCTTTCAATTATTGTGGTCTTAGAAGTGAACAAGCAGAAAAATTCAGCCAGCCCAAAAGCCCAATAATTAGATCTGCCAATGATAGGAGTGACACCACTGCCTTTTTGATAATGACATATATAGACATGACAATTTTTCAGAAAAGATGTATGAATGCTAGTGTCAAATTTTGTTTGATAATGCTCCTGTGAAGCGCCTCGGGACTTGAGAGAGGAGGGGCTCCCTGAGATTTGATTTTACTATGTTAAAGGCGCTATATAAATGCAAGTCGTTGTTGTTGTAGTAAAAAATAACTTAGAGAGGGTAAAAGTACAGGACAAGAATAAGAGCTAAGGTAATATTAAAGCAGTAGTATGAACAGTATAGAAGTGCAGATGGACATACAATACAACCCTACAGTCAGTAATACAGAGCTAGATATGAGACAGCTTTGCTTTGTATTGAGAACATTAACTAAACAATAGAGTAAAACCAGAGCACAGCATGTTCTTATATATGTTCTTATATATGGAGAACCAGAAAACTGTAATAATTTACTACGGTCAAATGTATGTAAAATGTATTAAATCATTTAATTGTGATGAAAATCTTTTTGGAGCAGAGTGGCTTGTGTTATCCTGTAGAACCCAGACAGAGAGGGCATGGTAATGCTAACTACAATCTTGGAGGTGAGGATTGCAGATAGAACTGAGGGCAGTTAATATTTTATCTGGCCCATATGGTACTCCTGTGCAGTCTGAAAGGTATTCTGGAGGTAAGATGGATGTCCGGTGGAATTTCACATGAGGTAGGGTACAATAACTGGCCTGCCTCTTTATGTCTGGGTCTCAGAAGCTAAAAATAAACCTGTATCGCTACTATTGTTTCTGGCACGCCACAGTTACCTTAATTAGAAATAGCAGGTCTGTCACAGTGTACAGCAGGGTGCTCACACAGCTTTAGTCACGGCAGTGTAATAAGCATAAAGAATAAGTAGAGGAATAGAAAACCATCCTTGTAATATAGTCTCTGAGACTACAGAGACTGATGAAGTGTGAAATCTGCTGCTTTTAGCCGGATCTCAGTGCTGTGTATGTGTGTACACATTTTTAATATTCACAGTATTATGTTTCTCAATACCAGTCTCTTTGTTTAAATAGGGACAAATACAGAGGAGAAATCAGGTGCAACACACTACCAGTGTAGTAGATACAGACATAATTGTGACAAATTGGTAATTAATGTCTTTATGTATTTTTAAAAAGTGGCTAGGTCTAAATTGAAAGCTATTCTGTCTCTAAGTTAAAAATGAAAACCAGGCAGCTGATAAAAGAATCCCTGGGAAAACAGTTTTAAGAAGTGTTGATGCATACAATTTGACAGACAGATGTAATTTCTATGGTGCTTTGCCAGTTGTTAATTAACTGCTGGGTGAAGATGGTACCATGATTGCTAAGCAATTAGGAATCCATTGTAAAGTGGATTTAGGATTGGTTTCCTTGTCACAGAGTAAGGCACCGTTGTTGATTGACGGCTAATTCAATCAAAATACCACGCGGACTGCAGCGGTTCAAAAAGGCAGCTCACCACCACCTTCTCAAGGGCAATTAGGGATGGGCAATAAATGCTGGCCTCGCCAGTGACGCCCACATCCCATGAACGATTAAAAAAAAATAGACTGACAGTGTCATCCTTCAGAATTGTACTTGATCTTCATGGAAAAGACATCCTCATAATCCAGGACTCCCCCATGGTCTTCAATATTCTATTTTCTGTGCTGGAGCTGTAGGAATTCTGTAAGAAAGTAATCTTATGTTTTTACCATCAGAGACTGTGTTCATGTGGATATAATGAGGGGAGCAGTAAGAACAATGGTATCTGTTTAAGCAGCCAACTCAGTTTGAATTAGTATAAATGTGATTTTGGTGCTGAATTGATTTAGCCTGCACAAATTGGTCTAGTGATGTGGTGTTTTTCTACCTTCTGGGTTGGATATCCCACATATTCTCCAGTAAGCGATTTACCACGAATTGGGGTTAATTGTTAATTGTTAGCCCATATTTGGCAAAAAATAAAGACATGGGTCTTTTATGTTGAAGGCGCTGTATAAATGCAATTTGATGGGATGGGGTCAGTAGCATGGTTGGAGTGGGCAGCCCATACCGATAAGAGCACAATTGCTCTGATAAGCCAACAGAGCTTGGAGTAGTCCAAAGCTGCTTAGCTAGGAGGACAAGTCCCTTCTTGGGCTGAAGATTAAAATCTTAAGCTCCTTTGGAGCTTCTAGATGTGATCATTTACTTTCGTCTATGCAAAGTCTGGAATCTTTCCTGGGTCCTCCACAAAACTTGCGCCAGCTCTCAGCTAGGGAGAGTTGCATTGAGGCCAACTGAGGGTGTAATGAGCAGATTTCCCAGGGTAGCCCAGGAACACCCTCAGATATGCCATCTTGATGTGGGGAATGGGCAGAAGTTCTGTTCTCTTGCTCCTCCCCCACTGGAATTTTGCCGACCAGCATAAATGGGTCCTGGTAGAACAGAGTTCTGCCCCAAATTCCGGCCCCTGTCAGGAGATCTGCTGGTTGCACCATTAGGCCCGAATAGAATTTTATGCCCTGCATACATGTTCTTAAAAATTAGAAAGGAGAAAAACAGAGACTTAACATTGAGGAAGAAGGACATTGAACGATGGCTTTCCAGTCGTGACATAGATAAATGAACACACAAGACACAAAGTTTTATTAAAAAGAAAATTCGAAATGAAGAGAGAGAGGGAAAATAAATACAAAAAATAATCATTGTTACTTTAACCATTTGATTTTTAAAGGAGATATTGATGATGGCTGTGTCTTTACTTTCTTTGTATCCTTAACTTCCTCCCTTAACCTGTGAAGGCTCTCCTTTATTATGTGATAATTGATACCAGTATAATACTATCTGAAAGCACCTATGTGTAAGCCCTGGAAACCCAAGAGATTGAGTCCCTAGATGTGCACAACATGAACAGGCTTGTTTGAAACTACACAGCTTAGCTAAAAGAGAATATTCAATATGCACTTTTTTAAAATTAAAATTTACACAGAAACCCGTAAAAGCATAGGTCTTGTCACATTGAGGCAGAATATAAAACTGTACTGATGCAAAGAGCGAGAAATAAAGGTCCTTATTATCAGCATTGGGACTCAATGCACTTTTTGCAATTTAAGTAGCCGATTAAGCTGAATTTAGAGAGATCAATTTAAAAACAAGCTTTGCTTGAGATTTGGACATCATGCCTTAGAAATTCTGGATTGTTTTGTGTGCAGCCTCATTGTGATCTGGAAAAGGGGGACAGGAATTTGGGATGACCACCCTGAAAAATTCTGACATGGGGGGCAAACGCTTCTTCTGGCCTCCCCCCCTCCCCCTCCATTTTAACATCAAACTTGGAGACACGACTGGTAGAATTCCAACCTTCCCTGTAAATCCTGCCAGTCCCGCCCAGTTTACAACCAGCGCTAAGTATGACAGAATGAAGCATAGTTGCTGCACAAGTGCCGTATGAGGGTCCCACATTGCCTTATCCAAATGGCAATCGATCTCAACAGCAAGGGAGTAACAGTTAAATTGTGACCTTTCAACACTTAGACCGGACTGGTCAGTAGCAAGGTGCCAGTGTGGAATTCTGGGACACCCCCCACCACAGGGTAGGTGCTCTAGTAGTGCCAAACCTGTCCCTATTATTCAAATTACTCCATCCACAGAATTTAGGACAGGATCAGGGCCAGGCCAGACAGGTGGGCAGAAGTCCTGCCTCAACACATTTCCAGTGGTGGAGTGTGACCACCAAAATTTCTAGACTCATACATTTTTAAAAAACTTTTGAAATCTAGAACTACTGAAAAGATCCCAGGAACCTCACAGCGCACTGCCATCTTGTAAAAAAAAACTTGCTTGTTGTATTTAGTCATTATTTCTGTTCTCTCAAACAAAAACCTTAACAACCATGCACCTTTATTAAAGATTATCAAAGAAATGGCCAAACTCATCGTCAGTAGACTTCTTGCCTAGTTCTTACAACAAGAACGTCCCTATACTTAATGACATCATCATCTCAGCAGGAAACTACAAAGCTAACAATACAAATCCTTTCTTCCTAACAACCTGGATTAACAATAGTTACACAGGATGCAGTTTCTCAGATCTTAATTGCTACACTGGATTAAAAAGAAGTAAAGTTATCCAGTATGGCAAATAGATTGTCCTTTGTATGTGATCATTTTTATTTTAATTTTCTTCCCACTCTCTCTCTCTCTCTCTCTCTCTCACATACACACACACACACACAAACTTCAATGATGTGTTCCCTGGTGGAGTTAACACAATGATCCTTTGGGCAGCGTAGCCCTGAGTGAGGTTGGGCTAGACTGAGGTTCAGATAATAGATGGAGACAGAGTACAGACACAAACAAAAGCAGATTATTTATTTGAACACAATGGTAATCTCTCGATATTCTACTATGCTTGTGAAACACTGTGCTACTGAATACTAGCTCCATATTAATACAGTACAGCTAATCTTACATCAGATACCAATCAGATGAGTCACAGAAGGGCAGCTGCAGTATAATGTAGCCAGTTAAACTTGGCTTTTCCACTGAACAATCCTCTCTTTCTCCCTTTGTGCTTTGCCTTGTAATTAGGACTGTCATCCTCTCCCGACTGACCTTATGCAGACTGTTGTGGGGAGGGAGAGTGAGAACGCTGCTGTACTTAGCTAGTTTCATTTTTCTTGGTATTCTTCTAGAATAGAGTTACTATGGTGACATCTATGAAGATCAAAGCTGCTTAATTTTTTTAGCTTTGGAGAGCTACACAACACCCATTTTATATTAGGGTAATGGACACTCCCCTCACTTCTTTGGGCAGAGGGGGGTCACTCGATTCTGATATGAATGGATGTGTTCATTTTTTCCAGTTTCCCCTGCTGGCTTTTCCTCAAGAGACACGCACTGCAGGGGTTCTTTAAATTTGTTAATGGATTTTCCACCTTGCTCCAATGTGTGGAAATGTTGGGGAAATCCATTTTGTCTTGGACATCATTTTGAAATAAAATATCTGTTTGTCTAGGAGAATTTATTAAAGAAACCTTCTACAGGAGCACGATGTTAATGCATTGTGTTGGACTGGAAAACAGATTGAAATCTGAGTTTTGGCTGACTTTCATACTTGGCTTTCCATAAGGAGTGAATTTCTAATTTCTACTGGTTATCAAACAGTCACTGGGAGAGAAGGATAATTAACTGGGTTTCAATGCTGGCTGTAAGATAGGTTGAGGCTGTGGAAATTCCTACAGGCTCTTAGCTTAAACCAAAGCAGCACAAATCAGGATGATACAAAAGGAAGAATTCATAAATTAAAATAAAATTATAAAGTTTAAATACCTACCACGTATAGACTCATAAAACGACACTATATTTATTTGATAACAACAATTTGCATTTATAGCACCATTCACATAATGAAACAACCCAAAGTGTTTTACAAGGGGATTGAAAGACATTGAGCAGGAGGTGGGAAAAAAGCTATGGGAGGTGAACGAAGTCAAAGTTGAAAAAAAATGATCTGAGGAGGTTTTGAAGGTAGTGAGAGGTAGAAAGGTGGGGAGATTTAGAAAGCGAATTCCAACGTGCAGGAGAATTGTCTCAGGTGGCTGCCACAGATGGTGGAGCAGAAGGAGGCAGGAATACACAGTGAGCTAGAGTTGGAAGAGTGGATGGTGCAATTTGGGACATGGGGTGAAAAATATTGCAAAGGTAGCTGGGAGTCAAGCTATTGAGCGATTTGAAAACAAAGATGGGTATATTGAAGTCAATGCCACGGGAAGTTGGGGAGATCAGTGAAAACTATGGATGTTATGCTTGTAGGATAACGGTCAAGCAGCAAAATTCTGGATAAGTTGGGAGTTTATGTAGCATGGAGCTTGGGAACTCCATGGGGAGAGAATTGCAGAAATCAAGGCTTGGTCTAACAAAAGCATGTATTAATTTTTAAGGGATGTGGAACTTTAACAGGAATCTTAAATGAGCAATGTTCTGGAGTTGGAGGTTGGCATTCTTTGATTTGAAATCTGAAGCTCAGTTGAGGATCAATCAAGAAAACAAGATTGTGCACCATTAGGTTCAGTCTTGCTGGGAAGGAGATGAGATTAGTGACTAAGGTGGGAAGTTTCTGATGGGAGCTGAACAGATTGGATTCAGCATTACTGATCTTGAGCTGAAGTATGTTCTGCCTCATCATAGATTTAGTGTCATACAGGCATGGAATTGAGGCACATTGGCACACATATCAAAGCTATCCACATGTATGTGGATGACCTCCTTGAGAGGTAGCATTTAAACAAGGAATAAAAGGGGGCCAAGGATGAAAACTTAAAGAGATAGTAAAGATGACTGTTTGGGCATGGAAGCAGAAGCCATTAGAGAACATGTGCTAATTACATTGGAACCAGTACAAATGGAACCAGGATAAGGCAGTGCTATTGAGGTCAATCATGGAGGAGATGTGTCAGAGGCAGATGGAATGATCAAAAGTGTTCAAAGTGATGGAGAGTTGAAGGATAGAGCCCGTCAGTTGCAGCCATACAGAATATCTCATGACTTTGAATAGGGCAGTCTCGGTGCTGTGGTCAGAGAGAAACCAAAGTGAAGTTAATTTGAATAGGGATTAGTGGTCATGCAAAGTTTGGTGTGATGAGGTATTCAAGTGTAAGGAATCTTACAACACCAGGTTATAGTCCAACAATTTTATTTTAAAATCACAAGCTTTCGGAGATTATCCCCTTTGTCAGGTGAATGAGTGAAAGGTTTCATGAGAGAACCTTTCACTCATTCACCTGACGAAGGGGATAATCTCCGAAAGCTTGTGATTTTAAAATAAAATTGTTGGACTATAACCTGGTGTTGTAAGATTCCTTACATTTGTCCACCCCAGTCCATCACCGGCATCTCCACATCAGAGGTATTCAAGGGAATAGGAGGAGAGGAAGGTTAGAGATGGAGCAGTGGTTAAATACAATAGCAAAGAAAAAGGTGGTTTTTTTTAAAGAGGGGAGTGATCACAGCAGTTTTTTTATGTGAGTGTGTGAGGGGGTGGGGAGGGACAATGCCTAAGGATAAGTTGATATTGGCAAACATTGGGCAGATGGAAGGTGGTTGAGTTGTCAGGAGCTGGAGGAGAAACTACATAGTATTATGGGCTGGAAATTGGGTCAGGCACACTGGGCGGGGGCATGGTAGACAAAATGGTGTGGCTGGAGGAGGCAAAAGTAGCTGAGTGGATAGCCTCAATTTTGGAGATAAATCCCTGAGCACCTGGTATCACAGATGAGGGTGGTTGGGTGGGAGGTGGGGTATGGAGGAGATAAATCAATGGAGATGGTTTATAGTGGAGAAAGGGAAATTGGAGTTCTACATGCTTCCCAGAATGATCCTTGAATAGTAGATGGATTTCACTGCAGGACTGGTAAAGTGATACTGTTTGAAGTGATCAAGTTACATTTGGTGGTAGATAACCAGGTATTCAAGCTTGCTGCCCTCAGATTTGAGGATGCACGGGTGGCTAATGTCCTAGGGGAATGGCTGGGGTTAGACAATCTATTGAGGACAAGGGAATTGAAAATGGCGCCATGGCCTTTGTTGAGTATGTCAGCAAAAGAAGTAATGTTATTACAGCTGTGGGCCAGAGAACGGAGCCAGATTTGGAGTTGAGTGCTGGTGAGGGAATTGGAGTCGTTTTTCCACCCCGATACGTTTATTATATGCACATTTCTTCTTGACTGTGACATTGGTATTTTTGCCATTATTCTTTGTCATACATAACAGTGAAACCTTCTTCACATATGTCTTCCATTTTAACAAAAATATTTTTCCTGGTGCTGGCAGAAACTCCATCATAATCATTTGAGGACCCCAAATTTCAACAGATAAAGGCACGATCTGAACAACTACTTTGCAATTGTTTGTAATTAGAACGATTTTTCCCTCTGTAAAGTGCCTGGAGACATTTTTCTACATTAAAGATGTGACATAAATGCAAGTTGTTGTTTGACTATATTTATTGATGAGGTTTCCACTTCAATTGAGTACTAAACTCTTTTTACAGGACGATCTGAATTATTAAGAACTTGCTGAACAAACAGATAATGTTTTGTTGTGACATTCAGAGGTCAAACTGGTAACAATCATCTGCCAGTATTTAAGAGGCACTATAGATTTTTATGCTGAGTTGTCATTTACTGTAAGCATGTTAATATCAAGCTCAATTATCATGCACAATGGATGGTGATGTCTCACTGTACCATTTACCATTTACCACAATACCATTTAGCTGAAGAAGCCCGACACAGGTTTGCTCTTGTGTTCTTTGTTCTATTGCTCTATTGCTAAAACCACTAGAGTAAAGTGTGACTTCTTTCAGCTAACTTTGTGTAATCCTGTGCCAAAGAATGTCTCTTCATTTAAATGAATCTACAAACTGGTTAGTACAGCAGCAACACATAACAGCCAATGGGTGCAATGGAGAGTAAGGTGCTGGTGTAAAGCAATTCATTTATAATGGGACTCTTTTTATTTATGAAAAATATTTCTCAGAAAAGAAAAATAATCCTAAAAAGGAATTGAATATATTTTGGTAATGTAATTATTTGGTGGGTAAGGAAGAGCTACAACAGGCCTAAAGAAATCAGGAACACGGAAAAGTACAAAACCAGAAGACATTGCAGACCATCTGGTTAATCCCAAAACCGTGAAGCAAGAAAGTAGAGAAGGGAATAGTGAAGAGTAAGAGATGGTTCCCAAACCTACACAAATCTAAATCCATAGCATAAGCTAAAGATATACAAGGTTACCTGGCCACCTCTCATTCTTGCTGGATGTCATCAGTGTACTGAAGAGGAATAGGTCACATGCTCTGTCCCAAATGCTCCCAGTCATGATCCCCAAACTGTCTTCACTGATATACAAATAGATTTCCAGATTAGAATAGAAGATTTCAAATGGTTGTAGCTATCCAAACACAAGACCTTTTCAACTGTTGCTACTATCAATAGATACCAGAAATGCATTTGATATTGATCTGGGCAAGTGCTTTACTGTAGCACTGATGTACATAGATCAAGGCTGTCAACCGCCCTAAATCAGACAATCTTCCTATGTGCCCACTCTTATTGTGCCACCTAATTTCACATTCCACTCAAGGTACAAGAGACATCGCTTATGTGGTGAAACCCTTTACATCCCAGCATCCTCAGCAAGGACTTGAATTTATAACACTTTATCATAAAATCATAGAAATTTAAGGCAGAGAAGGAGGCCATTCGGCCCATCATGTCTGTGCTGGCCGAAAAAGAGCCATCCAGCCTAATCACACTTTCCAGCTCTTGGTCCGTAGCCTTGTAGGTTGAGCCACTTCAAGTGCCTATCCAAGCACCTTTTAAATACAATGAGGGTTTCTGCCTCTATCACCCTTGCATGCAGTGAGTTCCACCCCTGGGTGAAAAAACTTTTCCTCAGCTCCCCTCTAATCCTTCTTCCAATTACTTTGAATCCATGCCTCCTGGTTATTGACCCCTCTGCCAAGGGAAATAGGTCCTTCCTATCCACTCTATCTAGGCCCCACAAAATTTTATACACCTCAATTAAATCTTCCTTCAGCCTCCTCTGTGCCAAAGAAAACAATCCCAGCTTATCCAATCTTTCCTCATAGCTAAAATTCTCCAGTCCTGGCAACATCCTCGTAAATCTTCTCTGTACCCTCTCTAGTGCAATCACATCTTTCCTGTAATGTGGTGACCAGAACTGTACGCAGTACTCAAGCTATGGCCTAACCAATGTTTTATACATTTCTAGCATAACCTCCCTGCTTTTATATTCTATGCCTTGGCTAATAAAGGAAAGTATCCCATATGCCTCCTTAACCATCTTATCTACCTGTCCTGCTACCTTCAGGGATCTGTAGACATGCACTCCAAGGTCTCTCTGTTCCTCTACACCTCTCCGTATCCTCCCATTTATTGTGTATTCCCTTGTGTATTATTGTGTCTTCCCTTGCATTGTTTGTCCTTGGGATTAGGCTGGATAGCTCTTTTTCAGCCGGCACAGACATGATGGGCCGAATGGCCTCCTTCTATGCCATTAAACTTTAGGGTCTAAGAAGCCTCTCAGCTCATTGACAAACCATTTGAAATTGTTTAAAAGCCAACCACCAGCTGAGGGAACACAATTTCTTCCAGTACTTGCAAATAAAAAAATGTATTCACCCAGTCCTACCAGGACAAAATCACAAACCCTTCACCAGTTAAAAGGTTCACAACCATCTTACACTTTAAATTGGACTACCATGTGGGGCGACAGCAACAATGTCCAAGCTTTTTAATTTTGTGGGCCAATTAGGTGTATACATCAATGTTCCCAATAATTTGTTTACATTTCAAGCTAACAAACTTTGGTGTTCTGATTTAACATTTATCTACCAGTTAGGCAACTGTACTAAGAACAGCCTCTTCCAAAACTCTGGGCTGAAGAAATTCAAACAGAATAAACTTCAAGCCAGAAATGTGTGCAAATTGAATTTGCCTGGACAAGCTTGATAGGTCACGTGGACAACATATGGCCTACAGGTCATAGTTTGAACACTGGGGCTGTGCAATCTTTATTCCCATATGCACTAAAAATGCAAATAACACCAATTTAGGATTTTTGCTCCTGGCATTTGCCATAGAGCTCCCCTTAGCATACTGGAAAACTTTTGGACTTCTTCCTATTAGTAGCCCACTGAAGTAGTTGCAGACAGACCCTCCATCTCTAGAACAGCTAGAAAAATGATGCCATCCCTGAGGCTAAAGCAGAAGAATGTTTTCAAAATCTGACCTCTGTTGCTGGACCATCGCCAAGCAACTGGCACTTTACTCTTACTCAAAAAGCAGAGACGAGAAGCCACACAGGTTTAAAACATGTTAAAACACAAACCTGAAGAGAGGAAGGAATAAAATATATATAAAAAAGAGGGACTAACCAAACCAGCCCCTCTCTATCTGGATAGCAAACCCAACAAAATACCTACAAACCTACAAACACCAAATGCTGGATCAAATTGCGAGGCTCGCCCACAGCCACTAATCTTTATATTGGACCTACTTTATATGGGTATGTGCACGACATAAAAATTCCATATCGCGCTGTATGCTCAACAGTAAAATATCCCTAAACGTTGCAAACACAAGGCAATTGCAGAACAAAAATAAAAATGTAAAAATCAGTGAGGTTAGTTGCAACCTGGTCAGTTTTATTTCCTTCAGCCTCAACAAAGTTGGAAAGCAAGTGATCCGTTTACAGTTGGAGAGTGGAATGTCGTGTAAAGTCTGTAGGTTTGTTACACAACTTTCTAAAGAATTTCACTTTACAGCGAAAATACTTTTTGAAAAAATGAAAAAGTATTGGAACCAATAAAATGAACAATATTTTCATTAGCATGCTGTACAATACTGATTTATAATTGTATTATACAGCATCTGTATGCTGCTGATATATAATTGTATAGTATATGTATACTACTGATTTATAATTGTATTGTACAGTATCAGTATACTAATGATTTTTTTTTACTCGAGCTGGGTTTTTAAAAAAATCCATGCCAGCAGAGTTGGCAGAGGAAGATTATTAAAGTAAGTTTCCACACGGAGCACCTGATAGCAAAAAACAGAAAGCTTCATACGCGGTATCTATAAAACAGGGAGGTAAAATTCTTCAACAAGAAGTGGAGGATGCCTATTTTTTCTTTCTGTAATTAATGACTTAGGGCATTAAAAAAGGCATTCTCCTATTTTTCGTTAAAAGATGAATTTTCAAACCTGCTGTGTTTTGCTGGATTTATTATTTAAGGCCTAGAATTGCGTGTCAGTATGTTTTTAAAATATATATATATTTGGTCCTCAAAGATGTAACATTTAAGACAAATTTGTTATAAATAATCCCGGGATTCTGAATGGTATGAATCTGACCGCAGCAAGTTTGGTGAATTGATTTTTAAAGTTTAACGAGAATAGAATACGAATTGTAACACAATTTAAAAATAATTCTTATTCTTAGCTGCATTTCTAGTTGTAAAATTTATTTTGGGGTTTCTTGTTATTATAAATTATTAGCCTTTTGCTGACGTCACTTTTGCATTAAATCTTTTTTTCTCGATTTTGCCATTTTATATTTTTCTTCATACTTTCGCTCTGGTGTTTTATCTCTTTTTATTTGATGCATTGATCCATATTTGGTCCCTTTTTAATTTTCTTGGCCAACAGTTTTCTCTTCTTCAATAAATTTTCCTTATCAAAAACACAAACTCATCTGAGCAAATCCCATGAGTTAGATCACTGAACCTATTAAGTCTTTGGGGTTTTTAAAATGTGTAACAATAGGTACAAATAGACACCATTCTATGTCACAAATACAAAGCCTCGTGTTTGCTTTGCTTATTTTCTTTGTTTTATTCATTTGTGTATACCTCAATGTGAATATAGCATCTACATACTTGATATAACAGCAAAATTAACACCTATTTCAACAAATTTACCAAAAGGAGAATTAAAGAGATACACTGCTTGTACCTGATTATATTACGTTTTCGTATGATCTAGGGATAGTGCAAAAACAATCTTCTATTCCTTAGGCATTAAGCAGTTTCTCATTACTTAAAGGGTGGCATATATCCTATTCGAAGCATTTCTTCCATCTTATAGACCAGAAAACGATCACTTAACGACCAGTAAATAAGTTGTCCATCCAGCTATCACCAAAGCTCCCAGTAAGACCGTGTAACTGAAGAGGACGAAGGCGAGGAGTTCTTTCAGCACTCGCAGGTAATGGACAGCGAACGGCTCCACCAGGGCTTTCCTTCCAGCCATGGTTGGAATTGGACCTTCAGCAAATGTATATGTTGGCTAATTGGAGAAAGCCAGGCCACACCACTCCACTCTTCCAGGTTTAATCGGTAACTCCTCTCTGTACGGAAACAGGTCAGAAGTAGAGTGCGAGGTGAAATAACCGATCGATGATATATTATCCGATCTGTTATTACTGAAGGTAATGTCAGATTATATCACTGATAGTGTCAATATATTAAAACCCACATCTGACAGTAAGTTATTTGAAACTATAACCAAATATGAAACTTACACTGATGAGATCTTAACAGTTACATTCAAACCGAGTTTAATTTTAATACTGAAACTAGACAAGGCGACTGACTGTACAAGCGTATTTCTTTCATTGACGTACATTAATACAGCCAATGAACTGTAAATGGTGCGGGGATATTTTAACATAAATATTTAATACTGTAAATGCTTCCTTCACGTTAAATTGATTGACTTTCAATTGAGCTTTACATTTTAGTCTGTGAGTTTCGTGCTTTGTAAAAGACAATGTAGAGCGCAATGGTGCATCGACCTAAAGCAGTACCACCAGTAGAAACTACAATGTTGTGAGATTGCAACGGCCTATTTACATTGATTTTCGCCAATACCTTGTACGGATAGATGGTAGTCACATCGACTATATCGTGGATGGGAGAAGGGGGCAACACTGGTTGCTTACACATTACTGTCTTGCAATTCACAAAATAAAAAGGAACGAGACGAATACGAGAAAAGAGAATGAAAATAAAACGAAAGCTACAACAACCACTAAACAAGAAGTCTATTTAGAAAGACCAGATACAAATTAAAAATCGTTTTGCTTTATCGGAGCATTGTCCTGTGAATCGCAGTAACTATTACAATTATCTAAAAAAAAGTTTTATAAACAAAATAAAACTGTTCTTGATACTTTAGAAAACATATTTTAATTGATCTGGGCTATTTTTCTGTGAGCAAATAAGTCGATTACTAGGTGTACGTAAAAGCAGATTTTGACAAATTTAGGTTCCCATCAGTATCAACTTACCGCATGTCCTTAAACTATTTGAATGCACTTTCAACACCGATAACATCAGGGTTTGCTTTGGTAGAATTAGATCTTGTCCAACGTATTATCATTGTTTTCTGATGTTAACTATATTGAGAGGTCGGATTTAGTGTATCATAGTTTCACTTTTATTTGGAAATGTATTCTGACAGCAGTGCAGTCACGCAGTCAAATACCTAACACAACCGCGTTCCATATCTCTGGTACAGACCGTACGAAAATATTTCATTATAAATGTCTGCTTTAGAGACGCAAATTCTATGAGGATTCCACAGTGCCCTTGCTTTTGTGAATAACTTCAAATAAATTAAATGCAGTATACGTAAATACACCCACATTAATGTTTTCTGTTGAACCTTATAAAACCATGGAAAACTAAAGATAGAAATCTACAATCACGGTATCCAGCTGCCTCTTTAACGAATCAAGAGTTTCTGCCTCCCCAGATCATCATTCCAGGTAGTCACTCTGTGTGAAGTTGTAAGTGCTTACCTTTTTCAGTGTCTGCCTTGAGGGAATATTGATGTGTTTTAATTTTTCTCTCAAAGCGTAAAGCACCAACTGTGTACCAATACTGTAATTTTAATGGTATAAATCAGCTTTAAGGATGTGCTGGTCTGAAAACAAATCTTGTGTTGCTCATCATATGACGATGTTCACATTCACCGTGTTGTTCGTGCAAAGCTAATGGAATAGGTGTGGCCGGGGGCCTATTAAAGTGATTGCATGTCACATAAACTCTTGAGCTCTTCAGAAGCACTGAGGAAAAATACCCTAACAACAGAGTGAAAATTTACATTTTGTTTAAACCGCTCTATTGATACATTGCCGATTTATCAAAAAGTTCCTTTCAAAAAAACAAATGGAAATCTGTATGCACAGAACCCAAGATTAATAATGATCAAAACGAAGAAAGTGTTATAACTTCTTATAGTGGCTTAAGATGTTAATAATGTTATCATTAAATTAAATCATTCGTTTGTGGTGCATTAAGAATCTAAAACTCTCCCAGTTCCACATATATCTGGGTTTAACTACAATACCTCGTATGTACCGTCACTGTCAACCCTGTGCAGAAAAATAGACAATGGGGCCAAACTATTGTAGGCAATAATTAGATTGCACATTGTATATTAAAGAATATTTTGAAGAATTTGCATAGCTATCTCTAATAGAAATTGAAATATTTTTTTCTTTTCTGACGATCGGTTTACAGTAGGTTGCAAAGTTCGCAGACGTGACTGTTTTCGATTGCATTTTGTGCATTTAACTCTGGATAGTACAGTACATGTTTATTCAGATACGTTATGTGAACATCTAATGTCTTTCAAACATTTTGAACTACTAACTTCTCATCCTCGTGGACCAAGAATGACTTCCTCACCGATGACCGAATTAGTACAGTTTGTATTGCACGGAAGCTCTCTGTTATCTGTTATATGCTCAAAAACAAGCGAACACAAAAGGTGAAGCACGAATTGCTATTCCATCAATCCTGGATCAAACTGCTCTGGCAACAGGCACATTATCCCCTGCCAACCAGGAGCAAATGGGCCTCTAATCCAATCAGGATTCACTGCTATCAAATCATTGCCTCATCCACTGCTGTCTTCAGACGGAAACAGG
The DNA here is from genome assembly GCF_035084215.1 of Heptranchias perlo. Lineage (NCBI taxonomy): Eukaryota > Metazoa > Chordata > Chondrichthyes > Hexanchiformes > Hexanchidae > Heptranchias > Heptranchias perlo. Next base: position 25,161,559 of record NC_090349.1, on the reverse strand, counting down.
CCATTAACGAGCTGATCAGGAAAGCTATTAGCGGTAATTGCTGCTCTGGAGACAAAGTCCACTCGAGGTTTACTGCTGTCTTGCTGTTTAGTAAAAACAAGTTATGTTGCTTTACGGCATGAAAGGTCCAGTTCAAGACGATGGGAAATTGCATATTACTGAAATGTCCAGATTAAGGAAAACGCAAATGAAGTACCAACAGAGATCGGTGAAATTATCCAAACATGTTCCCTTTCCATGAAAGGGTCACATCACTTTCGAACATTGATAATAATGTGAAGTTGATGAATATGTAAGGAGGTCTGCATTTTACTATAAACCATGCCAACATATCTCCTATCCTACTGTTTTTTTCTTTCTCAACTCCACCCCACCACATTTTTCCAAAGCTGTTAGGCTAGCCATTAGGAGTGTATCCAGAAAAATAAATTTTGTACAATTGTTACCCTGTTGCCTCTCAAATCCGTGCCCATCTTTTCCGGGCAGAACTAAAGTCACACATTACATTCTCTGTGACTGTGACCATGGTGCATTATCCCCCCTCGTCCTCTCTGCAGCCTTGGACACACTATCCTCCTCCTACACCTCTCCTCCTTCGTCCAGCTCAGTGGTACTGCCGTGGCAGGGTTCCATTCAGCTATTGAGTTGTAGCCAGACTATCTCCAGCAATTACTTCTCTTCCCATTCCCGTAACATTACCTCCAGAGACCCCAAGGATCTATTCATGGCCCACTCCTCTTCCTCATTTACATGCTGCCTTTCGGCAAAATCATTCAGAGACGTAGCAATAGCCTCCATGTGTACACTGATGGCACCCAGCTCTACCCCCCCACCTCCTCTCAACCCTTCCGCGGTGTCAGAGTATTTATCCGACATCCAGTCTGGGATGAACTGCAGCATCATCCAGTTAAACATTGGGAAGACCAAAGCCATCATCTTCGGTCCCTGCAACAAACTTCATACCCTTGTCTTCGATTCCACCTCCGCTCCGGACATTGTCTTAAGGCTGAACCAGTGCTCGTAACCTATTCCTAGCCATCCTATTCGACCACAGCTGAGCTTCTGACCCCAAATCCCCTTCATCTACTTCCATCTCTGTAATTACCTTAGCTCATCTTCCTTTGAAACCCTCATCTGTGCCTTTGTCATCTCCAGACTCCATTATTCCAATATACTCCTGGCCATCCTCCCATCCTTTATCCTTCATAAGCTTCAGCTCATCCAAATCTCTGCTCGAGCAAGTCCTGCTCATCCATCATCCATGGCCTTGCTGACCTACATTGACCCTTAGTCCCCCACTTCAAATTTAAAATTCTGATGCTTGTGTTTAAATCATTGATGCCTCATCCTTCCATAGCTGCAACTTCCTCCAGCCCTACAAACACCCTCCACCCAAACTCACCATTCCTCTGACTCTGGCACCCCTCTTTCTCCCCTCCTGCCCTCTCCTTCTGGCAGATGTGCCTTCAGCCGCCCAGACCTATGCTTTGGGATTCCCTGCCTGGACGCCGCCACTTCTCTCTTCACCTTTTAAGACCCTCTTTAAAACCCACTTTTGATCAAGCTTTTAGTCACTCATCCTAATATCTTGTTCTTTGGCTCCACACCCATTTTTTCAGTTAGCCTCTGAAGCAATTTGGGATGTTTCTCTACATTAAAGATGCTACATAAATGTGAACTGTCATTTAGGGAATTGAAATTACCTTCTACAGGGGGTGTATATTATTACATGTTTCCAATTTAATACTGACCTCCCTACACAGAGCTAAACTAATCTCGTAAGTCAGAAGTGTGTATAGTTTAATTGAGACAGGTAACTTATTTGACCAATCTGCTAGTTGAAACAGGACTGTAAGTTACAACCACTCCACCTAGTTGGGACAAAAAAAACCTTTGGGACTGAGATTTGATGAAGTGTCCATACCCAAAAATATGAACTGCTCGGTTCTTTCCACAGATGCTGCCTGACCTGCATTTTCTGTTTTTGTTTGGGATTGGTTAGTTGCTTTGCTGTTGCATTCATCAACAGGAACCTGCCAAGTGGAATTTGGGTGTTCGGCTTTCAGGTTAGCAACAGTCAAAAGCCCAAAGGAACAGAAGAGTCAGCTATGAAACTCAGCTCAGTTCTCCAACTCTGCTATCTCTTGTCACTTCACCTATTCTACCCGATTAGAGAATATCACCATGGTCCCTACAAAATAAAACTGTACTCCGATTTAAATGGGATATACCGATCTACCAGGAGGTACATGAGAGAAGCCTGGGATACTTCAGCCTGAAATAGTTTTCTTCTTTTCCTTTGGAAAAACAATGCAACATCACTAGGGAACACTGGATACAATCCTGTGTATAATATTTCAATTCAGGCCAGCTGAAACAATGTGATTTCATTGAGGAAAAACTGATTAAAGATTGCAAATCAGTAGAAGCAAGCAGTGTCTTGCTGTTTTAAATTGTCAGAGGTGGGGTTTATATTTTTCACAAAAAAGATTCATTGAAGATAAATGAGACTACATTCGAACATTATTTGAAGCAATTTATTAACCATCATTCATATCCCTCAATCATGCTCATTTTAAAACATTAAATTGTCACTAAACGTCAGGTGTCCATTTCTGTTTCAGTTCATTTTTTGTGTTCACCAAGAGACAGCAATAGTGGGGAATTGTAGGCTTTTTTATGTTAGCCATCCATTGTCAGTATGAAGCACTCCTGACAATATTCTATCCCAATAATTTACCTCAGCTCCAACCTCAAAAAGCACCTGCTACTGCGGCACTGAATTTTTCACTTCTCATATCAGACATCCTTACAGCCGCTGAGTGAGATTAGCAATTTGTACTGAAGACCTCGATTGCCCCCTATATAAAAGTACTCCAAGTTCCATCAATTATTTGAAAGGTGCTGAAATAATAAACAACTTAAGTTTGCTTTGGCATTCTTCCAGAATATCAGAAAATATCTATGCAATTCAGATACTATAGAAGGTTAGCCAAGGCTGTGAAAACAAACCTTATCTCTTCAACTCTTCCAGCCTAGCATCCAAATGCATTTTGAACTCCTCCCAACGTTCTTGCAAGATAGCAAAGATAATAAGGATACAATATATAATGTTCTATTCTATGAACAATTGTCTCCATTGACAGGTGTCATCTGCCAGGTTTCTAATATTTCCTTCTAATTTTGCCAAATAAACATAAATCTTGAATAGACATATCTTTTAAGCTTTAATTTTGCTTTACATGTATATTTCTGAGTTGGGAAGAAGGCATCAGTGGTTGGGAGATTTTTTATTAAAGTACATTTATTGGCAAAGGTGACAAAGATCACCTGTGATTGTCACAGGAATGGAAAATTATTGCAATCCCAGAATACAATGGCGATCCCTTGAGTCTAAGAAAATCAGAAAACAGGAAAGTGAGTAGCCTGAATTAAAAGATGAGGGATAATCATTATATTAAATCTCCATTTAAAAAATTGTGGCCACGTTTCAGTGGTATTGCACCCTTAGGTGGCACCATGAGGCTCACGTTTCGTGACAATGTTAGTGACTGCAAACTCCAATTACCCTGAACTTCCCGTCATTGCACTAGAAGGTTTTTGAGTGGAGCAGCTTGATACAATAACCTGTGAATTGTTGACCATTGTTTTTCGCCTATAGCTGCTGATAATTTTTATTGCAGTTACACCGGAATCTAAAAAAAATTGTAGCAGGGAAGAAAAAGTCCCATTGTTGTAGTTAATTTAAATTTTGCAGTGTAAAATTACAATTAAAAAAATAAAACAGGCACATTAGTAAGAAGAAATAATCAAGAAAGGGCTGCTAAGTGAGGGTGGTAGGATGGTAGATATACTAAATAAATTCTTTGACTCAGTTTTCAGGGAAGGTGGATATTGGGATTGTAGAAACACCAGAGGTAGGTAGAACTGTTAGTAAAGGTTACTATTCAAAGAGCAATGGTACAAATAAGTTAATTAAGCTAGACAAATCACCAGGACCCAATGGTTTATATCAGAGGGAAACGAAGGAAAAAAATAGCACGGGCTCAGGCTATAATTTTCCAAAATTCTGTGGAAAGCAAAACTGTGCTAGAGGACAATAGTAGTTATTACTTTTATTGTTTGATCACTATACCAATTGTACAACCTGACATTATTCAGGAAAGCCTGTAAATGTGTAAGTGATAAGCCAGAAAATTATGAGCCAGTTAGTTTTAATTCAGTTGTTGGTAAACTACCAGTCTATTATACAGCACAAAATCATTAAGCACTTGAGGAAACACAAGTTGATCAGGACCAGTCAGTACAGATTTCTGACATGCAGGTTTGTGTTTGACCAAACTTTTAGTAATATGGGCTAACAAGCCTAGATTAATTCATGTATACTTCTTTGAAAAAATAACAGGATATTGTAGCCTAGTGGTTATGGTACTGGACTTGCAATCCAGAGGGTGAATATTCAAATCCCACTGTGGCAAATTGTGAAATTGAATTCATAAATCTAGTCATTTATGAGCTGACACCAGAAAATGACTGTGAAAGTAGCTGGATTAATTAACATTCCTCCTTCAAGGATGGAAACCTGCCACCTCTGGCCTACATGCAACTCCAGTCCCACATTAATGTAGTTGGACTCTTAATCCCCCCCAGAGTGGGCGATAAATACTGCTTTGCATTATAGGAAGGATATAAAAACAATGGAAAAGGGGCAGTGTAGATTCACTAAGATGTAACCAGAGATGAGGGGTTACAGTAATGGTGAGACTTAAGAAGTTAGGACTTTTATCACGATGTCAGAAGGTTAAAGGGTGAACAGATAATGGTCTTCAAGATTATGATCAGGTAAATAGTGAAAGATTGTTTCCACTAGTTGGTGAAATACACATTTAAGAAAATCACAAAAAACATTAGAAAAAAAATTCTTGAGTGTGTTTAGAATTTGGAATTCTGCCACAAACCATTGATGAGTCCATAAATTATTTTCAAAGGGAATTAGTGGCTTGAAAAGAGGAACATTGAAGATTATGGGAAGCAAGCAGGAGAGTGGAATTAGACCAGGTGACTTGAGTGGAGAAAAACACTGGCATAGAGTTGATGGGCCAAATGGCCTGTTTCTATAACACTGTCTTGTGTGCTTGCAGTATTACAATGGTCACCACAAAGAATAAGCCTATTATCAAAGGGTGCACTAGAACACAAGACTGCTGATTGAGGCTTGCCAAATACTAGCTCAGAAGTTAAATACAAGTCATATCATTCACTGGGCTCAGATCATAGTTGTTCATTCCTCCTGCAAAAGTTTGTTAGTTTAGTGAGGAAAAACAGTATCTGAATGGGAGAAATTACTGCATGCATTTCACCACTTCAGTTGACAATAAACAACTATTTAGGTACATTTGAAGTGAAAGAGGTTAGTTTAACTGTTTTACATACGACTTCTTTCCTGAAGAATAATCTTCTGTATAGATGGAGTTAGAAATTGATATACAACGATCAAAAAAAAAAGTAGACGTACAAAGCCCAATCATTATTTCATCTTTTTTTTTAATAAATGTAGAACTTTTCTTGAAGTTTTGTTCACATCCACAGAACATGGAATATTGATTACATGATACAACTTTTTTCCTGAAAACTATGCAACCATTCAACTAATAGAACTAACAGTACATCAAAAATAAACCTGAAAAAGCCAATGCTTTGGAGATTTCGTTTTACCCTCACAATATAATGAAGCTTCTAACATAATTTTAGATGTGGTAAAGAGGAAGCAAAAGTCAGAATAGGAGCTTAAAAAGATGAAATTTCAACTATGGACTCCACCAGAATAAACAAAGCCTCAAAACTTAAGAAGATTTTTGCATTATACTTACCAGGCTAGCACAAATGAAGCACATTTGATGACACTACCTCCCGCACACTGGCCAAGTTTCCCACGTCATTACATTGAGCAATTCAGTTTCCAAACTGAGGATGCCACTGCACATGCACCTTGTATTTATGTACTGCGCCATGCATCACATATGTCTGTGTACACATACTGGCACCAAGTTTCAGAAGAAACGAGAGTGCTCGAAATTTGTATAATGGTTGCATGCAAGTTAAATCTATTTAGTGGCATGAATGGTCGACTTATGCCTATAGGTAGATACGTATAGGGTAATTCCAATGTGAATTCTGAAGCACACTGAATTTCTAGGCATGTATCAGTTGCATCTGGCAGACTGGAGTCAACATAGTATTGCTTCGCCACCATCAAACCAGCTAAAAGTAGAACTCAGAAGAGGCTGTGTAGCTGAATTTGAATCTACGTCCACATTAAGAAATTTGTTGTCTGCATCCCACGCTGTGCTCAATTCAGTTCCTCAACTGAAACTCCACTTATTTTCCAAATAAGTCTGTCCTCTGGGTCAACAAACATTAAAAAGTTCATCTGAATTAATACTGTCCATCGCACTGTCTTTTTAGAATAGAGATGGCTCTAATTTGTCCATCATAGATTTAATCCAGCTTGTTCCATTTATCAGTTTGGTGGTGGCAATAACATATTCTGTACCTCCTTCTTCCATCTGGGACAAGAATCTAAGTGCTGCAATTTCAGCATAGGTCACACCTCCAAGAAAGAACACCAGAGTGACTCGGTTCTCTCCCTGTTGGCCTACAGAGATCAGAAGAGAAAATACACAGATTTTATAAGCTCTGCAGCTTTCTCAAAAAAAATATTTCATTCTTTATTAGTTTCTTAGTTTGGTCCTGCAAGCATATTTCAAGTAATGATTTCCCACCTAAAAAAGAAACCATTTAAAACAGCAATGGAAAGTGCATTTCCTCGGGAACACAACCACATGCCAGGACATATTCGATTTGTGAAATTCTTCCCTTATATTTAAAGAGAACATTTTGTCAAGACAATGATAAACGCTATTGCAACAAAGTCTTGCAATTCGTTTCTATGACCATATTTGGCACGCTGCAGGAAGATACAAGGAACCAAGAAAGGGATGCACTGCCTGTTATGACTTTGCTAGATGGCTGATTCAGTACTTTCAGTTCTCTAAATAAAAATGAATGAGTAGTCCTCAAATGTGAAAATAGGGAGATTTCAGTATTTTATGTTGTGATTATAGATAAATACACTTCTGTAGAAATCTCATAATTTCTCTGGCAATATTGACCAATACACTTAACTGTCCATACCTGTTGATGTATTCAATGAGGGTTAGCTGTTTTGGTTGAGTTCTGTCTTTGGCTCAGAATTTGCTGGGAAAATAACGGCGAGTTAATTGCACATGCCATTATTAGTATGTAAAAAACCCAGCAATTTGTGGCAAGGAAGATATACACCATGAGTTGTGAATCGCCATAAATTGCTGGATGAATTGTGCAGTTAGCCTCACAAAAACTGGAGCTTGCCGTCAACCTTCCCGTGAGTGACAACAAATTACTGCATGTGCACTGTTAAAACGAATTAAACTTGACACAGAAAGTTAGGGCTGGTATTTAATGACAAGATTTATGTTCCTGCAATGTCACTCAACCTCGGTGATCCAAAAAGGGAACAAACTCAAACTGTGGAGTCTCACTCTTGCAGGTAGTAAATTGTTCCTACAGGTTTTAAAAAATGTTTTTCTTACTTTCCCTTTGTCTCTTTTTCTCTCTCTCAATCCAATCTTTCCATCTCTTACTGTATCTAATTTGTCACTAATTCACCACATTTTCTTCTCTCCGTTCCTTTCTCTATCCTTAAATTTAATTGGATAAAGGAGATAGACTATTGGTCCCATTGTTCACCAAGGTCCCAGATGCCCTGTTGACCTCACATTTCCAGCAAATTCCTGCACAAATTTTTTTTGAGCTGCAGGGAGAGGAAAAAAAAAGTCTAAAACAGGGCACACCACGAGATGTCCTGCTCCAGCAAATTCTGGGGCCATTATTAGAATCATAGAAGTTTACAACATGGAAACAGGCCCTTCGGCCCAACATGTCCATGTCGCCCAGTTTATACCACTAAGCTAGTCCCAATTGCCTGCACTTGGCCCATATCCCTCTATACCCATATTACCCATGTAACTGTCCAAATGCTTTTTAAAAGACAAAATTGTACCCGCCTCTACTACTGCCTCTGGCCGCTCGTTCCAGACACTCACCACCCTTTGAGTGAAAAAATTGCCCCTCTGGACCCTTTTGTATCTCTCCCCTTAAATCTATGCCCCCTTGTTATAGACTCCCCTACCTTTGGGAAAAGATTTTGACTATCTACCTTATCTATGCCCCTCATTATTTTATAAACTTCTATAAGATCACCCCTAAACCTCCTACTCTCCAGGGAAAAGAGTCTCCGTCTATCCAACCTCTCCCTACAAGTCAAACCATCAAGTCCCGGTAGCATCCTAGTAAATCTCTTCTGCACTCTTTCTAGTTTAATAATATCCTTTCTATAATAGGGTGACCAGAACTGTACACAGTATTCCAAGTGTGGCCTCACTAATGTCTTTGTTCAGAAAGAGTCAAAAAACAAGATTGCGGAATAGCTGAATTCAATTTCTGACTGCTGAACCATTAAAGTGAGATTTTTGCACAAAGGCAGCAATATCTAGATATTAACAACCCATATCACAAGATGCGAAGTCGCTTCAACAGTCTGCCTATCACAATGAGTATTTAGTATTAATTTTATTCACACCAGTTACTGCAAATTATAAAAGTAAATAAAAATTACCATTAATCTATCAAAAAATAAAGTATCTGCATTTATAAAGCATCTTATATCAAAACACATCAAAGTGCTTCACAAATTAATTATTTTTGAAGTGCAATTAAATAGACAAATATAGCAACCATTCTCCACCAACAAAGTCCCATAAACAATAAGACTGATGACCAGTTAACCCGTTTTTGGTGGTGTTGCTTGAGGAAAGAATGTTGGCCTGGACACTGGGAGAAGTCCCTGTTCTTTAAATAATGCCATGGAATCTTTAACTTCTACTCGAACCACTGGAACAGGCAGACAGGGCTGTGGTAGAGTCAGAGCACCACCTTGCCTCGAGCTTTTATATCTCTTTTTAAAAATTCATCAAATTTCAGATAGGACAATACATTGTGAATTTAAAATAAAATTTATTACCTGTTTTCTGAATAGAAGGAATTTTTTCATCTAGTTAAAATTTAAATAATTAGAGAGGTCAGCCGGGAGCTTTTAAACATCTAAATTAACTCCAGGTAGATTTAAAAAGTGCCAATGAGGTTCAAAGGACCCCCTGAGCACTTTTCAGCCCTGTTTGGCACAATGCTGGATTCATGCTTATGAAGTGTGAGACTGCCTATTCGAGGAGTCTCACATCACTTCCTTTGGACTCAGGTCAGGTCCTGCCTCTGGATTTATACTGCAACTTCAACATTCAGTCAGCCTTAGCTCATGTTATAACCGCCTGAGTCAGAAAGTTGTGGGTTCAAGACCCACTCCAGAGGTTTGAGCACATAATCTAGGTTGACACTTCAGTGCAACACTGTCAGGTGTCGTCTTTCGGATGAGACGTTTGCCCTCTCAGGTGGGCATTAAAGATCCCACGACACTGTTCGAAGAACAGGGGAGTTCTCCTGGTGTCCTGGCCAACATTTATCCCTCAACCAACATTACTTTTAAAAAAAAACAAATTATCTAGCCAACCTTTCAACCCATGGCTGTTTGTGGGACCTTGCTGTTCACAACTTGGCTGCTGCGTTTATTGTACTTTACAACAGTGATTAAACTTCAAAAGTACTTAATTGGTTGTGAAGTGCTTTGGAAGGCCTGAAGATGTGAAAGGTGCTATAGAAATGCAAGTTCGTTCTTTCTTCTTCATCAGTGTGAAACAGAAACTGCTTTGTGGTGATGAAGTTGTGGTACAAACACACCCTTAAAAGCCTTTTAAATCACACTATTCTTAAACTATTCCTATATTGGTCTTACTCAATTGCTCACGTTTTTTGTGCAATCCAGAGGGCAATTGTTGTCTTTCATCAAAATGAGGTCCTGGCAGCATCTTTAATACTTCCTCTATGCTACGCCAGCCAGGCCGAGCGAGCAACTGTGTCAACCGTACACTCAAAGGGGCATAACCACTGTACACGTAAGAGATATCATTGGGATTCTGCAATATAGAAAAAATTACATAAAATCTTTAAAGACCATTAAGGAGCTTAAAACAGCAATGTAGCATTTAAATCCAGCTATGAAAATCACTTGATATCGTACTGCAAGACAACTTTTAAATATAACCATTTTAGCACATTAAAATGGTTTCAATTGAATCTGACCGTAAAAAGTTCGGTCAATGAGGGGATAATGAAAAAGAATTGCAAGGGCAAGATGTTTGATTGTACTTGGGTTACCAGTTAAAACTGTTGTACCCCTGTTCAAGTAACCAGCTCAAGACCATCAATCATATTTGTTGCAATAGACAAAAACAAATCAGTAGAATGATAGAGCTTGTTTATAAAAATAAATCCCACATTTGTCAGACACCTCAACTCCTATTAGACATTTAAAGGCTTTCTTGAATACCATCAGGTCATATGATGATTAAACAATAAAAGCAATAACTACTTTCACTACCTCTCGAAACATCACCTGCTCCCACACTGAGTACTCTGACACAAGCCATCCACCCATCCAATGACAGCATTGGAGGACTTTATATCTGTAATTCCCATGAACGATAAACCAACATCCTCCCGTTTTCATTTTAATGAGTCTGATGAGCTCAAGCCATGCAAGAGAGGTCTGGAGTAAAGAGATTGGCAGAGACAAACAATGGGAAGCAATATTATAGCTCACTTACCAGCAAACCACTACAGGAATGCATGTTGAATATCTACACCATATATTCTGTATCCAGTGAGAATGTGCAACAGTCTGCTTATTTGGTAATATAGATTACTTTACTAATACTAAAACAAGCAGCTGCTGAATGTTTCAAGTGACAGGACTCCATTGTATACAGAAAAATAATGTAATTTCCCCAGTGAAGATCATTACAATCTTTTTTTGCAGTGAATGGATTCCTGAAGGATTACTTTTTTTTGTTGCATCAAAAATTCTCAGTTGAAAGTGGTTATCTTTTCCCTGCCCCTCCATGATGTAACAAAGAATCTTTGATGTAGATTTGCCAGACGAATGGACCTAACCAGCCTGTTTTCCGTTTATATGATCTAGGTGGACTCCTCCTCAGTCTCATTTCAGACAATGAGAATGTTGTGAAAAATAAAGGACTTTCTATTCATCAGATTTAGAATATGATTAATTTGAATGTATTCCTATAATAAAAGTATGTACATTAACATCTGTTAAAATTTTCATTTTAAAACCTATTTTGTTAATATTACATTTGTCAATCACACTGAAGGAGGTCTCTGAACCAACTAACCTGTTCATTGATGTCGTCCATCCAAAGGCGCAGAGTTTTTCGTATTGTTGGATAATTATTTCTGGTGCTTGTCTGAGGTTTCAGTAACCCAGCCTTTTCTAGGTTATTCAGGGTTAAAATGTGCTCATAGCCATATGTCTGAAATACATATTAAACATTACACATTAGTCATGCAAAGAAGCACTGAGAAAATTAAGTCCCTTTGTTTAAATCAAGCCTTCTAAAGTCTCAAATAACCTAAGGTTCATATTCTAAAACTGCCTTTGGTACTCATCCCTAAATGAAGTGCAATAAACAATCACAAATAAGAACACATGCAACTACGTTTAAATGTTTTACTTTTTAAAAGAATGATTTTTGCTGCTGTTATGCTGGTGGAAAAGATTTGTGTTCGATGATGACCAGGAGACTAGCGTAAAAATGGGTGCAACAGAGCTAAGGAGGCAACAAAATTGCCAGGAATCTCACTTGTGCCATCTGGACGGAGGTGGCACTGGCATGGAGTGGCAACTGTCACCCCAGGACTTCAGATCTGTGTCGCAAGAAATTTAATGACCTCACCAGGGTGAGCAAGGTAATACCAGACATTCTCCCTCTTCTTCCTGGGCACCAGCACATCCTTCAACCTCAAAGGAACACTAGTACAACTAACACTTCACAATTCACTCTGGTTAAAGAGGGCTCTGAATTGGAATCTTGCATCATGGCTACCCAGCTCCGTTAACAGGAATTACTTACAAGTACAACCGTTCAACCCCTTCCTCCACTTTAAATAGGCTAATACCGTCACATGTCTTACTTCAGCTCTCCCATACCACGTGGCACATGCTCACTCAAATGCTTGCCTTCCCCTTATTTACTTCACCTTCTTGCGTGCATTGTGCTCCAATTTCTCCTGCAAGAGGCAGGCAACTAGAGAGGACATCGCCATCTGAAGCCAACTCCCTCGAAGGGTGTGAGTTGTTAAGTTCACCTTGCAAATGCATGACTGTAACTGCAGCCTGGCTGATATTACGAAAATTGGCTGTGAATGCCAGAAATGAGCCAGTTCCATACAAATTGAGAGCAGTGGTTCAACTTCATAGCCACAGAGACAGCAGTGCTGGGAAACGAATTTGGCTGCAGGTCCTTACGCAGTAGGGGACAGAGCTGCCTTTTTGCCTATTTTTAGTGAAGCTCACTCATATACAACTCCTCAGTCAGGTACATTCTAAAGGGGGGGGGGGGGGAAGAGAAGAGAAAAAGAGGAGGAGGTGGTAATATCGGGTGGGCTGCATCCTTCTGAAATACTGTCTCACTGCCCTTTGCTCCGACCTGTGCTGCTGCTCCTCCTCCTCCATAAAGGCATTCAAGGGTATGCCCATGGGGAATGCCACACCTGGTAATGGGAAGCCCTCACTGTGGGGAGGGGGGGGGAAGAGGAGAGGAGAGGAGAGGAGAGCTGACAATCTGCTTCTGGTCTGATCCTGCCAGAAGCAATGAGAAGCAAGTCCAGGTGTGTGTAGGCAGAATGGGGGGATGGGGAAAAGGAATCATTGATATCTGTCCTAGCTGATCTTGACAACAGCTACGCCATTATAAAGCTCAGTCTAAATTACCGAGATCAAGGCGAATGTAAAAGCAGGAAACTCTGTACTGCAGTGCCACTGGCCCTCATCATCATATATTTAAATGAGAGTGAAGGGCTAAGAAGCATGAGGGAACTCAGGAGAATCAATTAAAAAGGGAAAATCGGCAAAACAGGTTCTACTCAATTTTCCTGCCACAAAAATTTACTTGCCCTGATTATGCACTGGAAATGTGCTGAAAGCGGCTGGGAAATTCACCAGTTCTCTTTCAAAATCAAGATTATGATTCCTCTCTTCCTTTGTGCCCCACCTTGACAGGATAAGATTACTTTTCTTCTGTTTCTGCCAATGCAACCCTGGGCTGGCACATTATAAAGTGCTTAAGTAACCTGGAGTGGCTCTCACCCTCATCTAGAGGAATGCAAGGAATCTTACAACACCAGGTTATAGTCCAACTGTTTTATTTGAAAATCACAAGCTTTCGGAGGCTTTCTCCTTCGTCAGGTGAGTGAGAAACACTCACCTGACGCAGGAGAAAGCATCCAAAAGCTTGTGTTTTTCAAATAAAACAGTTGGACTATAACCTGGTGTTGTAAGATTCCTTGCATTTGTCAACCCCAGTCCATCACCGGCATCTCCACATCATCTAGAGGAAGGGAAGGTAACTGTGGGTGATATTGCTTATTCATACAGATTTTCCACGTCTATAAATTTTGGGGCAAATTAAAGGCTCCATTTCGACCAATCAGGTTTTACTTACTAAAAAAACATGCCAGAATAATCTACATTTACATACAAAAACAATGTATTGTTATACAGAAACAAGATTCTAGATTTACCCTTTATTCCTCCCTGTGCAAGAAAGTGACAAAACACTGCCTGACATTTCCCACTAACAGTACAGCCGAAATTATAAACTCAAGGTGACAGATGCATCTTTTCCTATGAATTTATCTTGCAAGGCACTGGGATTTTTAAAATGGAAGCTATGGCTGCTGTTTCTATTATGTTTCCTTTCAATAGGCAGAATCAGTCTGCAATTCTCATCTGGAGGCATTAGTTAATAGCACAGAAATTCTTTTTACTCTGACATTTGATGGCTTTTTGATGCATAATGTTGCACAAACAATGTGGTCTCCCCAGAAATAAAATTCCAAAGGGCTGTATCTTGAAGCTAATGTAATAAACTCAGACAGCCAGAGCAAGTTGGTTTTCATCTCCCAACTAACTGTGGTGATAGAAATAATTAATATTGATTACTGAGCTATTGAGAAAGAAATTGGATCTTTTTCAAAGATGCTTGTGTATTGTGAAAGATCTGCCTTTAATCTGAAGCTATGTGGATCAGCAGCCTTTCACCATATTTTTGGTTGCAGTGGTAAGACAGCATTCCTTAAAACAAAGCACTCACATCATAGTATTGCAAGACTAAGTTAAAGGTCTCCCAGAATTCCAAAATGAGTTGTAATTGTAGTTTCAGAAAACTGCATTTAAGCATCAGAGTTAAGTACTGTAATTGCAATTTTATCTGATTTATCTTCCCCAAGTATGAATTTCCTTCTTATAGTAAATGGTCTATCAGTATGGTGCTGTTTCACCTAAGGGAATAATCAGGAGAGCATGTTGGGCCATCCTGTATATTTTTCCAGTCTGAAACTCAAGAAAAGGTTAGTCCTGTGGCACACTAACCCAGTCTGTGCACAAGGTTTATAAGTTTTGGATCATGGAAGGGGTGGGTCTACCCATGTAAACTGCCTTGTTGCTGCAAGCATAAATAGTGTGTGTGTTGCAAGAACCCCTTAATTGTAATGGTCAATCTGTAGAGAACTTATCAATTTACTAAATGTTGTACTTGTAACTGGTTACAGTACCAGGATCCATTTATGGCAATCTTTACTTTCAACTCTGACTCGTAAGCTTACTCAGCAGAACATTTGTGTTTCGTGCCTTAAGAAGGAAACAAACAACTATTTCATATTTCTCAATTACTGTAAATATTTTAAGTACCAAAGCAAAATGAACCAAGTCTTTCTGAATGTCAAGACGATTTTTCCAAATAAATTGTAAACAGAAGTGATATTTCAGTATGAAGTTAAGTAGCAATAGGTGGATTAATTATTTTGTCTAACCTGTAAAATCTCTCTCTTGTAGTAGTCTAGCACTTTCTGTTTCAGGCCATTATTGCATACTGACTGCATACAAACAAGGCGCAGGATCTTTATCAAAGGTTCTTGTTGTGCAATAGAGTCTTCAATATAGCTGTTAACCTGTGGGGAGAAGTTGCAGTGTGTACTCCAAGTCGCTCCATTTAAGCTAAATCACAATAATTGATCAGTCGGCTAGAAACTGAAAAATCACAACCCATTTCACTCCTCCTAACTGAATAATCACTCAGGTTACACATTTTACCAGGGTTACAGCCCAAACTATCAGGGGTCATCTGCAATTTGTTTTTACAAGAATAACCTTTTGCTTACCTACAAATCAAACGTCTATAAAATGTTTCAACTCTCACCTGCCCCAGCGTACAACTCATGAAAATAATTCAGAATGTCCCCATGCATGCTTGTCGTACCAATATTTAAGTGTACTTCTTTAGTGCTGAATGCTCTAAAACCTCAGTGACTATTATTCCTACATTTCATTGTTTGCCTTCTGGCAGATACTACAATTAAAACCACTGAAAGTATAAGAAATTTTATTCTAGAATCTTGAATCTTGGTGGCTCACCACCACCTTCGAGGGCAATTAGGGATGGGCAATAAATGCTGGCCTCGCCAGAGACGCCCACATCCAGTGAACGAATAAAAAAAATGAATCAAATGTTATAGGAACCGGCTGACATTTACAACAAGTAGCTGTGTTAAGACTTTTAAAAAGGACAAGCTGTGATTTTATTACCTTGTCAGTGTCAATTCCAGACATAAATTCTTGTTCCACGGTCAGATTGTCAAAGAACGTTTCCGATGCTAAGAGAAAACAATTACAGCAAGTAAAAGATGCTTACTTTCAGTGAGATGGATTTATAATTTAGTTTACTTGATTAGATATTGTTCCAAAGCTTTTGATATCTACTTGCAAAAGGAGTGGGGGAAATTTATATATACATTTTTTTTTAAAACACAAAAATATCTGAGCTTTTACCTGTTATGTCTTTGATGAGTTCAGCAATAGATGTATGATTAGCTAGTGAGGTTCTTGCTGCTTGCATATGTGGAAGCTGGGAGACAAACTGTTTGATTTCACCCACTGTCTTTGCATTATGTCTTCCCTGCAAGAAACAGTTCTGGTTATAATAGTTGTAAACCAGTTTTGATACAGCCATTTCAAATAAAACAAACATTTCAATTTAGTTTTAAATAAAGATTTGCTATATTCAGGAATTTCTATTTGCTATATTCACACCATGTACTCGTCCCTCCCAAGAAGGAAACCTAATAGCAGGCCTTTGCCAATGCAATAAGAAGCATGCAGGATTAGCTAGGGTGACTCTCTCTTCCTGTAGGCAGGAGCTTGACTTTCCTCTTTCAACTTCCTCTTTTGCCCTGCCAAAGAGTGAAATTCACTACATAGGAAAATTACAACACTGAACTCCAGGATGGAACTGCCATCCTACCAAAGGTCCTGTCCCAATACTAAAGGCTTGTAATATTGTCCTTTACTAGTCACAATTAGCAACATCAGTGTTCTACAAATGTTATAGGATATCCAATCAGTGGACAGATAGTCCTGTTTTGACAAGTTTGACAAGAAAATCCATCGCTTGCTCACAAATTTGTCCCTGGCTTTCTGTACTTACAGCAATCAGCAGAGTCAAATCCGAAAGACATCTATTGTCTTTACAATTGTTCCTAGCTGCACCTTGTTATGCTTCTTAATATGAAGCAAATAAGGCATAATAATTTTAGTCAATTTGATGAGTCAGGAGTGAAGAATTGTACACTTTGTTGCAGTTTAAAAAAAAAATTTGAACTGTTAGATCCTGCATGAATTTTAAGTAACATACATCTGGCTGGCTGTTTTCACAATGGAAACATTGGAAGATTGCAGAAATTGGGCAAGTCTGAACATGGAGGTGTTAATGAAGCTGTAAAATTGTGGAGGTGTAACTCCTGGTGTTAGAAATGTAATGAATATTTTTTATTTCCCATCGCTACACTCAATATCCATTTGAAATCAGTTGTAATGGTACTTAATTGAAATATATATCGACTGATATTATATTCATCATTTATTGACAATTTACAAACCAGACAGTTTGAAAAGCCTTCTATTTGTTGCCCAGACTACTTTCTAAATTTTAACTATAAAAGTCAGGTACATTCTCATATAAACTGTCTTTTCCCCTTTCCATACTTAATACTATGGCTGGTCCTTCACATGCTTAACTCTGAACAAAATTCTTACAGCAACAAAAAAAATACAATATTCACCCAACTTACCTACACAGCAGCGCAAAAAAAAAATAGCATACAGGGAACCCAGGGTCTTAAGAACAAAGTTAATTCTGTTCTGTCCTTGAGATATGTTTCAACTATTAACGGCTTTAGGAACACAATCTGTACCTCTGAAAGGGTTACCAATCTCAGACTGTAAAAGGTGCACTACCTCAAATGCAGCAGAGATGAACTTAGCCTTTTTGCTAAGGACTGAACCAACTGCATTGAAATTTTTGTCCCTAATTTCTGCATACAGTTCTTCAGCAGAGTTTAACTGTAGTTTTTTAGGGTCTGTGGGAAGATCTCGGCCACTTTCATTTTGCTTTTTCGGTGCAAATTTCTCAGGAGGCAGCTTTACATATGCTGAAAAATAGAAAGGTTACAAATACAAATTTAAGTAGCATCAAAATGTCATTGCTCCTGTTGAGTGCAATTCTGCAGGAATTTCCAACATTTTCAAAGAGAATGGACCAGTTACTTTGGATGGGGGTGAGGGAAGGAAAGAGGAAAAGGATGAGTCTCTATAAAAGGTTAATGACATATATCCATGGATGTAACATTACAGCTTTTTCCACTTTAACAAAGGAGAATACAAAAGAAAAAACACACAAGTTTTATCATGTTTTGATAATGCACAGAAGTAATATAATTTAAAAACTGCCCGGGCATACAAAAAGTAGCATCCCACACCAAACTGATATTTTGCTAGGGTGGAGATGAGCACCTCATCCCAATGAGCAATCAGTGGTGACAAAGATCTACATATTGACATTACAAAGAAGGGACCATATCACGTCACAATGATCCAATCACTTCTGCTTTTAATAGGTTAGGTTTTCCATGGAAATCAAGTCCAGATACTTTACCCAGTAGGTAAGATAACAAAGTGGAAGAAAATTAGGTGACTGAATATTTTTACTTGAGTGGAAGGTAACACTGCTTGTCATCATGTACTTCTAACTGAGCACTCCATCTAGATCACTCAAGAACATATCTTGGGGCAAACGTGCTGTGGAGCTAATAAAGCATTTAATTACCTGTCAAAACAGATTTATGCCTCATTCCCACAGCACATGATGTCTTGCATCTATCACAGCAAGACAAGTTTCTAGAAAAAAACGGAGTCATTTTTGAGCAGAGTGGCACCTATTGATAGTTGGATTTCTTTTGCTTTACTGGAGACAAGATGGGAGCATGCATTCAAGTGATCATCTGAACAAAGTATTTCCAGGATCACAAGTCTCTTTGACTTGACTCGAGAGGCACATCAGCATTACTTTCATCCACGGAACAGGATACGTCATATAAACAAAAAGGCTCAATTTTACACGATTTTCCTCTGAGAGGTTTCTTCATTGGAATTATAAGTGCAGCCTCTCAGTATTTGGACAGTTGAAGTTAAGTAATTCTATTGGAGAGATTGATTTTAAAAGTATTTATTTCCTGAGTGTGTTTTATTTTGCAACAAACACAAGAATTTCTTAATAAAACAATCCACTTCTTTGTCTTCACCCTGAGCTTGCTATAACCTAAAGCCTGTATGAGTTTATTAGAATTAATAAATACTACCAAGATTGAACATTGAGGAAATAGCTTTGGAAATCTGCAACAGAATTCCAGAACTTTAATTTTCACAAGAATATAATTATCATTAAGTAGCGTTGCGGTTATGTTTCTGGACTAGTAATCCAGTGGCCTGGACTAATAATCCAGGGTACGTGAGTTCAAATCCAGCCATGGTAGTTTGAGAATTTGAATTCAGTTTTAAAAATCTGGTACCAGTGAAAGTGACCATGAATGGAGCTGTCGCATTGTTGCAAAAAATCCAACTGGTTCACTAATATCCTTTAGGGAAGGAAACCTGCCCTCCTTACCTGGTCTGGCCGATATGTGACGTCAGTCCCACACCAACATGATTGACTCTTAACTGTCCTCTGAAGTGACCTAGCAAGCCACTTAGTTGTATTCAGGGCAACTAAGGATGGACAATAAATACCAGCCATGCCCACATCCCAAGAATGAATAATTAAAAAAAATTCAATGAAAAGGGTCTGCAAGCATCCTGTTCAAGGTTAATATATCTATTTTCCATTATACCACCTACAATAGTACCACATATTGCATTTCACCTACCTAGAAGCATAACTTCACATTGGAAAGGACCGCATCTCTATATTTTGGAAATGAGAGAGTTTGATGTAAGCTTGTTGACCTCTACAAATAAGACAAGAAATGGTCTCATTTATATGCAAAAAAAATTTGAGGCAGGAGGGAAGAGTACAGTTATGTTAATGTGGCCAGTCGATGAAATTAGGACATCAATTCATCTAGGAGTAACTCCATTGTTATCTGTTGTTTTTAAGGAAAGGGGGAAGCCTTAAAAGAGGCCAAATATGGTGTTACTTGTATACTAAATGTGGGGAACCCTTAAAAGCTCATTTAAAAGGAATGGGTCTTCAAATTCTAGTTACCTGTAGTAGGGCATGTTCACAAACTTATCAAAGCCAGATGTATGTCACCATGGTTGACTATGTTTGTGAATTAGGTCCAGTATTTTGGGCAGGGATTTTCATAGTTTATTTAAATATTAAGAGCCATTGTCCAAATAATGGAAATTCATATTCACACACTTCCATATCTGAATATCCTAGGCCTTAAAATCTGAAAGTAAGGCCTATGTAAGAAAATGTACAAGTACAAGTACAAGACCTCTTTATTGTCTTGGGAGTGAAAACCATTAGCAAGAATAGAAACAGCAGAGACGTGATACAAAACACTAATCTATTTACAGATAATCTCATCCACAGCAAATTATCATAATGTGTCAAAACAGTACTATTCAACCTGATCAAAAGCTTTCCCAATTAAGTGGAAGATAATAATGCAAGTTAATTTTTTTTATTTCCTTTAAAATCATATTAAAAGGTTACTTTAATTTTTAAAAAAGCTGCTTAAATAGGCTACAGGACAAAAATAATATCTCAGCAATATATTTCCTAATCAGTAATAATTCAAATTTCAGAATGGGGAGGGGAGGGGGAACACAATAAAAGGTTTGGGTTTAGGTGTGGATATTCAATCTGGTCTGCTAGTGGAAAATGGACATTCTCGTACAAGAACACTGAACTTGGCTATGCGGAGACACAAAGTCATAAGTGGCAAGGTGCTCACAAGATAATTACAGACGAGGAAGGAATTCGGCTCATCTTCATTCATCCACCTAGAGATCCTGAAGTTTCCAATTATCAATATCCACTACTCTTCCTGGAGCGTGTTACATAGAAACAGGAGTAGGCCATTCAGCCCCTCGTGCCTGCTCCGCCATTTGATAAGATCATGGCTGATCTGTGTTGGTTTGTCTCCCAATTAAAAGTGTACTAGTGTAAGTACCAAGTGAAGGCCAAGTGCTTTCTTACAGGGAGAGCAATGGGAAACAAGTGGAGAAAGGGGGGAAAAAAAAACACCAAGAACTTATGCACAATATAGGGTTTTCCCCCAGATTTTCTCCCTTCCTCTCCTGGGAGGTGTTTATGCTGCAGTACAGTTCCACAGGCACCAGCAGCCTTCCATAACTTGCCCGAGCCTGAATAGTGAGCATCAGCAGGCTATTCATTTACGGGAGAGAGCACTGCAGCTGAAACTGGTACTGTCCTCACCCATGAGCCACCCACAAGTATTGCCCAACAGATATCACTGACAGGAGGAGCAATCCTGACTGCTTTCCCCCCTCCCTGACCCAGGGACACTAAGGCCCATTGTAACACTGCTACGCTGGTTGAGATAAGCCAACTCAGCACACACCAGAAATTAAACCTGGGACGTTCCAGGTCTGTATGGCTCAGCATCACTATGCAGTACATTTACTCAGACAACAGGGGATCTTCAAGAGAAGAGTGTGGATCCATAAAATTCCAGAAATGTGAGTTAGCTCTTCTTTCATGTTGGAACCACCTCCCCGCCCCCAATTGAAGTTTGGTCAAATAGAGGGTGGCAATGATTCCAATTCAGGCAAACCTTAGTTGGCTTGCTTGTCTTTATCTAAAACTCCAGAAATTCAGTGAATTCAGTGTATGGAACAAACAAGGCTCATACTAGATTTTTTAAACACTTGGAATACAAATATTTTGCATGTTACTTGCCATTAAACTTTTTGCAACTACTGAGGAATGAAACATTTTAGTTAGTCTTTATCAATCATATATGCAGTAGCAATTGTAGATTTTCAGAACTTACTATTTTGAATTCCATATATTTCATCAATCAGTCCTTCATAGGTGAGTTGTGTTGCTAGGGGTGTTAACAGGTCAACGTTACGGTCAAGTAACAGGAGTTTATCAAAGGCAGGTAAAATCTGGTTCTGAGTTCCAGCAAATTCTCGTTTCATTCTTAGCATCATATTTGCCACAAGCTGTGGAGAAAAGGTCAGGGTTAAAATTATGAACCCAACTGTCCTGAGACAAGCCCTTGGAATTACACCTCCACTGCTTGATAGAATCCCCAAAGTATTGCCACCCTCTGCACCATATTTGTCTCCTAAATGATCACAAGGAAAAGTTAAAAAGGGCCTAGGAATAGAACCTACGGCACTAGATAACAGAGGAGCAATGGACAAAGATAACACACAGACCATACCATTCTCATCCCTCTTGGTGGTGGTAGGGGAGTGGCTGAAGAAAGGGAGAGAGATAGAGGGGATGACTGCTGGAAGGACATTACTGCATTCTGGGAAGGAATCTGGAAAACCATAAAGAGCATGACAGACCCCAGAGTCTCTGCAGACTCAAGCCTAAGCCTGTTGCCTGTCTACTGTTGAGTGAACCTTTCGCAAGTGTTACTGCAAGATGCATTCTCCCACCGCTGTGAAGCAAAGTGATTCCCATAGCTAACGAGCAAGGATCAGATCATCCATTCACTATGCCACAGAACATTATATCATAGATGACACTTGTTCATCTACATTATAAAATATCCATGTGCTGCACTAGAAGTTCACGATGGAAAATAACGCAATGCTTCACTCCTAGAGAAGAATGGTTCTGTACACTCGTTCAAACTTCCATATTAAAATACTACACTTGATTAAAAATAAAAGGAAAAAATTAAAATACATTGACATTCTTATCTCAGTTTATAAACAGTGTCATCCTCAAATCTCCTCATTCTTAGCAGTGAAGAATATTAAACTCACAAACAAGGTGGAAAAAGTTTGAACATACCCGTGCACATTCACCTTTCCCAAATATCTGCGGGATTGTTCCATACAAAGCTTGTAGAGTCATCAGTCCTTTGGCAACATGGAATAGAACGGTCTGGTCATTCTCTAGATAACACTCCTATTTGCAAATACAAGAAACTTTAAATCCTTTCTGAAAAGCAGGGCCCTTAACAGTAAGCAGTTCAGGATTTGGCATTTCAGTTTCTTATTGCAATCCATTTTACACAAGCTGTGTCAATCTCTAAATAGTTCACTTCTATGTCTTCAATTCTTGTCACTTGGGCTGGACATTAATTTAATTTCCCTACATAAGAAAAAGGCTGCCTTCTAATTTTACTTACCTGAATTCTAGCCCACTTATACTACCACCGTTGCATTGATGCAAACCAGTTTTAGATGCACATCAGTGTGAAAGTGGTAGCACAATGCAAGAGTCGGATCAGCTATTTGGGCATGTTAAAAGTGCCCATCTGATCCACTGGACCTCCTGGAACATTATAAACTTATTTTTTAATGTTAGAAGAAAGCGAGTGCTCCCACCTGCACTCTAACATTAAGAATTATAAAATGTTGACATATACATAGTATGCACAGCAACTTGTAAAGATCATTTTAAATGATAAAGGGGTACATTTTAAAATTAAATCCAAGACAATGTGATAATAACCTTGGGCTCCAAAAGACAGCATGCTTGAACTACAATTGTGATCAATGTTCAAACTTTCTTGCTTTAAATGTGTGATTTCCACTAATACTCAAGAGAGCAATACTTTTCATAGAGGAAAAATTGGCAACATCCATTTTGATCTGCAAGATCACACCTTTTGTCAACACTTCAGAGTAGTATCAGTAGCAGCAAGGAAGAAATCAGTGCCAAGTGTTGGATCAGAGCACCATAACTGTCCACATTGCTCAGACACAGATCTAGCATCATAGTAGTTCTTGGAATACTATCAGAAATGGTTGTCTTGTAGCAATGCGTACCAACAGCAGTACAACTGTAGCCAGTGTTTCGATTTCTCCTCCACTTCTCGACCCACCAAAAAAAAACATTTTCATCCCTCTTCTCCTGAAAGTAGTGACTCATGATAGACACGGTTCTACAGGCACCAGCAGCCCTCTTGTATCTCACTTGTGGCTATTCTTCACATGCAAGTCTATACAGAGTTCTGGCAGGCCATTCAACCAACTGTACGGCCTTTCTGTTTCTAATGATTAAAGAGAGTTAACTTTCCAGTCATTAGAAATTTCACCAGCATGCGGAAGGCAGCTCTGATTACAGACTCAAGTGTGCCTTTGCCGCTCTTCAATGTGAGTGGTTAGTATAACCACGGCAGGCCCCTTGCTCTTAAAAATTTACATCCTATAATGCAGTACTTGGTTGCATAAAAACAATCTGCTCATCCAGCTGCAGTAGCAAGTAGATCAAAGAAATATTGTGAAATGTGAGGAGGAAAAAGCCACAAAGGGACAATAAATAGTACAAACAGCCTTGGAAAGCACTTTTCAAATAACAAATTACTTTTTAAAAATTTAATATATTTAATTGCTGCAAAAAGAATCCAGTGGAAACTCTTTCTGGATGATAAGGAACTGCCAGTGTTTCACATGCCAATCAGCACTTTATGAGCCTATATTTATACTTCATGCAAATCACATTACCTCGTCAATTTTACATTTAGTTTTGTGCACAGGGCTCAAGTGCCAAACTTTGTAGTGATAGGAATCCCAACTAAATAGTATAAGGAACCATACCTAATGCAATCCGAGGCCATTCAGAATACGGTGTGGAAAATACAATTGATTACAGTCATGTAAGCAAATACAGAAAGCCTAAATTGCAACTAAGTTCATTTCAAGAAAGATACATTTGTGTGAAGCTTAAAGCAAAACTTAAGACTTTGCATTAGAAATAAGTAAATAACCAGTTACCCTAAATGCACTTTCAGCTTCCATAGACATCAGATCACTATCAAATGGAATTAAATCCAGACTGTACTCCTCTATATGGGTGATGTTGACCAGTAGCCCTTGTTCTTTTAGTCGCTGTTCACAAAGGAGACTTCGACGTGGCAGAAACAAGATATGGAAATCTCTGTGAGCACCATGAAGTCTGTCTTCACTAGAATAAAATTTTAAAAATTATGTATCTAGGTAATGATTTACTCCATTCAGGCCTAGACTATACTGGATGCTAAACTGAATTTCTAGTCCCATTTCTACCACACTGGTTTCAGATTCTTATTCTCATTTTCCTGTTGCAAGTGATTTTATTATCTGACTAGTGATTATTGATTACATCTAGAAACCTTTTATCCAGTATAAAACCATAATGGGTGGGGAAGACTGTACATGCATCAAAAGGTTTGCATATACATGCACAAATCAGCCTGCTTGTGCACGTAAACTTAAAATCAGTTGTAAACATATGTGCACAGCTGTTTCGAAATACAGCAACTGAAAATCACCTTTTTACTGTCTGGTTTTCATTCCTTACAATTACTGAGTGACCACCCTCAAAACTTGATTGTCCAGTTAAAAACCAAAAATTGGTCACTCAATTACATCAGCATCTGTAACCACGGCTTAACCATTATTATACTAGCTATTTAAACTCGAACAAGGATTTTTTTTTTTTCAGTTGGAATAATGAGAAAAGTTCATGTGCCACCAGGTACAACATTGGAGTGTTGAAGCATTCATAATGATGAGGGAGAGAAGCAGATAGAAGCACAAAAGACAATTTTACCAGAACATTAGAACCATTTCAAAAATGATTAACAGTATATTTTTCTTAATAATGTGACATCGCCTTAGGGGCTGCACAATTCTCTGATGGATAGGGTAGCCAGGCTACATGTTTTGTCCATGCTATTATGTAACCAAATGCATTGACTGCAATGGCTGGCTTAGAGGTAACTGTTGCCCCACTTGACGGGGAAACAACCTAACAGCATAAACATATGTCCTTGGCTGCATAGCAGATCAGAGTACCATTGCAAGAGCAGGATATGCATTTTAACATCTTACATCAAATGACACGGAAGAACAACTTAAAAAAATTACAATTTAAAAAAAAAAATTAGCAATCTGATTTAAAAATGAAAAACACATACCTACGAATATTATCAGCAATGATGTCCATTAGTTCCAGTCTAGGCCTCACAAAGAAAATGATGTTCTTGACATCAGCTCCAGGTAAACGCCCTTCCTTCAGGGTAAACATTTTATCCACTTCATGTTCCTGAAGGATTGTAAAATATTACTATTACTGTGTGTAAGTATCATGACCCTCAGTGATTTAAAAGAAAAACTATGTTAAATACCATGGATAAGCAGGCTCATTTCATGGATTTTAAGAACCAGTCTGTTATTTATCAAATGTGGATTTTATTATTTAAAACATTCTAGATTATTTTTTGTTAGAAAGGGGAAATACCAAGTTCCTAAACAAAATCACATTATAGTAGTCACAAAAAAGTTTACTAGCACTTTAGTCTACGTAGCAAACTATACAGCAATCTGTTGATGAACAATGTCTTACAGAAACTCAAATTCTGCTTCAAAATGGGTAGAAGAACATAAGAAATAGGAAGAGAAGTAGGCCATACAGCCCCTCAAGCCTGCTCTGCCATTCAATCAGATCATGGCTGATCTTCGACCTCAACTCCACTTTCTTGCCTGATCCCCACATCGCTTGATTCCCCTAGAGTCCAAAAATCTATTTCAGCCCTGAATATACTCAACAACTCAGCATCCATAGCCCTCTTGGGGAGACAATTCCAAAGATTCACAACCCTCTGAGTGAAGAAATTCCTCATCTCAGTCTTAAATGGCCAACCCCTTGTCCTGCGACTATGCCCCCTAGTTCTGGACTCTCCAGCCTGAGAAAATCTCTTAGCATCCACCCTGTCAAGCCCCCTCAGAATCTTATGTTTCAATGAGATCACCTCTCATTCTTCTAAACTCCAGGGAGTATAGGTCAATTCTATTCAACCTCTCTTCATAGGACAACCCTCTCATCCCAGGAATTAATCTAGTGAACCTTTGTTGCACCTCCTAAGGCAAGTATACCCTTCCTTAGGTAAGGAGACCAAAACTGTACGTAGTACTCCAGGTGAAGTCTCACCAAAGCCCTGTACAATTGTAGTAAGACTTCCTTACTCTTGTACTCCAACCCCCTCATAATAAAGGCCAACATGCCATTTGCTTTCCTAATAGCTCGCTGTATCTGCATGCTAACTTTTTGTGTTTCTTGTACGAGGACACCCAAGTTTCTCTGAACACCAACATTTAATAGTTTCTCACCATTTAAAAAAATATTCTGTTTTTCTGTTCTTCCTACCAAAGTGAATAACCTCACATTTCATCACATTATACTCCATCTGCCACCTTCTTGCCCACTCACTTAACCTGTCTACATCCCTTTGCAGACTCTGCGTCCTCCTCACAGCTTACTTTCCCACCTAGCTTTGTATCGTCAGCAAACATGGATACATTATACTCAGTCCCTTCATCTAAGTCATTAATATAGATTGTAAATAGCTGAGGCCCAAGCACCAATCCTTGCGGCACTCCACTAGTTACAGACTGCCAACCTGAAAATGACCCGTTTATGCCTACTCTCTGTTTTCTGTGTGTTAACCAATCCTCTATCATGTTAATATGTTACCCCAACCCCATGAGCCCTTATCTTGCGTAACAACCTTTTATCAGGCAATGCTCAACATTCTTAAGTTATTACAAATTGTCTGAGACCGCAGGTCTACAGAAATACATCTTACCTATGTAAACAAAGGTATTTTAGATTAACGGACGAAAAAAAGATTAATTTCCAATCCTGGTTGCAACCATCTCATAACTAAATACTTCCAAAACGAACATCCATATTTGAGAGGGGATGGGTTCAGAAGATCAACACCACGTGTTAGAAGAGTGACATTTATTAGAATAAAACACACTAATGTTAGCCATTCAGAGTGCCTGAGACTTAGGAAACTAGCATTTACCTTTAATAGTGAATACTGTGCAATTAATCCAAATGGTCCAGTAAGATACTCATCCCAAACTATTGCCTGTGCAAGAAAAATAGACTGTTACTGGTATGCCAGAAATTCACAATGACCTGGAGTCTCAAAGTCTTGTTGATCTTTCTGCTGGAAATGCAGGCACAACATCCAACAATAATCAGCCAACGATAACCCAGAAAGCAGAGATGACAGATTTTCAGTCTTAAGCGGTCTTGTTTTAATTTTAATTTAATTCTCGGGATTTGGACGTTGCTGGCAAGGCCAGCATTTATTGCCCATTCCTAGTTACCCTGATAGTGACTTGATACAACCGAGTGGCTTTCTAGGCCACTTCGGAGGGCTGTTAAGAGTCAACCACGTTGGTGGGGTACTGGAATTATAGGCCAGATCAGTTTAGGAAAGTAGGTTTCCTTCCCTAAAAGGGCATTAGTGAACCAGTTGAGTTTAAAATTATGAGGTACCAAAAACCATTTGCAAGGTATACTTCTGAAATCAAGAGAAAAATGTTAAGTTCCTGTACATCTCTGGCTACCAGAGCATCTATGTATGCACTCAAAGTACTGACCAAGAGTATTACTGTCTGTCCAAGTAAAGAACAGTCAAGTAAGGTGACTCCAATGTTTATATGTAATTCTCACAAAATTTATCTATTTCTTTCACTTTGTTTTCCTGCCAAAAAGTAACAAGCATGAGGAAACACAACTGTACTTTATCAGAATGTCACATAATACCATGTAGTTCAATGTTCCAACTTAGCTCATCAGCAAGCTAATTTGTAGTACAGCCTTGTAGCAAAAAAATTTTAAAGGCTGTGAGACTACCCAATATGCACAAAGTAGGAATATCATGAAGACTTTCAATAAAGGATGACAAACCTAAATAAACAGGCAATTCATTCAATATCTTAGCTCCCCAGAGAAGGAAATTCTATATCTTATCCAAAGTTCACCAGCATTCTTTAAACTATTTAAAAAAAAATATTATTTACAGTTGTATAAAAAATGACAATAGATTGTACAAAAAATGGCTATATATGTATGCACTGAAAAGAACTGAGAAATAACAGAGCTGTGATTAGATAAAAGAATAAACTACTGAAAAGAGCTAGAATTTTAAGAAAAACAAAGTGCCTTGAAGAAAAATAAATACATATTTTAAAACTTTATCTGCTCCTTTCCACTTCAGGAATCAAAAAGCTCAGGAATTTTTAGGTTTAGAAAGCTAATAGTGCTAAATTCAAAGTAACTCAGCCACTACACATTAGATAAAGGTTTATTTTATTTCAGCACTATAGCCATTACCCCTCTGGATATAACATGACATAAATGAGGGGAGAACTTGACAAAATTATTGCTACCCTGAATTAATTCAAACATGACTAAATTAACACCACTAGATATGCCCAGCAACACAAATTATCCTAATTAGTGTACTATAGCAAATTAACTAGGAGGGAAAATCTCAACAACTTGCATATATACTGCACTTTTAACATAACAAAAAAAACCCCAAGGTGCTTCTTAGAGGCAAAAATCAGACAAGGAGTAGCATGGTCAAACTCGTAGGTTTTGAGGTGGCTTTTGAAAAGAGAAAAGAGAGCATTTTGAACCAGATTGTAGGGCCAAAATGGCTAAAGGTTCTGCCAGATGGAAGGAAGCAAAAACACCAGGATTCATGAAACTATTCGAATAATATATTGTCTGAAGTTTTGAAAGAGTACAGGCATGCATAATCTGTTTCTAGGGGGTCTCTGTTTTTGCACCGTTCCCATTTCTCTGAAAAATATCGCATTTTTATTTTTTTGTTAAAAAGCCATAATACACAAGTAGATTTACTGTACACCTTTTGAAAGGTACACACACACTTCAGCAAGTTCATTGTTACCTAATAATCCATACACATGCAAACTTTTTTTGTAGATTTTATTCGTGGGATGAGGAAAAATCAAGAATATGGGACAAGTCTGATGCATTTTCGCAACAATGTCACGGAAATTAATTTCTTGAACTTGGCAAATGTGAAAAATTCAGGACTCCGGTAAATCAAGACAATACCCTTTCATCACCGAGAACGATTGAGCATTAATAAAATGTAAGTAAAATTAATTACACCGTAAATGCTTAGAGTCTGTAATGACATATAGATTGCATTTTATTCTCCCTTAAAGCAGCGTAATTAGTTAGCTCAGTATTTCCATCATCGAAGCAGACTATAATCAAGTTTCCAGGGATTAATGTTAATACTGAAGGGTCGCGCTGCCCCTGGTACTTCTGCCCCTGCGCCGAGCCCGGTAGCGCCGACTTTTCCAATTAACTGCGGGCAGGACTTAGGCCGTAACCACGGTAACACGCACACTCTGGGCCCTGCTCTACCTAACAGCTCCCGGCACATCCGCAGACGCGAGCTCCGGACCTTGCTGCCTTCACATTTATTCAGGAACTCGCACAGCTCCTTGCGGGCCGCCTCCCGCAGGTTGTTGAGAATCACTCTCCCATAGCTCAAGTGCGTCGCCATCTTCAGCGTCGTCATGTGACGCAGCGGGCGCCGCCCCACGTGACCCGGGCGACTCTCCATCGGGGGGGGGGGGGGGGCGCGCGAGGGCGGGTCGGAGTTGAGTCTGGGAGAGGAGGGGAGGTTGGATAAGGGGCCTGGCCGCCTTTTGAACAGGGGCTAATTGCAGCAAATTGCAAATAATTAACTACTTGTCCCCTCTTTCCAGTAAATACATAATGCCGTAAATTACTTGCGAAGCCCCTGTTATACTTGATGTGGAGATGCCGGTGATGGACTGGGGTTGACAATTGTAAACAATTTTACAACACCAAGTTATAGTCCAGCAATTTCATTTGAAATTCACAAGCTTTCGGAGGCTTCCTCCTTCCTCAGGTGAATGTCAGGTAAATTTTCCACAACATTCACCTGAGGAAGGAGGAAGCCTCCGAAAGCTTGTGAATTTCAAATAAAATTGTTGGACGATAACTTGGTGTTGTAAAATTGTTTACACCTGTTATACTTGTCAACTGTGATATCAGCAAAGCTTTTGGCTGCCCCAAATAGGACACTTTTAAAGTCGCGGATTCCAATCCCCAAAACACTGCTAAAAATCCTAGGATGTTATGTAATAATAATGGAACTTTTGTTATTCAGTCACTACAAATCAATGGCCCTAATGTAATATTGTTATAAAATTGTTGCTTGGGACTCACCTTGATTTATGCAGGAGATGTGCTAATAAAGTTTTTAACAAGTACATCATAAAGATTTGCAGGACATGATTTATATCCCACTCATGCTGCTGACTAGAACACTTTTGTGACTGTTACTTTTGAGTTTTTAGGTCATCCCAGCTGTGGGATATGAATCAAATGCGATGAGTTTTCATGATGTATCCTTTATTTAAATAGTATATACTGTGGATGAATAAACTGCAGTTGCTCTGAAGTTGAAAGAAAGCATGCATCCATCATAAGGAAAATGAAAGTTTTATTTTTTATATAATGCTCAGGAATTTAAATAATTAACGTAGTCAAAGACATTGGGTCCGATTTTAACTCCCCCCACCTGGCCGAAACCATTGAAATTGGCCCTCCTCCAATTGAGTATTTTTACTTTAGAGTGGTCCTTGTCCTTTTTCATAGCTAATCGAAACCTTGTGATACTATGATCGCTGTTCCCTAAATGTTCCCCCACTGACAATTGCTCTACTTGGCCCACCTCATTTCCCAGAACCAGATCCTCCTTCTTTGTTGGGCTAGAAAACTACTGGTCAAGAAAGTTCTCCTGAACGCACTTCAAAAATTCCTCCCCTTCTTTGCCCCTTAAACTATTACTATCCCAGTCTATATTAAGATAGTTGAAATCTCCCATTATCACTACTGTATGGTTCTTGCACACCTCTAATTTCCTTGCAAATTTGCTCCTCTATATCCTTCCTACTAGTTGGTGGCCTATAGAATACCCCCAGTAGTGTAATGGCACCTCAATTGTTTCTTAACTCTAACCAAATAGATTCTGTCCTTGATCCCTACAGGACATCCTCTCTCTCCAGCTCTGCAATATTCTCCTTAATCAATGCTGCCGCCACCTCCCCTTTCTTCTTTCCTTCCCTATCTTTCCTGAACACCTTGAATCTAGAAATATTTAGTACCCAATCCTGCCCTTTTTTGAGCCAGGTCTCTGTTATCGCCAAAACATCATATTCCCATGTGGCTATTTGCACCTGCAGCTCACCAACCTTGTTTACTACGCTTCGTGCATTTATACACTTGCACTGTAAACCTATCTTCGACCTTCTTGTATTCTCTTAGTCTGATTCCATCTAATACCGCAATATTTCTTACTCTAGTGATATCTGTCTCTCCCAATCCTTTGTGCACCTTGTTTCTCCTGGGTGCCCAACCCTCTGCCAAATTAGTTTAAATCTTCCCCTACAGAACTAGCGAACCTCCTGCAAGGAATTGGTCCCAGCTCTGTTGAGGTGCAACCCGTCCGGCCTGTACAGGTCCCACCTCCCCCAGAACTAGTCCCAATGCTCCTGGAACCTAAAGCTCTCCCTCCTGCGCCAACTCTCCAGCCACGCATTCCTGCCCTATCCTCATATTTCTATACTCGCTAGCATGTGGCACTGGGAGTAATCCGGAGATTACTACCTTTGAGGTCCTGCTTATTAATCTCTTTCTTAACTCCCTAAGCTCTTCCTGCAGGACCTCATCCCTCTTTCTACCTATGTCGTTGGTACCGATATGGACCACGACCTCTGGCTGTTCACCCTCCCCCTTCAGAATGTTCTGCAGCCGCTCAGTGACATCCTTGATCCTGGCACCAGGGAGGCAACATACCATCCTGGAATCACGTCTGCGGCCACAGAAACGCCTGTCTGTTCCCCTAACTATTGAATCTCCTATCACTATTGTTCTCCTGACCTTTCTCCTCCCCCCTGTACAGCTGAGCCACCCATGGTGCCGTGGACTTGGCTGTAACTGCACTCCCCAGAGGAATCCTGTCCCTCATCAGTATTACTGGTTAGAGAACGCAATGCACTCAGGGGACTCCTGCAATAACTGCCTGGTCCTCCTTATCTATCTGGTGGTCACCCAGTCCCTCTCTGCTTGCATTCTCTTAAGCTGTGGGGTGACCACCTTCAGAAACATGCTTTCCACGTAGGTCTCAGCCTCGCGGATGCACAAGCTGCTGCTCAAGCTCCGAAATCCAGTGCTCGAGCTCCTCCAGCTGACGACACTTCCTGCACATGTGGTTGTCCAGGACACAGGAAGCATCCTGGGGTTCCCACATGCACAGGTCGTGCATTTGACAGGTCTGAGCTGTCCTGCTATGCCTCTATTTATTAGATTACTAACCCAACTTACTAGAAATAAACAGAAGACTTAAAAAAAACACTCACCAACTACTCACCAATCAGCTACTCACCAATCAGTTCTGTCCCTTGTGCTGACATCACTTTAGGTTTTTTCCTTGCTCCCTGGGCCTCACTTTTTACCTGCTCCGATGCTTCACCCCTGGTCTCTCGCAGGTCCACGCCCGCTCTGGGCTTCAGGCTCCCGATTGAGGTCCAGTACTTCATGGTACTTCAATGGCTGTAAAGCACTTTGGAACAACCTGAGGCCTTGAAAAGCACCATATAAATGCAAGTCTTTCATTTTTTTTCTTTCATATTAAGTGGGATACTATGTTGCAGCAACTGGAGAAACTAGGGTTGATTTTCCCCACCCTTGCCCCTGTGGATCAAAGCTTTGATGAAGTCTGGAGTTGAGTGGCTCTGGGAATCCAAACTGAGTATTGGTGAGCAGGTGTCGCCTGATGGCACAATTGATGACTCCTTCCATCATTTTACTGATGATTGGAAGACTGTTAGAGCAACAGCTGTCCAGATTTGTCCTTCTTTTTGTGAAGAGGACATTCCTGGGCAATCTTCCACGCTGTTGGATGGATGCCAGTATCATAGCTGTACTGGAACAGTTTGACTATGAGAGCAGCTAGCTCTGGTGTACATCTTCAGCGCTACTGCCAGGATGTTGTCAGGACCCAGAAGCTTTGCTGTGCCCAGTGCACTCAGCCACTAATTAATGTCATATGGAGTGAACTGATTCAGCTGGATACCGGCATCAATGATAGTGGGAACCTTGGGAGGAGGCCAAGTTGGATCATCCATGCAGCCTTTTGGCTGAAGATATTTGCGAACAGTTCAACCTTATCTCTTGCACTCATGCTGGGCTCCTCCGTGGTCGAGGATAGGGATAGAAACGTAGAAAATAGGAGCAGGAGTAGCCATTCGGCCCTTCGAGCCTGCTCTGCCATTCAGTATGATCATGGCTGATCCTCTATCTCAATACCATATTCCCGCTCTCTCCCCATACCCTTTGATGCCTTTTGTGTCTAGAAATCTATCCAGCTCCTTCTTAAATATATTCAGTGACTTGGCCTCCACAGCTTTCTGTGGTAGAGAATTCCACAGGTTCACCACCCTCTGAGTGAAGAAATTTCTCCTTATCTCAGTCCTAAATGCCGTACCCCGTATCCTGAGACTGTGATCCCTCCTTCTGGACCCTCCAGCCAGGGGAAACATCCTCCCTGCATCCAGTCTGTCGAGCCGTGTCAGAATTTTATACGTTTCAATGAGATCCCCTCTCATTCTTCTAAACTCGAGTGAATACCAGCCGAGTCGACCCAATCTCTCCTCATATGACAGTCCTGCCATCCCAGGAATCAGTCTGGTGAACCTTTGCTACACTCCCTCTATGGCAAGTATATCCTTTCTTAGGTAAGGAGACTAAAACTGCACACAATACTCCAGGTGTGGTCTCACCAAGGCCCTGTATAACTGCAGTAAGACTCAAATCCTCTTGCAATGAAGGCCAACATACCATTTGCCTTCCTAGCTGCTTACTGCACCTGCATGTTTGCTTTCAGTGACTGGTGCACAAGGACACCCAAGTCCCTTTGTACATCAACATTTCCCAATTTATCACGATTTAAATAATACTCTGCCTTTCTGTTTTTCCTTTCGAAGTGGATAACTTCACATTTATCCACATTATACTGCATCTGCCATGTATTTGCCCACTTGTCCAAATCGCCTTGAAGCCTCTTTGCACCCTCCTCACAACTCACGATCCCACCTAGTTTTGTGTCATCAGCAAACTTGGAAATATTACATTTGGTTCCCTCATCCAAATCATTGATATATATTGTGAATAGCTGGGGCCCAAGCACTGATCCCTGCGGTACCCCACTAGTCACTGCCTGCCACCCCGAAAAAGAACCATTTATTCCTACAGTATATTACCACCAATCGCATGTGCTTTAATTTTGCACACTAACTTCTTATGTGGGACTTTATCAAAGGCCTTCTGAAAATCCAAATAAACCACATCCACTGGTTCTCCCTTATCTATTCTACCAGTTACATCCTCAAAAAACTCCAGTAGGTTCGTCAAACATGATTTCCGTTTCATAAATCCATGTTGACTTTGTCTAATCCCATTGATATTTTCTAAGTGTCCTATTGTCACATCCTTTATAATAGATTCTAGCATTTTCCCTGCTAATGATGTTAGGCTAACCAATCTGTAGTTCCCTGTTTTCTCTCTCCCTCCTGAAAAACAGCACCTGTCATTACAGCACTCCCACAGTGCTGCACTGAAGTGTCAGACGAGATTATATGCTCAAGTTTCTGGAGTAGGGCTTGAACCAAGACCTTTTGCGTCAGACGCACGCGTGCTACTACTGAGCCAAGGCTGGCACTGTTAGTTTCAGGTTGTCAATCACCATTCTCAACTGGATATGGTACAGTTACAGAGCTTTGCTCTGATCTGTTGGTTGTAGGATCACTAAGCTTCTTCTATAGATTGCTGCTTTTGGAGTTTAGTGTGCAGGTGGCCCTGTGTGATAGCTTTTCTAGGTTAACACCGCATTTTAAGTTATGCCCAGTGCTGCTCTTCGGTATGCCCTTTTATCTCTGTGGTGAACCAGGGATGGTCTCCTGGCTTGATGGTGATCAAGGGTGAGGGTGTGCCACGCTATGAGGTTACAGATTGTAGTGGTGTACAACTTGGCTGCTGATGGTCCACAGCACCTCATGGACGCTCAATTTTTGGCTGCTAGATCTGTTCTTAATTTGTCTCACTTAACACAGTAGCAGTGCCGCACTACACAATGGAGGATGTCTTTGCTGGAAAAATGAGAGTTTGGGGATATTAACCTAACGTGTCCAGTGGGAAACAGATGGGATCAGATTGGCTGTCCATTTTACAGCCCGCCTGATTTTACTTTCCATTGTAGAAACTAAAATCGGGCAGGGTGTAAAATGGCTGGTCTATCTGAACCAGCCAGTTTCCTGCCGAGCTGGTTAGGTTAAAATTACCCCTTTGCCTTCACAAAGACTGTGTGGTGGTCACTTCTACCAGTACTATCGTTACAGATGTGTCTGTAATAGGTAGGTTGGTGAGGACGAGATCAAGTGGTTACTTCCTCGTGTTGAAGGGCAGTGTTTTAGTGGGCAGTGGTGTTCCATAGGGTTCAGTTCTGGGGTTACTTTTGTTCACATGCATCAATAATTTAGATACGGACTCAGAGGGAGTGGTTTTAAAATTGTAGATAATACCAACATAGGAGGTATAGTTAAATCTTTATAAGACCAAAGGAAACCATAAAAGACTATTGATGATAGGGGAATGGGCTAAAAAGAGGCAGATGGAATTCAACGTCAATGTGTGAGGTGATACATTTTGGTAAAAAAACTGCAGTAATTATACTGCAGTTTTTTTACCAAAACCAGAGGGATTGGAGATAACAGGTTCACGGTACATTAAAGGCAGTACCTCAGGTTGATAAGGCTGTTGGAAAAAAAGCAAATGGAATTCTAGGTTTTATCACAATAGATATAGAATACAAAAGAGGTAATGATGAGGCTATACAAAACCGTAATAAGACCTCAGTTAGAGTACTAGGTGCCGTTTTGGGTTCCACACAATAAGAAGGGTATTGACGCTTTAGAGAGGGTACAAGGTGAATTCACTATGCTGCTGTCCGGAATGAGGAAATGCA
This sequence comes from Heptranchias perlo, assembly GCF_035084215.1. Lineage (NCBI taxonomy): Eukaryota > Metazoa > Chordata > Chondrichthyes > Hexanchiformes > Hexanchidae > Heptranchias > Heptranchias perlo. Next base: position 25,124,842 of record NC_090349.1, on the reverse strand, counting down.
AATATGAAGACTTGAAAAATTGAGGCTTTTTGTGTTAGAACAATGCAGATTACGGGGCAGAATTATAGGAGTATTTAAATTATGAAAGGATCACACAGGATCGATAGAAGCAGACTGTTTCTAGTGATTGAGAGGTCTAGAATGAGGGACCATAAATACAAGGTTAAATGTGAGAGATTCAGAACAAAGAGCAAGAGAAATTTCTTCACATTATTACGAGGCTATGAATGAACTTCCAGGGCTAGCGGATTATATATACATTCAAGATTAGATTGAATAGATGGATGAAGAAAATGGGAATGAAGGGAAATGGGAATAAGACAGGTAAATATGATCAGGACTATTTGCTCGTGTGGAAGATAAATGGCAACAGAGATTGGTTGGGCTGATTGGCCTGTTTCCATGTTGTAACTAATATGTTGGTTCCCTCACCACCTGAGGCAGGCTCAGTCAGAAAAAGATGATTCCTGTTCCTTCTAAATGGATAAAGTTGCTATGTTTATAGTTGCAAACGGAAGCTGAATCACCAAATTCACCCTGTTGCTGGTGTGTCCCCCATCTACAACTGTGTTAAATCCCATTTGCATTTGGAATCAAAGGTTGGAATGCTTCCGTATTAATGCAACTCCAATTGCCAATATAAACTTGACATTCTTTTATCCAAATTGATCCTGGGGCAAAGGTTTCCTGGGTAACATATAAGATTGTGAGGGGTCTTGATCGGGTGGATGCAGTAAGGATGTTCCCAAAGATGGGTGAAACTAGAACTAGGGGGCATAATCTTAGAATAAGGGGCTGCTCTTTCAAAACTGAGATGAGGAGAAACTTCTTCACTCAGAGGGTGGTAGGTCTGTGGAATTTGCTGCCCCAGGAAGCTGTGGAAGCTACATCATTAGATAAATTTAAAACAGAAATAGACAGTTTCCTAGAAGTAAAGGGAATTAGGGGTTATGGGGAGCGGGCAGGAAATTGGACATGAAGCTGAGTTCGGATCGGTCAATGCCCTGTGGGTGGCGGAGAGGGCCCAGGGGCTATGTGGCCGGGTCCTGCTCCGACTTCTTGTGTTCTTTAGATTTGTGGTTGGGATCAGATCAGCCATGATCTTATTAAATGGCGGAGCAGGCTCGAGGGGCCGATTGGCCTACTCCTGCTCCAATTTCTTATGTTCTTATGTTCTTATGTAAGTCAGATTTACTGCTGAATTAAGGACAGAAACCTGGATCTGACAACAGAGCACCAGAAGATGGGGATTCCAACTACCTTGAAGCAGATTTTTGGTTCTGTATTCTGCTGGTTCGACTGGCATTTCTTGGATTACAAATTGGGCAGGCGTCACAACCGATTGTTCTGACTGAACAAAATTAGTACATCAGCTTTACAATATTGTGGATATGGACTATCCCTGCTAATAGTATTTAAATGTGTAAAACAAACTGTGCATCATACTGCTGCAGATTGTGATTTCAAATGTTCACAACAATGGGCATATCCTCAGTCCATGTAAATGGCCTTGACAGAAAACTGCAGGATGTGTATTTTGACAAAAGTTACTTGGTGTTTTTCATTCTCATCATACCTATTTGAAAAACTGTAGGTTTGATGACAATAAGTCATTTATCCATACTGTCAACATAAAATAAAATATCTAAGTGCTAAGTTTGCATTTATGGTTATGTGTACATGGTTCCCAGCATGGCCATTTGTTAAAGGAACGCAGAAGACCAGGTTAGAATTTAATAACGCAGCTTTAAATTGATATGGTGTTAAGGTGAGGTGGGGGAAAAGAGGAAGATAATGGCAGATTTAAAGATAAGCAATTTTTGTTTTTAATAGATCGCACTTATTGATCAAGTTATTGATTCAAAACTACAATGTACAGCTTTTTTTTTAAAGTGAAGTGCAATAGTACATTGCTCATTCCAGTCATTAATGACCTTCATTTCTGGCATGACCTTATTTTGAAATTTTTAGATTCTAATACAGTAATTTTTGTTGAGGGGTTAAGTGGTTTAATTATAATTACTAATTGGTAATGAACCAAAATACTTTTAAAGATTTCTTTAAAATGTTTCAGATTGTAGGAAAACAAATAAAATGTTAGGAACTATATTCAGATGGTCTCATCCTGGTATGTTTTCAATGTTCACGGAACCATTGTGCAGTTTAAATCACACTAAAATTTAAGAGTCTCATGGAAAGTGGGTGAACATTGTCTTTGTGACTAATGTGTGCAGTTAATATTCTAGGCTGGACACACAAAGACAACCGAATGAATGCTGTGGTTTGTTTAGAAATACAGAACCTATGAAATAACTGTTCTGGACATTGACTGAGAATCAAGAAACAGGGCAAATTTAAATAGTCACTAGAGGAGACGTTTTAAATGTGAATGCACCTTTAAAAATCAAATAATACATAATGGCTTTTCCTGATATGGTTTTGACTACATGACAGTCAACTATAAAATTCTTAAAAATGGAGAAGGGAACAATAATAATTGTCAGAAAATGTAAGGCCTTGCAGAGTACTTCAGAATCAAAATTTCAGAAGTTGTTCAACCAAACAAGCTGCATCATATACAGATGAAGAGAAGGTAATCAAAACAGCCATAGATAATAATTTATTAAAGTTGACAGTACACTCAGTGTTTGGGTTAATACTGTCTTTACATATTCCTTCTTCCTGCAACAATTGTAATACTATACATTCATTTCAAAACCCAAACTTAGAAATGAAAGAAAAATATTCAACATATCCGTATGCTGATTTCTGAGTAAATTACTCTGGGCAAAATTAATCAAAGGTATATACAAGTTTATAAGCCTAATTTCCCCACATATATTTTACATATAGTATGAAAAACAATATAATGTTCACACTCTTTTTATACATAGACTAAAGTCTGACATTCAGAAGCAGATAGTTTCAAATGCCACAAGATTTTTATACACTGAATCATAATCCAAACTTACTAATTGTTCTGTACAAGTTATTTTTAAAATAAGTTGATATTGAAACTGTAATAAATGCAGTTATACGGATGTTTAGTACAGAGTAATGAAGGGATAGGAGAAAAAACTGATGGTTAAGCAGAAAAGAAAAGCAAAAATACTGTTTGCAGATTTATGCAAACAACTCAGATCACGTTTGTGGTCCAGTATTGCATTAGAAGGTCTCATCATCATTGCAGCTGTTCGTCCAGTGCCCAAATACCTCACAGATGCCACAATAGGGGCGCTCATCTTTTCTACTGCCATGGTAAGTAGTATGTGGTGGAGACTCAGACATCTGTGCCTGCGTGGGACAATCCTCTGTATCGTGGAGATCAAAGCAATCACAGATATCACAGAAGAGACGAGGTGGTGGTTTTTTCTTTGTTTGTGTCTGATCCAAGCTGCAAAGAAGACATTTAGCATGGTAATTTCAGTAGTACTTAATTCTATCCTCCTCAGAAAAGTCTGCAAACTAGATTTTTCTGCCCCTTGTCTGAAGGTGGAAACTTTAAATGGCTGAAGGAAATGTGAAAGGTTCTTTTGGTCTTTTTATTTTCAAAGGCATAGCACGTATTTTTTCCCTTCTTTCCCATGGTTTCCTTGTGCTACATGTCATCTTCAGTCAAAGGAATTAACAGGCAACTTGTCAATAAGGAATGTGTGACAGGAGTTGGGTGACAATGTCCTTGAAGGGGAAGTACCTGTCCTCTGCAAAGTGCCTCGCACTATAGAATAATTAAGACTGGTGAGTCACCCTGTGTGGAATCATCGTTACAAACTCACAAACTACCACAATGGACTGGACCTTCAACAGGCTGTCACCTCAAGTAGCTATATTTTTAAATAATTGTACAATAACCCTCTCACTTCAACAATCTCATACTTCCACCCCTTTTGGGTTTCCTTTTACTGCATTAAGTTATCCTGTACCACGGACTATTCCACAACCAAGATGGGAAACAAATGACTTGCTCTCAAGCACATGCTGCTCTTGAAATAGGTGTTAGATAGTTCATTAGAGTTGTGTACTTCCAGTTACCCTGATTTCTCCTCTCTTCCTCTTGGGAAGTGCCTCACCTCCTCTTTCCTCAATAACCTAATATCAAGGACTCACCATGTGAAGAATCAATTGCAGATTTCCCAGTGCAGACAGTTAAACATATTCCAAATTGTGTCCAGTAATTTAATAACACATTTAGTGAGTATTTCAGCTTACCTGCCAAAATTGTTCGAATCAGTAGCAACATTGCCATTAAGGGATGCTTCAGCCAACCTTTCTAGCTGCACCTTCAGTTCTTCATTCTTCCTTTGTAAATCCACTATCACGGAGTTCAGGAAATCAATCTGGGATTCAAAGAAGTAAAACATGAACACTCCTCTCCAAAATACATTGCTGTACAAATTCTTAAAAGGGGGTGCGCACTCTGATCTATTAACTGTGATAGAATAGAAAAAGTAGGCTTAATTTTAGAAAAGAGGGCCCAAACTAATTGAGCGCTCTATTCCAGAACATCCTGCGCACATATACACTAAAGCATTTTGTGAATATTAAGTTTAGTCATTTGGAGTTTGTCAGTTAAACCATAATAATAGAGGTTCTATATCCTTTTGGACACATTGAATTCACAGACACACAGGAGATAAGTATTCTGCAGACTTACACAAAGACAATTTTTTTTTTCTGTAAAGGAAAAATTAAAATATTTGTTCTGAATATGACTAACATTTGTATAAACACTGGAAAATGATTCAGTGTCACAATAAAGATGCAATTATTCTGTAAATGCATAAAACACAAAATTATAATAATGATTAGTTACTAAAAATTCTCAGGCCTGTTTTACGTTTGCATGTAAACTTACAAGTTTATAAAATGTTTTTATTTGAAATATGATCCAGTTTTAAACATGTGCACAGATAGGACATTTTTTTAAGCTGAGAATCCAATCATGCAGTTATTTCAACATTAAACTCTTTAGATTTTGAAACATGCATCAAACATTATCAAATGAAGATAAATTAATAAATCACCATCATTGTCAGTTGTTTTCTTTACAACTTCGTAACATTTGTATTACTTTAAAGACTGCATGGGGAAAATTTATTTTAACGGGATTAATATACAAGCTTTTATGAAGTATCATTAAAAAATATAATGGGTATCAGAAAGTCATTACAACTCTCATTGAAGGATCACCACCATCCAGGTTTGAACTGGACAGGCCAGTATTACAGATGATCACCTGTTAATTTCAAGTAATTGAAATGTTTTGCCAATGCTTGATCTGTAAAAAGACACTGCACATGAGTAGTACGATCGCTCATGCACAAATTGATCTGCTCACTCATGCAAACACAAAGCTGACCTATTTCATATTTGTGTATATGTGACTTTGACATTTTGTACATATGCGTTCAGCACTGTTTTGTGCAACCAGAATGTCTTGATCCAGTCTGTTTTTGATTTGGGAATTAGATGTTACCATAGATCAGATGATATTATACAATTTGGGAATTAGATGGTTACCATAGATCAGATGATATTATACAATTTGGGAATTAGATGGTTACCATAGATCAGATGATATTATACAATTTGGGAATTAGATGGTTCCATAGATCAGATGATATTATACAATTATAATTGATAAGCATCATCTGAACCCCAAATCGAGATTACAGTATATAAATTCTTCATTGGTGTCTATTAGAATATATCGAAGATCATGGAGGCAGTTCGGTTTGTGTTCTTTTGCTGGGAGCATTGTAAAATCAGACAGCAACCAACAGCTGGTTCCATTTGGTGATGTTTGATAAGCAGGATTAACTACAATGATAATTAATAATCTACAGAAATTGAGAGATAACTGTCTGTACATTTATAATATAACACTCGCAGATCTCCCCTGGCATTGCAAAAGGCAAGTCGAAGGATACGCTGTTTTCTAACAGGGGCGTTTATGTCATGTATGGCAGATCATCAGGACCACTGATTTATTGCACCTAAACAACTCAAATTCTTTTTTTATTGTAAAGTATTCTGGTATTTTTCCTGGTGCTTGGGGAATCACATTCCATGATTCTAAAGCATTATTCTGTGAAAACTGGAAATGGGTGCATTTAATTTTTTATTGCTTATAATTTTTTTTTAGAGCTTAAGATATACAAGATGGTATGTTAAAATGTACCAGTTGGAAGTAGGTAACTGATATTTAGTTGTCCTGGGGAGAGGGTGCTTTAGTTGCATGGTTGGGGTGAGCAATATTTGGGCTTTGATAGCACTGGGGGATGGTAGTATTCAGAGAGCTGTGGTTTGGTAACACTGCGGAGGGGGAACCTGAGGATTTCAGGGTGAAAGGTGGGGTTTGGCTTATTGGTGGATTCCTGGTGTCTGTTAGCAGTGAGGGGAGGACAGGACACAGGCCTGACAGCATTTGGAGGGCGGGAAGTGGGGGTTGGTACTGGATCTGGCAGCACTGGTTTTCAATTTCTAAGAAATCTCTGCAAACATTGAATTCAATGTTTTGTAATTGGTTCCTGGACATTCGACTCTCTGTGACTGACTGTGCCAGTCTGTCTCTGAGTTTGTCTCTGTTTCACAGCTGTCACTAATTAGGATGTTCACATTTCTAACTATCAACAAATCACAGGTGATGGATGATAATAGCCTTTCGGATTTGCCCGAGAAACTTTCAAAATTCAATTCATTTGTTCATTTTGGAAAAACAACAACTCAAAATTAGGATGAGAAAAGGCATGATCCCTCACAGCTTGATATATTTTCTGAAGTAAAAAATGAATATTTTTTATTTAAAAGGTTAATTGAAAACGTACTCAAATTCATCATCCGTTTTATAGTCAAATAATTTTCAAAAACACAAGCTCAAATACTGTTAGAAAGAAGGAACTAGCATTTATAAAGCGCCTTTCATGACCTCAGGACATTCCAAAGTGCTTCACAGTTAAAACCAATTAATTATTTTTGAATGTAGGGAAATGCAACAATTTGCACACAAGGTCCCACAAACAGCAATTAGGCAAATGACCAGTTAAACTGTTTTAGTGATGTTGCTTGAGTGATAAATGTTGGGCAGGACATCAGGAGAACTCCAGTGCTCTTCTTCGAATAGTGCCATGAGATCTTTTATATCTACCGGAGGGCTGACGGGACCGACAGTGCAGCACTCCCTCAGTACTTCAGTGTAGTGTCAGCCTGGATTATGTGCTCAAATTTCTGGAGTGGGACTTGAACCTACAACCTTTTGAGTTAGAAGTTGCATTGTATCAGTTGGCCTAACTAAGTGCGACTGATGCATCCTGGAAAATTGAGCACACTGTACATTCTGAGACTGCAGGATCTGGATTCAGCGAACAGTCACAGCTTTGGGGAAGAATATTAAGTTTAAGTTCAAACTTTTGGGAGAGGTTGAATTTTTTTTAAATGAATGCATTAAAGGACAATTCAATGGATAAAGTTAATAATGTCATTTTGAATTATCTAATTTTTTGAATATTTGTTGATTCATTTATCACTTTTCCCCCTCATTTTTATTGGTGGTTTCTCTTGTTCAGTCATTTAGGATTGGTTGGTTTCTTAAATCCTTAGTAGTTTCTTATTGGCAGTTTTCTAACTTTCTTGCTTTTGATTCACACTTCAGTTTTGATTTGCTGTTTTACTTTGGGTCAGTGTTATGGGAAAAGCACAATCGAAAAAGTGTGACAATGGGAAGCAAGAGTGACAAATAGGAATTGAGTTCAATACTTTTAAAATATTATAGACATGTTTAATTGATAAACATGCTGCAATCTAGAGACTCACAATAGTAATGAATACCACTTAAGATCATCCTGTACAGAAGGCATTCAATATTTTTTTTTCTTTTAATGCACATTCCTGCCTGACAATATTTACTGCTCAATAGGATTCAAGTACCAGGATGATCTTAGTTAGGGATTTTTCAAAAAGACAGAAATGCAGAATAAACAGATACAAAGGGAATGCCAAGCAATAACAAACCATTTGCTGTTTGGAGAGAAGCATCACCAGCATCAAGAGGGGAAAAAAAATGGAGAAAGCAGTTAGCACAAGTTTAAATTTTTTTTCAAATAAACTTTTTTGGCTTACATATGAAATTTACCGGACAGTTTCTGAGTAACAACCCCCAATGACAGAATAATCCAGTTATTGGAAAAATGTCTTAGCATTCCATTACATTGCATGCTAACATTTCTGCACAATTGTAATTGGACCACACTAAGGTTGACCTGTGCGCTAAAATGTTGAATTTTTTTTTAAGTATGGAAAAGGGTACCTGCTACATTAAAAAGCTGCCGGTACACACTTTACTGTTTTGTTTTCAAACATTTTGAGCAGAGAACATTTGCCTGCTCACAAGCAAACATGTAACTCCTCCACTCCTGAAATAAAAAAAGTCAACAACTATTACCATAGTAAACTATTCTCAGGTTTGGAAAAATCTAAGAAATTTCCTTAATCCTTTCACAAAAGATTAAAATTAGACTGTATGTAGGAGCAGCTCATTGACAGATCTATAATGAGCAGATCTTTTTGTTTCATCAAAATAAAATTCCATACAGTATAACCTGATTGCATTTTTAAAACAAATGACAAATTAACAATGGTCATTATCATAGCTATATTTTTCAAATTGGACAGAAAAATATAATAATGATCAAATTAGCAACTAATTTAAACTGGCAGATCTCTCCTGGCAACGCATATAGGTAGTTTGAGGCCTACGAGACTGAGGTCGGACTTGGTTTGCCGTCACTGTTATACTTTGACAGTTTTTGTGTCAGCTTGGTATTCAGGTTTGGGGGGTCACCTAGAAGAAGTGACCCTCCCAGTTTCTGCTAGTCTCTCTTTTTCCCTGTGTTTTTCTCCCTCTCTGTTTCTCTGCCACTCCTGTGTCTGTTACTCTCTCCGTTACCATCTCCTGTGTTCATTACTCTCATGGTTTCTGACTGGTTCCCAGGGACCACACTACATTCCAGTATGACTGGGTAAGGTTTGTATAGGGTAGCAAGAGCATGAGCAATTTAGCCACCAAATAACATGGCCACTTTCACCAGCAAGTTACTGTCCAGTTATATCGCTGTCGGAAGCAGTGCTGCCAGCAAAGGCATGGACCTTCGCGTGGTGTACAACTCCAGCAGCCCCCAACAAGACCTCATTTGCAGCTCACTTTGGGACTGCCATTGGTGGCAACATGAGAATACAATGGAGTCTATAACCCTTTTGTTAATCTTCACAGCTAGAAGAGGATGTGTGGAAGCAAGTGGTCATCAGGAAATGAGAGAAAAAGGAAAGACAATTAAAAAGGAATAATAATAATTAAAAAAATACAAGTTCTAACCTGTGGTCTATTCTGGAATTTGAGAGACTTAAATCAATTTGTTCAATGCATACTTTCAATAATGTCTGGTTAAACTTTACGACCACAGCTTCAATACATCTCTCCTCTTGTACATTTGCTTAGTTTTTTCCTTTTTTATTTTAACAAAATAATTTTGCAGTTAAGAAAGTTGTAAAATGACAGACTTACCTGGCTCTCAGCTGAATCGTCTTCTCCTAGTTCTTCAATGACTGGTTCACCTTTAAATAACAAAGAAAGACGTTTAAAAACTATAAATATGCATAAAATCATAAGGAATATTTAAGCTTGGGAGAACATTGTGACAACAACATGTTCTTCATATTTTGAAGAACTATTGTGCCAATTTTTAATATTTCAAAACATTAGGTGAGACCTTAAAGTAGCAAGCATCATTATCTACATCTTTTGTTGTCATAGGTCAGGGATTAACTACATATTTTTGTTGGCTGACTGTAGAATCATAGAAACTTATTGCACAGAAGGAGGCCATTCAGCCCATCGGGTCTGTGCTAGCTCTTTGCTAGTTTCAGCATTAGCTCGAACATATGTTTGAGGATCTCTTCTTTGTGGTTGTTCGTTTATTCCTTTAGGTTCAGCCTTAGTTCAGTAGTAGCACTCTCGCATCTGAGTCAGTAGGTCGTGTGTTCAACCCTCACTTCATTAACTTGAACACATAATCTAGGTTAACACTTCAGTGCAGTACTGAGGGAATGCTGCACTGTCGGAGGTGCTGTCTGCCCTCTCAGGTGGATGCAAAAGATCCCATGGCAATATTCAAAGGGCAGGGGAATTCTCCTGGTGTCCTGGCCAACACCACTAAAACAAATCCAGTAATTTATCTCATTGCTGTTCGCTGGACTATGCTCTGTGCAAATTGGCTGCTGCATTTTCTTACATTACAACAATGACTACACTTCAAAAGTTCTTCATTGGCTGCGAAGCGCTTTGGGATGTCCAGAGGTCGAAACAGGTGCTATATAAATGCAAGATCTTAATTTCTCAGAAAAAGAAAGTGCCTAGGGAGGTCAATTTCTAACAGTTTTCTTATAATTTATTTGTAATTCTGTTACAGATAGTTGATTAATGTAACTGCCGATTGCTTACATCTCATTTTAGATTTTTTTGTCAATTTTCCCCAAATTTTGGAAAACATCAAACTTACAGAAAGTCACAACAAAATAGGTCTGACTAAAGTGAAGAAAGATATGAACTTTGGAAATTTGATCCCTTTTGCCATTCAGTACATTTAAAAATATTGGGGGGGGGGGGGGGGGGAGGGGGAAGAAATTTTAGCCCTCCCACCTGATGGGAACTGGGGAGAGGGGGTGGGCAGTTAAAATTGGCCTGGGTTACTTACCTTCCGTTTCTGATTTTAATGGATGCTCTGGACAGGCAGCTAAGGTGCCCATCCAAAGCTGGCAGGGTCCTAATTTGCAAATTCTAATTGGGGTCCAATGATGTGTTTGGGCACCGACAGCGATTGTAAGCAGCTTGCTTGCTAAGTAAAGGTCAGCGTGAAGAGGATCAGGAAGCTGAAGAGGTTCTCCAGATAAGTTTTTTTTTTACTTTCTTTTTGTGGGGCCTGGAGGAGAAAGAGTGCTCTCCCAGGCCCCACAAGGAAAGTTTAGGTCTCGCCTGCCACGGTCTCCTTCCACCCCTGCTCCCCCATTTCCAACACGAGACTCTCCGGAACCCTATTCCCCACACTTGCCTGAATGCAGACGATTTTTCCGGAGGCCAACCGCTGCTTTCCACGGTTAAAATTGCCGTAGCCTCATATTGTGAGTGGGTAGGAGAGAAACTAACTGAAAATAGCAGTTTCTCGCTGGAAGCCCGCTGGCAGTTAAAATTCTGCCCCCCCCACCTCACCCCACCCCATGATACGGCAGCACACCACACTACAAAGTGGTTGAGATGGCTTTTGCATCTTTCATGCCCTGCGTGAATTTTTTGACCTCAATGCTACAGTTGGATACCAGGGAAGGAAAGCCACCCCAGGCCACTCACATCAACTTCCTAGTAATTTTGTAACAGTAGTGGCAAAAGCTTGGGAGGATATTCGCTAGGGTAGGGCTCAGAAAGGCCATTGAAACAGGGGGCAGAGAAAATATTTACAAAAAGAGGAGAATCCTAATTTTACACTGAAAAGTGGAAAAATAAAGCACTCAAACTTGTCAATAATCATCCAAAGTAGCTCAGATTAAAATACATACCAATATTAATGGAAGAGATTAAACCACTGTACTACTTTTTAAAAAAGGTAGGAGCAAATATCAAGACTATGGATGTTCTATTGATGTCTATTTACCTGAAGAGGATGTGACGTTGTCAAGCTGCCTCTTGTTATCATTGATTTTCTTCTCCAAACTCTGCACCTTTTGTTCAAGTTTTGATTTATCGGATTCCAATGATTGGACGACTGAATGTAATTTTTTTGCCATGGCATTCTCACTTCGTAGCACTGTGATCTACAAACCAAACAATGTCAAGTATCACTGGGTGTGATGGACAACAACATGTGTTTCACAAAGCACTTCCTTGCCTAAAAATATTTACTTTAAGATAATTTCCAGTAAAGTCAAATTGAAGCCATACAAATAGTTTTAGATCTCAGATACTAAACTGTACGTGGAACTCCCTGCAACAAATTACAAGTAATTTAGAATTCATTAGTCTGATGACACTGCCGCCACAGATGTTTACTGTCCCAAATTAAAATTTCAGTGCTGCTTTCAGTATTGGCTCCTTCATTTAGCTTTGACCCAAGAAAGGTTTTTCAGATTTGCATTAGGACAACATCAGTACTTATTGGCTTTCAGCTGGGTTAGTGGGTCACATTAAAAATTGGTGACAAGGAAGTGTGCATAACAGAAGCATAAATTGCTGACAGGCTCATTCAGGCTTTAACTACTTAGTTTACTGTCGCATCAGGAAAAGTGAAGTAGTTATGGTGAGAAACTCTGGGTCTCTGGATTAAATGTTTCACAATGTTCTAAAATACTGAATCAACATTGGTTACATGGTTCACAATTTTTTTTGAAAAGCACTATATCAAATTGTATCCATGGTATTCATTGGCGAAAATCACTGACAATGTCACCAAGATATCGTTGGGATTGGGAGAGGGGGAGGGGAAATACAAACACGCAATAAAAACGTTGGACTTTAAAAAAAAATGCAAGTACTTTAACCCATTTCAAAATGTGCTTATACAAGTGCTAAATGTTTTAGCCATTTCTGACATGTAGCAAACTGATTGAAACAATAGAAAGATTACACCGTGCTATTTTTAACAGAGCAATGTCTCATGAGAAGTCTCTCAATTTAAATGTTTCAGTCAAAACTTACTTCAGTTACAAATCAATGTTTTTGTGAAAAGTTTCTCAACACCGTAATCTAATAAAACACCAAACTTGATAAGAGAATGACCCTGAAGTTTTGTATTTTGATATTAGTGATATGACATGTCAATGTAGTACAGAAAATTTAGACACAAATCCCAATACATTAATGGTCCCAAATCCTAGCAATGCCTGTTTTTGAAAGGAGCCCAGAGAATGTGAGGAAATCACTTAACTTTGATTAAAATTCCAAAATAAATTTGAAGAGCTGCTCTCACAGCATTTGTTCTCCTTTTGAAAAATCAAACTGTTACAATCATGAATACATTTTTGTTAATTTGCAGCTTTCATTAGCTTTATTTGAAAATTTTTACTTAAACACGGAGTATTGATGATATCATGGGGGAGGGATAGTAGTTGGAGCATTTACTAAGACTGCCAACATTACTGACCTAGATTGAGACTGTTAAACCTTAAGTATCTCAGCCAACTTGAAATCAGCTCTCTCACATGGTCAGGCTGAGAAACTCTTGCAAGCCAATTTACCCGTATGATGTCATGAACACTTACACCAAGGTTGTCTGATTGTGAATACTGAAGGTAAGCAATCAATTTCAGTGGGCTCCCATCGATGTTACTGTCAGAAAACCTAGGGCCTTAGTGTTTAGGCAACAACAGTTTTTTTAAACAAGGGTGCAGAAATAAAAAATAACATTTAATTACTAATTTTTTATATGAGGCAATTTATTCTCTAAAGGAATCCACAGTATCTAGCAGAAATACATTTCTTATTATTTAGAATGGAGCGAAGTTTTTTTTTTAAGTCCACTGAGGTACAGTGAGGAGGCAAATACTACGTATTCATCTGTTCAAAATCTGAAAAAACTCTTACTAGGTTGAATGAGTTATCAAATGTATCATTTGGAACGGTAAGACTTTCTTTTGTTCACACTGGAGTATGGAGTGTATTAAACAAAATTAATCTTTCTTCCCTACTCAGATGCTTTTTAAATCGATGAGCAATGCCACTGGAGATCAATAAGCATCCTTATGAATAAATGGAAGACAACAGGCTTTTAGTGAAGCTCAACTATTTTTCATTTTACTATTATTATTCGTGGAATATTTACATATTCCAAACTTTTGCCATCTGCTTAAACAGATAACTCTTACCTCATTCCTGAGTTTCTCTAGTTCTTTGTCTCTATCTGTGATCAAGGCACTAGTAGCAGTGATGGATTTTTGTAAGGAGTTTTTATCTTCATCAAACTCTTTCTTTAATAAAGATTCTCTGCAGAAAAATGAATCGTCTCAGAAAACTATCAAATCACAAATGTTTAAAAAGGCAAAATTCTAGTTTCACATTCACTGGTATACAGCAGCATACAACTGTCCAAAATTAACCAAATCAAGCCACTATCAAAATTCAGTATGCAGACGTTAATCATTACAATATTTTTGTACTTCTTTTTAGAAATAGGAAATCTCATACTTACATTTTCACTGTTTGTTGTGTCAATATTGTGACATTTTAGAACTGCAGTAAGACATAAAAACTATTCCAAAGTAGTTCGGGCCACACTGACACCAAATTGCATTTAAGGTCATCTGAACATGCATAGTTTTGCATACCAATGACTGTATCAGTGTTACTTATAAAGCACAGTACTGTTCAAGTCAACAAAATTGTATATTTTACTGTTAAAATGCTAATATAACACAAAAATACACACAAAATCCTAACTCAGTTAACGTCAGAATCTGTCATCCATTAAAGGCACATGATGCCAAGCAACACAGGTTACATGCGTAGCTCCACTGGAATTACCAGTGCCATGCAAATAAGTATCTGTTGTGAATCCAGCTGATATCTGCATGTTCCCTCTCTGCAAGTGGTATTGACCTGAACTTTCAAATAACGGAGACTATAAATAATTACATTTACACAGATTTAAACTTGGAAGAGGAAACATTCAGATCCAGTTGGCAAAGAGCAGGCTCATTAAGACACATAGCATGCTAAACGAAATGAAACCAATTCTTTGAGCGGAGATGGCAATATAAACTGCTAAATTGATTTCCATGCTATCAGTCATAATCAGGAATGAGAGAATTAAGTGGAGAATCTGGGTTTTATAGCAAAAGAACACGATGTTTGTCATAAGTGACCCTGGTCACCCCTGACAACCATTTCTATTTATTCCCCAGTGCAAAGTTGTTTAAAATATCAGAGATAAAGAGAACAGGATTGCCAACTGATGCAGTGAATTTGGTTTTCCAAATCTTTTGTGATAAGGTTAAATATATCATTTCTGAACATTTCAAAGGTCATTCATTCATTTTGGTAAATATATTTCTGAATGCTAACTGTTGGTTTATAATCTACATATCTTCAAATTTCCTTCCCTCTGCCTTTTGGTAAATATTTAAATTTTATAATTCTTTCCGGTCTGCTTGAAGACCTCTTTTATGCTGAATACATTTTCATTCTTGTGCGGATATATTTATATATATATTGTACACACTGGTGGACCTCCTGCGGTGTGACAATCTGTTTTGTAATTTGGGCCCCAATGGCAACTTCCCTCCTGCTCCTAGTAGAACTACACATGAGTGAGGTGGGTGCTATTAACAAAGCACTCAATTTTTAACAAAACTTTTGGCAAAAGAGGTGATTTGCTGGTGGGGAATGAAAAATCGATCGCTGTGTCTGAAATGCCTCGTGGGAGAAACCACTGTTCGGGTGCAGAGAGATGTCATGGCAGTTTTTCTGTAATTGAGAAATGTTTTTTTTTTAAGTGTAACGTTACTGCACATCATGCAACCAAAAAAAAGTAAGATGACCCGACAGATATAAATTTGAATTATATAGATGCACTCTATGTTGCAGAATATTTTGCAATACAAGCTAGAAGTAGCTAGTGATGAGGCATCAAAAACTTAGTTTGCAGCCAGTTATCGATGAATGAGGAATGCAAATGTAAATTAAATAGCACAGAACTGAAATTATAATATAAAAATGTCGATATTGTTTTGCTTGTGTTTAATTTCTGTTCTCTTTGTTTTGCATGTTATATTCTTGAAGGTGAGGGATATCAATGCTAGGAATGGGACATATTTTTCTCTTTTGTCACTCATGTCAGCATCGAGCACAGCACAGCTCACTCAGGGAAAACTCAACCTTAAAATAGCAAGACCCCTGCAGCAGCAGGTGCAGTTCCAATGATGCATTGAGACTCAAATTTTGTGCTAAACTGGAAAGTTTTGTGTTGTCGGTACACAAGGAACTAGTTTGATACTGCCCAAATTCAGCACTGAGAGGAGACTTTCACTCCACCAGGTTAGCAATGCACTGTACCAGAATGCAAGTCAGTGTCTGTATTTTCTCACGCATTCCCAAAACCATGCCATGCCCATCTGGAGACAGGCGAAATGGAGCAGTGGCCTGTTCTCCATAATAAAGGAAATCTGCACTGATGGGAGCCTGGGTATATGATGCCTGCCTGATTTATTTTGTGGAAACCGATGAATGGATTAAAAAGAACCAAGGAAGGAGAGGAAAAATAAAACTACAAGAAAAAAACATGGTAACTCAGTCATAAATGCTTTTCCCAGAATCTTTTGTGAAGAGAATAAAGTGACATCCTTTGCAATAGTTTCTGTAAATGCATTATGGAGAAGTAGCTTAATTTCCATGTGGTAGGATTACTCAAATGCTGTAGTATGATGTCAATTTAGCACATGATGCTGCAGCACTGTAACTGCTGTGTGATCTAGGACGTGGTTACTTCAATACAATTATAGCAGGCATCAACATTCCAGCAATCACATCTCTTTATAAAATGAATCCCCAAGGGATGATGGCTGACTTTAAACTCTGATAACTAATGAAATCCTTTGCAAAGAACAAAGCTCAAAAGTTTAAAATCCTGTTTGCCAATCTATCAGAGTATTTCTAAAATTCTGAACACGAAATTTACTACAAGTAGTGCATTCCATGTCTGTTAATTAATTCCAAATTTCTAATGTTTAAAGAAGTGTCTTAGATGTATTTTGTGGTCCAATAATTTTGAGTCAATCTTGGACCTTCATCACAACTTCTTTTCATTGAATAGTTTTACAATTAATATCCTTAATAAGTTTAGTTGGCTCGTTTTATTATCAAAGAATTGATGAACCAAAACAAAAAGTAACTAAAAGCAGTAAAGAAAAAAAATACATTAGATGCAACATCAACTGTGCTTTTAACAGGGATCTGAACATCTCACAAAGATTAAAAGCACTAGGTGAGAAAGGGAAACTGATCAAGACTTCACAGAAAAACTAACAACCCATTAGAATATAAATATGGATTGATAAATTGGCTCAACATATGAAAAGCAGAAATGTAAAGATTTACAGTATATTTTCTACTATCCTTGGTCTTGATTATATGCAAACAGAAATTTGTGAATGACAGCACCGCAGGAGTTATGTTTTATCTTCACTCACTTCTTTTGACTGTTCCTGCCCAGCAAGATTAACTAGTACAGCTGATCTACCAACTCAATTCTCCCCTTCGACCCATCTGCAACTTCAGCCATCCTATCAGAAGTGCACACTCAATGGCAACTATGTTCTCCAGTTAGAGGCCAGTGCTAAAGCTTGAATGCGCTTATCTCTAGTGCATTGCTCTCAGGGCAGACCCTAAAATCAATAGAAAGTTTGCCTGTTTAAATGTACTCCTGTACAAGTGAGCAGAGCATGTGTTAATCATAACATCAGCTGGACATGGAGTGCATTTAAACAGGCAAGCTCTGTTTATTTTAGAAATCAGCAGCTTTGCTGAAGGTAGTGCAGTGGAGGTTGCCAATGGGGTCGTCAGAGGTGAGCATATGCTGCCTTTAGTGGCCACCTCAGCAGCTGGGAAGCCTGTGGTTGGCATTAGGCAATAACATTGATCAGCTTTGCTGGACACAGTGGTAGATAGGTGAAAGAGCTTTAAGTTGGCAAAGGAGTTGGAAGATCAGCTATTATAGCATCAGTTGACCTAGGATGCAGCAACAGAGCAAAAGAATAGAGTGTTGCTGGAGTCTCTCAATCATACGCTAATTCCTATTTGCCAGGCATCACTTGCACAATGAATGGGTCTGTGTGCATAACATGTTTTGCTTTGAATAATTAGACCATAGTCCAGTGGGGGAAAATGCTTAGCAATATCTAGAAATGATCTGGAAATGCTAAAAATATTATTGTTGATTAGTAGTTACAATGCAACCCTTTTTGGTGAAATCTTATTGCCATATTTCATATCAGAAGCTATTTGCGTGCTTCAGATCAAATGTTTCACGAAATGGACTAAGCAGTAAGTTCAGGTTCAGCTGCAACTTGAAGTTACTCCATATTTTTGCATTCAAAATGTGATTAAAAAAAACTCAAATCCAGAGAAAGTGCACTAAATCTCTGCATTTTTCAGATTATGAATCTGAGTTGAAAAGCCAATAACCCTGAGATTGCCTATTTCCTGTACCACAACTCAAATAAATATCTTAATTATATTTCTTTAAAAACACATTCAGTGCCTTATGATTTAAAGTGTCAGTTTGAATTGATTTGAAAGGCAACTTGCCACTTCAACATATGAACTGAATGATGATAGATTAGTACTCAGGTTTTCATTGTTGTGTAGTTAGTTGATTCTCTCCACCCCCAACTTCATTTGGTAACCTTGCAATCACTGAAGTCAGGAGCATTAATACAGGGGAATACAAGACTTTTGCACTGTCCAAAAACCTTAAGGGTCATTTTCCGATTTTGTGTTCCCACCTGGTGTACATATTGGAATCCGAGCGCATACTATGTGATTTTCCAACCATTCATTTATATGGTCAGATTATAACGTAGTGTGTGTCTGAATTTCCAACTTTCTAAACCACTGGATCAGATTTACCTTTCCAGCGAGTAATAATATCAACATAACAGGTGTGTTATTCTTAATCAGTCACCTGGTGAATGGAAGCTTTTTTGTACCCCGTTATCATAGGCCAGTGAGCCTAACATCTGTTGGGAAAATACTAGAGTCTATAATTAAGGATAGAGTGACTGAACACCTTGAAAATTTTCATCTGATCAGAGAGAGCCAGCATGGATTTGTAACATGTAGGTCATGCCTGACAAACCTGATTGAATTTTTTGAAGAGGTAACTAAAGTAGTGGACAGGGGAATGTCTATGGATGTCATTTATATGGACTTCCAGAAGGCATTCGTTAAAGTCGCTCAAAAGAGACTGTTAGCTAAAGTTGAAGCTCATGGAATTGAGGGCAAATTATTGATCTGGTTAGGAAATTGGCTGAGCAGCAGGAGACAGAGAGTAGGGATAATGGGCAGGTACTCGTGTTGGCAGGATGTGACTAGTGGTGTCCCACAGGGATCTGTGTTGGGGCCTCAACTATTCACTGTATTTATTAACGACTTAGACGATGGGATAAAGAGCCACATATCCAAGTTTGCCAATGACACAAAGATAGCTAGCATTGTAAACAGTGTAGATGGAAGCATAAAATTACAGAGATATTAATAGATTAAGTGAATGGGCAAAACTGTGGCAAATGGATTTCAATGTAGGCAAGTGTGAGGTCACCACTTTGGACCTAAAAAGGATAGATCAGTGTACTGTGGAGCACTGTGTTCAGTTCTGGGCATCACACTCAGATCAACTGACTTTGGAGGGAGTGCAGCGTAGATTTACTAGAATGATACCTGGACTCCAAGGGTTAAATTACGAGGCGAGATTGCACAAACTAGGGTTGTATTCCCTGGAATTTAGAAGATTAAGGGTTTTGATCGAAGTTTTCAAGATATTAAGGGGAACTGATAGGGTAGATAGAGAGAAACAATTTCCTCTGGTTGGTGAGTCCAGAACTAGGGGACAGAGCCTAAAAATTAGAGCCAGGACTTTCAGGAGCGAAGTCAGGAAACACTTCCATACACAAAGGGTGGTAGAAGTTTGGAACTCTCTTCCACAAACGGCAATTGATGCTAGCTCAATTGTTAATTTTAAATCTGAGATTGATCGATTTTTGTTAACCATAGGTATTAAGGGATATGGGGCTAAGGCGGATACATGGATTTAGGTCACAGATCAGCGATGATCTCACTGAATGGCGGAACAGGCTCGAGGCGCTAAATGGCCTACTCCTGTTCCTGTGTTCAACAGTCTCTCAACAAAAGCAGTTGATGCTGTGTCTATTAATTCCTTCAAATAAGTATAGATACATGGTTCGGACTGGGATTGGATTATATGGATAAATATGGTCAGAGATGATCATATACTGCATGGAACAGAATGGTTCCAATGATGTTTTGACCATGGAAAGTCATTAAAGCAACTGGCCGGGTTTCAAAATTGAGCTTTAAATGTAGATAGATATTGTGGAGTTTTGCTGCACTATGTTGGTTAGACAGAAATCTTTACAGAACTTGCTGTCAGATGAGTTAAAAAATGGATGGAGTCTACTTTAAGGCTGATCGTATATGGTCTAGAAGCAAGCTAGCTTGATTGGTTGCTTGGCCTTTTCTTGCTCGATGCTTACATTTTTAGGTGAACTAGGAGATTGGAATTTCTTTACACAACTTTAACAGAGTGCACTGCAGTTGCATTCTATTGAAGATAACTATGATTAATTATGGTGTGAGAAAAATAAACTAGAAAAAAAAACATAAGATCATAAGAAATAGGAGCAGGAGTAGGCCATACGGCCCCTCAAGTCTGCTCCGCCATTCAATCAGATCATGGCTGACCTTCAACCTCAACTCCACTTTCCTGCCTGATCCCCATATCCCTCAGATAATAAATTATTCTTAAAAGTATGTAGCTGTGATTACATTTTTCTAACAATTATACCCTATAACAATTTAAACTGGTGGCTATGTAAATCTGATCATCCAATTAGCTAGTTTAGATTGGCATATCCAACAATGTATTCTGAACTAAAAAACTCCTAATTATCAGATTGGATGTTTGGAATTTAAAGGCTAGGTTCTCAAGATGCCAGTGTTATCAGCAACTACACAGGAATCCCAATAAGTATTGTAAGTAATAATAGTATTTAGACTAACTACTAACATTTCTCCAAAACAAATTTAGCAGTGCTTTTTGTTTTAGTAATTTGTGTCAAAGGTTCCTTGCATCACCCAGATTCTCCTCTTACTATGAAAGTAAGAAAAAAGTCTAGTCATGAAGCAAATACCTTAAAGTGTTATTGGGCAAGCTTTAAAAATGCAAGATAACAAGAAGCACAGGTTAGAAACATGGAAGAAAAAATGCAAATTACAATCCAGGAAGTTACACAATTCCGCATTAAATGGTTTATTTCGTAAAAAAAACTGCTTGAAATAATTCACACAGAAGCAAGACACAGTAAAAGAAGATTGCAGCCATAGTATGTACAAAAAATATTATGGTTCGATTGGCTTTGGCTACTTATTGTAACGTGGATAGACTTTTTTCAGTCTTACCATCAAAGACAGACAGATTTAGCAAGGACAGCAAAATTAGGAGAAGGAGAGAGAAAGGAGTGAGATGAGGTTTTGTAAGTAGTGCAAGTCATGAGACACAATGCCACTTTGCAAGCCACAGTGACTTATTTGACAAGCTTGCGTTAGCACAGAAACACAAGTCAATGTTTATTAAAATAGATATACATTTATCCAAAGTTTAACATTCTACACAGTTTTATTTCTTAATGAGACATTTATAACACAAAGGTTCATTCTTGACTGTTAGAAAGTCAGAGTTTTATCAGCTTTCTGCTTCACAATGTATCCAAATTTAATTGTTTTCCTGTTTTAAAAAAAAATTATTTGAGGGCTGCTGTATCATTTCCTCACCAAATGTAAAAAAATATCAGGATAGAATTTGCCATTTTGATCTGACCATACTAACAGCAGACATGGTCTGAGTATTTATATTTAGTTTTAATTGGGCTCTGAAAGAGTCAGCATGATATTTTTCAAAATATGATTTTAGCAAAAAAGTTATAATTAAAAGAGCTCAGGAAAGCATTTTCGAAGAAAAACAAAATCATTCAGTTCTCAAAGGGTTTACACATATTTTCAATAGTGACCCAAATTACTGATGAAGCATTTTACTTAGCTGGAATTTTTTAAAATACTTTTAAAAGGGAATGCATTGCCCCAATTTCAAAAATGGTGGAATTTAGGATTCAGTTAAGTGTTCTGACCTGATTTTGCTGTAATGTCATGGGATTCAGCTCAAAACATTGCATTTTTCTCACAAGAGGAATGCTACTGCTTCTCATTCAGGAAATGCACTCTGGATAGGGTGGCATCAAACTAACAAGATTGTTCTACTTTTCTGTGCTACATAACTTGTATGCAATTCAGATCCAAACATAGTAACTATCTGTTTTACCTATATCCTCAAATTTTGAGGTTACACTGCACATGAACAGATCACATTGCCAGTTATATTAGTTCTAACTGTACCCAGACTGATGCCATTCTACTCAACATGCATTAACATGGAGGAGAAGCACCTCTCCTCCTGTAATAAAATGTAACGTTTTGAGCTGGATTTCATCTCAACTGAGCAAGATCTGGGCCACGGCACATGGCAGAGAAATTTGTTTGCGTAAACTTAAAATTTATCATTTTAAAAATTGTGTTGCATTTCCTTTAAAGAAAAAGAGAAAAAGGTCATTTCTGCATTGAAATTACGTGCAAACGACAGTATTGTGCATCCAAAAATTACCTATTTATCTTGTTCAATACATTTTCAAATAATTTCATTAAACACAGCTTGATACAACTGTACTTTCATTGCAGCAATTTTACAGCATGAACTAAAAAAGTTAAAAGTTCCCAAATTCTACCTACATTACTATTTAATAGCTAACAACCAGATTATTTAGCTTTCCTCACCTTTTCAGCATTAAAATATGAATACTAAATAAGTCTACGAATGTCTGGTAGCAGTTTATGGTGTTTCAAAAATAAGACAAGAACAACCTTATGAATATTACAATGTTTAAATTAATTTATTTATATTTAATTAAATTACTTCAAATATTTCCTCTTCTGTTTACAGCCAGCTAGCCAAGGAAACATTCCAAATATTAAACCTAAATTTCTAGTCTATTAATATTATACTTGGGGAGTTCAATAGCAATGCTTATGTTTCAAAGCTAACCTCAAGAGAAAAAGACATCCAATTACTATTTCACAAAATCGGAGGTTCTTAACTGAGGCTGAGTATACAGATGACTGTTGAATTGCACATTTTGTGGAGGTTGCACATTAAATTTAAAATCGAGATCAACCTCTGCTTTCCAGCACACACACTATAATTGGATATTTTCACAGTGATTACATTTTTGGGTGTCTCCATGAAAATCGTGAGAATGTGTTTTCCATGAAAATAACCAGTTTTACAGTAATTTTGTCCTAATTTCTGTAATGAAAACGTTTCTATCAAATTGTGATTCAGGATATTTTTACCAGCTAACCTATTAATGTAGCAGCTAGTTGCCAAGGAAACAGCAATATCCCTTTCCCCCTAAAGCATTAATTGAACAATTCCATACTGTCCCCAATACTGATAAATGCACAAGCAAAACCTCATCAAACGTACATTAATGGGAGTTTTGTAATTTCAAAACAATTTTAGATTTAGTAATATTTCTACCATAGGTAAAAGAAAATCATATGGTGACTATTAAAGACATACATTTGATGTCTTTATTCAAAATTAAAATGACGAACAAATTTATAATAATTTGGAAATTACTGGGTAACGGTGGTATGCAAAAAGTGAATATATTGTTTGTCAACTTTATGCAGTGTACTCTGCTAGGGGCAAATTAATTTTTTCCCCCACTGACAGTCATTCATATTTGACAATTAAAATATTTCTGCACTATTTACAAGATGATTTGATTAACTACTATGTCTACATGTCACCCTGATGTTCTAGGACATTTTTTGAAGGGCACAAATTGCATTGTCACACAATTAGGAGAGCTTACCTCTTTTTCATTTCTAGCAGCTGATTATTTAGTGTAGATCGCTCTTCTTCGAGCTGAAATGAAAAGCAAAAGCACAGCTTGAATCTCTCTCTGTTACCAAAGAGCTTCAAGGTGGACAGCCTACATCTATTGTCCAAACACTCAAGCTCCAGTGAATGCATATTAAAGCATAAATCCACAACCAGAAATGAAACACTAATGTCATGAATGTTATCCAATACCTACATGTTTATCATCTTGATTATCACTTAATTCCTAAATATTTCAATGGTAAATTAATAAAATGTGCACTACACATCATCATAGTAGGTACAGCACAGGAGGAGGCCATTCAGCCCATCCTGCCTGAGCCAACTCTTTGAAAGAGCTATCCAATTAGTCGTGTTCCCCTGCTCTTTCCCCATGGCCCTGTAATTTTTTTTCCCCTTCAAGTATTGTACACATATTGTAGGAAGCAGTACAGGCATCCTCAGATATTGCCATTTATTTCTACATAAATCTATTTTGGCTTTTCAAGAAAATCATGTTGCAATGCAGAAGGACAAAATGTGAGAATTTGTGAGAAGTAGGCATGTTGAAGTAGGTGAGTGGTGAGGATCTGGAATGCACTGCCCGAGGGGGTGGTGGAGGCAGGTTCAATCACGGCCTTCAAAAAGGAACTGGATTAAGTAATTGAAAGGAAAAAATTTGCAGGGCGACAGGGAAAGGGTGGGGGAGTGGGACTAGCTGGAATGCTCTTGCATAGAGCCGGCGTGGACTCGTGGGGGCCAAATGGCCTGCTTCCGTGCTGTAACCTTTCTATGATTCTATGTTGACATGATCTCAAGCAGTGATCTAAAGATTTTAACCATGGTTTAAAAAATAGCTGCGTCCAAGTATTATAATGTCAAAATCCTGGAACTCCCTTCCTAACAGCACTGTGGGAGAACCTTCACCACACGGACTGCAGCGGTTCAAGAAGGTAGCTCACCACCACCTTCTCAAGGGCAATTAGGGATGGGCAATAAATACTGGCCTCGCCAGTGATGCCCACATCCCATGAATGAATAAAAAAAAAACCTATGCTTTGTTGTGAAACTGCAAAGATGCAGGTGAAATGACGCATATGTTAAATAGGCCATATTCCCTTCCAATGGTGATAAATTTCCACAACAGACTTAATCTACCTTAAACACAGCCAGGATTAAAACAATTTAAAACTGTAGTCACAAACACTGCAATGGTACAAGATCTGATAAAAAATGTTATTGCTATTTTAAAACGCAGAATTATTGCAAAAATGTACAAATTTAGTTAGATTACTGTCTATGGGACAACAGAAGTCAGTGGACATTTTTTGGCAGGAACTCGGAAGAAATTTATTAAACTTCTTTTTAAATAGGGGTCTCATTGAAAAAATAGGCACAAACAAAGCACTTTGAGATCTCAACTCACTATTGTTTATTCTTGACTTAATAGCATGATTATTTAGAGTACTCCCTGGATTCATTACTAGATGGTTCCAGACATCAATAAGATCAAATAGAGCAGTGAAGATGTCCGACTGATGCATTACAAATATAGTTCTCATATTTTCAGCCAGAGATAAAGAAAGAACTTGCATTTATAGAGAACCTCAGATGGTCCCAAAGCACTTTACAACCAATTAAATACTTCTGAAATGTAGGGCCCAATATTAGGAGGGAGGCGGGTTGGCAGCGGGGGGTCGACTGGGCGCGTGGGTAACACGCCCAGTGAAATCGGGGTGCTCCGCACGCAATCGCAGCTTGATTGAAGGTACTTACCTTTGCTTCCAGGTTTCGCGCTGGAAAGCTACGCAGCGGGCAGACTGCGCAGGCGCATCATAGGCTGTCAGCTGAAGGAGCCCTATTTAAAGGGACAGTCCTCCACTGACTGATGCTGCAGAAAATAGGCAAAATTACAGCATGGAGCAGCCCTGGGGAAGGCTGCTCCCAGGTTTAATGATGCCTCACTCCAGGTCCTACTGGATTGGGTGAGGAGGAGGGGGAGGACAGAGATCTTCTCCCTGGCAGACGGGAGGAAGTGGCCTGCCTCTGCCACCATGAAGGCCTGGCTCGAGGTGGCAGAGGAGGTCACCTGCACCACCAACATATCGCGCACCTGCATACAGTGCAGGAGGCGCTTCAATTACCTAAGTAGGTCAGCCGAAGTGAGTACACTTACTCATTCCCCTACACTCCGTCTGCCACATCACCGCCCCCACCCCACATCTCCTTCTGCACTGCCAACACTACTCGGTCACATCACTCCTCACACCCACTCAAAGCTCATCCTCATCTTACCTGCACTTACTCACCTCGCCAGTACTCATCCCACCACTACCACTCAACCCAATCCACATACAATCTCATGGCTCTATCTCATACTCACCCTCTCATGCATCTTTTTCACAGTCAGCCTCACTCAACCTGCCACTACCTGTGCTGCAGCCACAGGGCATTCATCACATATGTGCAGTAGGAAGCATAAGGCAAACATGTCGTGAGCATGAAGGGGATGCACAAGGGTGTTTGAGGGTTTGTCATGGATTTTACTTATATTTGATTTCTGATCAACTCATTACATATATTGTCACCACTACTGCCATGTCTTTGCGAATCTTGTCTGGTTTGTGCAATAATGACCTTTCCTGAGGATCACTATGAAGACCCACAACTGATGCCACCCATTGTGTCACTGCTGAGTGGGTGTAGGTGTATTTGCAGCGCTCTTTTGTGCAGATGACTGAGAGACGTCGGCGATGTCCCAGGTGGCACCCTGGAAGGATGCGAAGGAGAAGTTGTTGAGGGCTGTGGTGACTTTGACAGCGACAGGTAAGAAGATGGTGCTCGGGCCAGCCCGCAGCAGCTCGGCATGAAGGAGGCTGCAGATGTCCACCACTACATGTCGAGTGACTCTGAGCCTCCGTGTGCACTGTTGCTCAGAGAGGTCCAGGAAGCTGAGCCTCGGTCTGTAGACCCTGTGGCGAGGGTAGTGTCTTCTGCGACACATTTCTCTCTGCGGTTGCCCTCCCTCCTGCTGTGCAGGTGGATGTGTCACAGCACTGTGTTGTGGAGCTCCACGTGTCAGAGGTGGACGGCGTGGCCAGCGAGGCTGGTGATGCTGTTCGCCCTCCGAGGAGGTCATGACTTCAGCTACGGCGGCCCCCATCCGGAAGATATACGCTTGAGGGGGTACGCAAGGTAGGTAAATGTGTCCGCACACTGGGGTAAGTGTGCAAATTTGTGAATTTTATTGTTATTGGTGGAGGCCAAACTTTGTCCAAAGTGACAGGGTAGCCTCCTGCAATGAGGGTCACCCCCCCCCCCCCCACCTGTAAAATGGACCTTTGCAGCTGCAACAGGCTGATGGCTGCAACACGTCCATTTCAACTGGGAGTGTTTCCCCCAGCATGGGAAACAGTCTCAGTTGATTTGAAAATCCCACCCCTCCTAAAATATCAGGTCAATCAGGTCTGCAAACGACCTGAAGTACCTACTTAATTACCTTAAGTGGCATCCCGCCAGCATTAATTGCCGGCGGGAGTCCTGCATGCAGGGGCTGCGCGCACATGTAAGCGTGTCACTGGGGAATCAGGAAGTGGACGGGTTGGAGCCAGGTTCTGGACCCGCCCTGGGAATCCCCGATTTTCGGAGCCCCCCCCCCCCCAATCACGAAACCGCCGGCTCGGGGGTCCAAAAATCAAGCCCGTAGTAATTTTGGAAACGTGGCAGCCAATTTGCACACAAGGTCCCACGAACAGCAATGAAATAAATGACAACGTTTTAGTGATGTTGGTTGAGGGATAAATGTTGACCAAGACACCAAGAGAACTCCCCTACTTTCTTCGAATACCACCATAGATTTTCTACATCCATCTGGTATGGAAAAAGGGACCTCAATTTAACGTCTCATCTGAAAGATGCAACCTCCAACAGTGCAGCACTTCCTCAATACCGCACTGAAGTGTCAGCCTGAATTACGTGCTCAAGTCTCTGGAGTGGGGCTTGAATCCACAAACTTCTGACTCAGAGGCGAGAGTGTTACCACTGAGCCAAGGCTGATACCCTGGGATCTTACTTATATTCCTGATTTGTGTAGCCAGACAACCATGTTAAATAACCACCTGCTACTCACTGATGTAAGTGGACTAATGGTTATTTTATTTGCAACAGCAACCATTTAAAAAGGGGTCTGGACAAAAGGGAGACTATCTGTCTCGTCACCTCAATCATAAATCTTGTGGCACTGATACAGACTGTGCGGAAGTCTGCTGTGGCCTTTCGAGCCATAGTAATGTGGAAGACAAGAAACCAAATAAAGGGAAAAGAGACTGATACAAAATTTAAGTGTTGTACCAGAACATTTTACGTTTCAAACTGTGGAGTGATCATATTTGTTACTTTCTCTTGTGAATTTTCACCACAGGCAACTACTGAATTGTTTAAATGTCAGATAATTTACTATAGGTAGGGTCCACATGCAAATGAACAGAACTTCTTCCAAATGGGAAGAACAGTAACTAAGAGTTTGCGCCATTTATCGTGGCCCAGATTTTGCTGTGACAGGGCATCTAACCACATCTGGGACCTGAGTGAACAGGGCAAGCAACTATGTATTTCCTTAACCAATCAGCTTGAAGGATTGTGAAATTAACAGCACAAGGACTGAGAAGGAAGTGTAAATTAGACTGGGCGAATTCAATGTCAAATCAGGTACAGAAAGAGAAATAAAGAGAGGGAAAGAACAATTGGATTAAGAGAAAGAGACAGAAACATTTTAAAAATCTCCCACAACACTTAAAACCTGAAAGAATGAGACTCCACACTTGTAATAGTTAATTTTCAGTGCCTGAGAGGTTGAATGGCAATAATTAAGTCTTAGCACATTGTTAAAAGAATCTAACAGCTAAAATGCTCTCTTTGTCTGAATCCAGGCTTAATTAAATATGCACAGACCTTAAATAGCTCCAAGACAGGCAGACTCCTTGCGTCACTTCAGGCCAGCCCTAACTTTCTGTGGCGTGTTTAGTTCGTATCTACTGCGCAAATACAGCAACTTCACGCCATTCAATACATTTCAATGGTGCGGCAGACAGAGAGATACCGTTTTCGCGAAGCTAACGGTGGAGCAGTGCAACTCGGACAGCAATTTTTGGATATTGGAGTTTAACCGTGCGTCTGCCCCTCGTCGAAAGTTGCTGCACCAGATCCTTTGTCCCCTTCACCGTCTGATCCGACTACCTGAAGGTGCTGGGGATCTGGTTCAGGGGGCCCCTGGCCGGCACAAAGAACTGGGAGGAGCGGATCGCCAAGGCTAAACAGAAGCTTGGTATGTGGGTGGGGCAATTCCTCTCCATAACCAGCAGGAACCTGGTGATAAGGTGTGAGGTACTCGCAGTGTTGCACTATGTGGCCATGGTCTGGTCCATTCCCCACAACTCCACCAGCAAAGTTACCCGAGCTATCTTCCACTTTGTCTGGAGGTTCAAGGTAGAACGCGTCTGCAGGACCACCATGTACAAGACCCCAGACAAAGGGGGGAAGAGCGTCCTGAACGCCGCTCTGATTCCGATGGCCACCTGTGTGTGTGGCTGCCTCAGGATATGTGTAGAGCCCCAGCACGCAAACACCAAGTGTCACTACATGCTGGGTTTCTACCTGTCCAACACACTGAGAATGCTGGGTCTGGCCACGCTGGCCGAGCAGGCGCAGGATGTCCCGTCCAGCTGGACAGTTCCCCCCCGCCACCCCACCTTTCCCAGGTGGAGAAGTTCCTGAGGAGGAACCCCTTCAACCACAAGCCATCAAACAGTAGTCGACACGAAACGTTCTCAGAGTCCTGCAAGGGACAGAGAGGGTGGACTTGATCGGCTTCTTCCCCAACCAGACGGTCGATGCCAATTGGCAGAACGTCTCGTCGAAGGAACTGACCAACAGGTACCAGAATGTAGCGTGGATGGTGGTGAGAAAGGCCCTCCCAGTGTGGTCCTTCCTACACGCATGGAACCTTAGCGCCACCGCGAGCTGCCCTCGAGGCTGTGGCGGGGAGGAGACCGTCTCCCACCTCCTGATGGGCTGTCTCTTTACGCAGAGGGTGTGGAGAGAGATGCGTTGGTATCTGTCCCGGTTCACCCAAACATTTCGGTAACACAGGACACTGTGCTATACAGACTGTTCCCCGGGATGCACACACAGACAGATCTCACCTGCAGCTGGAAGGCCAGCAACTCAGCGAAGGAGGCCCTCTGGTCCGCCTGAAACATGCTGGTCTTCCAGCTGAAGGAGTTGTCCACAACTTAGTGTTGCCACCTGGCACACTCCAAGGTGCAGGAGTAAATGCTGCGGGACGCACTGAGGCGAGGTGCGACCTACGCAAAGGCTCTATGGGGAAAGGCCACTGTTTAGAGCCCTCCCGCCGTTGTATACAGAGGGGCTGGAATCAAAGAAAAACCCCCTCGGGTGGAATGTAAAGTGATAAATGAACGTAATGAAATATACTATATCTGTAACCGGAAACGACTGTAATGCAATGAGGCACCTTAGGGTGCCATGAAATGTATGTACAATGTATGATGTGTAACTGTTGATTGTACCGGGATCATTGATTTGTACTGTATGTACCGTTGTAAATTGTATGGCCTATATTGTATTGTTTGAAGCATGACTTGAATTGCATTGTATATATCCTTTACAAATTTTATGAATAAAGTTTATTTTGAAATATAAAAAAAATTTGCACATAAATAACGGTGATGCTATTAGCCTCACTGTTATTCTGACAGCAAAATCTGGGCCATTAAGTGGTTTTCCCCACCACTGTCATATCATGGACCTGGTTCTGAAAGCACTTCAGTGCCCAGCAACAAGGAATCTTACAACACCAGGTTATAGTCCAACAGTTTTATTTGAAAATCACAAGCTTTCGGAGGCTTTCTCCTTCGTCAGGTGAGTGTCAGTGAGACACTCACCTGACGAAGGAGAAAGCCTCCGAAAGCTTGTGATTTTCAAATAAAACTGTTGGACTATAACCTGGTGTTGTAAGATTCCTTACATTTGTACACCCCAGTCCATCACCGGCATCTCCACATCACAGCAACAAGGAAGCTGCAGATCAAAAGAACAAAGCAGCAGGTAGTGATTGAGATACATTAAAACAATTAGGAAGACTGTACCTTAACCCAAGTAACTAAACATTCTTCCTCACTTGTTCAACATCCATACAAAAATGAGTTATGCCAAAACAGTACAGAACACAAATACTAAAAGCAACTTGGAGTATGCAATTCCAAACCACTCATCAGCTTGGGTTGTCAGATCAAGATGACAATGCTTCATAAAATGCACGAGTATAACTAAGCTTTAATCTTTTTCTGGTGGGTCATAACCAGTTGAAGAAAAGCAGGCACATCCTACTGATAACAAGGAGGATGGATCACTCTCGTCTATTCACCATTTGCCCTGTTTCTGTCCTTTTCTCTTTTATGTTTGTCTTGTATTATCTTCTGATTGATTTTGTTTTTGCCTCTTTGTTCTTTACCTTTCTATTTCTCTTTTCATTTCTATTTTATTTCATATATTGTTTAAAAATAGGCTAGTAATTTAAAAATGTTAATCCTACTACAACTGAGAAAGGAAAAGAAGATACTATTCTCTTGGAATATTTGTAGACATGCAAGAGAAATCTTCAGCTATAACTGGTCAGAGTCAAACAGGTTAGGGGGCACCAGGTGTCGCAATGGGTCAAAAATGCTGGCCTTTCATCGCTGGGAATCTTGGCTCCTGTCCAAGTATGAACAAGTCTCCTTTCTTCACTGGCTGTCAGGTTCTGAACAAATATTTGGGCAGCCTCAAGCAAGTTCATTGTGATCATAGGCTAATAGCACAAAGCTGCCCATAGTTCAAGACTAATTGGCAACCACAATAAGACAGGCCACAAGATGGCTGGGATGTGAAATTAAATAAAATCAAAATATTCATACTGGTGAAGTAGAGAGTGACACATAGAATGTACAGCACAGAATCAGGCCATTCAACCCAACAGGTCCATGCCAGTGTTTATGTTCCACACGAGCCTCCTCCCTCCCGACTTCATCTAACCCTATCAGCATATCCTTCTATTCCTTGCTCCCTCATGTGTTTATCGAGCTTCCCCTTAAAGCATCTATGCTAGTCGCCTCAGCTGCTCCTTGTGGTAGTGAGTTCCACATTCTAACCACTCTCTGGGTAAAAAAAGTTTCTCCTGAATTCCCTATTGGACTTATTGGTGACTATCTTATATTTATGGCCCCTATCAGGTCACCCCTCAGTCTTCTCCTTTCTAGAGAAAAGAGCCCCAGCCTGTTCAATCTTTCCTGACAGGTATAACACTCAGTTCTGGTATTATCCTAGTAAATCTTTTTTGCACCTTCTCCAGTACTTCTATATCCTTTTTATAAGATGGAGACCAGAACTGTTCACAATACACTAAGTGAGGTCTAACCAAGGTTCTATACAAGTTTAACATAACTGTTCTACTTTTCAATTCTATCCCTCTGGAAATGAACCCCAGTGCTTGGTTTTTTTTTAAAATGGCCTTATTAACCTGCGTCGCTACTTTTAGTGATTTTTGTATCTGTACCCCCAGATCCCTCTGCACCTCTACTCCACTTAGACTCTTAATATCAAAGCAGTATATGTCCCCCTTATTCTTCCTATCAAAATGTAATACCTCACACTTATCTATATTGAAATTCATTTGCCAATTACACGCCCATTCTGCAAATTTATTAATGTCCTCCTGTATTCGGTCGCAGTCCTCCTGGGTATTAACTATACCCCCCAATTTGGTGTTGTCTGCAAATTTTGAAATTGTGCTTCTGATTCCTAAGTCCAAATCATTTATGTAAATGATGCCAGCACCAATCCTTGTGGAACACCACTTGCCACAATTTGCCAGTCTAAGCAGCTACCTTTAACCCATACTCTCTCTTTTCTGTTTTATAGCCAGCTTGTTATCCATTCTGCTACTTGTCCCGACTCCAAATGCTCTGACCTTAGTCATGAGTCTTCTACGTGGCACCTTATCAAAGGCCTTTTGAATATCTAAATATATTACATCTACTGCAATACCCTTGTCCACCCTTTCCGTTACTTCAAGAATTCAAAAGGTTGGCCAAGCATGACATTCCCTTTTGAAATCCGTGCTGACTATTCTTAATTATATTTTCGGTTTCTAGATTTTTTTTTTAGTACATCTTTGAGTAAGGATTCCATTATCTTTCCCACCACCAACATTAAGTTAATTGGTCTGTAGTTCCCTGGTCTCGTTCTATCTCCCCTTTTAAATACAGGAATCACATTAGCTGTCCGCCAGTCCTTCTCTAATAAATGTTTATATATATGTAATAGTGCCTCTGCTATCTCTTCCCTAACTTCTTTTAATATGCGCAGATGCAATCCATCCGGACCAGAGATTTTATGCTCTCTAAGTTTGATTAGTTTATCAATTATCTCCCCCCTTTCTATCTTAAATATCTTTATATCTTTTTTGATCTTTTCTTCTAATGTCATGCCCACCATGTTAGTCTCCCTGGTAACAACATATGAAGTATTATCAAGTATAAGTTTGAAAAATACACCATGTCCAATTTTTTTTTAAAATTCAACTTTTAAAATCTCATCACAAGCTGGCCTGCCTCTGGATCAGGACTGCTAACCACTGCATTTCTGAGGCTAGATAGTGAAACATGATACTTTGCCATTTAGCCTTGGTTTCCTGCTGTTCATTGCTTTCAGTGGCATAGCTAAGTCTAAACAACTAAGTACAGTGCAATGTTTCAATGCCAAAGCTCAGAAGCATTGTGAAGTTCATGGCATTGATTGGGATACCAACTGCTCATGTTGCATTTTTGGAAACTGTTTTTTACTTTTTCTAAAAAAAAAATTAGATATAGGGTATATTTTTCAGACATATTCTTACAAGGTAAAACCACTCTTAGACCTTATCTTGGTTATTAACTTTGTCGAGGTTAAGTTCATGCCACCTTATTCAACATCTGACCTATCACTTAGTTATGAATTAATTTTGTCTAAGGAAAATGTTGGGTAATAAACTATTCTATAAAATATCTGGGAAAGTTGTTAATACTGTAATTTAATCTGCTGAGCTCTGATTATTACACAAACAAATTGTTCTTTTTTGTAATGACACCCAATGTAATGATAACTCACTTAGTTGAGGAGCTATAACCCTTTTTTCCCCTAAATACCTATTTTCTATACTGTACTTTATTCCATCAGTTTAAAAATACCAAAAATTAAAGTTAATGAATTAATGAAAAAAAATTATTTTCAGCATCTGGAATTTTTGTTTTACTGAATTCTGAAAATCAATGTTTGGAAAGTCAGTGTTAACTGAAGGTTATTGCTACCAGGTGCTTATATGCAGCCAATTATACTTCCGTAGGTAGATACGAACAAGATGTACCAGGAATCCAGCTGAGAAAATTCTACCAAACAATTTAGGAAAAAAATTAGGAAAATCGCAAGCAGATTTAAGTTGTCAATGTAGATACTATTATTGCAGGAAATTAGCTAGTAAACAGATTCCTTATATACTCAAACAAAAAATGCATTAAATTATGTAAATAGAGGCTTTTGCATGTATGTTGCTAGGGGTAACAGGCTGTGCAAGGATTGTGGTTATGGATATAACCTGTTATGGATACAACAATTCCAAACCTTTGGGTGACCAAAGAAAAAAATTGCTAAAGATTTTTTGACAAGATCAGCCATCTACTTATTTAAACTGACCGATATATAATTAGCAAAAATGCACACCGTGATTATTTATTAAATGTGGTTTGTGGAAGAAAACTATACTGAATAGGATAGAATACTGGGTAAATAAATCAAAGTTTTAAAAAAATGTTAGATTATTCCAATTACATATTCTGAAATGCTGAAGCGCCAGCACTGAGTTGTTGTCGTGTGGAAAGATCCAAGCACCTTTCCTCAGCACATACCTTCTGATGGCTGGTGACTTCGTCCTTGCTTCTGCCCAGCTCGCTTGCAAGTTTGCCGTTTTCCTCATGTAGTGCTGCCAGCTGCTGGGACTTCTGGGCTGCTGCCAGCTTCAGCTCTTCTCTGCAAAGGCAAAATGAGTGCAAGGTTACTATAGTAACCACTGATGAGAGTCAAGTGAAGAAGCAGTGGGAGAGGCTCTGCATCATACCTTTAAAATGTTTCTAGGTCACGTATGCTAATCTGATGCGAAATGTGCAAAATAATCTTATGGGTACAGATATAAACCTTCCACTTCAAAAATAAACCAGCGGCTTCACAGCTGCAAAACTTGTGTCGAGGGAGTTACCATGAGATCTTAAACAATGACAGGAGCAGAAATATTTTTATAATTATTTAGTAAGCTTTCACACGTTCATTGCTACTAACAAACTGATCCATCTATTACACAGCTACAGCTAAAAGCGAGTATATTAGCTACAGAGTTTAGTGGCATCAATTTCACTGATGGTGTTTACTACAGTAAAAAGTAAAAAGCCCTACATCTACATTACAATACTGAATAGCTTTGAAAAGCAGTACTGCATGAATAATTTGGCTTATCATAGTTGCTTTCCATTTTAATGACCTAATGTACAAATTCTACATTTTAAAATGGGCTACCTAGTGACCTAAACCATTTAAAAATACAATTTTCTCCCAGTGGTGCAAGTAGATTCATATACTGAATCACTATAACACAGAATGGTACGGGATAATGAGGCTCTGACCCACAGTTCCTCACATGGTAAATTCTTGACCTCAGTCAGGGCTGTCTGAAGAGGTGGGACAAGTGAAGAAAAGGTTTCTTGCAGAGGATGGGTGGAGAGGAGGGAGGAAATGGAACAGTGAGAAGACAAATCAACTCAGGCCACCTATGAGCTAGTTGAAAACAGCACTGGCAGAAAACCTGGAACTATTCAGCAATGGTGAATGGTGCAGGCTGAAAAACAGTGCAGAAAAAAAAACGCAACAGGGGGAGAATCAAATTTCCCACGCTGAAGGACAGTGAACAAGATTCAGCATCATTAAAAGGAAAAACTGCAAATCTGAAATTAGAAACAAAAAAAATGCTGGTAATGCACCGCAGGTCAGTCAGTATCTGTAAAGATAAAAAAAAAAGGTTCTGATGTTTCAGGTATGTGGCCTTTATCAGAACTGAAGATAAAAATCAAACATTTTAATAAGATTAGAAAGGATAAAGTAAGGGCGGGGAGGGGAAGAGAATCAGCAGACATACCAATCACAGTGAGGGAGTTAATGGGTTAAATGGCCTACCAAGAGTAGTAAGCCTGAGGATTGGGAGAGTTTTGGAAACCAGCAAAGGATGATTAAAAAATTGATAAAGAGGTAGAAAATAGAATGACAGTAAACTAGCAAGAAATACAAAAACAGATTGTAAGAGCTTCTATAAGTACTTCTGACATTAACAGTTTGCCAGAAAAATAGACACTAGAGCCAAGCAATTTAGTCATCAGCACGTAAAAGTTACCAGAGTTCATGACTTTGTAGGCTGGGCCTTTCAGGTGGTAGTGGTCAGATTAATGCTTTAGGCCATGGGCACAAGACCTGCAGGGTGGCTTGTTTCCCCTCACAAAGTTAGGTAGATCCTGGTGATTTTCTGGGGAGCGGGCTCCAAATAGCACTTGTCACATAAAGTAAATGTATTGTGAGAATAGGGAAGGCCACGAGAATGAAAGACTGAAAAGTCCTGCTCAGAATGAATGTTGGATTGTGGTTTGTTTTTGAATGGCTTGTGTTTTGTCAAGTTAAGAAAGCAGAAATGTAGGAGAGGACGATGTTAAGCAACAGGTTGTAAAATGCGAGTAAGTTGTGAGAAATGTGTGTATGAATGTTGGTTTCACTGTATGGATGGTGAACTTCATGTCTGGCACTGCCTGATAAGTCATGCAAGAAGAGTGAATGGTGTGTGTGTTTTGTATTTGCATAGGAGGAATCAGCACGAGGCAGCTCTGTAAGGGTATGGATTTTGGAGGACACTTTTGGAGCATTGCACTGCCTGGTTGTCAGGGTGGCCGAGTGGTCCAAGGCGCCAGACTCAAGGACTGCTTATCCTTACCTTACCAAAGGTTGGTGAATTCTGGTCCCTTTCTAGGAGCGTGGGTTGGAATCCCACTTCTGACTTTAGCTTTTTATCCACGCAAATGCAGTCAGCGTCAAAAAGCCTGCTCAACTCTGCTTCAATTTACATGTGACCGCTTCAAGTACCTCAACAGTATTGCCGTTTGCCGACAAAAACGAGTTAGATCAACACTTGAATGGAAAAAAAACAAGGGAATGGGACTAATTGGACAGCTCTTTCAAAGAGCCGGCAAAGGCACGATGGACTGAACAGCCTCCTCTTGTGCTGTACCAACTGTGATACTATGTAAAAAGGAGCAGAGTAGTGAAAGCAAACGTGGGTCTCTTCAAGGCAGAGACAGGAGAAATTATAATGGGGAATAAGGAAGTGGCAAAGATGTTAAACAAATATTTTGTATCTGTCTTCACAGTAGAAGACACAAAAAACACACCAGAAATAGTGGGGCACCAAGGGTCTAATGAGAGTGAGGAACTTGAAGTAGTACTTTTAGTAAAGAAAAAGTACTGGAGAAATGAATGGGACTAAAAACCGACAAATCCCCTGGACCAGATGGCCTACATCCTTGGACTCTAAAAGAGGTGGCTGCAGAGATAGTGGATGCATTGGTTGTGATCTTCCAAAATTCCCTAGATTCCAGAACGGTCCCAGTGGATTGGAAGATAGCAAATGTAACACCGCTATTCAAGAAAGGAGGGAGAGAGTAAACAGGCAATTACAGGCCAGTTAGCAGATCAGTCGTCGGGAAAATGCTGGGATCCATTATTAAGGGCGTGGTAACAGGGCACTTAGAAAATCATAATATGATTAGGCAGAGTCAACATGGTTTTATGAAAGGGAAATCGTGTTTGACAAATCTACTGGAGTGTTTTGAGGATGTAACTGGCAGGGTAGATAAAGGGGAACCAATGGATATTTGGATTTTCAAAAGGTATTCGATAAGGTGCCACACAAGAGGTTGTTACACAAGATAAGGGCTGATGAGGTTGGGGGTAACATATTATCATGGATAGAGGATTGGTTAACGGACGGAAAACAAAGAGTAGGAATAAACGGGTCATTCTCAGGTTGGCAGGCTGTAACTCGTGGGGTGCCGCAAGGATCAATGCCGGGGCCTCAGCTATTTACAATCTATATTGATAACTTAGATGAAGGGACTGAGTGTAATGTAACTAAGTTTGCTGACGATACAAAGCTAGGTGGGAAAGTAAGCTGTGAGGAGGACGTAAAAAGTCTGCAAAGGAATATAGACAGATTAAGTGAGTGGGCAGGTGGAAGATGGAATATGATGTGGGGAAATGTGAGGTTATTCACTTTGGTAGGAAGAATAGAAAAACTAATTATTTTTTAAATGGTGAGAAACTATTAAACGTTGGTGTTCAGACGGATTTGGGTGTCCTTGTACACAAAACACAAAGTTAAAACGCAGGTACAGCAATCAATTAGGAAGGCAAATGGTATGCTGGCTGAGCTGCTGTTCAAAGAAGAAGCAGAGTCTGGAGATTACCCTGGTGAGGGATGGAGGTGCAGATGGACTGGACATCTATGCTGAAAAAATGATAGATACCAGAGAAATTAAAATTATTGGGACAGAAATTGCTGCAATGGCACGTTTGGCAGAGAACGACGTTAATTGGACTTTTATGCTCACCATGGACATTGCACTATATTTGTGCCGCAAATTGCTGGAACATCAATACGATAACGGAGTAGTGATGTTAATGTTGTATCTGGGCCCTCATGAACGTCGTGCCCAATGCAAGGAAAGGAGAGAGAACGAAACAGAACGAAAGACAGAAATAGGGTGAATTAGAGTAAAACAAAAGAGAGACAGAAAGAGGAATAGAGGGAAAAAAAGAGTGGATTAAGAGAAAGAAAAAAAAACAGAAAGTAAAAGAAAGAATCTTTTTTAAAAGAACTAGCAGAAGAGGAAATTGTAACCCAATTGTGTTTGGGGATTACTGTATTGGTCCTTAAGAAGTGAATGTAAATGGCAGGGTAAGTGCATGAAAGGCACAAACATTCTTGACCCATGAAGTATGGAACCAACGACCCCGTCCATCATGATCAGCAGCAGTGGAACACCCAGTGGGTATGCCATTGCACTGCTTTCATAGGAACGTAGGAATTGCTGGACAAAAAAAAGACCAAGGTCCATTTAGTTCGCCTTCTACCATACTGGTAGTCGTATGATACAATGATAATAGACTTGTTGACCAATCATAGCAATTAATCTCTATCAATTAGACGACAACAGACCCAAAAATGACAAGGAAAAACCCCAGTGGTGGAAAGCTTTGGGAACCATATCAAAAGTCACCTTTTTCCTCCCAAGCATGCTACACTTACCACATCCTGCCTCAAATTACTCATATACTATATCCCAAAATGTTATTTTCTGAAAGAAATCTATCCAATTTGTAGTTGAATGAGTAACCATCTTCTCAGTGTCGAAACACCTTTGTGTCCTGAAAATTATTGCCTTCCGACATTAACAGGATTGTGGATGGTAAAACTGGCACAAAAAGACTGCCAAGACAGATAAAAATAAAAACCCTCTAGGAACACTTCATTACCTGCTGGAGTGAGACTCCGCAGCATCACTGGCCCCTTTATAGGCCTCCATGTGAGGACCATAAATCACGCCATTACCAGGGTCCTCTACCACATTAATTACCAGCCCTAAATGGCTGCAGCAGGAATAATTTGTAACGATGCCATAAATCCAGCAATTTCAGGATTGTCAGTAAGTTCAATGGGAAGCCTCACGACGAGAACAAACTTTTATCGGCTTTGGTGAGGCTAACAGCTGAGCGGTGCAAATTGTCCAACAATCTGCAAAGGATCAGAACTTATGGCGTATCTCTTTTACTCAGCAAATTACTGGATTTCTTACAAATTAGTAATGGCGAGTGACATTAATGCATCATTCTAATGAAGCGACTGCCCAGCAATTTCTGGCCCACTAAAGTGGCAGAGGGCACCAAGATTGTTGTATCTTTTGATTTTCTCCCCTCCTCTTTTTTCTGTCTTTTTTTCCCAATCGTACCAGTTTATCTTTCTGTAATCTTTTCTGATATAGAGTAAACACCCGAAACATCAGAACTTGTGTGTTCTTTTGACTGCTGCTGACTAACCTGCTGTGTATTTCCAGCATTTTCTGTTTTTATTTAGGATGCAGTATTATGACTGTTCCAACTTTTGTAAGATTATACAGTTTTTAGTGTTTAAGTACTATTTATTTGTTTTTCTTTCAATGATTGGGCAATTAAAATGACTTGAGAAACATTTTTAATTTTATATGTTAACACATATTGCAGATTCCGAGCCTCAATGTAAAGCAATTAATCATGTAATAGTTCAAGAAAATTTCATCCTTTATAAACAGGAATATTCATGACAGATTACATACTTCAGTTTTTTGAAATTGTTTGGTTTTGTTACAAGCAATAACATCTACTACACCGAGTCTACAGCACAGAAACAGGCTATCCGGCCCAATTGGTCTATGCCAGCGTTTATGCTCCTCCATATGAGTCTCTTCCCACCCCTCTTCATCTAACCCTATCAGCATACCCTTCCATTCATTTCTCCCTCATGTGCTTATCTAGCTTCCCTTTAAATGCATCTATGCTAATTGCCACAACTACTCCTTGTGGTAGCGCGTTCCACATTCCAACCACTCTTTGGGTGAAGATGTTTCTCCTGAATTCCCTATTGGATATATTAGTGATTATCTTATATTTATGACCTCCAGTGTTGGACTCCCCCACAAGTGGAAACATTTTCTCTACGTCTACCCATCAAACCCCTTCATTATCATAAAGGCCTCTATCAGCTCACCCCTAAGCCTTCTCTTTTCGAGAGAAAAGAGCCCCAGCCTGTTCAGCATTTCCTAAGAAGTGTATCCTCTCAGTTCTGGTATCATCCTTGTGAATCTTTTTTGCACCTTCTCCATTGCGTCTATATCCTTTTTAAAATATGGCGACCAGAAGTGTGGTCTAACCAAGGTTCTATACAAGTTTAACATAACGTCTCTGCTTTTCAATTCTATGCATTTAGGAATGAACCCCAGTGCTTGGTTTGCCTTTTTTATGGCCTTATTAATCTGCGTCGCTACTTTTAGTGACTTGTGTATCTGTATCCCCAGATCCCACTGCTCCTCTATCCCATTTAGACTCTATTATCCAAGCAGTATGTGGCCTCCTTATTCTTCCTACCCAATTGCACCACCTCACATTTATCTATATTGAAATTCATTTGCCAATTACACGCCCATTCTGCAAGTTTATTAATGTCTTTTTGCATTTTGACATTCTTCCTCTGTATTAACTACAGCCCCCAATTTGGTGTTGTCCGCAAATTCTGAAATTGTGCTTCCGATTCCCGAGTCCAAATCGTTATTGTAAATTGTGAACAACAGTGGTCCCAGCACCAATCCCTGTGGAACATCACTTCCCACCTTTACCAGTCTGATTAACTACCCTTAACCCCTACTCTCTGTTTTCTGTTTTGTAGCCAGCTTGCTATCCACTCTGCTACCTGTCCCGATTCCACATGCTCTAGATCTTAGTCATGAGTCTACAATGTGATACCTTATCGAAGGCCTTTTGAAAAGCCAAATAGATTACATCTATTGCATTACCCTATGTCTACTCTTTGTTACTTCTTAAAAGGATTCAATAAGGTTGGTCAAGCATGACTTTCTCTGCTGAAATTTGTGCCATCTACTCTATTATATTTTTGTTTTCTAGATGTTTTTCTATTACATCTTTGAGTGAAGATTCCATTATCTTTCCTACCACTGACGTTAAGCTATCTGGTCTATAGTTCCCTGGACTTGTTCTATCTCCCTTTTTAAATATAGGAATCACATTAGCTGTCCGCCAATCCTCTAGCACTAATCCCTTTTCTAATGAATTTTTCTATTTATGTAATAGTGCCTCTGCTATCTCTTCCCTCTCTTTTAATATGCGTGGATGCAATCCATCTGGACCAGGAGTTTTATCCTCTTTACGCTTGATTAGTTTATCAATTCTAACACCCCTTTTCTATTTTAAATGTTTTATATCTTTTTTTTATTTCTTCTTCTAATGTCATGCCCATCTTGTTAGTCTCCCTGGTAAATACTGAGGCAAATTGAATTGAAAGAAAATATCCAGTTAATTTTTTTAAAATCTGAATATTAAAAGGTTGTAATTTTTAAACAAGAAACCCAATAGACGTTATTAGTTTTGAAAGAACTGAAAAAAAATCCAACAGTTTAATTATAAAACTAAAATCTTGTTTGCATTTTTGCTTTCTTCAATGCAATATTTTTCCAATGGGAAGATGATACTGCTTAGGATGCAATAGTCTGGAGACTGGTGTTTGATGAAATCTTGTGGTGGGATGCAAGTTCATGCTCATCATGCTCCATTTGGGGAGCTCCAGATTTTGTGTGGGCTGTCAGGAAGAGGCATCAAGTGGAGGCGATATGCCACTGGGCAGGGTGGGGGGGTTGCGAGGGAGGAAAAATATCAAGTAGGTTAGTCCACCCAGATTGCTAACATGCACCTCTTAGCAAAAGTAGACTGCAGTGTGGACATAGGTCTGGAAGGTGTCTGGAAGGTGGCATCTGCACAGGATAGGGGTAACCTCAAAAAAGGACAATAATTTTTTTTTTTAATGGGAAAAAATATGAATACAAGAATGGGATAAAAAGGATGCACTGATCTGGTATGAATCATTAGGTTTCAAGAAAATGAAAACAAGTGTCAAATCATTACCATGAAAGTTGAATTCATATATAAAGCAACTTGTACTTATATCACGCTGTTAATGTCGAAAAATGTTCTGAAGCACTTGAGGTGCGAGAAAAAAATGATTCTGAGCCAAAAGAGGAGATATTAAGGGAGGTGACTGAAAGCTTAAGCACAGAGGTGGGTTTTAAGGCGGCACTTAAATGACGCGTGGGAGGCAGTAGGGTTGCCAACTCCGGTTGGACGTATTCCTGGAGGTTGATGATTTAACAGTGTTTATCTTCATTCACAACAATCCCGACAATGAATTAGCCCATGCCAGCCTGCAGCAGGACCTGGCTAACATAAGGGATTGGGCTAATAAGTAGCAAGCCACATTAGTGCCAGGGTAATGATCTCCTTGAACTAGAGAAACTCCAGCTGTCTCCCCATGACCTTAAACGGTACCACTATAGCAGAGTTGCCCACCATCAACATCTTGAATTCCCTATCTAACCGCATTGTGTGAGTTCTATCATCACAAGGTGCAGCGCTTCATGGAGAAGGCCCACCACCTTCTCAAGACAAATAGGAATGGGCAATAAATGCATCCTTGCCAACATCGTCCACATCCCGAGAATAATAAAAAAAAAGTTTGTTTCTTTTGTACTAGCAGGTTTCTTGTGCTCTTGTTTACTGAGTACTTCAGCCAAAGGGTCAATCACAGTGCTAAAAAAGTGACATCAACAATAGCGCTGTACTTGCATAAAAGAAGTAGTTTAAATGCCAAATGATCAGGGACCAATGAGTAGCGGCTACCAAACAGTCACTTTGTTATCAGGGACCAATATACAACAATTATCATAGATGAGATTTTTCAGTCACATTGTTGTCACAGATCAGTCACAGCGCTCACAAAACAAAAATGACATGAACAATGGTACTTAATATATCGAAATGTAAAGAGACAGTTAAAATGCCAAATGATCTGGGATCCATGACAAATTAGAATTTTCAGACACAATGTTCTCTCTGAACCAATCACTCACTTTTAAAAATAGACAGGCAGTGACAGCAGTGCTACTTATGACATCATGGGTAAAGCCCTCAATTTGTGATCAGTCACTGCCGGATAACAGGAATTTGCTCTGCATTATGTTCAAGTAAATATGTTCAAAATATCTTTCGACCCCCATGGTACACATTGCATCTTTTCTGGGGAAATAATGATTTTAGCCTCAAGAACTACCAGGCTGTAGCTGCTGTAGTCAAACAGGAAGCACAAATCCTACTGGTGACCTGTGTATAACTAGGTCAATAATTAGCTCATGTTAAGATGTGTAAAATGGGGTCATAAATTAAAGGGATCATGCAATTTTACTGCAGAAATAGAGATTAATCATTTTTCAAATTGTGAAACAAAAATAAAAGGCACTGTGAAGTTTATGCTCACAAGTTTTTAAATTTGTGACTCACTTTTTAAAGGTTTATATTTCAAAATAATAAGAAAAAACAAAAAGCCTATTCGATATTACATCAAGAAATCTTCCTCAAAATATATGCAAAAACCTTTCACATCAAGTCAATAAATTGCAAAAGATAGACAACAAATAACTTCCCCGCACCAGAAGATATGGATAGTGGGCATTTCTTAGGAAAGAAAAACATGTACGATCTGAATCAAGATTTCAAAGTTGATCATTTAAAATTCCCAGTTATTCACAAATACCAATTTATTTTTATTTTGACATCACTAAAAGATCAGATTGATCCGCGCGTGTGCATATGCATGAGATATGGCATTGTTAAATCTTCTACATAACCTATTGATATTCAGCTGTTCCTAACAGTGCCCAAGAAAAATGCCATGTAGTTGACAGTGGCTGCAGCTTTCTTAGGAAATAGAATGGCGTATGACGTCTCCTATGATAGCTAACTTGTCATCCAACTTTGCGCAATTTTTTTTGAAGGAAGTCCTCAGTTTCATGTCAATAATGTCCACATTTGCAGGAATCAAATAGGACACAAAATAACGTGTGCCTTTTGTTGCTGCATGGTCAATACATAGCAGAGGTTGGTAGCCCTGACCTCTGTGATTCAACAGGATACCTGGTATAAGTATACATTTGACAAAATATTGAATTGATCAAGTTACGTTCCAATTTCTCTGCCAAAAAGACGACTCTTCCTCCAAATACATTGCAATCCACTATGCTCAATTCTGATGTTCAAATCCAAATCACTATAAACAGATTAACAAACAGCAACAAAACAGAGGTGAAGAACTTTA
The DNA here is from genome assembly GCF_035084215.1 of Heptranchias perlo. NCBI lineage: Eukaryota > Metazoa > Chordata > Chondrichthyes > Hexanchiformes > Hexanchidae > Heptranchias > Heptranchias perlo. The sequence goes on along the minus strand of NC_090349.1, from coordinate 25,079,932 downwards.
TTTTTACATCTAGTTATGTCAATTTAGTAAATAATTCACGGGTCTCAACCTGAAGAAAACTGTGGCAGTGGTGGGGGGGGGGGGGGGGGTGCAGGGAGCTTTGCATCAGATGCAGTCCATCTTAAAAAAAATGTTCCCACAAAGTTTTCCTGTAGTTTGAATGGTAAAGTACAATATATGTTTCAGGTATGTGGCTTACACAAACCTTTTTCCCTGTTGGCCACCTAGATTAGAAAAGTCAATGTAGAGCCCTGTGGTTACAGCACTTGCAATCACTAAAAAGAAATATATCTCATAAAATAAAATCTTGCTTAAGGTCACATCTAAATAGCACAGTTAATGCACAAGACCAGCAAAATTAGTTTTAAAGCACCTACATGCAGACCAAATATAAATATTTATTTCTAAACTGTGATACCATTATTTGGAGATCAAGGTTTGGCAGTTATAACAGAGTATTCCGAAAAACCTATAGTTTACAATTTTTGGAAATTTATAACGGATAGCCTAAGTTTAATCAAATGCTGAAATCCTCATCCATGCCTTTGTCACCTCCAGCCTCAACTATTCCAATGCTCTACAGGTTGGCCTCCCATCCTCCATAAACTTTAGCTCATCCAAAACTCTGTTGCCCGTATCCTATCCCACACCAAATCCCATTCACCCACCACCCATGTTGTTGCTGATTTACACTGGCTTCAAGTCCCCACAACGTCTCTAACTTAAAATATTCTTCCTCATGTTTAAATCCCGTCATGGTCTCATCCCTCTCTATCCCATGAACTTTCTGTTCCTTCGATTCTGACTTGTGCATCAGCCCCCACACCCCTTTGTCACACCAATGGCGAATGAGCCTTCAGCAACCTAGGCCCCATGCACTTGAATTCCCAGTTTATGCCCCCTTGCCTCCCGTTTCTACTTTAAGATCCTCCTTAAAATCTCTTTGACCCCTTCTAATATCTCCTTCTTTGGCTCATTTATTTCTGATTACACCTCTGTGAAGCACTTTCCTACATTAAAGGCATTCTATAAATGCAAGTTGTTGTTGATATTTAAATGTGGATGATTGGAAGATAACAAAATACAGTACTAGTGGCAATAGATAAATTAAACACTAGACCCCCATGCATAATGCAATCAGATAAAGAGAAGATTCAAGTCCTAATACAACTTTGTTTCTCAAACCCATTTAATAATATATTTGTTCACAACCTTAAAGCAACAAATTTGGCTAAATATCAGCAATACAACAACATGTTATTTCATTTAACAGAGAGTTACTTTTTTTATTATGAACATGGGAAGAAACTTATAGGATAGTTTTAGAAAAAACTGCTACTCTTTAATATAGGCAAAAGGGTCTGAGAGATTAAAGGGGAACCAACTAAAATCAGCTGGAACAATTCCAGTTATCAGCTGTACCTGCTTTTAAAGCCATCAAGCAACTAAATTTCACCTGAATCAGAAAACTAAATTGTAAACCTGGAATTTTTTTTTAAAAAAAGAATGAAAAATGTAATTTAATGACATGAACATTCAAAACCAGATGACACTAATAATAACACGCGGCAACAGGACATTAGATTTTGTTACAGTTCAGGATAAAATGAAGCTTGAAAAGAAAATGCTTAATATTTGAGATTTAATGATTACAAATATTTAGCATTTGTAACAGATTATGACAATATCTTTTCACATCTTTTAAGCTACAACAGAATGCCGAGAATAACATTCAAATTAGTAATTATTGAAGAACTGTAGTTGAACTTACTTTTTCAAAAAATAAGTTTATACAACATCAAAATAATACAACTTTCATTTCATTTCAATTAACAGGCATTAATAGACTCAATGTATAATATGGCCTTAAGCACACTACCTAGTTCACTAAGTATCACTGCTTAATAATTCAAATAGCACAAAGATTAGAAACCAACAATAAAACCAGCATGCACATTTGTGAAAGCAACTCAGTGCCTGATAAGTTGTTAACAAACTTTGGTTAAAATCTAATCAAACATCTTCAATTTACTAAGTCAGAGGTAGGCCACAATTTATGGATGTATGAACACACACATGCACACACATCTCCCGGCATGCCCATTTGTGAAGAGATTTGGTGCCTGATGATTGAAGCCACTTATGAAACTTTGTATTGTAAAAATTGAGGTGCTACATCAGTGTTCATGGACACAAACGTGCGCATACATGCACATACAGGTGCCAGCATGCCCATTGTTGAAACCCAGTATTTGATGCAAAGTCATCACCCATGAAGTGTAGATAAAACCTGATGAAGTGTGTTTAAAATCTGATGAAGCGTTTTAAACTTATTCTGATGAGCAGAAATTGTCCACAGGCGGCAGATGGACAGTACCATACCATGAATCACCCCGCTTCTGCAGCGTGGGGGGAGAATCAAAAAGGGTCAGCTATAGTAATTGATATCCAATTCTGATGAAATCTCAGCTTATATAGTGCTAAAGTACTTAGCGAATGGTTATAAAATAATAGTATATGTTCAGAATTCAATGTGAATTTACAAAACCAGTCTCTTATCTCAAACACCTCAGCATCTTCATCATTGTTTGAAGAAAAGAATTCATGAGAAATGAAGAATGAGATATGGAGGAATTGTGTAATACCTTTTCATATTTAACTGTTGATATTGACTTCATTCATGAATTATGCAGGGCATCTTCTATTTATACTTTTTGCATTATCGTCCCTTCACCTATTTTAGTCACCCTGCATGTTGGACTGCATTATTCTGTAATCAAAAGAGCAGGAAAGTGATTGCACCAAAGCCCTGCTCAGGGTCACTCTATAGCCAACCTTTAGGGTATGTGAAAGTGGCCTGGGATGACTGTCCCATTTGCTTTCCTATCCCCCTCCCTGTAGAGTAGCACCCGTTCTCCCTATTATAGCAATGTGATTAATTGAACACTCATTGTGTAGAGGATAAAAAAAAGTTACGAATAAACAACCCACGCTTCTATGCTAACCGTGTACTGTCACTGTGCTGCTGCCATTAAGATATTTTGCTTAAAATAACAATGGTAACAATTTATTTTCATTTATCTTTGCAGATCTGGATGGACTTCGATTAAAGGGCAAAAGAATTATTCATTGTGGCGTCACAATGTCTATCATGAAGATTTTGAATTAAACCACAGTTGTAGCACTAACTGCTTTCAGCAGTGTGAGTTTAACAGAGTTTGCATACACCATAAGAATATCCTCTAGTGACTGATTCAACATCTTCAGCTGTGGCATAATGTTATTACCACACTGAAGTTAAGACATTAGCCCAGTATTGTCTTCACATCTTAACTTCTTTGTCAATGCATCACAAAGATCATCTGCTTTCCAAATAAAATGTTTCTTTCAGTAAATTAATATCACACTATGTAAAATGTAGCTATGTAAAACTTATTTTTGGCAATGACAGACCATATAATAGAGACCAAGCAGATTCCAAAATGCTAGACCTTTATTATCCATTGGTGGTGTTCATCAAAATAATGGACAATGAGGTTTTCTCTTGCATTCAGGATAAATTAGAAATAATTAGAGGATGCAACTAAACAAACATTTATAAAGTAAAGGGGTGTGATACTGGATATGGATTACTGTAATTAAATAAGGAGCTGGATTGTCATCTTTTATTTAAATGTTCTACTGTCTCACCTCTAGATGCATCCCATGCATTTTTCTATTCTTCAAAAAATTCAAGGAAAAAAAAATCTTAAAGGATCCTTCATCGAGCCCAGAAAGAAATCTCTGTGCTTGTGAGAAAGACAAAGGAATATAAACAAGTGGATTCCCTTGGAATTTATCCATTTTCTATCATTGGTGCTTGATTTCAGACCAATAGTGAGCTGACTTTTTAAAATAAACTCAAGTCTCCCCTCTCCCCAACCCCACACCCCAGCAATCTCCTTTCTCACCAGTGTACAAGTTTCGTACAGGGCTCCATGGAGAGCCTGGAACAGAGAACTGCATTTCGTCTTAAAATATTTAGGAGACAAACAGGAATACATGGGAGCAAATACGTAATATTCAAAATATTTACCCCAAGTTACCTTTTCTTTAAATATTTCTAAAATATAAGCACTATTCGCCAAAAATTATCTTTGACAGTGTTAGCATAACTGCTGAAAGCAAATCCAGATTTCATTTTTCCAAACGTAATGTATTTGCTCCTAAACTAGGAGCATTCTTTTTCATCAAAAAGTTCTCTCATCAATACTGTCAATTGTTTTTTGGTTATTGCAGAGACTTGACAATTCTGTAAAAATACACTAAAAATGCAGTTTACTTTTTTGTGTTTGGCTATATGAAAGGTGTTTGTGCTTGGGAACAGAACACGTTCCATTTCTAGCACCCAATGTCAGCATCAAGCAATTCCAGGTGAGATATATCACAGGCAGCTGCAAGAGCAAAGCTCCTTCCACTCTGCCCTAACAATGTGCTTCAACCACAACCTCTCCACTGCACCAGTTTGCATTTTTTCCACTTCTCACATCAACCATCCTTTGTCTGAATGGCCTTAGCGCCAAATTATTGACAGTTTTAGGCCCAAACCCACTAGGAACAGGATTGTGAATGCCCAAACTCATTTCACATAGGACCCTCATAGGCAGCGGGAACTTTCATCTCATTATTCTCGGTTGGATTTGAATCCTGGTCCCAGAGGTGAAAGGCCACCCACTGCACAACCCATTTTTCACAATTTACTTTTCTATTAAGTCTTTAAAAAATGTAATAAAACCAGATGTTTCTGAAATTAATAAAATTCCCTGGATGAATAAGGATTATGTGTATGAGAAGGAATAGGACTCACTCTTGTAAAACATGATGGAATTAATCACTTCAACTTTTTCCTTATTTGAGGTCACTCGCTATTTTCTTTTGTATTAAAAAAGGAATGCTGGGGATTTAGATACTATATAAATTCAATGAAAGCATTCCTTCCAGAGATCTGAACTTCTGATAATGAAAAGCATATTTGGTGAGGTGACTATCTTAACTTGAACTATACAATATGTGTACATAACATTAAAAAGAATCTCCCAGATGAATGGCCAGGTGAGGTACTGTGCCCCAGCAAGAAGTTAATGCCTTCAGGAGAGGAGAAGGGAAGAAAATTGGTGGACGAGGGTAGGAAAAATAAGTTAACCCTTGAGCTACAAACTGACTGGTTTGGCAATTTTGAGAATGCTGCTTATAAGATTATTGCATTCTGTAGTTTCAGTACAAGTAAGTGACTCAATTTTAACCGTTCAGAAGCCAAGCATCTCCCTGCAGAGGGAAAAAACACAGAAATGTACACCTCCTGGTGGTGATCAAAAAAAAATATTGTATTTTAATATTAAGGTTACAAGAAGCCTTCCATGGACTGGCGTTTAGCACAAAATAAATTCTTCAGTGTTCCACTATAGTGGTGTGTCAAGATAGAAAAGTTAATTAAGAGTAATTTTGTGCTTTAGAGTTAAAAGCTGACAATATTGTTATATAAAGAATCTATCTATCTATACAAGAATATCACAAATGCTTTGAACATTAAACGCAGTTACTCACATTTCTTTGCAAAGGCTTCCTATTCTCTTATTCTCAGAGCTGAGCTGTTGTTTGGAGTGGTTCAAATCTTCTTGGCATTTACTGTTTTGTTCCTTAAGAGCTTCCAGCTGACAAAGGAAAAAAAAAGGTCTCTTGTTCCCAGTCAAATAAAATAATTTTAGAATCTTCCAGAACAGTACAGCAAATGAAAAACAAACAAATAATTCATATCCCTGACTGTATTCTAATATCAAAGACAGCTTTTACTTCAACAGATTAGCATAAAGAAAATGGCTATTATGAAGAGAATCCATCATGCTGTGCCTCAAGCACTGCAAAAGCTTGTCTGTCAGTAAAGAAAAACAGAACTGTCCTTACCACCATTCTTTATATACAAAAAACCTCATTTTAAATGCATCTTCCAGTACTGCTTTGTGATTTACTACCAAAACCAAACAATGCTGCTTTCCAGATGTTTCCCCATCTTTGAATAAAATTACAACTGCTGCCTACCTGAATAAAGGTAGTGAATCATTCAAATGTAACAAACCCAATAAAAAGCTTCTGAGAAACACACAAGTCTACATAATTCATCTTAATTGCTGTAAGATCATTCATCGTACAACACACATTTCTAATTACCAGAATATACAGTTACTGCTCTATTTATATTCTATTTATATAGAAAATTGAACATCACCTGTTCCTTAAAAATCATACCTTAAGCTGCACAGGGAAGTAATAAGGGGAATAATTATCCTGTAAAGCTCTGATATCCATTACTGATGATATTAAGATTTTTTCTTCCTTGAAAAATTATTCTGACGGTATGATCCAATTATATGCGTGAGATAATGAACCGGAATGCTCAGTGCCATCATCTGTCAAATGCACCAGTGCTCAGTTGCATAACACAAACATTCTGATGTACAGCCCCCAACCAGCTGTCCTACTACTACAGGCTCCTGAATCTTTAGCTATAGCACTCCCAACAAATCAGCTTTTGTGCACAAGTGACATCATCTAAAGCTCTATGGCCTCACCGATTCTCATCGTTACTTTTAAGTACTCATTAAAATAAGAGGAGTTCCTGAAAACATCCTAAAAAAATTGATATTGTTTGAAAGATTTACAAAATTACCCTTATCTTCAATCAAATCCCTTATCCATGTACCTTACATATGGCATTTAGGCAAGACAGGCATAATCAATCCAGTCATGAATATAATGTAAGTACATTTAAAAACAAAACAAATCCACCTTTCTTATGCTGCATTCTGCAGCCTATTATTGGAATATTTATCCCTGATAACACACACCATCTTTTAACAGCAGAAAATTGCCTGATGGTGCTGTCAGCTTTAATCTGGTCAGAAGCCATGATCCACAGAACCCAACAACTGAAGTAAATGACATTGCTGATTTATAGAATCATAGAATCATAGAAGTTACAACATGGAAACAGGCCCTTCGGCCCAACATGTCCATGTCGCTCAGTTTATACCACTAAGCTAGTCCCAATTTCCTGCACTTGGCCCATATCCCTCTATACCCATCTTACCCATGTAACTGTCCAAATGCTTTTTAAAAGACAAAATTGTACCCGCCTCTACTACTGCCTCTGGCAGCTCGTTCCAGACACTCACCACCCTTTGAGTGAAAAAATTGCCCCTCTGGACCCTTTTGTATCTCTCCCCTCTCACCTTAAATCTATGCCCCCTCGTTATAGACTCCCCTACCTTTATGAAAAGATTTTGACTATCTACCTTATCTATTCCCCTCATTATTTTATAGACTTCTATAAGATCACCCCTTAACCTCCTACTCTCCAGGGAAAAAAGTCCCAGTCTGTCTAACCTCTCCCTATAAGTCAAACCATCAAGTCCCGGTAGCATCCTAGTAAATCTTTTCTGCACTCTTTCTAGTTTAATAATATCCTTTCTATAATAGGGTGACCAGAACTGTACACAGTACTCCAAGTGTGGCCTCACCAATGCCCTGTACAACTTCAACAAGACATCCCAACTCCTGCATTCAATGTTCTGACCAATGAAACCAAGCATGATTTGTATCCAGGAATGATGTACAATTTACAGGATTATCAAGCAGTACCTTTTAAATCTGAAATCTCCAGCAAACCAGATTACATAACATAAATAAGCAGTAAACATTTGAATTGTTTCCAGAAAAATCACATAATTAACATAAAAACCTGCAAAAATATAAAATCCAGCTATTTTTCTCTTGTTTAACTTTTAAAGGCATCTTATACAATCCGTACAACTAATTTAAACCTTTATTTTACTTAAAGATAATGGCCTAGATATTTCCAAAAACTATTCTATTGCAGATTGTTCAGGAATATACATTTGCTTTTGTGTTTTTTTTCCATGAAACGAAGGCAGGCAAAATATCTTGAGCAAACCATATAGGAAGCAGAAGTTTACCAGCTGTGCAGGAAGGTATTTTGGCCGAGACATGTGTAATAACAGATAGTTGACCACTGTCTAAAAGGATGATCATTTTAGAGAATTGGACAGGTTCTGATAAGGATGAGGCCCCTATAGTTGTGCGTGTTCAGCAATCTGTTTAATGGCCTAAGAGTACTCAACGAAGTTAAACTCAATGACCTATGGGTCACATGCTAAAACTTGATAACTTAAGTGAATTGTAGAAGTCACAAATGTGACCATATATGGGCAACAAAATACTATAAAGAGGGGAAAAAGCTCTTGCAATCTGTCACTTCTGGAGAACAGGAGACAGCATCCGAACCTAGCCAAGCATCCCAAGTGTGAGTGTGCAGTCAACTGCTTAATTATGACTTGTATTAGAATAGGTCTGATAGATAGTTAACAAAAGTCTATTAATGTAGTCTAAGTTCGCATGAACTTTTGACTAATAAAGTAATATGTTGAACTGACTTATGAATTAATTAGAACCTAAACCCATTACAGATTTTTCAGGAAATTATTGCGCAAGTGATTTATGCCTTTACTTACATCACACCAAAATTTCCTGGGGCATTTGGCCGATCTGCCGTCAACCTCGCCAAACAGTATTTAAGTTAATCATAGCCTCGCCCCCCCATAAAAATCAACGGCAATCCCGATTTTCTTGAATGGATGTCTATTTTCACGCCGCTGCCACTTAGATTGGAAAATAATGGTGCTGGTGACCTGGCAGCAGTGTGTTTTCTCCAAGAACGGTATGGAAAACAGAGAGGCATTTGTTTAACTTCATTATCGTAGAATCATAGCATGGTTACAGCACAGAAGGAGGCCATTCAGCCCATCGAGCCTGTGTCGGCTCTTTGTAAGAGCAATCCAGTTAGTCCCATTCTTCCACTCTTCCCCCGTAGCCCTGCAAATTTTTTCCCTTTGAGTATTTATCCAATTCCTTTTTGAAAACCACGATTGAATCTGTTTCCACCAACCTTTCAGGTAGCGTCTTCCAGATCACAATTACTCACTGCGTAAAAAAGTTTTTCCTCATATCGCCTTTGGTTCTTTTGCCAATCACCTTAAATCTGAGTCCTCTGGTTCTCGACCCTTCCAGCAATGGGAACAGTTTTTCTTCATTTACTTTATCTAAAGCTGTCATGATTTTGAATACCTCTATCAAATCTCCTCTCAACCTTCTCTGCTCTAAGGAGAAAACAACCCCAGCTTCTCCAGTCTATCCACATAACTGAAGTCCCTTATCCTTGTACCCATTCTAGTAAATATTTTCTGCACCATCTCTAAAGCCTTCACATCCTTCCTAAAATGTGATGCCTATAACTGGACACAATACTTCCGCTGTGGTCGAACCAGTGTTTTATAAAGGTTCAACATATCTTCCTTGCTTTGTACTCTATGCCTTTATTTATAAAGCTCAGGATCCCGTATGCTTTTTTAACCGCTTTCTCAACCTGTCCTGCCACCTTCAAAGATTTGTGCACATAACCCCCAAGTCTCTTTGTTCCTTCACCCCCTTTAGAATTGTACCATTTTTAATTTATATTGCCTCTCCTCGTTCTTCCTGCCAAAATGTATCACTTCGCTCTTCTCTGCATTAAATTTCATCTGCCATGTGTCCGCCCATTCCACCAGCATGTCTATGTCCTTTTGAAGTCTATTACTATCCCCCTCACTGTTTACTACACTTCCAAGTTTTGTGTCATCTGCAAATTTTGAAATTGTGCCCTGTATACATACCCAAATCCAAGTCATTTATATATATCAAAAAAAGCAGTGGTCCTAGCATCGATCCCGAGGGAACACCACTGTATACCATCCTCCAGTCCGAAAAACAACTGGTCACCAATCCTCTCCGTTTCCTGTCACTAAGCCAATTTCGTATCCATACAGCCACTGCCCCTTTTATTCCATGGGCTTCAATTTTGCTGACAAGCCTGTTATGTGGCACTTTATCAAACGCCTTTTGAAAGTCCGTAGACATGACATCAACCGCACTGCCCTCATCAACCCTCTCTGTTACCTCATCAAAAAACTCAATCAAGTTAGTTAAACACGATTTGCGCTTAGCAATTCAGTGCTGGCTTTCCTTTATTCATCCATACTTGTCCAAGTGACTATTAATTTTGTCCCGGATTATCGTTTCTAAAAGCTTCCCCACCATCAAGGTTAAATTGACTGGCCTGTAGTTGCCAGGTTAATCCTTACACCCTTTTTTGAACAAGCGTGTAACATTTGCAAATCTCCAGTCCTCTGGCACCACCCCCGTATCTAATTAGGTTTTACACTCGTATGAAAAGAAACATATTTGTACGTATCTCAAACACTTTCCCAAATTTTAGGATTGCCATTATATTGACTTTGTGGATATTATTTATTGTACTTAAATAAAGCCCATTGAAGATAGCCTTGAATTTGATAATGAAATTAATTAAAACACTGAAATCTCGACAAAGTTCCCAGAAATAGTCAGAATTCAATTGAACTGGACACTAACCTGAACCATGCAGCCATAAGGAAACAATACCAGCAAAAGGAAGATTTAATAAGTTTTTAATATTTTATTTGAGGAAAATAACTTGCGCATTTTTTGAGGCACTTGAAAGAATTATGGCAGATAAAGCTGCAGAGACCTAAGTCACATTAGACTAATAAACAGCCATGATCATAACTCGCCAAGTTAACGGTCATTTATCACTGAGATTACAGGATCTGAAAGGTGTTCACAGGGCAGACAACTCAGAGCTGAAATTTATGAGGCGCAATCACGTAGTATAATTAAACTGACAGCAACTTTTGACAGTTTCATTGTCTTTTTAAATGATATTCTCTGGTTTATTGCTTCATTAAATTTGCATACAGTGATTTCAAATTGTTCTATTAACATGAATCGACTTTGGAGACCAGAGGGGAGAAATGAGCACTTCGATTTGGTCACAGTTTTACATAAAAGCTATGAAGCAGATTAGATGGTTGCTAAGGCCCAGAAATGAATTTCAGTGATATTATCGAGAAAGAATTGATCCACTCACAAATACATTAATGGAGACATTAAAGGCTAAACTGCTGCAATGTGATGACTCTTTTCGGGGAAATAACTACATTTTTGTGGTTTGAAAAATTGTCATAGAAAGGTGCCCCATGTCACCACGGGATTTAAAATATCAGTATGATTCCAAATATTTCGAGGAGATCGCAGGGACAGTTTTGAAATGACGAGTGTCCAGAAATCTCAAGAGTACTTGCATTCCCAGCCAGGGTGGCGGTAACATGTGAAAACCTGCACCAAAGGGTAAAATGCCTTTTAAAAATCTTTCTGGTACCATGGGTACATATGGCAATGGTCCGTAGATTAACGTCTGTTCGGTGCAGATAGTCTCTCAAGGCTTCAAAAGTTAGAACAACATTAGGATACAATACATACCATGAGACTTGTATTTCTTTGCTTTGTAATAATTGATGTTAAAAAAAAAATCAAATTTGAGAAAGTTGTAAGATTTGGTACCATCATGGAAAGAATTGTAGCAAACATTGGCCATGTGGCTTCTGATTTGCCACCATGCTCAGTGGTGTATTCGGATTTGAAACACAGAAAAATATGGAGGATGTTATCAACTGTGAAATCAGTACACTAGACGGCAAAATTTATGGTGTATGTCGCCAATCTCGCCATTGCAGGAAAGTCTGGGCCAATATTTAGCTACCTTTGGATATTTCCACATTGTTATTCATGCTCAATCTGGGTCACACCAGAACAAAATTTGCTCCCTAGTTACATAAAAACTGACGAACTGACTCAAAGGGCTGGATTTTTAGCCAATAAGGAAAGTGAACCCAAAAATGTAGCTCAGTCATGAATATGGAGTGGTTAGAGATTTTCAGACTGGTATTTGCAAGCCTGAAGCTGCCTGTGACCGATGAAGTAACTTGGCACCAAAACAAATTCTCTCACCTGTACCACAATAGATTTATCTTAAAGTTGACATATCCAATAAAAATGTGCTCTTAACTGAACCATTCTCATCACAAATTCACCATTCCACTTTGTTAACTGATCCTAAACTGAGTACAGCATCATACCCAGGGGTGTGGTGGAGGGTATACATGGATACATAGCATATATGCTGTAAATTTATGTTGATTAGCATGTGGTCACTTCTGAGGAGGTAGCAGCAGCAGCACCATATCCTCGTCAACTAGCTGCCCAGCCCACCAAGGCTTCCAGAATCATTCCTGCCCGACACCTAAGCCCTGCTGCAACCGTTATTAAGTCCTGTTGCTGCCATGGTAAAAGCTGAAATGACCAAACAGGACCACATATGGTGGGACTGACTCAAGGAGCCACAGAGGGATTTGGGTGAAAAGTGGGAAAAGAGAGACAAGAAAACCTGGGAGTAGCAATTGTTGAGGAGGAGGGTGGGAGAAAAAGAGAGAACACAGTGCCAAAGTGGATAGCAGGTGTTGGGGTGCCCCTCAGCAACGTTAAAAAATGTCAGGTTCAACATGTACGCTGACAACAACCAGCTCTACCTCACCACCATCTCTCTCGACCCCTCCACTGCCTCTATGTTGTCAGATTCTTGTCCGACATTCAGTCCTGGATGAGCCAGAATTTCCTCCAGTTAAACAAAGGGAAGACCAAAGCCACTGTCTTCGGCCCCGGCCAAAAACTCCGTTCCCTAGCCACCGATTTCACCCACCTCTCTGGCCAATGTCTCAGGCTGAACCAGACTGCTCGCAACCTTAGCATCCTATTTGACCCTGAGCTGAGTTTCCAACCTCATATCCTCTCCATCACCAAGACTGCCTACTTTGACCTCCGTAATATTGCCTGTCTCTGCCCCTGCCTCAACCCATCTGCTGCTGAAACCCTCATTCAATACTAATGTTACCTCCAGACGTGACTATTGCAATGTTCTCTTGGCCGGCCTGACATCTTCCACCCTCCCTAAACTTGAGCTCATCCAAAACTCTGCTGCCCGTATCCTAACTCGCACCAAGTCCCGTTTACCCTTCACCTCTGTGCTTGCTTACCTACGTTGGCTCCCAGTCCATCAACACCACAAATATAAAATTCTCATCCTCATGTTCCAATCCCTCCATGGCCTCGCTCCTCCCCAGCTCTACAACACTAAGAACTCTGTGTTCCTCCAACTATGGCCTCTTGTCATCCCCCACTTCCTTCGCCCCACCACTGGTGGCCATGCCTTCAGCTGCCTAGGCCCTAAACTCTGGAATTTCCTCCCTAAATCTTTCTGCTTCTCTCTCCTCCTCTAAGATACTCCTTAAAACCAGCCTCTTTGACCAAGCTTTTGGTTACCTGATGTCTCCTTCTTTGGCTCTGTGTCAACCTTTGTCTGATTACGCTCCTGTGAAGCACCTTGGGATATTTTACTATGTTAAAGGCGCGATATAAATGCACGTTGCTGTTGTTGAACAGCATTAAATTGTCTAGCAAGTATTTTAAAGATAAATGTGACGCCGAAGTATGATGTGCCTGACAGGAAAGGCACACCATTGCACCATTTTTATTACATTAATTAAAGACATGATACGGCAATATTCAGAACAGATGCTTAATTTAATTAAAAGAAACACTAATTAGAAGACAGGTCCACTCTATTTTCACTTACCCTTGGCTGTAATTTAACATCAATTGTTTGCAATCCTTAGCATATGCCCCATTACAACAATGTTTTATTTACTACTATTTCCTTCTAATGTTCTGGAGCCCACACGGAATAAAGTAACGTTTCATCTCTTACCTCATTTTGAAGCTTCTGGTTGTTCAGCCTGGACTCTTTCAATTCTACCAAAGTTTCATTCTTCTGTTGGTCCAGTATATTTTTCTCCTTCATCACCTGCTCTAATGACTGTCCAGCCTCCTCAGCTATTTTTGAAGCCTAAAAATACAAAAATATCCTAGTGTGAAACAACTGTTTAAAGTTTCACTAAAACCGGTTATAGGAAAATTCTGAAAGTTAATTTAAACACTTCTTGCATGTGGACAGATCAAGTTAATTGATGTCTTGCACATAATGTAATTCCCGACTTTTGAAAAATAGAGGATGGTAGAAATTTATCATGCAAGTTTTAGTTGTAAAATTTTTTAACCATATTGTTTTCCTAATTGAACCTGTATTTTCGCATTCCATAGAATCATCTTGAATGTTAATCACCATTACCTTTAAATACTCTTCTTAAAATTCTGAAGAAAGTATATGCAACAAAATCATAAGTTTCTAATTTGTCAGACCCAGTTTCATGCCAAAGATACATACAATTCTACTGATTTTTTTTAATAAAACCAAAGCTAAAATTCACAGATGTTGGAAACTGCCAACAGGCCAACTCACCTTGTCAGTTACAAAGAGAAAATTATTTTAAGAACTAGACACCAAATATTTGTTTTGAGGATAATTAAAATATTATATGCCACATATTACTTTGCCAATTCTAGGTGTTCATTAAACTTGTTTTAAATACTAAGTACAATATGGATTTTTTTATTGGTAGATTTCTCTATTAAAATAGAGGAACCCATCCTGGAGAATGCTTCCATGGGCATTGGCACCCCTCTGGCATTTTATCAAGTTCCCACTCTTCATGTGTGAACTGAGATGGTGAGTGTGCACACCTATTCAACCACAGGCATGGGGAAGAAATCACAGCTGATCCTGCACCCTCATTTCTCTCTCGCATGCATCCACTGTCCAGCAGGAGTCACTGAACAGTGAGCATCAGTGACAACCCTGGCTAATATTCCCCCTCCTACAACTTGCAATTATAAAGCACCTTTAAAATAGAAAAACATTCCAAAGTGTATCACAGAGGCGTAAAGAAATAACAATTCACTAGCTTCAAAGTAGTTCTTTGTGCGTGAAACATTTTGAGACATTTCTTTGGCACTCCATAAATGGAAGCCTTTTTTCCCCTTATTCCAGTTGTAGCAGCATTATTGGTACCCCAACTATGATCTGCTAACTCAGCACAGATCATGATCAAACCTGGGAGCTTCCTGGCCTGTATGATTGAGTACAATGCATTCACTCACTCAATAGTTTACACTTGTACATTTCTGCCTAATGACTTCAAATCTTTATTGCTTTTGTTGAAGTTAGCTGTTGGCAGTAAACACTGGTTTCACTGTGGATAAGTGTGAAGTTTTAAGATTTTAGAAATAATTGCATAATCAGTCTGTTACATTTAGGAACATGTAAAATAGTCCTTTAGGTAAATTTGAACAGGACTAAAATGATCTTGGATCTGAAAATGAACAGAAAAATCTAAACCTTTTCTATTTTGATGTACATCCATCAAGCTTAAACCTTCATTTTATCCACAGAATTATAACTGCATATAATGCAAATTAATTCAGGAGAAATTAGAAACTGGACTTTTACAATTAATGTAACTACACGTGCAAAATGCCCTCACCATTTATTGGAGTGACAAGTCATAAAAATCACTTTCCCGAATTAATGCACTCTAAAACATAGCTGACAAACTGTGTTAATAGTGCTGATCAAAAAAGTGCAAAACCAAACCAGTTAGTGAACTCATTAGTAAACAAAAGTGCCCATAACTTTCTGGATTTATCTGAATGCTTATGTTTGGTACCTCAATCTTCTCTGATAAAGTAATATTCTGAAGAACCTGAAGATCTTTTAATTTGGAAGCAAGGCCCTCTTCATGTTTCAGCAATACCTCCTTCTCATGTAGCAGCTGCTGGAGCTTTGCTATAGTTTCTCCCTTGTCTTGAGCAGAAAGAGCAGCCTCTTCACGTAACCTGCAGACGGATTCAGCTAGCTCGTCCTTCCCTCTAACAAGCTCTTCTTTTTCTGTATGTAGTTTTTGTACTGTTGCCAGTAAATTATCTTTCTCTTCCCGTAGCTTTACCCGATCCAAGTCAGATACCTCCTGGCAACTGCGAAGTTCATCCAAGAGTCTCGAAAGATTTGACTGTGAAGCCTGGAACGCTTCTTTTTCTTTGGTTAATATATCAAGCTCCTTCTTCAGCTCTTCAACACTGTACACCAGCCATTTTTTCTCAGTTGCTAGGTCTTCCTTCTCATTAGCAGACTTCTTTTGTTCAGCATCAGTGACCTCTTTTTCTTTTACTAGCAAGTTTTTTTCTGAAAGTAGTTCATCATTTTTAGCGTTAAGAGCATCCATTTCTTTCTGCAATAGCTGGAAATGACTTTCAAGTTTTGAATGAGCCATAATGAGAGTCTCTTTTTCCACTTTTGCTGCATCTCTTTCTTGTATTAGTTGGTTCTCAACTATTCTCACCTCTTCATTCAATTTATTATATTTTTCCTCTAATTCGACCCTGTGTGTAATAACATTTTCTTTTTCAGAGCACTGTTCCTGAAGTTCAACTGCCAGTCTCTGCTTCTCCTGCAACAAACAAAGTCTCTCTGTATCCACAATCTTTTTGCTGTTCTGAATCTCATCCAAAAGTGTAGACAAACTGGATTTTGAGACCTGGAGCTCTCCATTTTCTTTGGCCGATTGATCAAGTTCTTTCTTCAAGAACTCAATGTTGCCGAGGAGCTGATCCCGTTCTGCAGCTATGGCTGTATTTTCAGAGACTACCTGCTGCTGCTTTGATTGCAATCTGTCTATCTCTCCCAAGAGAGATTCATTTTCTGACAATTGCACATTGCTTTTTGATTCCAAGGCCTCCTTCTCCTTTTGTAAAGATTCACAATGGGTTTCGAGCTGCGACTGCCTCAGCCAAAGTGAATCTTTCTCGGTTTTCAGTGCAGCTTTTTCTTCCCTCAGCTTCTTCTCGATGATGGCTGTCTCCTCAATTGATTTCTGCAGCTTTGCAGTCAATGCCATTTTTTCCTTTGCAAGTTCATCCCTTTCTGCAGTAAGTTTTCTCTGTGATGTAGTTAGCTCTTCCTTCTCTTGGAGCAGCTGGACGTGTTCAGAGTCTGTTACTTCCCTGCTATTTTTAATCTCATCCAAGAGTTTGGACTGGCTGGATATTGAGGCCTGAAGTTCTGCATTTTCCTTCACATATTTTTCTAGTTCTTTCTTCAAAAGATCAAGATTATTCTGTAGTTCATCCCTTTCAAGAATGAAGGTTTGCTTTTCAAGGATAGCCTTCTGCAAACATGAACTAAGATCTTCCTTCTCTTTCTCAAGAGTTTTGTTTTCAGAGGTAAGCTCATCACTTGCTGATTTCAGCTGACTCTTCTCCTTTGCTAAAAATTCATACTGAGCTTCAAGCTCTGAGTATTTGAGTAATATAGAGTCTTTTTCCACCATCAGACCATCTCTTTCTTTCACCAGCTTCTCAAGGGCAATTGCTGTCTCTTCACATGACTTGTGAAAATTTTCAGTAATCTTGTCTTTTTCTTTTGTAAGTTCCTCTCTTTCGTTAAGCACTTTCCTGTGGGCCGATAACAACTCTTCCTTTTCTTGAAGCAGCTGTGCTCGTTCACATTCTGTTACTTTGCTGTTTATCTGAACTTCTCCCAGTAGTTTACTTAGGTTGGATTGAGAGACTTGGAGGTCTTCATTTTCGTTTGTCAATTTATCAAGTAGCTGTTGCAAATGTTTGATTTCAATAAGAAACTGGTCTTTTTCAGTTACTAAAGCATCCTTTTCCAGACTATGTTGTTGCTGATTACTCTCAAAATCCTGCCTTTCTTTTAAAAATGCTGTCTTTTCCAATTGGAGTTCCTCATTCTTTGATTCTAACTCTTGCTGCTCTTTCTGCAGGGAAATATACTGTAACTTCAGCTCTGAAAGTTCAGAGAATAAGGACTCTTTCTCGGATTTTAGTGCTTCTCCTTGCTGGATCATCTGTTCTTTATCCCCCTTCAAAGCTCTCATAGCCTCTGCTATTTGCTCATACTCAGCTTTGGCTGATGCTAGCTCACTGGTTAAAGACTTCAGAATTTAAGTGGGGAGAAAGGAAAATAAAAACATAGTCAAGCAGACAAATGAAAACAGCATGGATTAAAGACAATACAAAGGTAAAGTGTGCTGCTCAAGCACAAAATAAAAAACACAATTAGCTGATGTGTCCTTGGATTTCTCAGCAGATTTATGGAGGAATGAGAATGCGCTGACCTAGATCACAGTACTTCCAGAGTAAAACAGGTGAACAATGTTTTTCCATCTAGTATTCAGATGTGGTACACCAAATTGAGCAACATCAGACTTTATAGTAATTCCCCTGCTCTTTGAGATGCTCAGAGTACTGTCAATTAGGAAAGGTTGTGTAGTACCCTACAATTTCTAACATATCACAGCTCAATTTGTAAATGTTAGTCTGTGTAAGATGTGTGCTTCTTTAGAAAGTTGAAAGGGAAGATAGGCACAGTGTGTTAAGCATGCACTGCACTGACTACACTATAGATAAGGAGTCTGGCTTGAATCAAAGATTGATTGCTCTTTAAAAGGAAATTTTTTAACCAAGAGAAAGGAAGTGGAAATCAAAAGGAGCACTGACTCACAACATACGTGTAAGCCAGGTCAGTCAGCAGAAGCACTTATAGTTTTTTTTATTTTATTTAAAACTGTATTTAAGTCTTTACTGCAGTGAAGTTACCTGACGTTGAATAGCATTTTTTTTTACTGTAACATGATGTTTCAGCATGTGAACTGAAAGCTTAAAAAATGGTTTGCCCAAGGGGACTGGAATGCTCTTAAACTGTTCAGGTTAAATTTGTAAAGAATGATATTACAGATTATTCTCCATTCCCATCTGTCCAGCATCACAGGCACATTTCAACAGATCTTCATGACAAAGTAAATGAATGGATTTGGAAGACATGCGCATCAGCATGATTTCAATGTAAACACTGTTCTGTGTTCAATTATCAGGTTGTGGAGATGCCGGTGATGGACTGGGGTTGACAATTGTAAACAATTTTACAACACCAAGTTATAGTCCAGCAATTTTATTTTAAATTCACAAGCTTTCGGAGACTTCCTCCTTCCTCAGGTAAATTTACCTGAGGAAGGAGGAAGTCTCCGAAAGCTTGTGAATTTAAAATAAAATTGCTGGACTATAACTTGGTGTTGTAAAATTGTTTACAATTATCAGGTGGTGCAGTTACTATAGTAACCTGCAGACTATGATTCCAGTGTCCTTTTGGCTGGCCTCCCATCCTGCACCCTCCATAAACTTCAGCTCATCCAAAACTCTGCTGCTCATATCCTATCCCACACAAAGTCCCACTCACCTATCAACCCTGTCCTCTCTGATCTACATTGGCTCCTGGTCCCTCCAGAGCCTCAAAATTTTAAATTCTCATCTGTGTATTCTAATCCCTCATGGCCTTTTCCTTTCAGCACTACAACCCTCCAAGAACTCTGTTCTTCTAACTCTGGCCTCTCTATCCTACCATTGGCGGCAGTGTCTTCAACTATAAGACCATAAGAGATAGGAGCAGGAGTAGGCCATTCGGCTCCGCCATTTAATGAGATCATGGCTGATCTGATTTTTACCTCAACTCCACTTTCCCGCCCTTTCCCCATATCCTTTGACTCCCTTGCTGATCAAAAATTTGTCTAACTGAGCCTTGAATGTATTCAATGACTCAGCCTTCACAGCTTTTTGGGGTAAAGAATTCCAAAGATTCACCACCCTCTGGGAGAAGAAATTTCTCCTCATTTCTGTCTTAAACGGACGACACCTTATTCTGAGACTATGCCCCCTAGTTTTAGATTCCTCCATGAGGGGTAACATCCTCTCAGCATCTACCCTATCGAGTCCTCTCAGAATCTTGTATGTTTCAATAAGATCTCCTCTCATTCTTCCAAACTCCAATGAGTATAGACCCAACCTGTTCAATCTTTCCTCATTAGACAACCCTTCCATACCCGGAATCAACCTAGTGAACCATCTCTGAATTACCTCCAATGCAAGTATGTCCTTCCTTAAATAAGGGCACCCTGTACAGTTGTAGCATGACTTCCCTGCTTTTATACTCCATCCCCCTAGAAATAAAGACCAATATTCTGTTTGCCTTCCAAATTACATGCTGTACCTGTGTTGACTTTTTGTGTTTCATGTATGAAGACACCCAGATCCTCTGTACCGCAGCATTTTGTAGTATTTCTCCATTCAAATAATATTTTGCTTTTTTACTTTTCCTCCCAAAGTGGATGACTTCACATCTTCCCACATTATATTCCATCTGCCAAATTTTTGCCCATTCGCTTAATCTGTCAATATCCCTTTGCAGATACTTTGTATCCTCATCACAACTTGTTTTTCCACCTATCTTTGTATCATCAGCAAATTTGGCCACAAGACACTCTGTTCCTTCATCCAAATCATTGATATATATTGTAAATAGTTGAGGCCCCAGCACTGATCCCTGCGGCAACCCACTAGTTTCAGATTGCCATTTTGAAAATGACCCTTTTATCCCGACTCTTTGTTTTCTGTTAGTTAGCCAATCCTTCATCCATGCCAGTATATTACCCCCAACACCATGAGCTCTTATCTTGTGCAGTAATCTTTTTTGTGGCACCTTATCGAATGCCTTTTGGAAATCCAAATATACTGCATCCATTGGTTCCCCTTTATCCACCCTGCCCGTTACTTCCTCAAAGAACTTTAATAAATTTGTCAGACACGATTTCCCCTTCATAAAACCATGTTGACTCTCCTTAGTTGTATTATGAGTCTCCAAATGTTCTGCTACTACTTCCTTAATAATGGATTCTAGCATTTTCCCAATGATGTTAGGCTAACTGGTCTATAGTTACCTGTTTTCTGTCTCACTCCCTTCTTGAGTAGGGGTGTTATGTTTGCGGTTCTCCAATCCGCTGGGACCTTTCCAGAATCCAGTGAATTCTGGAAGATTACAACCAACGCATCCACTATCTCTGTAGTCACTTCCTTTAAGACCCTCGGATGCAAGCCATCAGGTCCTGGGGACTTGTCAGCCTTTAGACCCATTAGTACTTTTTCTCTAGCGATAGTGATTGTTTTTAGTTCCTCCCTCCCCTTTGCCCCTTGATTTTCTATTATTGGTATATTATTAGTGTCTTCTACTGTGAAGACAGATACAAAATATCTGTTCAATTCCTCTGACATTTCCTTGTTTTCCATTATTATTTCCCCAGTCTCATCCTCTAAGGGACTAATGTTTACTTTAGCTACCCTCTTCCTTTTTATATATTTGTAGAAGCTTTTACTGTCAGTCAGTTTTTATATTTCTTGCTAGTTTACTCTCATAATTTATTTTCTCCCTCTTTATTATTCTTTTAGTCATCCTTTGCTGGTTTTTAAAGTTTTCCCAATCTTCGGGCTTAAAAGTAATCTTTGCTATGTTGTATGCTTTTTCTTTTAACCTGATACCAATCCTTGACTTCCTTAGTTCGCCATGGTTGGTTCACCCTTTTTGTGTAGTCTTTCCTCTTCACAGGGATATATTTTTGTTGCGAGTCATAAAATATCTTTTTAAATGTTTGCCACTGCTTATCCACCATCATACCATTTAATCTGTTTACCCAGTCCACTTCAGCCAATTCCACCCTCATTCCTTTATAATTGCCCTTATTTAAGTTTAATACAGTAGTTTCAGAACCAAGATCCTCGCTCTCAAACTGGATGTGAAATTCCATCATATTATGATCACTGCTTCCCAAGGGATCCTTTACTTTGAGATCATTAATTAATCCTGTTTCGTTATCCATTACCAGATCCAAAATAGCCTGTTCCCTGGTTGGTTCCCCGACGTATCGGTCTAAGAAACAGTCCCTAATACACTCTATGAACTCCTCCTCAGGGCTACTTTTGCCAATTTGATTTGTCCAATCTATGTGAAAGTTAAAATCGCCCATGATTATTGCATTACCTTTTTTACAAGCCCCTTTTATTTCCTGATTTATATTTTGCCCTACGGTGTAGCTACTGTTAGGGGGCCTATATACTACTCCCAGCATGGATTTCTTTCCCTTGCTATTTCTTACCTCCACCCAAATCTATCTAGAGCCTAAGCTCTGGAATTCTCTCCTTAATCTCTCCGCTTCATCACCTTCCCTCTCCTCCTTTAAGACCCTCCCTTAAAACCCAAATCTGTGACCAAACATTTAGTCACCCTTCCTAATATCTCCTGCTTTGGCTCGTTGTCAATTTTTATCTGATTATGCTTCTGTGCAGCGTCTTGTGATGCTTTTTCAGCTTAAATGTGCTATATAAATGCAAGTTGTTGGTGTTATAGAAAGGGAAAGTAAAGGCCAATTTTCCATCACTGCTCCACTAATATGTGGTTTCCCACTTAGTAGCACGAACAAACACAATGACGGTGAGTCTATATGGTCTGATGAAGTACAGCATTAGACTATAATTTAAATTTGCTTCTTGATCACTGTTCCAAAGCATGCATCCTAAATGTTAAAGGCCCATCTAAACTTGTTTCTCTTCAAGTTGTTATAGAACTGCCAAAAGCCAGGATGGAGAGTGGCAACTCTGCAAAAAAAGGGATGTGAATTTGTTCCTGATAAATTAGCTGAGGAACCTGAAGGCTTTATTCTTGTGCCAAATGACAGTGTTTCTAATTTTCTGCAAGAGCATAGCAAACACAAAGGATTATTATAAAATATGATGAATGGAAAACAAAAGCAAGAAATAAACAGGATGTAGATGAACAGCCAACTAATAAGAATTATCTTACTATTGCTGCTACAAATGCAAGTTTCTCTAAAATAAAAATGTGCAAATAAAAATTAGCATATTAAACAAAGTTACAACAAAAATAGCTATCCTTATGTAGCATCTACTATTCCTGTCATCAAAATAAATAAGTAAAACATATACCATATTTCCTAGCACACCAAATTCATATTAGATAATATACATATTTGGGAGAGGCAAGACTGAGCAAATCACAGATATATGGCACCAGCCTTCATTAACTGTGCTTTGGCATCTTTATTCTAATCCTAAGAATTCATCTTGGCCATGAGTCTCATGTGGCGTGAACACTTATTCACTGAATATGGCATTTAAGTACAGAGAATGTAATTAAAATCAGTTCTTTTAACAGAATGATTGAACAGACACTGCTATAGTAGTGCATGAGCAAGTAATTCTGTTGTCAATTACTAACTCGTGTAATGATGTGGAGATGCCGGTGATGGACTGGGGTTGACAATTGTGAACAATTTTACAACACCAAGTTATAGTCCAACAATTTTATTTTAAAATCCACAAGCTTTCGGAGGCTTCCTCCTTCCTCAGGTGAATGTGGAAATGAATGATTTCCACATTGAAATGAATCATTTCCACATTCACCTGAGGAAGGAGGAAGCCTCCAAAAGCTTGTGGATTTTAAAATAAAATTGTTGGACTATAACTTGGTGTTGTAAAATTGTTTACAATTAACTCGTGTAAGATACAAGGATGTCTACTACACACTAGTAACTTGCTGCTGATTCACAAACTGTGTATAATAATGTGCAATAGAAGTTGCCTCAAAAAGCAAAGCGTGAATACAAGATTAATTCCATGGAAATTTACCATTTACTACCCAAATAGAACAATTTTTGGCTAAGATGTAGCAAGTAAACATTTTTTATTCCAAAGGCATGATCTCATAGGAACAGGAGGAGGCCATTCAGCCCCTCGTGCCTGCTCTGCCATTTGATAAGATCATGGCTGATCTGTGATCTAACTCCATATACCTGCCTTTGGCCCATATCCCTTAATACCTTTGGTTGCCAAAAAGCTATCTATCTCAGATTTAAATTTAGCAATTGAGCTAGTATCAATTGCTGTTTGCGGAAGAGAGTTCCAAACTTCTACAACTCTTTGTGTGTAGAAATGTTTTCTAATCTCGCTCCTGAAAGGTCTGGCTCTAATTTTTAGACTGTGCCCCCTACTCCTAAAATCCCCAACCAGCGGAAATAATTTCTCTCTATCCACCGTAACCGTTCCCCTTAATATCTTAGAAACTTCGATCAGATCACCCCTTAACCTTCTAAACTCTAGAGAATACAACCCCAATTTGTGTAATCTCTCCTCGTAATTTAACCCTTGGAGTCCGGGTATCATTCTAGTAAATCTACGCTGCACTCCCTCCAAGGCCAATATGTCCTTCCGAAGGTGCGGTGCCCAGAACTGCTCACAGTACTCCAGGTGCGGTCTAACCAGGGTTTTGTATAGCTGCAGCATAACTTCTGCCCCCTTGTACTCTAGTCCTCTAGATATAAAGGCCAGCATTCCATTTGCCTTCTTGATTATTTTCTGCACCTGTTCATGACACTTCAATGATCTATGTACCTGAACCCCTAAGTCCCTTTGGACATCCACTGTTTTTAACTTTTTACCATTTAGAAAGTACCCTGTTCTATCCTTTTTTGATCCAAAGTGGATGACTTCACATTTGTCTACATTGAATTCCATTTGCCACAATTTTGCCCATTCACCTAATCTATCAATATCCCTTTGTAATTTTATGTTTTCATCTACACTGCTTACAATGCCACCAATCTTTGTGTCATCGGCAAACTTAGATATGAGACTTTCTATGCCTTCATCTAAGTCGTTAATAAACATTGTGAATGATTGAGGCCCCGAGACAGATCCCTGCGGGACTCCACTTGTCACATCCTGCCAATGTGACTACTTACCCATTATCCCTACTCTCTGTCGCCTTTCGCTCAGCCAATTTCCTAACCAAGTCTGTACTTTTCCCTCGATTCCATGGGCTTCTAACTTAGCTAACAGTCTCTTATGTGGGACCTTATCAAATGCCTTCTGGAAGTCCATATAAATAACATCCATTGACATTCCCCTGTCCACTACTTTAGTCACCTCTTCAAAAAATTCAATCAGGTTTGTCAGGCACGACCTACCTTTCACAAATCCATGCTGGCTCTCTCTGATTAACTGAAAATTCTCGGAGTGTTCAGTCACCCTATCCTTAATTATGGACTCCAGCAATTTCCCCACAACAGATGTAGGCTAACTGGTCTATAATTCCCCGGTTTCCCTCTCTCTCCTTTCTTAAAAAGCAGAGTGACATGTGCAATTTTCCAATCTAGAGGGACAGTTCCTGAATTTAGGGAACTTTGAAAGATTATAGTTAGGGCATCTGCAATCTGCTCACCTACTTCCTTTAAAACCCTGGGATGGAAACCATCTGGTCCTGGGGATTTGTCACTCTATAGTGCTATTATTTTCTTCATTACTGTTGCTTTACTTATGTTAATTTTATCAAGTCCCTGTCCCCGATTCAATATTAGTTTTCTTGGGATTTCCAGCATGCTATCCTCTTTTTCTACTGTAAATACTGATGCAAAGTAATTATTCAACATGTCCGCCATTTCCCCATTGTCAATGACATATCCCCACTTTCAGTTTTTAAGGGGCCAACACTGCTCCTGACCACCCTCTTTTTCCTAATATAACTATAAAAGTTCTTTGTAAAAGATCTCAAATCAGAAAATACACCACCACAAAATTTAAACTAAAAAACAGATTTTTAAAAAAAAAAATAAAGAGCCTAGCAACATCTTGGATTCAGACAATTAGACAATAAATTACATCATATAAAGTTCTTTAACAAACTCTGGGCTCTCCGCATCATAAAGTAAATGGTTAAACTCCTCTTTCATTGCAAAATATGTAGGCTTTGAAAATGCAATGCTGTCTATGAACTACCCAAATTTAATAGTTGCAAAAATACCTGGACCTGTTCCACTTGCTTCTTCAGTTCTTCCACCAGTTTTTCACTTGCATTATTCTTTTCCTGAGAGCTCTTTAGTGTTTGTTTGGTTTCCTGTAGGTCCTGCTTGAGCTCTTTCACTACGGTACCATTGTTGGCATTTATTTCTGAAAGGACCTTCTCATGACTGCTTTGCAGCTCCTTATTGCGCATGCTGTGCTTTGCCACCTGCTTTTGCTGTGGGAACCAACAAACAATTAGAACAGTCCTTGCAACTCTCATCCTCACAAACTGTAGCAAAACACCACAGTATAAACTCAGACACCTAAAATGTGTATATAACTTTCCTAAATAAATATGTATGGCAATGCAGCTTAAAAAAATATGAACTCGCAGAGCAATGGGATATATTTTTAAAGTAAAAATGCAGTACATAAGGAAATTAAGATGCCATTTCTGCAAATGATGAAGTGTAAGACTTTAAAATCAGGGAACAGATTGCCAGTATGCTCTGTTTCTTTCATACATTTGTCTGATTATTTACATCTGAAATAATTTCTGATATTTATAATGCTGTACATGAGGTCAAATATTAACCAGCACAAAAGATTCCACCTTCAAATTAATCATTAATTCCAAGTATTGAGACATCCTTTATTTACTCAAGAAATTTGAACTATCAATTTAAAATGTAATTATACAATAACTGCATGAAATATTAATTGATAAGGTTCTGTGAGTAAAATCATTAAAGTAATAAAATTAGTTAACTTACATTTTTATGAGTAGACATTTAAAATGCTGCACAGACAGTACTTTCCTTTTCAGAAGGGGTTCTAATTTTTTGGGAAACATTCAAGCTTATTCAAAGCCAGTACCAAAAGACCGCCTTAAAAGTTGTTCATACCAGGTCTGTCATGTTTTCCAGTAATGCTTTCAGCTCAGTCTGGTGTTTCTGTAGCTCCTCCTGCAGGGTATGTTCTGTTTTACGTGTGACTTGCTCCAAACTTTCCTGTAAACAGGCAATCTTTTCATTGGATTGACGATGCAGAGCTTGTAGTTCATCCTGCTTCCTAAAGACAAAAAAACAAAGCTTTTATTTGCTTAATCTACAATTAGCTATGTAGAGTAGCAAACAAAATGTCTAAAAGGGACAGAAAACCCATAAAAATAATGAAATAATAACAAATCCACATATATGCAACCCTAACATTAGGAAAATTGTTCTTAAGTCCCAATGTTGTCCCTCATATTGTTGGTCTTGTTATGTACAACTCTACTTATGCACTTTTTATCCATAGGAACCTACATTTTGTCCAATGTAACAGGATTCCATTGTACTCTGTTTTCTCTTCTAGACACTAAAAGGTAGATTTATAAAGTTTTACTGATATACGAACTAGCTTCTAAACAATTTCACAGACAATTTTTATTTTGCTGACATGGCAAGTTGAGAATAAATAATTTGCTCAGCATCAATAAACATTACAGTTCATATTAAGCACATGCAAACCATCACACTCAAATTTCAGCAAGGTACCTTTCTTTCTCTTTCAGCTCTTCATTCATCTTTGTGAGCTGAGCAGAGTTATCCCCAGAAGACTTCATCATCTCGGAGATGGTGTTCTCAAGTTTGCATTTATCCTCGGCTAGTTGTTCAGCCTTTTCCTCCTCATCTTTCATTTTTCTCTCCACAGCTGATGAAAGCAGAATCCACCATACAGAATAATGTAAATAGCAACATGTGCAATGCGTAAAAGATGTTGGACAAAAAGTTCTAAAAATCTTTCAAATACCAAAATATCTCAAGAAAGGCTCACAAGTTTACAAATATTTCTGGAAATTAAAAGGGCAGATTTTCAAAAGTGTTACACTTGTTCATGCTGGTACCAAACATTAGTGATAAAACACAGGTTAGTACTTATTAGCCATGTGTAAATGCCCATTTTACACCATTATTAAACATTTGAGTAGTTTTGGTATAGTGCAAAATCTGTGAGTGTAGGAAGTTGAATTAATATTTATCCACTGTGATTTAATTTTATTAATAATTTATTCAATTTGAAAGTCTGTCCCTTTAATTTAATTCAATTGAGGATTTAATAGCAATCATGGACTTTGGAGGAGGAGATCGTGCCTAAAATAAACCTCCTGTACTTCTTTGAGGATGTTACAGATCAAATAGATAATAGAACTTTATACAGTACAGTTTATTTTGACTTTCAGAAAGCTTTTGACAAAGTCCCACAGGAAAGGCTCAACTTCTGCGATGTTCTCCTTGGTAGCCTCGCTGCTTCTACAAACTACAGCTCGCTCAGAATGCCACAACCCACACTCGGTCCCATATTATTGTCACCTTGGTCCTTGCTAAGTTCCTCTAGCTCCCTGTGCCCTTATGAATTAATAAATTCCCCTGCTTGCTTTATCCCACTCTATCTCAGTGATCTCTTCCAGCCATACAACCTACATACACTGTCTGGCTTTTCTGACACTGCCTTATTCCCTGGTAGCCACTGTAAGTCACTATGCTTCTAACCTCTGGACCTCCCTCCACCTTACCATCTCCTTTCCTGTTTTCAAAAGCATCCTAAACATGCCTCCCCTCTGAATATTTCCATTTCCTTTCTCGCTCCTCCTCAGAGCTTATTTTTGTCTTCTGCCCTGTAATGTGCTCAGAGATCTGCCAGTCTTCTTTGCCAAAGAAAACAAAGATGAAGGGAGACGAATAACGTTAAGATGCGGCCAATGTCAGGTCACCTAATAGTACCACCCATAGCACGGTGGACTGTTGAGAGGCTTCACGTTGAAATCTCAGCATCAACTGACAGTCAGGTTGGCTGATTGAACACCCCAATTTAGTGTAGGAGTAATCATTTAGACATATGGGTAAGTTTCACAGGCACTCAATTGGGATGCTGGAGGGAGCACTCCAAATAGCTGCAAATTTGATCTGGGGAAATGGAAACATAACATGCCTCTCAAAAGGTTCTACCTGTTAAAATGATATAAGATCACGGGCTGATGGTAGTGAATGATTTTCACTTTCCCCAGCACAAAGATAGATTTAATTAGTGGCTTTTTGTGTGTGTAAATAAACTCTATCTCTATACAATTCTATGTCTGAAAAGCTCATGAAACAGAAGCGATTGACAATCCAGCCTAATGTTTAAGCAATTGAATACCTAAATTCAGAGCAGAGATACAAACTTTACATGAGAAACATTACTCATCGGAAATTAAACTTAGCTTTAGTGTACTTCACAAATTACTTACCAGAAAGCTGAGATTTTAGCTCCACTAACTCGGAAGAAAGTGAAGTATTTCGGTCCTCTTTCATATTGAGTTTTGCAAGTGTTTCTAAGTATGAAAACGGAACATTAAGAAAATATTTTAATACCCATAAGGTCACATGATAAAATTTTCAAACACATTTTTAAATACTAGTTTTGCCCAAAAGTATAAGGAATAACCATTACCCTTTCAAAAGCATCCAACAATATCTGTAAACAACATCAGATTTCCACCAATCAAGATGGTCACTCACGCTAGAGGACGGTTCCTTGGATGCTGGTACCTCATTCAACTGACCATCTTCATGTGAGAGACAGAATCATAGCTAAACCTGATCCTGATGCCCACACATTCCAGCATGTGGTCATTAGACAGTGATCAGCAACTGGAATCCTATCTATTTTCTGCTCCCCAGCATAGGATCACAGAAACATGCAATACGACTTATAAAGTCTGGGTCATTGTTTTTCTCCACGAAAGCTACAAAGTCCAATCCTACTTTTCTGCTCACTCCCCATACCATTTAAATACTCCTCCTTTTCAAGCCACTATCTAATTACCTTTTAAAAGAATTTATGGACTCTACTTCAACAATAATTTATAGCACAGAATTCCACATTTTCATCAGCCCCTGTGTAAATATTTTTTTTCTAACCACCCCTTGAATTCTTTTTGTGTGTGCCTTCTTGTTACTGTCTCACTGACCATAGGAAATAACTTGATCACAGCCCATCATAATCCTCTATTAAGTAACTCCTTCTCAGCTCTTGTGAAAAAGTCCTAATTTCTCAAGACTCTCTTAATAACTGTAACTGCTTGTCCTTGGTAACATCCTAGTGAATCTACGCTGCACCTTTTCTATTGCTTTTATATCTTTCCTATAATGGGGTGTCCAAAAGCGCAAACAATATTCCAACAGCAGCCGAACTAAGGTCTTGGAAAGTTCAACATTACCTCCTTGTTTTTGCATTCTATACCTCTACATACAACTGAAGGATGCCATTTTCACTTTTGTGGCCTTATCTTCTCATGCTGTCATCCCTTAATGGCCTATGTAATGGCACAGCAAGGTCCCTTGACTCTTCTACTCTTACCATTAAAATCTTACCATAATTGGTGCATTTCCTTAACCTATTCTTACTTCCAAAACATATTTCACTTTTTTTTTAATATCTTGAACTGCATTTCATTTACCACCTACCTGCTCATCCTGCAAGCCTACGTTGACCTGCAGTCTTTCACAATCTTCATCACAATTTGCCATACCCCCCAATCTGGTGTCATCAGCAAATTTTGGTGGTGTTCCCTTAACTCCCAAGTCCAAATATTATGTATATAGTAAGAACAGCCTCAACACAGACCCCTGTGGAAAGCCATTTACCACATCTTTCCAGTCTGAGAAATTTCCTTTTAACCCCAACTGTTCACTTGCTGCCTTTCAACCATCTATTTTTCCATGTGGCCACATTCCCTTTGATTGCATGCACCATTACCTTTTCCATTAACCATACAAATTCAATCAGGGAAGCCCTTTACAATTTTTTTTCTTTTAAACAAGTTTAATTTACCTTGTATAGTCTGCTGAAGTTTCTGCTGTGTCTCTGATGTGTTGTCAAACTTTTCTTTCTGAAAGTGAGCAAACCACATATTAAAAAAGCTTTCAAAACTCATTCCCAGGCCAATAGATTAATGGCACTCCCTCATTGCTCAAGATTATAGAAGGGATTTTAAAAACCAGAAATTACTACAGTGTAAAATTTATTGCATACAGTAATACATAAAATAAGCATGTTGTGATAATGATAAATAAGTTTTGATAACCTTTATTTCTATTTATTAATATCAATGAACCACAAAGTAGGTTCAAATTTCACTCAACCTGAAGTTACAGAGCCAGGGAGTCTTATTTTCATGTATCTTGACAACATACTTTCTCTAATGAGTTAGTGCTCAAATTGAAATATTGTTCTACTACTTTTCATTTACAACATGCATTATATTGTATATGTAGTTGTAGGAATTTTGAAAATCAAGCTCAAATTTTACTCAAGAAATTTACCATCGTAAAACATCATTCTCAAACACTGGTAAACAATGATACAAAACAATAATTATACTACAGGAACTAACTTGTAGATGATGGCAACTCTCTGCGCATCCTCAATAAACGTGACCATCACTAGCAACTAACAAATACTGATTAAGAGAACAATTATTTGACAAGAAACTAACAGGTGAGGTTTTTCAGCCGACAACTATTCATATTGGAGAAGGTTAACAGAAAAAAATGGCACCTACCTTATGTGCAATGTCTCATTCCTGCCTCAAACAGACTTTTTGAAACAGAAGACGAAGTGCAATGAGCCACTTACCATGGATTGCAATTGCTGCTCCAAAGTTTGCTTATCCTGGCTCACTACAGCCAAGCTTTGTGCCAGATTAGCAACTGACTGATCTCGTTCCTCAAGCTGTTTGGTCAAATCAGTAACCTAATAACAAGCATGCAAATTCATTGGAAAAATAAAAGTGAAAGGGATGAATGTGCTGAAACAGCAGAAATCAAGAATAAACTCAAAAGTGATCAAATACAAATTTAAAGCTGCAATATACAAAATAATTGATTGAAGTTTTAGTACCAAGTCTAATTTGAGTTGTTCGAACAAGACAGAAATACAGACCAAATGTGAAAGACAAGAATTCAAACATACATGTTTATATACAAGTTTACCTATGAATATATTGAACTGTTCCAAATGATTTATCATTTATTGGAAATTTCAGTTTCTCAGGCTCTGCAGCATCAGTAACAACTCAGGCAGGTTGGTTAGATTCTACACAACAATTCAAGAATTCAAGGAAGTGGTAACAGGGCACTTAGAAAATTTTTTTTGTTTGTTCATGGGATGTGGGCGTCACTGGCAAGGCCAGCATTTATTGCCCATCCCTAATTGCCCTTGAGAAAGTGGTGAGCCGCCTTCTTAAACCGCTGCAGTCCGTAAGGTGAAGGTTCGCCCACATCATATGATTAGGCAGAGTCAACATGGTTTTATGAAAGGGAAATCGTGTTTGGCAAATTTATTAGAGTTTTTTGAGGATGTAACTAGCAGTGTAGATAAAGGGGAACTAGTGGATGTAGTACATTTGGATTTTCAAAAGGCGTGCCACATAAAAGGTTGTTACGCAACATAAGGGCTCATGGGGTTGGGGGTAACATATAAGCATG
Organism: Heptranchias perlo; assembly: GCF_035084215.1. Taxonomy (NCBI): domain Eukaryota; kingdom Metazoa; phylum Chordata; class Chondrichthyes; order Hexanchiformes; family Hexanchidae; genus Heptranchias; species Heptranchias perlo. Next base: position 25,047,749 of record NC_090349.1, on the reverse strand, counting down.
GATAGAGGATTGATTAACAGACAGAAAACAGAGAGTAGACATAACCTGATCATTTTCAGGTTGGCAGGCTGTAACTAGTGGGATACTGCAAGGATCGGTGCTTGGGCCCTCAGCTGTTTACAATCTATATTAATGACTTGGGTGAAGGGACAGAGTGTAGTGTGTGTGCAAGTTTGCTGATGAGACAAAGCTAGGTGGAAAAGTAAACTGTGAGGAGTCTGCAAAGAGATAAAGACAGGTTAAGTAAGTGGGCAAGAAGGTGGCAGATGGAGTATAAATGTGGGGAAATGTGAGGTAATTCATTTTGGTAGGAAGAATAGAAAAACAGAATAATTTTTAAATGGTGAGGAACTATTAAATGTTGGTGTCCAGAGAGACTTGGGTGGCCTGGTACAAGAAATACAGAAAGTTAGCATGCACATACAGCAAGCAATTAGGAAGGCAAGTGGCATGTTGGCCTTTATTGCAAGGAGGTTGGAGTACAAGAGTAAGGAAGTCTTACTACAATTGTACAGGGCTTTGTAGGGCTGTACTGCATACAGTTTTGGTCTCCTTATCTAAGGAAGGATATACTTGCCTTAGAGGCGGTGCAACGAAGGTTCACTAGGTTAATTCCTGGGATGAGAGGGTTGTCCTATGAGGAGAGATTGAGTAGAATGGGCCTATCCTCTCTGGAGTTTAGAAGAATGAGAGGGAATCTCATTGAAACATGTAAGATTCTGAGGGGGTTGACAGGGTAGAGGTTGAGAGGTTGTTTCCCCTGGCTAGAGAGTCTAGAACTAGAGGGCATAGTTGTAGGACAAGGGATCAGCTATTTAAGACTGAGATGAGGAGGCATTTCTTCACTCAGAAGGTTGTGAATCTTTGGAATTCTGTACCCCAGAGGGCTGTGGATGCTGAGTTGTTGAGTATATTCAAGGCTGGGACAGATACATTTTTGGACTCCAGGGGAATCAAGGGATATGGGGATTGGGCGGGAAAGTGGAGTTGAGGTTGAAGATCAGCCATGATCTGGCTGAATGGCAGAGCAGGCTTGAGGAGCCATATGGCCTATTCCTAATTCTATTTCTTATGTTCTAATATAAGATGGTCAACGTAAAGAAAGTAAGAAATTCTAAATAAATGTTCAAGACTGTTTTCTTGGAATCTTGCTGTTTTTATAAAATATTAAACTGTTTTTTTTTACTGAAGGTCAAACACAATGTTTATTTTGAATAGCACAGCTTTAATTTAGCAGCAAAAACTAACATAAATGTAACCACAAGTAGAAATTTGTGTTTTCATATTAATCAAAATCAACAAAATGAAAGTGTGGATAAATCAAGAAATTACAGTCAAACATATGGCATGAAACAATTTGGCAATGAAGAGAGTCACACATCGCACAAGTGGATCCATTATATTTTACCCCATTATTAAAATTGTCACCTCACGCCTTCCAAAATGAAGACTGAAATAATTCTAAATCTATATTCTAATGAACTATACTATGCTCTAGTCAGAAGAATTGGATGGTGTTACTCAAATATTAACTGACAGAACAATCTCATTGAAAATAAATTAGACAAGTAATTAGCAGTTCTGCTGTTGAGCTAATATGGGCAGGATACAGTAGTTTAGTTCTTTTTCAATAAAGAACTACAAAACAGACACTGAAATTTTTAGTATAGTTTGTATAAGACTATGGATTCAATAATATACATTTAGTATCTTTCACAATGGTGTACTGATATGTAACTGGGTGCATATTTAACAAGAAAGTAGTTTACGGGAATTATCTTTGGATCATGTTTTGAATAACAAGAGTTCAAATTCAAAATGTATACAGATACGCGAAAATTGCCGTAACTAAAGGAAGCAAATTTTCAAAAATGTGTAATAGTGGCTATGCATTTTTATGTGTCCATATTGTAGTAATGTAATTGTTGAGAATGTTGAAATTGCTCACATTTAGCATATCTACACATGCAAAACTCTCAGCTATCTAAATAAGCAGACAGTTATGTAGGAAAGAGCAGTTTCTAAATGCATTGAGATGACAAGTAATTTTTTTTTTTTTTTACAGGCACATGAACATAGGCAGATTCTATTTAAAAAAAAATTTTAACACCAGTAACAAACTTATAACTCTCTGCAAGTACACATACACTCGTTTAGCAGAGACACACACTCTCCGCATTGGAATATTGTATTACAATTACAATGTTTAACATAATATTCCTTTACAAAAAAAAAGGTAGATGGCACAGCCTACCTAAGAGCAATTTTTGGGAATACAGAAAGACTTTGTGGAATATCATTTCTACACTATCCTTATACTGGACAAAAGTGCACTGATTCTGACTCTCAATTTCAATGCCAACCATACTTGTTACACATGATAACCAGGGACTGTAGAAACATGTGGATATTATTTTGTTCTTGAAAACATTTGAGAATTCATTGTTCTATTATTTTTTCACAGAAATTCCTCAATTTAACAGCCTTAAAATAAAAATGACAAAGTTGACCTCTTGCAATTTCATGCCCAACTGAAGTCAGAGACTAAATTGTCAAAAATGTCTGTTCCCATAGACAAAATGAGGATTAAATCCACTCACAGAAAAGAAAAAATATCTGGACTCTTTTAAAGTCATGGATATGTGTTGCAAAAACCGGAAAGCTTTATCGTGATTTTGGATTAAAAGTTAATGAATCAAACTAAAAAGGTCAGCATTTGTATTATGCCTTTACTGTTAAAGGTAATGTACATTTATAGTTTTTATTTGTACGAAAATGTCTTGCAAATTTCACAAAATGAATTCTAAAAATGTAACCAAAAAACTTACCACAGATCTCTATTACCCTGATAATTAATTTTATGGATGCTTTTTGATTAAAAAAAGATAATTTAAATAAACCAAAACAAAACCTGAAAAGGGGATAAAAATGGTGGTAAAATAAAATGATGGAAAAAGAGGTACAAACCTTGCTACCTTCAGAAAGTTTTAAAGATTCACTGATTTTCAGTTGTGACTCAGCTACCACAAGCTTCTCTTCAAGTCTTTTGATTTCCTCTTTACCTTGTGCCTCAGCTTCTTGCAGCAATTCATATCCCATCACCTTCTGTTCAGCTGCTGTCACTTTAGATGTTAGGGCCTCTACAGTTTGTGCCTGTTCATTGCTCTTAGCCTGCAATACTTGCAGTTCCTTTACCTTCAGCTTAGTCTCCTGTAGGTTTGTCAAGGTCTCTTCCATCTCTACCAGGTGTTGATTTGTAGCAGATTCCAGTTGAGACTTCAGAATTTCTATATCTTTCTCCTTCTCCGCAGTGACTGCTAATAGTCGAGATTTTAGTTCTTCAGTCTCTTTTCGATAGGCAGACTTTTCAAAATCTTGCTTAATTTTAATATTCTCAAGTTCCATTTGATGCTCTGCTTTAAGCTTTTCAAAGGTACTTTTCAGCTCTAGAAGCTCTGTAGTTTGGGCATCTGCTCCTTTACTGAAAGAAAACTTGAGTTCTTCCATGGCTTGCTGATGAGATTCAATTGCAGACTCCAGCTTACATTTCCACAGACTAATAACCTCTGAGTTTTCAATATTGGCTTGATCCAATTTGGACTTAAGTGTCTCATTCTCCTTCGATATCTTTTCACTGGTAGCCTGCAGTTGTTGAAGTTCCCTTTGGTGGGCTTTTTGTGAGGTTTCAAGTTTTTCTTTCAAGGTATTAAGTTCATTTTGATGTTCTTTACTCATTGTTGCAAGTTTATCTCGCATACAGTTGATTTCTTCCAATAGAGGTGAGGCACTGTCCACACCAGCTGAACCGTCAGTGCTCTCGAGTCTATGTCGAAGCTCGGAAACCTCCTTTGTGCGTGACACAAGATCCCTTTCCAGCTCCATAATCCGAGACTTCTCTGATACTGTGGCCACCTATAGTGCATTTCCCCCCACCAAGGAAATACAAATATATCAAAGTGAAATATACTGACATATATATATTTTCATACTTCATTACAATTAACACATTTAATTTTATAATTGTTGAGATCATTTAATTCCCAATATACCTAATATCTCCAAGCAAAATACTGCAATACCAACGTTCAATGGCCTAACTAACAATTTAAAGGTTCACATAGACCAACTGCATATTTAACTAACAAGTATAGCTCTTTCAGTTTTGATGCAGAATATATATTAATAATTGCGTAATTCCTCCAGTGGCCGAGTGGGAAAGGAATCATGTTGTGTGGCTCAGCCATACAGACCAGCAAAGTCCCAGATTCAATTCCTTGTCCATGGTACTAGGTAATATCAGCTGGGGTAGTGGTGAAGGCACATCAAATCGACACAGTATGCCTAGATTAGAGCGAAAAGTCAGCGTGGGCCCCCACTCAATCACTGTGCAGTGAAACCTGCCAGAAAGTGTGGAGTGCTGACAGGATTAGGTTTAGCTGTGATACCCTTTACTTTGAATAGGCTGCTGACACTCACTATCTGGACCCATACATAAATAATGGCCACCCAGAGGGTTGCAACTGCCCATGCAACTGTACCCTGGCATGCATCACCAGCCCCAGAAAAAGGGGGGAGGGGGAAGAAAAATATTGTGTATTTACTTTCTTCACAATTGTACCACAGAGCCAGTTACATGAAAAATCATGCCCTAAGTAGTAAACCAAAGCCACGTACATGCAGCAAAGAGTCCAAAGAAATGCAACAGCTGGATTGTTTGCTGCACCATGTGACAAGAACTTTTCTTATAAACATGTAAGACTAATAAAAAATTAATTTTGTTCCCAGTCTTTGCTGAATTGGCTGATCTTAGCAGCAGCAATGAGCAGGCAAAAATTGGTCTCGTTCCTCTGGACTGGGACAGGGTTAAAAAAAAATATCAGCCTAAGTTCCTGCTCTGATCACTGTCCAGTTACTCCTGCTGGAAAGCTGAAATATGTGGACATACGGTGAGGAAAGAACCAGGCTTGGCTGTGATGCCTTCCATGGTATAATAGTTCGGCGACACTCCAGGCATGTAGATGATGAATGGTCACTTGGACAAAGTGGAACTGTACCCCAGTGACAGTCAGTGCCTTCAGAAGAGATGGGGAAAATAAAAGCAAATTTTGATACATTATGTCTGCTGGTTTGTTGTGTAAAATTCCATCAAATAAAATTTCCACTATGATCAACTGTTTATAGTAATTAAAAGGTGGATCATCAGGGTTTCATGTAGAAAATAGAAACTCCTAAATACTACATAAACAAATTGATATGTTATCTGTATTCATCACAATGACAGACTGAATCAATCACAATCTTTTTAATGTCAATATAGTTACAAACATAAGGAAGCACAGAAAGAGAAGCGCTATTTGGTACATTCAAACTGTTCCTTGCACACACCAGGTACAATCTGCTCTATCAAATGCTCCACCGAACCCCTTTCTCTTAAGATACTGTAAATTTCCCCCCCCCACCCACCCCTTGCCCACCAAAGTCAAGCTAAACTCCACAATAATCTTTATTATAATCCTCAACCTTGCTCCAAAACAGATGTTCAGCCAGCTTTTAAAAGGAGTTAATTGGCACAATATTAACTGTTTTGTATGAAAGTCTATTTCAAATATATTTAATACTGTTGGGGGGAAATTCCTTCTAATTTCAAGACATACTTGAGGCATTTTTTTTTAATGCTCTTCCAGCCTACATTCACAGTTTAAATTAAAATAACCTGCTTGCATTCACAATCATTCCTTTCAGCATTTCAAAAATTTGGATGACATGTCCACTATATCCTCTTTTCTCTCCTGAAGACAAGTTTATTCAGGATCTCTTCACAGCTTGGAGCCTGAAGTCCTGGCCAATATTCATCCCTCAACCAACACCTCAAAACAGATTATCTGGTCATTATCACATTGCTGTTTGTGGGACCTTGCTGTGCGCAAGTTGACAGCCGCGTTTCCTACTTTACAACAGTGACTGCACTTCATTGGCTGTGAAGCGCTTTGGGACGAACTGAGGACATGAAAGGTGATTTATAAATGCAAGTCTTTAAGCCTTTCTTTCTTGAAGTCCCATAATAATCCATTACTATTTTCCGAACCCTCACTAATTGGTCAATGTTAAAAACTGAAGAGTTAAATACTATAACCTTCGAAAGCCCTTTATTTCAAGATCACTCTGTTTAAACTCAGAGCCTAAAACCATTTAAAAGAATGTGGCAGAATCAGTCACATTGTGTATGAAGATGTTTGATATATTGGATTGCAATCAGAATTTCCATCTTGAATAGAATCTATGGCAACAATGCAGCATTAATAAAATTGAAAAATAGAGATTAGAGAGAAATTGTAGTTAACTATTTTAAAATATTAATTTACAACTCTATTAATCGTGAATGCTGCTTCAATGATAAGTAAAACACTAGTTCATTTTCTAGGTATCATGTAAGGCAAATTATTTATGAAGTAGCATTTACAATGTTAGTGCTTTACACTACTGCACTGTGAACAGGTCCACATTGTCATTATCAAACATGAGCTCAAAATTGATTACATGCCAAACTTTGCATGGATTTTTAAAGCAATTAAACATTTTTTAGTTATCATTGCACAAATATTTCTTAAAACATTTAGCTACATGATGCAATAACGAGAAGTGGATTCATGGCCAACAACAGTATACAGAAGGGTAACTGCACAACCATGTCCTGGATTTTCTTTGAAAAAGTATGACTATAGGTGTACATACATTGCATGCTTTTTCTTTACTTTCAGAGAAATTAATATTGTAAAGCTCTTCTACGGACCCAAGACAGCATCTATTTAAGTGGCAAAACAGTGTGCATCACTGTGGCTTGTGGGTTCCTGCTCTCAGCCATCTTGTTGCGCAATAACATAAAGCAAAAACATGAGCGCAAAGAAATGTAAATAGAAGGAACAATCATCAGTCGGTAACTCCTAATGGCCAGTTCAAAGGAACAACAACATGAATTTATATAGTGCCTTTAACATGGTAAAATGTCCCAAGGCACTTCATAGGAGCGTAATCAGACAAAAATTGACACTGAGCCAAAGGAGGAGCTATTAGAAAAGGCGACCAAAAGCTTGGGCAAAGAGGTAGGTTCTATGGAGCGCCTTAGACGGGGAGAGAGAGGTAGAAAGGCTGAGAGGTTTAGGGAGGGAATTCCAGAGCTTAGGGCCTAAACAGCTAAAGGCACGGCCACCAATAGTGGGATGAAGGAAGTGGGGGACGCACAAGAGGCCAGAGTTGGAGGAACGCAGAGATCTCAGAGTGTTGTAGGCTAAAGTAGGTTACAGAGATAGGGAGGAGTGAGGCCATGGAGGGATTTGAATACAAGGATGAGAATTTTAAATTCGAGGTATGATGGACTGGGAGCAAATGTAGGTGAGCGATCACAGGGGTGATGGGTGAACGGTACTTGGTGCAAGTTAAGATATGGGCGGCAGAGTTTTGGATGAGCTCAAGTTTACATACGATCAAAATGGGAGGCCAGCCAGGAAAACACTGCAATAGTCGAGTCTGGAGGTAACAAAAGCATGGATGAGAGTTTCAGCAGCAGATGGGCTGAGGCAGTGGCAGAGACAGGTGGTGTTACGGAGGTGGAAGTAGGCGGTCTTGGTGATGGAGAGGATATGGGGTTGGAAGCCCAGCTCAGGGTCAAATAGGACACGAGGTTGCGAACAGTCTGAGACGGTGGCCTGGGAGGAAGTGAACAGAGTTTGTGGCAGGACACTGCAGAAAGATTGGAATTAGGGTCACCCACCTCATTCTGCTGCAGCTGGTGCATGGCCTGGGGAGACCAGTGAAAATGGTAAGAAAATAACCAAGGAGAAAAAAGCAGCTCATCAAAAAAAACTTGAGTGTAACGATGCATCTCCAGATCAATCTGGTCTAAAAACAGAGCAACCATGCTAGTCAATGCAAGGTAGCATGTGCACTCCATGGTTCCTCAAATGTTGCAACTGGATCATATCTTCATGAAATAGATTTCCTCTAGGACTTATGGGGAAAGAAGATTTCTCTGAAAATAAATCTGGTACTTCAAAAAGAATGGAGCATATGAAGAGTTACATACTTGCAATAAATGTATTTACCTGTACAGTTACCTTTGTCTTTAAATTAAAAATAAAATTAATTTTAATCAAAAACGCACATTTAATATTTTCTAGACACAACTAACCATGTAGGTGGCCTAGTGGCACAGCACACTGGCACATTAACATACTGCACCATACAGTGGTAGAATCTGTGTTTACACCCACAACCGCCCACAACAGTGACTTCCTATTTTCAGCTAGATCTTCAGGAAGATGCTGTGTGGAGGCGCTTTCCTTGAGCGAGTGTGGGAAAAGTTTGCCTGGGCATCTCTCACACAGTTCCCATCAGCTGGTGATACAGCATCATTAGAAGTAGTCTGCGAACAGATTGCCTGCTTGCCCACTCAATCAAGGCAGGGAGCACAGAGTAAGGAGATCTCAACTAATAAAATACCAGAAACGCAAAGATTTCTTTAAAAATTAATGGTTTGGTCATTCAACACTTTGGGATGAGATTATGCCAAAATTTCATTCTAAAATACACCTGAAGCTACTAAAAAAAAGAAACTATGTAAATTCTCCTTAGTGCATTGGTAGACTTTTTTGCAGTGGGAACCATTACTATAATAAAGTTAATCATATCTACTAATAACCAGTTTTGGGTACATGCTGAAACTGAATGGAGTTCATTGAAACAGTGAAATCCATTACCCTAGTGTCTTCTAACTCCCTCTGGAGCTTTTCAGCTTTGGTCTTTTCAAAGAGCAGGCTCTGTTCAAGCTCCTTAATGCGGGCATGCTCCAGTTTGGTCTGCGTCTGTTAGTAAAAAGGGAGAGGAAGAGAACACACCAGTGCCACCATCACATGCCAGCACGACAGGAGGGAGCCACATGCAGGCTTATCCACCAGCACCTTCTGCCTTTTATAACAGTTAGGAAAGCAATGGGTAAATTGGACACAGGAACAGGATGGAAGAAAACAGAAATGTTTAATGGAAAATGGTATCAAAGGTATGCACAGGAAAGGATAAATGGGGAACAATTAAAGGGAAACACAGTTTTAAAAAGGCAGATTCAAAAGTTTCATGCAGTAAGTATACAGTTTTTTTTTTAATATCGGCATAGTTCAAATCAGAACAGTTAATACTTAAATTTTAGTTTAATACTGTAAACCCCTTTGTTGCTTTTGAATGTTTGAAACATAATTGGTTTAACTAAACAGAAACAGGATTTGCAATTACAGCTATAGGCAAAACATCTTAAGAGTAGATCAAAGCAAAGCAAGAAATCCTTTACACTGTTTTCCTTGATACTTTTTATAACAATTAATAATTTTGCATGTAATTTAGTTATGATCTCATTTACAATAGAATTCAAAGAATATTTCTCTTTGCATTTTTTCTGGTTGCACAAAGGAGGGTCTTCAATGCACTTGGGTTGAGTTGGTCATTCATGCATATAATTGAGAAAATTTAAACAACTGACATGCCTCCTCGTGAGATCTATATGAAGTCAAATTGTTTTTTTTCAATAACGAGCAACGGGAAGGGAAGTGAGAGGGTTGTGGATGTGGTTGCTTAAAGAAGATCTTGTGAAGAACTTCAATTTATAAAATCTTTCTTTTAACAGTTCAGTTGTCACACACTCAGGTTGCTGCCCAAAGCCAAACTTCAAAGGACACCAATAATACAAAGATGGCAAAAAAAAACTCCGAGCTGCTAAAACAGCAGATACAACCACTTTCTTCAAACCATTCTTTCTAATAAGGCAATGATGCTACAGCAACAAAATAAAGCTACTTTGCACATCTCTAAAGGAACAAAAATAGCGGCTCGTGGAAAGGTTACAAGTGAGTGCTCGAGCAGCTAGCTGAACCTCTGAGTCAGAAGGCCTTGCTAGGCCAACCTAAGGACCTTCTGGACAACTGATGTTCTGCTGATTCACACATTTGAATTTTGAGCCAGGAAATAATGGTTTGACTATAAGTTAGAGTACCATTCCACAAGGGAGGGGATGATACAAAAGTAACAGTAATAGCAAGTGCCCACATTTTCAAAGGGACAAACAGATACGATGGCTCTTTCAGCATCAAAGAAAAGGAAGTGTAAACTGAAAATGTACCCTTGTTCAAAGTCAACCAACTTGGTCTTTATATATGATGCCTTACCCTCAGCCAATTTTGAGGACAACAGAAATTCTGCTATGGCGTATAACTCAGTTTACGTCAGATTATACTGGAAACTAATATCTTCAGCCACTATATGCAAAATTGGGCACATACTTCTTTGTTCAACCTACTTTATGCACATACCCTACATGCGGTATGACTAATTTATAATGCTGATTTGATGGCTCAGAATAATCTGCTGAGTCCCTAAACCATAAATGCATTTTCCAAGAGAATGCAATCTTCTAAATACTCTGTTGGCAGCACAATGTTGACACAAATGAACGGCAACACTTTTCCTGATCAGTACCAAGGTGCTAATCAAGGGGTTAATCTTTGGTTTGGTGATGTTTTCTTGATGCCCTTCCATGGGAACTTTACAAAGACACTTGACTTGTGGGATAATGCTGAAACTTTTCAGAAGAGTCATACTGGATCTGAAAAAGAATCCAGAGCACTATTCACACACTACAACAATAGAACTGACCAATAGAACTATGTGAATTACAACCAGAGCCATAGGCATCTGCCTCAGATGGGTTTTGAGAACAAGTGAGTCAAAAATCACTGGAGGGAAGGTCTTCAGACTCTGTGATTTACTTTCTTTGGAATGATGCATGGTCTCAGTCCAAACCATAGCACAGAAACACTGAATGACAAGGCTGTAATAGATCAAAGGTCAGTCCAATTTCAAATTATAAGAATATCCACATTATATATTTTAAATTAATTAATGGATCGTGAGCAATTTCTTAGGGAAGCTATTTTCTCTGTAGCTTGGTATGCAAATCAGAGTAGATTGAATTTGACATTGAATTGCATGGGGAGTATGGGGTTGAACAAATCTACAACCCTGGTGAGTATACAAGTGCTGTTTCAAAGGGAGCTGTTTGACCTCTGTTTATGTGAATTGCTTGGGAGTACTGCAGACAAGCTATTATCAGTATTGTATTTCCACCAAGTTTGGTTAAAGGGGGAACTCTCACCTATTGTGACAGAGTTGCTTTGAATCTTGGTGCCTTTGAACCCTATTTTGATTTACTGTTTTGAGTAATTAAGGATACCTTTTGATTTTTTTTGTATCAGTTTAACATTAAAGAGCCAAAAGGAACTTGCATTTATATGGTAGAGAAGGATATAATCCACAGGACTTGCTTTCAATTCCTTTTTCACTCTACCACTATATGGACAAAGGCTAGCAGATGCCTTATGGGTTTCATTTCGCACATAGAAACTTTATCAAGAATGCATGTTCCAAGCTGTTTAAAATACTGCAAAGACCAACTCACAAATTCAGAACCTTTACTGCTTTGAAATGGATACTGTAAGTTAAATTAAATGTTCTAATCTAGCTACATCTGCTTGTTTTGCTTCTTGATTATGTTTAATACTGTTGCTTAATTAATTTGATTCACCTGCCAGCATGGTATTCACTATCAGTTGGTGTGCGGTGGGAACCATATTACTTCCAATGCAGGTCTCATTGGTTTAAGGGCTCACTGTTCCCCGTGCGGCCCAGTATCCCGGATTACTTCACATTTCAGTTCCTAAAGTGTGAAGGTTTGCCTACGTGAGTGAACTTTTGCATTGGGCACAGGAAAAAAGTAACTGAATTGAGCCCAAATCACAAGAAAGGTCACCAGCTGGAAAAGCTAGGATCAGCAAGAACAATGAGTCTTAATACCCCATGTAAGCACAAGGCACTAGATGAACAGTAGCACTAATGAAGAACCTGGTTGCCTTGCTAAATAAACAAAGTAGGCCATAAACACTGATGTACACAAAACCCCTTAGGCATAAAAGGAGAAAACATTTGGTTCAGCCGTCAAAAGGTACTTCCAAGCTCATCTCTTGCAATAATTCCAATACACTGCTGCAAATAACCAAAGCAGGGATGCAAGATAAAGAAAATTAAACCAATTCCTCTGGATTCAAAGTCATATACCTAATTCCAGAAGTAGTGGAATGAAAATACAGAGAAAATGAATTAAACATCTCTGCTGGCACCATCTTCATTGCTGGGGTAAATAAAAGGAAAGCAGATTTCCTTTTCAATCTAACCAGCGATTGTCTCTTGCAAAACCTCGCATGACAGAATGGAATCTCTCCAACCATACTGGTCAACTTGGGGGAAAAATCCAGTGAGTAACTGCAGAACTGTGGCTCATGATGTATACAGACAAGGCAGTCATAATTGAAGAGAAAAATGCTTTCTCTCCTGCTCGGTCTCTTCCACACCTGCCCAACTTCCAATATACAACGGAATGGCAGATTCACAAACCAAGAAAGAAAAACTGTTAACCAATGTCAGAGTACAGAGGAGCCAATACCAATCATGCATGTGGGTCTTATGGGAGGCATGCAGCAGTTTTAAAGTTTCCCCATCAATACATGAATCAAAACCCAAGACTTTGTATAAAACTCAAACTGACAGAGAAATATCCCATCAATGTATATTTTTTCTTTGTTGCCGACAAAACTTAAGTAAATATCTATAACTGTGTCTTTTTAAAATAAGTAAGGAAAGCAATGAGTTGCCCTCATGAAGTGACATTCAGGTAGTATGTAGTTTTTAAACAATGTAACATATGGGCAGTCAAATAAGATTGACAGCAAAGTCTATAATTGATTAGGGGTTTACAGCATAATCACTCGTCATTATAAATATTGCATTTCATTCTGTGCAGCTGTGAAAGCAACATGCATATCAGTAAGTCAATGCTGAAAAAAGCAGTCACTGCAGTTAGTTCTGGTATTTGTTTCAAAGTAATATTTTGGATTGCTCTGATTAGAAACTATTTCAAACATTGGATGTCTTCACATGTCCTACACCATAAACCATTCTCTCTCTATTAATCTAATTTTCTTTCAGAAGACAGCAATCATTTATTACATCTTTATAGCTTAAGAAGTAAAATATAAATTCAGCACAGTCCTGCCACATAAAGATGGCCACTACGTGGCACTCTGGTGCTAAAACTGGTGAGAAATCACTTTACTATGCCATCCAATCCATTTTGTTTTACCGCACATTTCAATGTAATTTTTAAGTTTAAAAAATTAATTTAGCTAATTTCTTTACTAATTTTATTCTCTCCTTTCCTGGAATAATTCAATCCTCAATGGAGAACAATTCCAGAAGCACATTCTAGTACCTCACTTGGTACCATTATTCATGTATGAGTCTTGACAGTGAGTCTCAGCCAACAATTTGACTATGAAAGGCATTCCAACCAAACACCATCCCACTTGTCTTAACAAACATCCACACTTGCCTACTTTCAGCAGGGGTTACTGGACAGAGATCAGGAGTGGGACCTGGCCAATTCTGCCCTTCCAAAAGGCCAAATGTAGCCCCCTTGTACTCCAGCTGAGATCAGCTAACTCTGCACAGTTCATGGATCGAACCAAGAGCCTTCCTGGCTGGTGTGGCTCAGCTATTTGCTGCATAAATTCACTGAGCCATTGGGGGAGACAAAGTATACCTTTCTGAATGATATACAAAATAGTAATGTAAAAATCAGTTACTGTGCTGTATTGGAATTTGAAATGATCAAGCCAATGGTTTGCCTGAGTTACAACATATAGATTAACAACCTATTAATTGAACTTGTCAACTATAACTTCTCTTAGTTTAGCTTTGGCCAGTATTTTTAGGCAACAATATCACTTTCTACATTGATGATCCTAAAGAACCTTTATGTTTCTGCATATCAAGTACATAACCATTCAATCTGCATATATAACAAATATTCTACATTTAATCAACACTGTTTTAGAAGACATCCAAAGTTTTCTGATAAAACTGGCAGGAATTGGCCCAAAATCTTTCTTAAACTTGTTTCTCTAGCCCTCATTTTGTATACTAATTCCACATGTTATTTATTTCATTTGCACATGAAAATTATTAAAACTAAACAGCAAATGTTCAGTAGATTCTTTTTCATTCTACAAAAATGTTATTTAAGCACATCGCACAATAAAATGTTTCCTTATAAAATTTATATTTTTTAATAATGGTTTTAAATGTTATATTCCTACTAATTGGTTATTTTCCAATGACTAGAATTCCTGTTGAATCTAAACATTGTATGTGTCAGGAAGTATAAATCACAACTTCCATCTATAGGTTATTCAAAACTGATATTTAAGTCCTCCCTTACAATTAAGATTTTCGCATCCAATTTGGGTTTTAAAATACTGTAACTCCATATCGATGAAAACAAACATGGACTGACAATTGTATTTGAGATTTACCCATGCTATAATCTTGCAACATGATGCTCCCTTCCTGCTCCGCTGAAAATTATTTTTTAAACATTACAATAAAAGAAAAGTTGCATTTTTGAAAGGTAGTTTGTTATCTCATTACAGAGCTATAAAATGGGTGAGAGTTATTAAGGAAAATTAGAGAAGCTTGAGCTTTAACTCTGAAAAGGTGGTGGTTAAAGGCAGACTTCATAGAAGTATTTATATTCTGTTCTTTTCTTGAGTTCTTTTATATATTTCACTCCTCTTTGCTTCTCTCTACTCACCTAATTTGCATTTTACAGCTGACTTTTTTTTTGCCTTAAATCCAAAATTAATTCAAAATCATAGTTTTAGGGTATCACAATCCTTCAGCCACCATTAGCTTTTCTAAGGCAAGTAACAGCAACTCAGTAATAGGGAGCTATTTTGTAGTATTGTGAAGCAAAGTTTTTTTTATTATCAGGCACAGACATTCAAACTCTATGTACCAAAAGTATCTACTAACTACATCAGAAAAGAAAGTATGAGGCTTTCCCTTTACTGCAAAGGCCAGGGACATCAGAATTAGTAAGGACTGTTACCAGCAAATACTTAGATCTTCTTAAAAAAAAATTAACATTGGCAAAAACGACTGGAAAATTCACTGAAATATGGGACTCAGAATAGCCATGGCAATTATTGTAAATATTTTAGAAGGTCAATTTAGAATGCATAAAATTAATATTTACATAATTTTTAGTAATCACATTGAATGCTTCTTTTTTCATCCGTTGAAAAACAAGGAAGCTGTCATAAAGGATATGATATGTTACATATAAATCACACACAAAGAGGCTACAGAAATATACAATTGTTTCAGTAAAACTAATTATGTTTGTCATATTTCAATAATATTTCAAGTCCAAAAATATTTAACATTTGAGCATGGAAATAATAAAACTGCTGAAAAATATTTGAGTAACAAGTGACATTTCAGAACAGATGAGCCAACTGAAATAATGTTATATTGCGCTGCTAAAATCTAAGCATTACTATTTCTGTACAAATGTGACTGCCAACTCCTAAAATGTTGCAGTCCCTTCCATGCAGTTACACAAAATATTACAAATGTAAAATCTGTGCAGGGAAGATTTTCAAGATTGGCAACATTAATTTGGGTTGTACAGCCAACAGTATCGCTTTTTCTGCCTGGGAACTGCTACTAATAATCCCCAGCTTTATCTTGCAATTATGTCCCTTTTCAAGCTTAAATAAGGAGTAGAAGCATATTAGTAGTTTGCTATTAAAGGCATTATAAGATAATACATACTAACATAATCTTAAGGATCTTCATAGTTAGTTTTTATTAATTCTCCCTTAAATTCTCAGTTTAAAATCAATCCTGTTTTCCATTCAAAAAGTGACAAACTTATCAAGACAAGAGAATGAATGGACAGAAAAGCACAGGCTAGCAAACTGCAGAAGTGAAAATCCTGGCCTTGATTCTATCCAGCTCAAGTGTCTGATGTGTAACGTAGTGGTTTCTCTGATCCCTTTTCACACCCATGTGCCAATTATGTTATTGTAAATTAAATTGAAAAATGCATATATAATTAGCAAAATGTTGCTTCAAACTTTTGCACGGCTCTTTTTGCAACAATGAACTTTCATTTTATTTTAAATCAGATATAAAAATGCATGGAAATGAGAAAAGGCCATTTGACCCAACAAGCCTTCTCTTTCCACAAACCATAAACAATCTACCCCATTATAATCTCTAGCCATTTAATCTTCTGAGAGAAGTCATACACACTCTTGATCCCCAAATGTTATCAAGTAAATCTTCAGAATTTTCATCTATCCTTGCATTTTCACTGCTCAACCCTATGCTGCTGTCCTCCAAATCCCTCTCTTCTTCCCCACAGCAGCACAGGAACAGAATAAAAACAGATAGTAAGAGTTTCTACAGGTATTTAAAAAGGAAGAAAGTAAAGTGAGCGCTGGTCCTCTCGAGAGAGAGAGTCTGGGGAATTAATAATAGAGAACAAGGAAATGGCGGATGAATTGAACAGATATTTTGCGTCCGTCTTCATTGTCGAGGATACAAATAACATGCCAGAAATAATTGTGAATCAAGAGGCGAAAGGGAGGGAGGAACTTAAAACATTAACAATCACCAGGGAAAGGGTTCTGAAAAAATGATTAGAACTAAAAGCTGACAAGTCCCCCAGTCCTGATGGACTTCATCCTAGGGTCTTAAAAGATGTGGCTGCAGAGATAATAGATGCATTGGTATTAATTTTCCAAAATTCCCTAGATTCTGGAAGGGTCCCATCAGATTGGAAAATAGTGAATGTAACTCCTCTATTCAAGAAAGGAAGGATACAGAAAGCAGGAAACTACAGGCCAGTTAGCCTTACAGCTGTCATAGGGAAAATGCTAGAATCTATTAAGGAGGTTATAGCACTTAGAAAATCTCAATGCAATCAGGCAGAGTCAACACGGATTTGAGAAAGGGAAATCGTGTTGGACTAATTTATTAGAGTTCTTTGAGGAAGTAACAAGCAACGTGGATAAAGGGGATCCTGTGGATGTGGTGTGCTTGGATTTCCAGAAGGCTTTTGCCACATCAAAGGCTACTACACAAAATAAGAGCTCATGGTGTAGGGGGTAACATATTAGCATGGATAGAGGATTGGTTAGCTAACAGGAAACAGAGAGTAGGCATAAATGGCTCATTTTCAGGTTGGCAAGATGTAATGAGTGGAGTGCCACAGGGATCAGTGCTGGGGCCTCAACTATTTACAATCTATATCAATAACTTGGATGAACGGGCCGAATGTATGGTTGCTAAATTTGCTGATGACACAAAGGTAGGTACGAAAGTAAGTTGTAAAGAGGACATAAGGAATCTGCAAAGGGATATAGATAGGTTAAGTGAGTGGGCAAAAATTTGGCAGATGGAGTATAATGTGGGAAAATGTGAACTTGTCCACTTTGGCAGGAGGAATAGAAAAGCAGTATATTGTTTAAATGGAGAGAGATTGCAGAACTCTGAGGTACAAGGGATCTGGGTGTCCTAGTACATGAATCACAAAAAGTTAGTATGCAGGTACAGTAAGTGATTAGGAAGGCAAATGGAATGTTGTCATTTATTGCAAGGGGAATGGAATATAAAAGTAGAGATGTTTTGCTAAATTTGTACAGGGCATTGATGAGACCACATTTAGAATACCGTGTGCAGTTTTGGTCTCCTTATTTAAGAAAGGACATAATCGCTTTAGAGGCGGTTCAGAGAAGGTTCACTCGACTGATTCTGGGATGAGGGGGTTATCTTATGAGAAAAGGTTGGACAAATTGGGCCTGTATACACTGGAGTTTAGAAGAATGACAGGTGATCTGATTGAAACATATAAGATCATGAGGGGACTTGAAGGGGTTGATGCTAAAAGGATGTTTCCCCTTATGGGAGAGACTAGAACTAGGGGACACAGTTTAAAAATAAGGGGTCTCCCATTCAAGATGGAGATGAGGAGAAATTTTTTCTCTTAGAGGGTCGTGAGTCTGTGGAACTCCTTTCCCCAGAGAGCAGTGGAGGCAGGGTCATTGAATATTTTTAAGGCTGAGTTAGATAAATTCTTGATTGACAAGGGAGTCAAAGGTTATAGTAGGTAGACGGGAAAGTAGGGTTGAGGTCACAATCAGATCAGCCATGATCTTATCAAATGGCAGAGCAGGCTCGAGGGGCCGAATGGCCTACTCCTGCTCTTAATTCGTATGTTCGAACCACTGTGTCCTGTAGAGTATTTCACCATCTTAATCTATATTAATCTCTATAATCATTAAACACGTTCCCAACCAGATATTCACCCACCTCCTTTTGAAGGACTTAATTAACTCGGCCTCAACTGTTTGTTTTGGGAAAAATGTTTCTTCCAATCTCCAGTCTCATTTGAGATTTGTAAATCTTCAATATTTGTCCTCTAGTTCTATGCACACAGTCTAAATCAAGAAGCTTACTACAAAAAAGCAATTCTCCCTCAATCTTCTTTTCTCAAATGCAAACAAGTTCAGCTCTGTAAGTCTCTCCTCACAACTCAGAACCCCAAGTTCTGGAATCACCATTCTTGATCTTCTTTGAATCCTCTGAATCACCAATGTCCTTTTGCAGGAAGGGTGCCCAAATTTTTCAAAATGTGGCCTTACTAATGAATTATAATAGTTTAGAATAACTTATTTTGACTTCTAGTTAAATGCTCTTGAGATGTAACCTAGTATTTCAATAGTGTTGTTGATAACAGCTACAAACTATCAGTGAATAATCACTAATTACACCCAAATCCTTTTCCTTCTCCACCTTTGCTAATGGACATGCTTTCATTGTGAACAAGGTTGTTGTTTCCTGTTACAATGTACATTACTTGACATTTATGTCCACATTAAAATCCATCTTTGGTTTTTAGCCAGTTTAGTCTTTTTGAATATTTTCTCTTATATGCATCACCTAGTCACATGGCACCAAATTTTCCATTACAAGGAGTACTATCCTTCAAGCCATTTATGAATAGTATGAGCAGTGGGGGCCTGGGACAGACCCTTGTGAAACTCCACTAATCATTGCTCTTCTCTCTCACTCCAAGAGGTAGTCAAAGTTTCTATTTATAGCCACCTGCTGCTTCCCATTGCCAAATCAGTTTTCAATCCAGTTAGCAAATTTTCCATTAATTCCCTCAGCTTCATCCTTCCTTAAAAATCTCATGCAAGAAACTTTATGGAATGCCTTAGTATCCAAGTAAACCAAATCCAGTGGAAAGCTCTTATTAGTCAGCCGTTATCTCTTCAAAGAATTCAAGCAGATCAATGAGGCAAGACCCACTGTTTCCAAATCTTTGCTGCCGATTCCTGATCAATTCTGTGTTCTTTAGATGATGCCTCCTATATAATGCGTTCAAGCATTTTCCTCACTACAGATGTCAAACTAATAGGTTTACAGTTCATATTTGAATTCCATTTGCTACACTCAACTGAAGTCCTTGGGTGATCTTCCAGTGTTTATAATAGTCCCAAAAATTATTTCCCAAAGCCTTGCCTATTTCCTCCCTCATTTCCTTGATGAAGTTTTTGTTAAAAATAAAAACAGAATATTTTCAGAGATTTAAAAAGAACTGAAAATGAGGAACTCTATATTCTACCATAAACCAGCACTAATAAGATTGGAAAGTAAGTTCGTAAACACACCAAATAAACCCTACTAAAAGAATGTCTAGAAAGTAAATTAATTCTGATTCAATGGACCAAAGGCTGCCAGTTTTATAAGTATAGTTCACATATTTATGGGATTCCCAAATATTTAAATATCCAAGTTGAATGTAAAGAAATTATTATAAAGCAGTAATAGAACTTGTTAAACACATACAGAATAAACCTTTGTACTCAATGGAATTCTTGTATCACCAAAAAGTTAATCACTTAAAATGCCACTTTTTGGTGAGGGCATAAGACTATAAACTGTTAATTAATCAACAATTTTCTGCCACCAGTGCAGCCACCGAGCCACAAGCGCCATACTTAATAACCCAATCAACCCATAGCCATTAATCTGAAATGTTGAGATATTTATGCCCCAATTCTCTGTTAATCAGCAGATATCAGCTACTAGTGTGAACTGTTCACAACGTCTCATCCCTTTTCTACCAACAGGTGTTGGTAACATTGTTCAGTGTCACTGTTCTCTGGTTATTTAAGCACTAGCAGCTAACAGGTTTATTACATATGAAATTCCGATCAGCTTCTGAACCACACAGTCATGGTCTTTTGTTTAGAGTCTCTGCAAATTAGTAGATTGTTTACCTCTAAATCACCTTTGGTAATGGACTCTTCCTCTACACGGAACTGAAGGTCTTCCACTTTCCTATTGATAAAGACAAAGAAGTCAATCCTGGAAGAGTCAACTAACACTATTTGGGAGAAAGAATATAATTTCCCACGGTTCTGAATGTTCAACATTAGGAAGATAGGAAGGAAACTATGCTCAGAAGGCAAGCTCTTCTCAGCTCGTGTACAAAACTCATAAGAAAATTGCCGCTGTAAAATTGTGTCGGTAGTTTCAAGGATAACTGAGCTTCCTGAGTTGGTTCATATCAAATAAAGCTTAGTTTAATCTACAGAAACAATGGTGACTCCATTTAGATTTTTTTTTAACAATCTCTAGTATATTGTTATATTAAACATTTACAAAAGAAAGTCACATTAATAATAGTACTTCAAACTCAATGTTAGTAGCTGGTACCTTTTTTCTTCTTCTAACTGGTTCAGAAGCTCCACCTTCTCTCTATCAGCAGCCTCAACCAGCGCTCGTAACTGGTCCATCTTTGCCTCCATCTCCAATACATACTGCATGAAAAGACTGAAATTTTAACATTGTGGGAAACTGCATGTAATTCATTAAGTGGCTTTTACATTTCCCATCACTAAATGGAGAATTTCCAATGGGCACACATTAAAATCACATGCTTTGCATCATATACTTTTATCAATGTAATGTCAAGTGACACATTAAAAAACACCGATTTTACATTAGTGCAGACGTTTTGTGCATGATAAATCCTATTGTTGCAACCTTTGGTCGCTATTTATTACTACCCCGTATGCATTACAATATGACACAACAGCCTACTTAGTAGTGATCAGAGAGCGAGTGAGGGTGGAGGGGCGGAGGGGCAGGGAGGCAGAGGGGGCTTGGGGGTGGAAAGGGGGCTTGGGGGTGGAAAGGGGGCTTGGGGGTGGAAAGGGGGCTTGGGGGTGGAAAGGGGGCTTGGGGGTGGAAAGGGGGCTTGGGGGTGGAAAGGGGGCTTGGGGGTGGAAAGGGGGCTTGGGGGTGGAAAGGGGGCTTGGGGGTGGAAAGGGGGCTTGGGGGTGGAAAGGGGGCTTGGGGGTGGAAAGGGGGCTTGGGGGTGGAAAGGGGGCTTGGGGGTGGAAAGGGGGCTTGGGGGTGGAAAGGGGGCTTGGGGGTGGAAAGGGGGCTTGGGGGTGGAAAGGGGGCTTGGGGGTGGAAAGGGGGCTTGGGGGTGGAAAGGGGGCTTGGGGGTGGAAAGGGGGCTTGGGGGTGGAAAGGGGGCTTGGGGGTGGAAAGGGGGCTTGGGGGTGGAAAGGGGGCTTGGGGGTGGAAAGGGGGCTTGGGGGTGGAAAGGGGGCTTGGGGGTGGAAAGGGGGCTTGGGGGTGGAAAGGGGGCTTGGGGGTGGAAAGGGGGCTTGGGGGTGGAAAGGGGGCTTGGGGGTGGAAAGGGGGCTTGGGGGTGGAAAGGGGGCTTGGGGGTGGAAAGGGGGCTTGGGGGTGGAAAGGGGGCTTGGGGGTGGAAAGGGGGCTTGGGGGTGGAAAGGGGGCTTGGGGGTGGAAAGGGGGCTTGGGGGTGGAAAGGGGGCTTGGGGGTGGAAAGGGGGCTTGGGGGTGGAAAGGGGGCTTGGGGGTGGAAAGGGGGCTTGGGGGTGGAAAGGGGGCTTGGGGGTGGAAAGGGGGCTTGGGGGTGGAAAGGGGGCTTGGGGGTGGAAAGGGGGCTTGGGGGTGGAAAGGGGGCTTGGGGGTGGAAAGGGGGCTTGGGGGTGGAAAGGGGGCTTGGGGGTGGAAAGGGGGCTTGGGGGTGGAAAGGGGGCTTGGGGGTGGAAAGGGGGCTTGGGGGTGGAAAGGGGGCTTGGGGGTGGAAAGGGGGCTTGGGGGTGGAAAGGGGGCTTGGGGGTGGAAAGGGGGCTTGGGGGTGGAAAGGGGGCTTGGGGGTGGAAAGGGGGCTTGGGGGTGGAAAGGGGGCTTGGGGGTGGAAAGGGGGCTTGGGGGTGGAAAGGGGGCTTGGGGGTGGAAAGGGGGCTTGGGGGTGGAAAGGGGGCTTGGGGGTGGAAAGGGGGCTTGGGGGTGGAAAGGGGGCTTGGGGGTGGAAAGGGGGCTTGGGGGTGGAAAGGGGGCTTGGGGGTGGAAAGGGGGCTTGGGGGTGGAAAGGGGGCTTGGGGGTGGAAAGGGGGCTTGGGGGTGGAAAGGGGGCTTGGGGGTGGAAAGGGGGCTTGGGGGTGGAAAGGGGGCTTGGGGGTGGAAAGGGGGCTTGGGGGTGGAAAGGGGGCTTGGGGGTGGAAAGGGGGCTTGGGGGTGGAAAGGGGGCTTGGGGGTGGAAAGGGGGCTTGGGGGTGGAAAGGGGGCTTGGGGGTGGAAAGGGGGCTTGGGGGTGGAAAGGGGGCTTGGGGGTGGAAAGGGGGCTTGGGGGTGGAAAGGGGGCTTGGGGGTGGAAAGGGGGCTTGGGGGTGGAAAGGGGGCTTGGGGGTGGAAAGGGGGCTTGGGGGGGGAAGGGGGCTTGGGGGGGGAAGGGGGCTTGGGGGGGGGAAGGGGGCTTGGGGGGGAAGCACATGCAAGTGCTCTTCCTTCCTGGCTTGGAATAAGTTTTCCTTATACCCATCAATGAAGTGCCTTGGGATATTCTTTATGCATAAAAGTTCTTTTTATTTTAAATCATCACTACATGATAGAAATGTCTTTATCACTTATGTAATGACACTATGGCATATTTGTCATGATAACTGCGTTGATTCTCCTGCCGCAAAACACGACAACTGCCCTCTGGAATTAGTTTTAAGTGAACATATACATCAGTGGCACAATGACCAAGTTCATAAATACAAACCCAAAACCAATGCAGGTCCACATCTTTAACTAATCTCTTCATATAAAACGCTTTAGTCAAGAATAGTGCACAGGTATAATGAAATGTGTGATACTGTGACTATCACATATTTCATAAAATGCAACGTGAAGAAGTTAGGAAATTGCTTCCAGTCACCATACAATAGGGCACCCCTTAATCGATGGAGACTTTTACAACACAGACCATGTTACCGCACCAGGTGGAGAGATTGCATGGTAATAAGTAGTATAATTAAGATGGAAAAACTGGGGAAAGGATAATGGACAGAAAATTTTATAAAGAATTTAGTATAAAAATAAAAAACCAGCATGGGACATACAAGCCTGTGACTGGGTAAAGGTACAAGGAAGCAAAATGTTCACATTTTAAAAGAAATCACCCAGAAAACAGCTTTGGGCTACTAGAGTTTCAAACTAACACCAACCTTGAATTATAAAGTGTTAAATAAATAGTTGGATAAATGGCACTCAGTATGACAGCCAAGATGAATCTTAATTTCTGAAAAGTAAAACCCTATCTCAAATGTTGATTTTATTTTCAGAAAAATTTCACTGCATTCATTCTCCACAAAATTTTTCAAGGGACATATACCTTGCTTAAAAGTCAAAAGCAGTCCCTCTAAGGTTATGAAGAAAACTTCATTGAAACAGAATTCCCTCTTGCCAGTAGGAAAGCAGCTTTACGGAGACCCAACATGTCCTTACTGCTAACCTGGCTGCAAAAGACCTACTCATGTGAAGTATTCAGTGGACACCATCGCTAGGTTAGAATAAACTTTGTTACATATAAATAACTAGATTGGTTTCCAAGGATGGAAATTATGCTGATCTCTACATTAATAAATGGTAGAAGCTGAAGATAGGTTTGGATACAGACCCATTACTCTTGATCCGGACATCAATGTTGCTGGTCCTCATGAAGCCGCCTTTTTACCGGCCACATAAAGAGCGTCATCTCTTAGGAAAGACACAACTTTTTTTGAAAAAAGAAACTATAAGCATTTCTAATCCAAAAGACTTTCTCAATGGTATATTGTTCCCCATCAAATCTATTTTAGTTTCTGACTCTTGTGCCCATCATAAAGTTATTATATATCTTTACATCTAATTTCTATTATACCTTCTAGAAACATTTATAAAGCCAGTTAAGCAAACAGTCTCAGTAAGTCTTACCTGTTCATGACCTGTCCTAAGTAATGTGAGCTCCTGTTCAACTTCTCCTGCATGGCTAGTTGCCTTAGCAACCTCTGCTCTTTCGAGGTCTCGTTCAGCCAGAAGCTGCTCAATGTGCTGCTGCTTTTCCTTTAAAGCCTCCTGTAAAGCAGTGGTGCCTGAAATTTTTCTTGCATAACGTGAGGATGTTTCTGTTAGCTGGAGAAAATGTTAGTCATTACAATTACAGTTAAAGTTATGTTTATTATAGCAGCTAATTTTTGACTGAAAAATTAATTTTTGCCCCCTCTGTTGTTCAACTCTGTCCCTTTCCTGTGTTGCGATCTTCTCTCCAACAGTATGGCTAGGATGAGTGGGTAAAGCAAAACTGGACTACTCACTGACAAATACGCTCCATGACCCAGTTAGTTTAAAAAAGACATACTGACCAGAAGGATACAGAAAAAAGTGGTCCTTATCCACATCAACAACCGTCTGGTTGCGTTGAGAAATACACAACTATTTGCTCTACTAAAGAACAGAGTAGAGTGCACTTTCATTCAGATTTGAACCTTCAGTGAGTATTGAACTGGACCAAGTATGCAACCAATCTGGACTGAGACAGTTAGAAAGTGCTACTGTGGGTGAACAAATAAGGAAGAATTCTGCGTTATTTTAATAACCCAGAGGATTAATTAATTATTCGGCTATAATTTGAGCAGGGCATTATACTGTTATTTATACTGACATATTACATAATCAAATGCAGTAGGTAAATAAATTCAATCACCCAAACAAGATGAATATCTATTATATATTGAAAGCGGTGAGTAGTATCAACATTCCAAGGGCACTGCACCTGTACGTGGCGCCGTGAGCATACAGTTACCTAATGTTACATAACAGGACCACCTAAAGGAAAAGTTAATCACCCACCTTGGGAACAATACAGGATGATCAAAAAGAAATAAAATAACAAAATTAAGAAAACTTTAAAAAATCTAAGAATACTAGAACTGGATAAAGGAATGAATTTAGGGAGCGAATTTAAGTGGCTGATCGTAAAGGCAATTGCAACTAGCCACAGCCGATCACTGACTGAATCGCATAGCAATTTAATATAACAAAGACTCATACTTCAGAAGCTACAAACAAGACAGCCAAAAAATATTGACAACGTCAAACTTAGAAGTGCTAACAGGATTCACAAACATGGAGTTGAAGATAGTGGGAAAGCCCATTAAGTGCAAGATATACCACAGAATGGAGAAGAAATCACAGAACACAATTACAAACCTGCTGTCCACCCCCACACTGATACTAAAATTGGCTATTGCCAACTACCACCTCCCCGCCCCCAAACAACTGAAGTAAAAGTAGCGCCGGCCTCTGTACCTGTGGAGGCAGAATATCACTAAGAAATCTCCCCCACCACAGAGACAAACACTCCTTTGACCCATCCTTACTCTTCCCCTATCCCCACCTTTTCTTCCCTCTTCCCCCTTCCCAAAACTCTGCTATCACACCTGCTGAGGCACAAATTGTTAGCCCGTCCTCCTAGACTGAAACTGGGGAGTGGCAACATATCCTCCAACTGAAGTATGATGAGATATTGCCACCCCACTGCTGAGGCAAAAGTAGCAAACAGAAGCCCCCCTCCTGCTGAGGTAAACACCTTTCTGCCTCTTTCTCCCCTCTGCTTCTCCCCTGCCCTATCCCCCTTCTCTCCCCTCTGTTCACCCCCACAAAGAAACAAATTGGCAGCCAGCCTTCCCCAACCAAAATTGGCTGCTGGCAATCACCACCCAAACTGAAGCAATATCAGTCCCAATCCTCCTTCCTGTTGAGGCAAAAGTAGCACACAGAAACTGCTCCACCCTTGCTGAGGCCAAATTTTCCTATTCCCATTCTCCCTCCTCTTCCCTCCACTCCCTTAACCTCCTCTCTATCCCCCACCCCCTGCAAATCAGTGGCCTCCCCACGTTGAATCAAAAGTAATTCCCCAACCCCGCCAATCACTTTAGA
Source organism: Heptranchias perlo (assembly GCF_035084215.1). NCBI lineage: Eukaryota > Metazoa > Chordata > Chondrichthyes > Hexanchiformes > Hexanchidae > Heptranchias > Heptranchias perlo. Next base: position 25,021,454 of record NC_090349.1, on the reverse strand, counting down.
GGAAAATTGGTACACTACCCCATCCCTGCTGAGGCAAACTCCACTTTTGCCCCCCTCCTCCTCTCCCCTTCCTCTCCTCTTCCGCTCCCATTTCTTTCCTCCACATTCCTCCCCTATGCTCTGTTCCCTTATTCCTTCCTCCCCTCACCCCTCCCCCTCTCTCATCTCTTCCTTTCCCTGCCAACACACCCTCGCCCCCTACTTTCCCCTCTTAGCCCATCATTTCCCCCCCTTATCCCATCCCGTCACTTGCCCCATTCTCACCCTCTCCTTCCTTCTCTCCCTCTCATCCACTCCCGCTCCCCTGTCCTCACCCCTCCTCTCCACTCCCTAATTTCTTTGCCAATCTCTTTCCCCCCACCCTCTGCTCTCCCCTCCCCAAAAATGCCCTTGATTTGACTCCCTGTATACAACATCACAGGAGGTCAACCAGTATTTTCTATGCATTTATCTTAAAATTTAACATTAAACACCATTTCACAAAATGGCCTGGACAAATTAAACAGGTTTTGAGATTAATGTAATTCCTTACCAATCCTGAACGACTAGGTCTACCACTGATAGAAGATGCTACGGAGCTCAAAGAGCTGATGGACGATGCACTAGGGCTGCGCTTGAGATTTGATGGGGTTGCTACCATCTTTCGTACAGTTGTCTTGGCTTTAGCTGGTGTCGTCGAGGGAAATCCAATTCTGGTAACCTTATGAACTGGTGCAAACAGACCATACTTTGTCTGGCATTGAAAATACCTGACAAAAAGGTAAAAAGTATTATTTCAAAATCTTGTTTAAACTTACTTAAAGTTACCCAATGCAGACAGGGTTAGTGCCAACAATGCCCTATAGTATAGATAACCCTGTACCACTCTCCAGTATTATGAAAACAGCTCAAATATGGATTAGTAATAAATTAACAGAGTAACTATTGACAATACAGCCGGCCTGCACCATCGGTGACACCATAATTAATTTTGACAATGTCGTTGTCACTAACTAAACTAATGCTTACCATTATATACAGTCTTGTATGCTACCTTATTTTTATCCTTTAAAAGGCATCATCCAGATACAATTTACATTACTTGCTTATTCACTCTGACCTCTCATATCTATGTCCAGTAATTCAATTGAAAGCGCCTTACAGATCAAAATCAGTATTTCATACAAGTTTTTAGCCTTGTCTCAGTGGTAGCACTCTTGCCTCTGAGTCAGAAGCTCATGGGTTCAAGCCGACTCCAGCACTGGCTTTTGGCTGACACTTCAGTGCAGTACTGTGGGAGTGCTTTACTGTTGGAGTTGCTGCCTTTCAGATGAGATATTAAACGGAGGTCCTCTCTGATCTCTTGGGTAGATATAAAAGATCCCATGACACTATTCGAAGAAGAGCAAGCGAGTTCGCCTAGTGTCCTGGCTAACATATGTCCCTCAACTAATAGCACTAAAATTATTTAATTGGTCATTTACCTCATTGCTGTTGGTGGGATCCCACTGTGTGCAAATTGATTGCCATGTTTCCCTACATTACAACAGTGACTGCACTTCAAAAGTTCATTGGCTGTGAAGTGCTTTGGGACATCAAGGTCATGAAAGCCACTATATAATTGCAAGATTTATCTTTCTGTAAAGTTCATCATCTGTACTCAGAATGAATCTCAGAGCAATTACAAAAAAAACAATTCTACTTCTTTACCAATGCACCAGGAAACATTGTTTGTAAAATTATGAAGAACAACGATATCAAGATTCAGTCTGTGCACAGATAAAGAACTTTGTGTTGGCAGTTGCTGATTTCTTTGTATTTTAAGGCACATTCAATTGATTTAGTGGAAACCCATCTGAGAGATCAGGGTAAATAACTGAATAATATAAACATGACAGCAGTTAGCCCATCACGGTAATGCAGCAAATTTATCACAATGTATCAAATGACTGACTCAAGGTAACAATGAGATGCCTTACTGATACTGAAAGGTGCAGGCCTCTCAGCCTATTTTCTGATCACTTGACAAAACTTAAAATAAGTAATTTTGTCCTTTCCTCCCCAAAATCTCTTATCTATAAAATTTGTATGAGTACATTATTTGTTTATTTTTTGCTCCTCCGTTTTTTTTCTTGGTTATTTAGATGGTTAAAAAATATATTTTTCTCCTCCTTATTTCCCATGTGGTTCTGTAGATCTTGCTGAGCTGTCATTCATTAACACTGTCGCTTAAATTTTTCCCATTGTCAAGTCACCAAATAATCAGCACCTGAACAGGTGTTTCGGGTCTAGCTGACTGGCTGATCCAGCCGCAACGTCCATATTCAGCATCAAACAACTCAAACATCCCCCCTCTTGGCCTGGCACAAACATCAGCCCCCTTTGGCAACACAAAAAAGAACCTCGTCCCAAACAACACTTTAGCTCATAAGTTTTATTCAATGGTTCAAATTGCATGAAAAATGAAAGAAGGAAACTGCTGCTTGCTTGTTTTTCTGCTGGTTACTCAATCCTCATTGGTAATTTTTGCTATTTTTTGATTCATACAGTCAATTGGATATTTAATTGTAATTTAAGCCAATCATAATGTTTTGCCTTAGAAAGATTTTTTAGTTATATAGTCAATGTCAGGTGAAGACCCCAGCCTGATAAAAGCACAGCGTGTAACATATCCTCTAGGTCGTGAATTATTCTTTCAATTAATATCAAGAAAGTAACAATTTCAATTTGAGTTGTTTATTGTAACTGAAATAGAGGCTTTCTAGTTCATCAAATGTTAATCTACCAGCTTCTGAAAAGAATGCAATGTTTTACAAATGACATGTTTTCAAAGTGTTCTACTGTAAACAGTGCACATCATCCCAAACGAACCTGGTTCCAGCCACAGCTCCATCATTCTTTCCAAGCGGTTCATCCAGTTCCACTCCACACCATTCCCCTTTAGCAAAGTCAGTTTCTCCCAAGAAGCGCACCACTCCTGCTTTTGTACCACCGACCTACGGAAAGGCAATACAAAGTTGTATTACAAGGGATGAATTAACATTTTGGTTCTATCTAAAGGAAGTGTCAATGAAAATTAAACCATATCTAAATCATAGGATCAGACTAGCATCTATAATAGCCAACTGTGTAACACAATGCTTGATTAACACACCTGCACTTTTTTGTACTGCTACCAGCTGCTAAAAACAACTGAACATTGCATTTCAACTTCAGCTTGCTTCATGCACTGAATTTAGCCCCAAAATTAGTACAACAGTATAAAAACTGAACCTTTTAGAAGTTTGTTGTATATACGCACTTATATAAAGATTCTTCTCCACTAAGCTTCCCAACACATTACACTGAATGAACTTGCACATGAACCTCTTAAAAATAAACTGAGTTCTACTACTAATAACCAGCAGAATAACCAATGTAGTCCAGACATAGTGGAGCATAATTTAGCTAATGGCAGTCTAATAGATCTGCAATATTGAAGTGATAATTCATATTCTGCCAGTCATGCTATTAAATTTTAAATCTGGTTATGTTTGCATTGAATTATGTATTTCCACTTGGCTCCACAGTAATCAATCTTCGGTGTCCTGTGAAATAACTATTATTTATTGATATTATAAAAACTGCACAGAAAGTGTACATTTCCTGTCCATCATACGCAAGTGTCAGACCGAAATTCTTGCTTACACTTTAAAAAAGACAACAGTCATCTGACACCAGGACCAGAATGTCTGAACTATGGTTAACCTAAGTTTGTACTTACTTAAGAATTAGATTTTGTGGCCTTAAACACTTAAGGAAAGAGACAGAAAGCCAGCCAGGCCTGTAACTGACCCAAAGATTAATTTCATGAACAAACAGCAATTACACCTTGTAACCTTACAGGGATGCAGCTGCACTTCAGCAGAATAGGGCATCACATGGCATTGGAACATATGAACAGAAGTAGGCCATTCAGCCTCTCAAGCCTGTTCCACCATTCAATTAGATCATGGCTGATCTGTATCTTAACTCCATTTACCCACCTTGGTTCCTTATCCCTTAATAACCTTGCCTAACAAAAATCTATCAATCTCAGTTTTGAAATTTTCATTTGACTTGGGCTCAACAGCTTTTTTAGGGAGAGAGTTCCAGATATCCAATACTCTTTTTGTGAAGAAGTGCTTTCTGACATCATTCCTGAATGGCCTAGCTCTAATTTTAAGGTTATGCCCCTTTGTTCTGGACTTTCTCACCAGAGGAAACAGTTTTTCCCAATCCACCCTATCAAATCCTTTAATCATCTTAAACATTTCAATTAGATCACCCCTTAATCAAGGGAATCTGTCCTCATAATTTAACCTTTATAGCTCTGGTATCATTCTGGTGAATCTGCGCTGCACCCTCTCCAAGGCCAATATATCCATTCTGATAGATGCACCTGTCCTTATATATAAAAAAATGCCATTCTGTAGTGGGACAGAAGATTCACTTGTAATATATTAAAAACAATACATTAGTGTGTAGATGTCACATTCAATAATGTCACAATTTATTACTGATGCAAAATAATATTAAAATACTGGATGCTTCTGACCTGCATTTCTAACCTCCTGAAATTAATGAATACATTCCAAACTGCAAACATCCCTGGCCAAACAATTAAATCCGAAATGACCTGAATCTTTGTTTACTTGTTGCCTTGAAAAAATAAAACTCCAGCTCAACAAAATATTGCATTCTGCATTACAAGGTACTCTTCTGTCTTTATAAAAAGAGCATATCACTTGACTTATCGTGAATAAGACCACAAGAGGTCTGCTATTATGTATTTATTCCATGTGTCTCTTAAAAAAATGTAAATAGCATTTCTAGTATAAACAGACATCAGACTTTAGATACAGATGCAAAGCAATCTTAAAAGGCTGCTGTTTTTGAGCTGCAATCTGAAACTGGCAAGCAAATGCCAATCAACAAAATCCACTCATCAAACAACTGACTTCTGAGTGACTTTAGCCTGTGTGTACTTTTAGCAATTAGACTTTGTGACCTTAAGGGGTCAGTCCACCTTAAATACAACTCCACCTTAGTAGCAGAATAATACATTGTGCATTACATGGTATAATGCAGCTTGAACTGACTAGCACTTTCCAATTTACAAAGTTCCCTGACCAAACAACAATTAAACACTAACTGAACTGAGCACTACAATAACAGACTTTGTGACTTTACAGGACACTGATCCAGCTTAGTAGAAAAAAAATTACCTCTCTGCCCAGTTCTGCCATTCCCTCCAATGCTGCCAGATCTGTGACCCCCTCCAACCGAATACTGCCCCACCTCAGGACCAGCCCCAAAGTGTCCCGAGACACTTGGAATCCTTAATATTGCCGGAATGTAGGACCCTTCCCATTGTGAGAGACCCTGGGTCTCTTACTCACCAGTGTCACCGGACCCTAGCAAGCCAAAAATTAGTTATCGCATCCCATAGTGCTGCAAACACCAGGTTATCCCTCTGCAAAGTTGCCAAACTCTATACTCTCCTAGCATGTGCTGGAACCTCAAGACACTCCTCCCCAGTAAGATTAAATTTTATGTCATGTTCCCCCCCCCCCACCCCCCCAACCCCCACCCCCCCACCCCCAAACACTGCTCTCAATCTCTAGGAACAAACCAGTTTTGGTGCCAAAACCCAGGACATCCACCAGTCCTTTCAACCCACTCCAGTGCTGCCAAACCCCAGGAGAGTAGAGAAGAGAATCATCCCCTCTCCCCCCCGCCGACCTATTTTCAGCTCAGTTGGCCTACCTGATCTGTGCCTAGACTGTCAGGCCTAAAGCTATTATTCTGCATTGTTTGCGTGTTTGTACAATTTGTGATTGTAATTAAAACTAGTTGGCAAGTACTGTATGAACAAACATTGCAAAAAGACTGGCTTCAAGCTGTGGCAATCTCATGGGAATGGAACAAGCCAGGGATAGGTCACATGGATTGCCATGTCAGCACAGGGAGGGAGGGTCCTAAGATCTAGCAGCACTGGAGGGGATGACCAGGTCTGGCAGCACTGATGGTGAGGGGTTACCTGGATCCGGCAGCATTGGCGGGGTGGGGGAAAGAAAGGGAGTGTGCCCAGCATCTGCCACCACAGGATTGAGTAGGTTGACAATCATTGCCCAACTTTCCTTGGTCATGTCTCACTACCAGCAAGTCATGTGTCTTGTGTGTCCTTGCCCACCAGTTTTGTGGGAAAGGAGAGGGGCTTTCTGAGAATGCCTGACACAAGGATTCCTAATCAAACATGGAAATAGAAGCCATGAGGGACAAGAGCTAGAGATCGACCAAGAGAAACTCTACGCAACACAAAAACAACGAATGCAGCTGAAGTGCAACAGCAACTACGTGAGCTCGAGGCAAAAGCCCAAGACAGAATTGGATGGCATCAATTGGTTACTGACACGTGCCTCAACACCACAGGAAGAATAAGATAAGCTATAAATCAACAGCCTTGACAATATATTGTACTTTACATACCATAAAACAATGCATCCTCTGATTCAGTGTAAGCATCTAATATTTATTTCAATTCAGGTACCTTGTGAAAGTTAAACAATTGACCAAAGCATGATGCAACTATCTCGGGAGCAGTCAGTACAATAACTTTACAGGTACAGTGTTCAAGCTGCTTGGATTTTAATGGGGCTTTGATTTCATAAAATTCCAGGTGTACAGGATTTTCATTGCAGCTCTGTAAAATCATCATAAACTAAAACAAATGCAGTCACATTGGACACAGCTATGATTTTTCCTGAGGTCACAACACTCTCTGCATCCTGAGGATGAGCTGTTGCATCAAGCCAAACCAAGTCTACCAGACTGCAGTCTGGCACTTCATATACCGCAGTTGGATAAGTAGAAACTTCTAATTGGAGAATACATGTAGTTTCTAAATTAAATCAGTGATTTAATATTTTGTCAATTACCATTGGCAGTTTTGGATGGGCCAACGACTCATCAAACCATTGTACATCTAATTGGACATGTGGCTAGTATATCCAAAACATTAGCACACTTTTATACTCTTTCAGAAAATATTTCACAATTCAGGGAGCTAAAAGCTGTTTTTCCAAAACATACTAACTAGAAAATGGCAGAATGCAAAACGTCCCATCATTGCACAGAATTATTTTTAAGACATAAATTGCCACTCTATAATTTCTTAAATATTATTTTTAAACTTTTTTTTGAAAGCAAGATACCATATTTGCTTCTGTGTGACCCACAGATATTAAACAAAATATACAAAAAATGGATGGGACACCGTGAACTTTTAAATTTTTAAACTAGCAGATCTCACAGGCATTGCTCATCTTGAGCATCGTTGTGATGTTTAGCTACTAATCTGTCCTGTTCCTTTAAGGTCACAGCTCAAGTACTCCCTGTAGGAATCTAAGTAATTTGAAGTTGCTTGCAATTGTAGCTTTGGTGAATTAGAGGTCACTGAATTGTTTGCAAATTTCAGGCTCCAGATCAACCAAATCGCTTAATGTTAAATGTACATTGTGTAGAATAAAAACAGAGACTAGGATAGTCTTAAATCTGATTGCTGGTCTGTAATGAGTTTGGCAACTCACTATCTCAAGCTAGGGTAGCAATGTCCTAGAAGGGGTGGGGGGGAAAAGAGAGGGGATGAAATAGCATTGCTGCTCTTAATTACTAGCTAGTGATTTTACTGAAGTGTGCTTGTGTGTACACTGGGTGAGGACAGATTAGGATTTGACTACGACAGCCCCATGGTTGAATAGCCTACCATTACTCAATGTTAAGACTCAAACGTGAAGAATGACCACTTAGACAAGGTATCAGAGGAAACCATATTCCAGAATGAGGCCCCAACTGCAGGAGAGAATGGAGTCAGGGGATGGTTTTTATAAAAACTGACAGAAATACTCATTTAAATTTTTAATTGATATACTAAAAAATTATTGTGCCTTTTAACAAAGTACATTTATTTAAAAAAAAGAGTAAGAGAATAAAGATATCATTTTTTTGCCATTGTTGAAAAGTAATTTTCTATCAAAGCAAGCAAATAATACTACCTATCAGAACAAGCAAAAGACTGCATGGAAGTGTACAAAAGGAAGGAGCGAAACAACAAAATAAGAGAGTGGAAACCTGAATGTTGAGGAAAAAAAAAATCTAACCAAGGGGGCATGCTCCCTCCAGCAAATTCTGGGACAGTAATATATCCCCAGTTGACTTTTACTGGTGCATCACCAACCTTTCAGGAAGCAATTACTTCACTTCCATGTCACCACAGCACAGTGTCTTAAATTATGTTTACTGTTTAACAAGCCAGACTGTCGATACAACAAATCTTCATTTTAATCACCGATACACAAAACTAATGGTTCCCAAATATAATTGTGTACTCTCCCTATACTGTTTGCATCATGCTCAGGTCAGTCCCAGAAACATTCAGCACAACACCTCCATTCTCTACTCATAAATCTGAATGACTGAAAGAGCACATTGTCAAACTAGGAGCCATATTTAGATTAAAATAAAGCTGTGGGATCAAGACTGTTTAGAACCAGTAAAGAAATGGTACTATTGGAGATTATTACTGGTCATTTGTCAGATGTCAACAATCTTCTTAAACAATAAACATTACCCTACAACCAATTAACCTAATCTTATAGTTCCAAAGTAACCTAGGCACATGCCATAGCACCGCTATGAGTTGGACAATTTCATAACTGTGATGATACTGCTCCAACCCTGCAGGAGTAGCCACACTAAAATGAAATGAAAAGGGAAAAGAACCTATCACCCAAAAAATGGAAGTGTTAACTTTTAGAAGTATACCCCATACCATCTCAGATTCGCATATTACCATCTGATCTGTAGGTTGTACAAATGTATTTCTATCAAAATATCACCATTTCCCTTCCACATGTTGAATTCAAATATCTTATATTTTAAGGATATATGGTAGATGAAAAGTCAACTTTTAGGAGCATTTATTCACATAGTAACAATCAAGTTTCACTCTAAATGAATATGATACACAGCCAGCCTAGCTAGCCTCTACGTATTTATGCAATTTCAACATAATTGCCAATTAATACACACACAAATGCTAGAATACTATACTGCTTTGAAATCATTGTATATACATAGTATTAAAAAATTCTGCAATACACAATTGTGAAATTTTTGGATGACTAAGAGTACATCTATCCTCAAAGGACTTAGATGAAATACTCACGTTAAGCCTATCAAAAATTTAAAGTACGAATTTACTTTTCCTGAAAAAAATGACTTAATTTTTAAACAAAAACTCAAAAGTAACTGCTGTTTCAGCTTTAGGGATTCCCTACAGCATATTGCTGCATAATTAGGAGATTCCATTGTCTGGCAATATAGCATTCGTTACCATGTCACAGCTCTAATCCTATTGATAATACTATATATCGGTGAATGCATCCCAAGGAATTAGATAGAACTGCAGGATAACTACAAGAGCTACTTTCGTACCCATTAGTAACAATAGTGCCATTTAGGTCCTTTTCACTATATCATGAAAGGTAAATAAAAATGTGCTTTCAGTTCCCCCGATGGCTCGTCAGGTAAACACACTGCAAGTTATAATACTAAACCACTCAAGCAAGAAATGTTCCAGCTTCAATTCCTGGTCTTTGCTAAACGCATCCAACGTGACATTAGGGGTGCTACAATTTGTTCCCAGTGCCCCTGAACTAAGGAGGAAAACAAAAGCAGCCAACATAACCATTCCTGATTGCTATCCAATAATATGTGCTGGATAGTGCACGTGTTAGCATTGAGCGAATAGGTCAGATAAAGAAGAGGAAATATGATGGAAAATTTCTATATAATACACATCAGAGTTGTTTCTGGCAATTGCATACTTTTCAAGTTTGTTTAAAGCAGGTCTTTTAGAGGTTGCCAAACCTGCCAAAAGAAGTGTGATATTCTATTGCCACATCAGATATTACAGAACAAACCAGTTCTCATTTCCATAGAACATTTCGAGATATTCTGACAACCTTTCCCAATAAAAAAACATTCAGTAATAAAATACCAGGGGACTCAATATTGTGGGACAATGGAGAGAACACATTAATGCCAATGAATCTCCCCGATGTAAAAGGAGACAGTAACGTTATCAAACTGCCTTTTTTCTTTGACTGAAATAACCACAATAGTTAACATTACTGTTTCAATGTTTGTTAAAAGAAAAACTTCTCAGCAACACCTTTTGAGGGCCACAGATGGAATAACATTGCAAATAGCAGGACTGCAGCACAGTAAACTGCTTCATGCAACTGAAAAAGTGAATACTGCAGGTCATCTAGGCTGACTCATCAAGATACTATTGGCCTTTAGCACTCATTTCCAAAGTGGCTGCCAAAAGACCTAATATGGATTATTGCATATAAATAAATTGGATCAAAGAGCACTGTGCTGTCAGTAGCTCATGCCTGACTGCAGTAAGAAGCATCTAAAAATTGTCGGGTCAATACAAACTTGTCTCCATATTATCAGGTGTGGAAAAGACAATTTTCATTTTACAATGGTCAGGTCATTTATTATAAATATACAAAAATGAAGTAACGTGATTATAACACACTAATACTTAATTTGTTGAAACTTATCTTACAGTGTAATAGTTTACACTAAGAACATGGAAAATACAAAATAAGTAGTGGAAAACGACGGAGAATGGCTTCATAACCTACAAGTACAAAGCCATTAAGTTTTAATGAGTTGAGTAAGTTAACTATTCCATTGCCCCCTTTTTGTCTACTTGGTTACACCGTAGATGCCAAAGTGAAAGAAACTCAATAGAAATTATTGAAAAAGACTAATTATTTGAAAGATGCTTGTATTCTACTGAATTATAAAGGGAGACACCCTTACACTTCATGTCTCAGTTCTTCCTCATTACTATGTTTTCTTCTTTAGGATTATAGTTTATAAGGAGGGTGAGAACATCTGATGTTTTGTGTAGAGCTCCCCTGAAGTAACATCATGATGTGAATGGAAAATTGACTGTGGACAACACTCCCTAATTCCATCTTCATGTCTGGGGTTGCAGCAGGGGAAAAAAGTTGAACACAAAATAGCTACTCTTAGGCAACCTCTATCTCAAAATTTTCAAGGTAACAAGAGATCTATTGGAGTTTAAACATGCTTCACCATGGAGCGATGGGACACGGATTTGCTCCCACACAGGTTCCCTATCTCTGGCCTGCTATTATCGGAGGAGCTGAGTACAAGTTAACCACGTCCACTCAGGAAGGAAGGAAAAATGGCCAGAATCAGGAGGATAATTTTCATGCACTTCTAGCAGCTGTTACGCACTGGCATTGGCAGAGGTCTGGGAAATATCAGAACATTTCATGTGTACAAGAAAATGTTACATTTTAATCATGGATCCCAAAAATGAAGTAAAACAAAACTAAAAATGTAGAAGTGAAAGTTAACAGTTGGGTGAGTGACAAGTATGAATCATATGTACAAAATAAACACCATTTTAGATATTACATACTTAAAGATAAGGGATTTGATCTAAAGAGCTGAATGATCATATTGACAAGTGCACTTCAAGAATTCCTTTCCATATTAAGCAACCAGATTGTGAAACATTGTACAACACCAGGTATAATAAACCCATTTAATTAAAACTATACCACAGGTCTGTAGCATCACACATCGAGAACTCAAAAAAATTGTGACTGGCTTAATTCACCAATACCCGTTAAGTTAACCATACTGTTTGGCTCAAATGTTCTGGCTAAATACAAACCAAAAACTAATTCCATGCACTAGAAAAGTAAGAAAGGTATCAACACCCAGCAATCATCAAAAACAACCAATCAAATCACATTTTTTTAAAAAGCTACCATTGATGAACCAGCAGTTCCCACCAAACTGATCAATTGCTCAAACAATTTTTTCCAGACAGGCAGAATGGAGACTGGCATTAATTTTCCTTTCTAGATGCTGATCAGGAGCCACAATCCAGTTCCTGAAGTAGATGTAGCTGAGGTATGCAATATTCATAACTCATCAACAGAAACACTTCTGCAATCCCACTTTAGGAAGCAATAAACAACTCAATCAGCATCCCGGAATAAAAATTATGCTGAGTTCCCCTCAGCTGAACAGGCGTACTCAATGACAATACCCAAGGTTATCAAAGGATCTATTCCCTGTCCTGAAATATTTGTCTGCGTGCCTCTCAAAGGCAGTCTTCAATAAAAACTATTCTTCAGAGGCAAATGGTAGTTTAACAGTAACCTATGGGAGATAGTAAATACAGGATTAAGCACTATCCACTGAAAGTGCTTATCTTTATAGGCTCCTTCTTCTGTTAATAAAAACTACTCTTAACATTTTACATGTAAATGGGATACACACAGAAGCTAAGCAGACTAAATATAGCAAATTCTCAGCAGATAATTATTAGTTAATATGAATTGCCAGCATATTTTACTTTTCAATAATAATTTGCAAACTGATAAAGATGCTGTACTACAACAACTCTACATGATTTTTCGACAACTGTTGCAAATTGTGATCTTGGATGGAACCATATATACAAATTGTGTTTTGGATACATTACTTATAAGTTCCACTACACACTACGCTTAATTTATAATTATCTTCTTTTACAATTCACAAACTATCACAGTGCTAAAAAAAACCTCACTGACACAACTCTACATAGGGATCAAAATTCATTGTAGACTGCTAGCTCCATGCTATCAAAATATTAGTTAGGTACTAAATGTGATAGGTAACACTCTGGCATTTAAGTTAGATGGTTGAGGGGTCAAATTCCATTCCAAGACTCAATCTAGATTGACACCAGTACAGTACTGCGGAAGTGCTGCATTGTCTGAGATGAAATTTTAAGTTGAGGTCCTGTCTACCTGTTCAGGTGGACATTAAGAATCCCATAATACTATTCTAAGGCAGCCATACATCCATTACCTTGGAAAGCCCTTTAATGTCTGTTTGTCAGCGAAGATGAAGACATAAAGAGACATACAAGGACACAGCAAAAAGCTTTGCAACAGGAAGGCTGTGAGGGCAGTCAGGTTTTTGTTAAAGGTAAAGAGGTTAGATATGCCAGAGAATATTTTGAAGATATGTTGTTTAAGTCAAGTAAGATGACCCATTCATTGGGGAAGCATAGCGTAAGGTTTATTTTGTTTCATTACATGGAGATAAGTTGTACTGATTGAACTAAGTGAATCTGTTAGTAACCATTGCTCTGTGTGTTCACTTGCTGTGAAATAGAGCAGCTTAACAATCTGTATCAAGCCTCGTCTAACCAAGTGTTAGCTCAGTCCACCTTCACAGGAGCACACGTGCAAAAGACACGAATATCCAGTCAGGGTCACAAGGGCTATTATTGTCACCCGGCCAGGTTATGCTATTGTAAAAGTAGACATGGAGCAGCAAGAATCAACTCCCATAAAAGAAAGATGCTCAGGTGGCTGAGGGGAGTGACCGTATCCACTGAACCCAAGCAGATATGAATTTATAATAGTAACTAATCTGTTATGTGGAAAAAAAAGTCTTTTTTAAATTCCCCTTTTTGGCCCTTAGTTTCCTTTCCCTCCCTGTCCTTAAGGCACTGACATTTTGTTGGGATATGGTTCCATGGGCACTGTCACTCTGTGGTACTTCATCCAAGTGGCAATTATTCATGTGAGCTTTGATGGCGTCAGTAGGCTATTCAGCTGCACATGGCATCGCTCCTTGGCAAACGGCCGTACAGTTCTAGCAGGGATCACTGGATAATGATCAGATGCAAGAAGCGTGACTGAATTTTCCCCTCCCCAACCCAGGGGTGCTGCGGTGAACTGAAGTGCTGCCCTAGCTGAGATCAGCTAATAGCAGAGGTTGTGGATTGAATAACTGCTCTCTGAATAAACTTGTGGAGACATTGTTCTGTGAATTTACAAGCTACGTTCAACTCTGCTTTTTATGACAGTCAGCTATTCTGACAAACAGTGTTGCAAACACATTTTGTAAACGCAGTATTTAACAACTCTTAAGGCATGTTGAAAGAATATTGAAATTACACGGTTGCACTTCTATAACAGACAGGTAAAAATGTTTTGAGTAAAGATTATAAGTAGTGCTAATGCATCTATATTCAAACAAAGAAATCAATTTGGTCATGAAAAAAAAAAGAACAATCGGCATTGGGATCAGCCCTGAATTCATTGGAAAGAGATCGCAGAGTATGGCATAGCCACATATCCGCTCCATCACCAAGACCGCCTACTTCCACCTCCATATCATCCATCTCCACCCCAGCTCCTCTGCTGCTGAAACCCTCATTTCATGCCTTTGTTACCTCTAGACTTGACTGTCCCAATACTCTCCTGATCTCCCATCTTCTACCCTCCATAAACTTGAGCTCATCCAAAACTCTGCTGCCCGTATCCTAACTCGCTCCAAATGCCGTTCACCTGTCAACCTTGTGCTCGCTGACCTACATTGGTTCCCGGTCCAGGAATGCCTCGATTTTAAAATTCTCATCCTTGCATTCAAATCCCTCCATGGCCTCGTCCCTCTAGATCTCTGTAACCTCCTCCAGCCCTACCACCCTCCGAGATCTCTGCGCTCCTCCAATTCTTACCACTTGCGCATCCCCCTTTTAAATTGCTCCACCATTGGTGGCTGCGCCTTCAGCTGCCTTGGTCCTAAGCTCTGGAATTCCCTCCCTAAACCACTCTACCTTTCTCTCCTCCTTTAAGACACTCCTTAAAACCTACCTCTTGGACCAAGCTTTTGGTCACCTGTCCTAATATCTCCTTATGTAGCTCAGTATCAAATTTTGCTTGAAAATCGCTCCTGTGAAGTGCCTTTGGATGTTTTACTATGTTAAATGCACTATATAAATGCAAGTTGTTGTTGCATAGGGTCTGAGGGTGTAGCCGTACTTTGAGGGGCCCTATGGTCCAGGAGCACTGGGAGGAAGGTTCTACGACCATTGGGGCAGGTCATGGGATCTGAAATTACAAGGAGAGGAGTCCTGGGACTTGGAAGAATTCTGGAGGGATGTCTCAGGGTCTGGGAGCATTGGGGCCAGTCCTAGGATCAAGAAGCACTGGGATTACAGCTAGAAGTTTGTGAGCACCATGGGGATCCTGAGATCTGGGAGTGGGACAAGGTTCTGGGGTCCAGCAAGACTAGGGAGTGGATTTTGGAGGGTGGGGGCAGAGTTTAGCATACCACACTGGTGAATTACTCATTCTGTTTCTTCTCTTTGTGTATGATGTGTGAAAGCCACTTGTGCAGGACCTCATCAAAAAATAACATTAAATAGTTAGCAAACCTACCAGGACACGGTCTCCGATCTTTAATTCACGTTCTCCCTTCTTAACAGAGCCGGCTTCCGAAAGGTTTGACACTGATTCACTTGCTGTTTTTAAGAGATTGGTCATGGCTGAAGGCGTTGCAGGTTCCTGAGCTGCAATAGATGCACCTAATGCTGCTTTTTGTGCAGTTGGTGTAGATGGAGCTGTCGCAACACTGGCCGATGTAGCTGTTGGTGATGTGGCTCTGGAAACAGATGCTGCATGCGTCTGTGAACCATTGGCTTCACCATCTGTCACTGGCCTTCGAGACAGTTTTGAAGGTCTTGTAAATATTCCACGCAATGGTTCACACTGGAAATATCGAACCCCGGCAACTGAACCATCATTTTTACCAATTGGTTCATCCAAAACAATTCCAGCCCACTGGCCTGGAGCAAATTGACTCTCACCAACGAACTGGATGTACCCAGGCTTACTACCATTTACCCAGATGCGTTCTCCAATTGTAAAGTCATCCACAAATTCTTCCTGTGCCTCTGTCGTGGCTACACTTGGTGGTGACTTCTCTCCAGGTGACGTTTTTGCTGTAGCAGCAACAGATGCTGTTAATATAGAGAAAAAGATGTCCAAATTATTTTTGAAAACATAATTCCAATTGTTATTTTTTAAATCTTCTCTCATTTCCTCTCCGCACTAATTCCTTGTTGGGGTACGGTTCTATGAGCATCAATCCCTGTCTAGAACCAAATGCAAATGGCTGTTTATTTGTTATTATTGACAGTCAGGGTAAAGAGATTATTAAATTGGGGCAGACAACACAGCCGAGCCCAATCTTGTTCTCAATTGACATCCACATGTGTATATTTTCCAGTAGGGTTTGTTGGACAGCAATCAGGACCAGAAATTCTGTCCAATTTTCCCTTCCCTAACCTAGAGTTACTGAATTGAATTGTAGCACTCCTACCACCACCCTGATTGAGATTAGCTGACTCACAGTAGAACAGAGCAACAAATATTTTTCTGATCTAAAGCTACATTGTATATCTATAATTAAACCTCATTATTCCATATCCAAGAATCCTCAATAAAGTTAAGTTTGTCTCCCTATTATATTTAGCCGGGGTACAGGGTGGGGGTGGGTGGAGGAGGTAGTTATATTGAGGTTTGGGAGACTTTCTGAATAAGAAAGCCAATTGGAAAGGTCAAAGTGCAAGTTTCCAAAGTCATAAATGCTTTCAAGTCAGACTATGGATTTAAAAAAGCAGAAGCAAGTTATTTTCAATTCTCTTTTCTGTACAAATGAAGTGGTGATCTCATCAGTTTGGCTCAGCTGGTAAACATTCTGTCAGCAGTCAGAATGTTAAGGGTTCAAGCCCCAATTAAGGACTTCAGACATAAGCTAGGCTGACGCTCAACAACAACTTGCATTTATATAGCACCCTTTTCATCCCTCCACCAACATCATCAAAACAGATTAACTGGTCATTTATCTCACTTGCTGTTTGTGGGACCTTGCTATGCAGAAATTGGCTGCCACATTTGCCTCCAAAACTAAACAAATCAACTTGATTGAACTTCAAAAATGTAATTCATTGTGAAGTGCTTTGGGACTTCTTGAAGACATGAAAGGCAATATATAAATGCAAGTTCTTTCTCATCAGCAAAGTAATTGCTTGGATCACGGCTTTTGAAAAGTATTTAACAAAATTATAATCAGCAGGACAAATTAACAATCTTTTGCTGGTACCAGGCGCGCTTTATAATGGTAATCGCTATATGCCTGAATAACATTTTCTAATATGTTCCAGATCGATAAAATTTTTTGGGTGATTCAGATTTTCAGCTTCAAATCCAATTGGTATTTACGATCAAGTTTGACATAAAGCCTAAGTTTTACCAGTCTCAGTATAACCAAAAGTTCTCAAGCATGCCTACTTTAAAAAAAATATCCTTGTATTTATATAGCTTGTATTCTTGTATTTAATCGGCTCAAAATATCTGAAAGCGCTTCACACAATTACTTTTAGAGTGTGGCACTTGTTAATGTAAACAAATGCCATTCTGTGCCTATGCCCACAAACAGCCATGAGTTGAATGTCCAGTTATCTTGTTTTTTTTGGTGGCATTGGTTGAGGGAGGAATGTTGACTATAACACCAGAGAGATTCCCCATTTTTCTTTGAATAGTGTCATGGATCTTTAATATCCAACTGAACCAGCAGATGAGACCTCAGTTTAAATTATCAGCCAAAGGATGGCACCTACAGCATACCCACAAGTCATACACTGGAATGTCAGTCCACGTTACATGCTAAAGTCCTACAGTGTGGCTTGAACCCACAACCTAGAAGTGAAGTCCTACCAACTAAGTGAAGCTGACATGCAGTAGGATTTCCGTTCCAATGATACCAACATTCCACAAGAACAGATATGCAAACTGCCAATTTTCCCAGTGGGAGTACAAATACTAATCTTGTAGAAATTGGTTATATTTATATATAAACTCGTAACAGCAATTTGGCACAAAACTATAATGGAAGAAGAGACTGCCAGAAATAATTTGGAAAACGGGTTACAGTAATTTTTCTCAAGAAAAACAACTGGAATACGTAATTGCTGGTCAGCTTTAACTCAGAGCACCTAATTAAGCATTTTATTCATTTAAAACCAAAATATCTGTATTCAAAATCATTTATTTCTATATTGCCCACTTCAAGTTTGTGTTTCTACATTGGAACGATCAAGGAACTTTGGTCAAATTTTCTACTACTAGAAAAGGTAACTAAATAATAGCAATACATCAACAAGTAAATAAAATGGAACATTAGGCTATACATAATGCAGTCTCAACTATTAGTGAAGAAATAACAGTAGAAATAAAAAGACATCAAACGGTAGCTATGATTGATTTTCTTGGGCAAGAAAAGCCGTACAAAGTCAGATGTTATTAATGGAATGTATATAGAAGATTAAGAGAATAATATCTGCATGAAAAACAAAAGGTATTGCTTACTAAACTTTGTCATTCGTCCACCACAGGGGGAGTGGCACGCTTCGTGGAGAGGGCGGTGGCACGCTTCGTGGAGAGGGCGGTGGCACGCTTCGTGGAGAGGGCGGTGGCACGCTTCGTGGAGAGGGCGGTGGCACGCTTCGTGGAGAGGGCGGTGGCACGCTTCGTGGAGAGGGCGGTGGCACGCTTCGTGGAGAGGGCGGTGGCACGCTTCGTGGAGAGGGCGGTGGCACGCTTCGTGGAGAGGGCGGTGGCACGCTTCGTGGAGAGGGCGGTGGCACGCTTCGTGGAGAGGGCGGTGGCACGCTTCGTGGAGAGGGCGGTGGCACGCTTCGTGGAGAGGGCGGTGGCACGCTTCGTGGAGAGGGCGGTGGCACGCTTCGTGGAGAGGGCGGTGGCACGCTTCGTGGAGAGGGCGGTGGCACGCTTCGTGGAGAGGGCGGTGGCACGCTTCGTGGAGAGGGCGGTGGCACGCTTCGTGGAGAGGGCGGTGGCACGCTTCGTGGAGAGGGCGGTGGCACGCTTCGTGGAGAGGGCGGTGGCACGCTTCGTGGAGAGGGCGGTGGCATGCTTCGTGGAGAGGGCGGTGGCACGCTTCGTGGGAGCGGGGGGGAATGACATGCTTCCAGTCCTCTACTTGCACTGCTCTGAAGGTAACCCCTAAAAAAGGTGCACAAAAGTGACCTTACGATGACTATTACTCTGATTTACCCTCTCCCCATCCCTATAAGGAAGTACTTAGCCTCCATGAAACAATTATGGTTGGGAGGTATGTGGGGGGATTGTGCCACACTTCGCAGAACTGTACACTGATGCTACTATAACCAAGACATACAATCAATATCTATGCTCACAAGTAATTTAATTAACCTCACTTGTAATTAATATCATGTGCTATGACTAACCAGAACATATTCTTTATTTAATATCAATAAGTGCACTCTGCAAAGATTCTTTCATGCGTTATTTTGTTTAGTGCTGCATACATCAAGGAGAATAGAAGAGATATGGGGGCAGGGTGGGAAGAAGTAATTCGCGTGGGAGGAGGCTCATGTGGGGTATTAACACCGGCAAAGATCAGTTGGGTCCAATGGCCTGTTTCCGTGCTTTAGATTCTATGCAATTCTAGAGTAAATGCCTTTTTTTGCCCTTTTTCAGTATTGTTTAGAACCAATTATACAATACACGTAAGGATATCAACCACCAATGCTTTGTTACAGATAAATCACTGAATAAAATTGTATTGAGCTTTGAACACTGTATTTCCCCTTGTGCTGATATTTCTAATATAATCCACATTCAGTTCCAGCTGTTCATACCAGACCTGCAGCTGTTTTGGCTTCACTTATTTTCATTTACCCAGTCCCCCCCACCCCTCCTTTTCTCTTCTCCATGGTGGGGACTCATGCTAAGGACATAGTTCTATGGGCACACCCTGGTCTCTCATTCAAGTGGACATTCTCCATGTGTGAATCTAAACGGTGAATATCAGCAAACTATTCAACTGTAGCGGACATCACAACTGAGGTTGTCCTCCTCCAATGTTAGCACATGCACTTTCAGGCAGGAATCACTTAACAGCAACCAGAAGTGCAGACCTTGACTGATTTTTTTCCTTTCACCAGCTGAAGGGCACTAATTCTGGCACCCCACCGCCATTCCAGTTGTGATCTGCTAACTCAACACAAACCAGAGACTAAATCTGGTACCATCCAGGTCTCTATGACTCAGTTCCACACTAGGCAGTACTGTACCTTTATTAGCTGACCCCTCAGGGGAGCTCTGGATTTCTGTTCTTTCCTGGTTACCTTTGTATTGCCATTACTAAATCCACATTGTTCTCTTGTTTCCCTTTCCCCACCCCTCATTTTGTTTCGTTAAAATAAATGTTTCCAGATCAAAAATCAAAAAACTCAAGAACTAACAAAGACTGGACTTTTTTTTGCCCTTCCATTCTAGGAAGGAGACATAGCAAACACAGGAAGGGACATGGGGAAGTAATGCAATTTGCAGAATGGATTTGTATAGTTTGTCTTTTTTCTTAACTTCAGTTTTTTTTAAATGCGTCTATCCTTTTCCCTACTTTACTATGATTTCTGCCATTTCTTTTGCAACTGTGTGCAGTTGTAACACCCTCCTTCTCAGCAGCCATCAGGAAAAGATAATAATTGAAGAACAGAGACAAAAAGAAAAAAAGATGAAGCTTGTTACAAATGGAGAAGAGCACAAAGACAGAAGAAAAAAGGTTGCATGGCCATATAGGCCTCTTTTATACAGGAACAATTTTTAGCTTTAATGTACAGATGGTGGCACACAGTGGCAAAGTATCATTTTAAAGTAATTTTTACGAACAGTTCTGAAACAACTTGTATACATTATCTAGAATTTTATTAGAAATGTTAAAATTTTAAAATTTAAAAACTCCCATTTTTTTTTAAATGGTTCACTTCACAAAAAATATTCAAAGCAGGCAGAGACACAGAGGAGAGATCAAGAGTCCAATAGAGACCCTAAGTATTACCTGACACATATCACCAGTTCCTTCCTGTCACCAATCATGTTTCCCCCTCGCCAAACCTGGTTCCATCCAGTGGTTTATCACTGCAGGTCCAGTGCAGCTCATCTTCCATTATATTCTCAAAAATGCATGTGTTAATTTCTTTCCTTAACAGAATTACTCTTTCCCTTTCTCTCCCCCTCCCCCCAAGACAGCTTCCATTTGAATTTCATTTTACTTAATTCATAAAATGTTGATTGTGGCAGCACAAACTGACCAATCAACTAAGCAAGGGCCTCATTAAGTATTAAAGTCTAATCTATACTGGAATAGTGCCAGTGTTCAAAAATGAATACAAACAAAAGCTTTTTATATTTGTAAACACATTGTATAAATAGAATATATAGAAAATATCCAATTTACTCCACATGATTCAAGAATACCTTCAGAACTCATTTTTATAACTACTCATTGAACAAATTGGGTATTCCTCTGTTCCCCATTGTGTGCAACAATAAGCATACAAACTGAACATAAAACAATGCAATATTACAGCAATTAAAAAGGTTGATCCATTTTTTAAAAATTTGATTCACTAACCTGTGGAAAAGTGTTCATATCAAATTATATGTTTTACTATATTGTATCCTAAAACAATACCTTAGATTTGTATTATAGCATACGATTTAATTGCATCAATCAAAGCTTAAAACCAAACAGACCGTACAAAGGTAAGACCGTAGTAAGAACTATGCATTGAATCTCATTACATGCTTCCATCCAGTAAATTTAATGAGGCACTGCTCCAGGATTTAAGCAGCATAATCTTGCACAAAGAAATTTACAATGGTAAACTTAGCCTTCATTTACAACGTGCATAAAGTCTAGACTGGAGATTCTAATGACTTACTTGCTGATTGTGAAGAAGCAGCTTGCTTCACTGCGGTGCTCCCCGGTTTGGCAATCTTGCTGGGAGCTTTCAGCCCACTAGGTTTTAGCAGACTCATCCTTCCTCTGCGCTTCCTTATTCCAGCCTTTGTCTCAAAAATAATCTTTCCCAATCATCGAATCATCTGCACTGCTTTTAGATTCTGTCTGTCATTTAAAACCTGCAAAGAGAATATTGTACAGACTGAAAAAATATTTTAGCTGCCATGAAATGGATTTGAACTGTTGCAGGAAGCAGTACATAAAACGGCTTCCTCCTGACAAAGCACAATGCTTCTTTCCACATGCCTGAGCTCCTATGAATGACTCTTCAATGAGGTCCTCCCCTACTATCTCAAAGGCCTGTGCTTGTATCCTTTTTTTTTAAAAAGAGGACTGAAACGTTTGAAAGATGACTAATTTTTCCAGGACTGGTTTTATTATTCACCACTTTCAATATTTGAACATTCATAATTTAGATATTTTTCAATAATTTGGCAAACAACCTTTAAATATGGCCATATTTTGTAACAATACACCATTTTGGCTGGATTATTTTTAAAAATCAATTTAAATATTTTCTGTGTAGATAGCAGTCTTTGTCTGCAATATGAGCATATGACCCATAGTTTATATTCCTACTTACACACATTACCAAACCTAGAGTGACATTTTATCCTAAAACGCAGAAAGCAGTTATCAGTAAATAATTATACATTTTTAAAGCATCAAAGACAACAACATATGATTAAACCATGGAGCTCATGTATTATTAATGACCACACTCCACAGCAGCTAGTGATTATTTGTGTCTGAAAAAGAAAACACTGTATTGGTGTTGCTTGCTCAAAGAATCAACATATCATTTGTTTAAGGTTCCTTGTAACTCTGAACGGTCATGTGGAATACAGTATCGTGTTCAAAAAGGGATAAAAATATTCACAAAACATTAATTATCTGAACACAGAGAGAGCTAATAACATCCAAATATATATAAATTCAGCACACCCCTGCAGTGTTTTCAACATTACTGCATCCACGATCAGGAATGGCACTTCGGTTTCAGTTACTAGACATACAGTTTACAACACAGAAACAGGCCATGTGGCCCAACCCGTCCACGTCGTCATTTACCCTCACACAAGCAAATGGTACGAACATTTTCCCACCTTGTTCCCATATCTCTTCATCCCTTTTCCCTTCATCCACCTACCCAATCCAATTTGGAATGTTGACAACGTTTCTGCATCAACCATAAACCCTGGAAGTGAATTCTACAGCCTCACAACTGTGTAAAGAAATTTCTATTCCACTCTGTTCTGAATCTTTTGCATTTAATCTTGTATCTATGGTCCCTCAACTACTGGAAACAGTCTGCTTCTGCCGACCATGTCACCACCCTTTTATAATTTTAAACACTTCTATCCTAGCAATCTGAAATAGGTGTTATACCCAAAATCCATTCACACAAATCTCTCTATTTTTTTCATTAAGTTACAGATTATAAAGTTAAAGGTATTGTAATAAAAACTTCAGAAATTTACTCAATGCAAAAAATAACATGAATACATACTATGGTTAGAATATAAGCAATAAACTGCAACATACAGAATGTAAATTTAGTTCCCAAAGCAAACTACCACCAATCATTTCAGATGGATGGAAATCTTGGTTTGATCTTGTAATTTTTACTGAAGCTTTTGTGATCACATTTAAAATTGGTTTAGCAACATCCAAGAGCAAAACTACTGAATTAAACTGCAGTATCAACAGAGCTAGAGAGAATTTTTATTTTAAAAATTCCTATTAGTAAAATCAGTTCCACTGGCTCCCATGTGCCATACACCGTTACTTGGTCCAGAGCAAATGGTGTAAATTCACCAGGCCTCAATCCATACCATTAGGAATCCACAAAAGCTGCACTAGTTGACTTATCATAAGATTTTCACTGTCCTCCATATGTGCACATTCTTCAGATGGCCAACTTAAATCACAGCTCACCAGGCAAGGAATAACAGTCACATAAGCAAGGTACAACTGAGACCAAACCTATAGCAGATTGCATTTGTAGGCATTTTCTTATTATTTGCAGTGACACCGCATCTGTGTCTCAGGAGCTGGGGCTTTCTGTAGTGCTGGTTTCATTCCAAATATTTCACATTCTGATCTCCACAGTCACATGTCATGAAACTCATCACCATGTTATTCGTTATGTGACCTTAAGCCAAGCCAGGCTGTCACAGATCTCCAAATTCAGCCACTGTGCCCCTACTGCTCACATGCCTAACATCCTAGCTAAATATATCTATATTTGTCAACAAGCGTGCATCTGATTGCACACAAGTTCCATTCAATTAGTGGTACAACATGAATGAAACCACATCAAGCCTTCATGTGGAATGCTTTGATGACTGCCATTATATTTTACACTTCATCAAAAGTAAATCTATTTTCCTCCCCAAATCTGTCACATTATGGATAACTTCTTAACCATATCCATCACCAGCATTTACTTCTTCAACAATACTACTTACACAACACAGGCCTCTCAACAATTCAGCAAAAAAACCTCACCAAAGCATATAAATACATTTGCTCAGCGCAAAAAGACTGAAGATCAGGAAGTAGAATCTATTTGGGTGGAAATAAGAAATAACAAGGGGCAGAAAACTCTGTGGGAGCAATTTATAGGCCCCCTAATAGTAGCTATACCGTTGGATAGAGTATTAATCATGAAATAATAGGAGCTAGTGACAAAGGTAATGCAGTTATCGTGGGGGACTTTAATCTTCATATAGACTGGGCAAATCAAATTGGCAAAGGTGGTCTGGAGGACGAGTTCATGGAATGCATTCGCGACGGTTTCCAAGAACAATGAGTCATGGAACCATGGAGGGAACAGGCTATATTAGATCATGTACTGTGTAATGAGATAGGGTTAATTTGTAATCTGACAGTAAAGGATCCTCTGGGGAAGAGTGATCATAATGATAGAATTTCACATTGAGTTTGAGAGTGACATACTTAAGTCAGAAACTAGAGTCTTAAACTTAAATAAAGCCAATTACATAGGTATGAGGGGTGAGTTGGCTAAGGTAGATTGGGAAATTAGATTCAAGGGTATGACGTTTGATAAACAATGGCAAACATTTAAAGAAATATTTCAATATTGTCAACAAATACACATTCCATTGAGAAATAAAAACTCCACGGGAAAAGTGATCCATCCGTAGCTAACTAAAAAAGTTAAGGATAGTATTAGGTTAAAAGAAGAGGCCTATAATGTTGCCAAGAGCAGTAAACTTGAGGATTGGGAGAGTTTTAGAAACCAGCAAAGGACGACCAAAAAATTGATAAAAAGGGAGAAAATAGAATATGAAAGTAAGCTAGCAAGAAATATAAAAACGGATTGTAAGAGCTTCTACATGGACGTAAAAAGGAAGAGAGTAGCAAAAGTAAACTTTGGTCCCTTAGAGGCTGAGACAGGAAAAATTATAATGGGGAAATCAGGAAATGGCAGATACGTTAAACAAATATTTTGTATCTGTCTTCACAGTAGAAGACACAAAAAGCATACCAGAAATAGTTAGGAACCAAGGGGCTAATGAGAGTGAGGAACTTAAAGTAATTTATATCAGTACAGAAAAAGTACTGGAGAAACTAATGGGACTAAAAGCTGATAAATCCCCTGGACCTGATTGTCTACATTCGAGGGTTCTAAAAGAGGTGGCTGCAGGTATAGTGGATGCACTGATTGTGATCTTCCAAAATTCCATAGGTTCTAGAACAGTCCCAGCAGGTTGGAAGGTAGCAAATGTAACCACGCTATTCAAGACAGGAGGAAGAGAGAAAACAGGGAACTACAGGCCAGTTAGCCTGACATCAGTCATTGGGAAAACGCTGGAATCCATTATTAAGGAAGTGGTAACAGGGCACTTAGAACATCATAATATGATTAAGCAGAGTCAACACGGTTTTATGAAAGGGCAATCATGTTTGACAAATTTACTGAGTTTTTTGAGGCTGTAACTAGCACGGTAAACCAGGGGAACCAGTGGATGTGGTATATTTGGATTTTCAAAAGGCATTCGATAAGGTGCCACATAAAAGGTTGTTACGCAAGATAAGGGCTCATGGGGTTGGGGTAACATATTAGCATGAATAGAGGAATGGTAAACGGAAAGAAAACAGAGAGTAGGGATAAACAGGTCATTTTCAGGTTGGCACGCTGTAATTAGTGGGATGCCGCAAGGATCGGTGCTTGGGCCTCAGCTATTTACAATCTATATTAATGACTTAGATGAAGGGAGCGAGTGTAATGTATCCAAGTTTGCTGACGATACAAAGCTGGGGGGGAAAGTAAGCTGTGTGGAGGACACAAAGAGTCTGCAAAGGGATATAGACAGGTTAAGTGAGTGGGCAAGAAGGTGGCAGATGGAATATGATTTGGGAAATGTGAGGTTATTTACTTTGGTAGGAAGAATAGAAAAACAGAATATTTTTTAAATGATAAGAAACTAGTGAATGTTGGTGCTCAGAGAGACTTAGATGTCCTCATACAAGAAACACAAAAAGGTAGCATGCAGGTACAGCAAGCAATTAGGAAAGCAAATGGCATGTTGGCCTTTATTGCAAGGGGGTTGGAGTACAAGAGTAAGGAAGTCTTACTACAATTGTACAGGGCTTCAGTGAGACCTCACCTGGAGTACTCTGTAAAGTTTTGGTCTCCTTATCTAAGGAAGGATATACTTGCCTTAGAGACAGCTTAACGAAGGTTCACTAAATTAATTCCTGGGATGAGAGGGTTGTCCTATGAGGAGAGGTTGAGTAGAATGGGCCTATACTCTCTGACATAAGTCTAAACATATAAGATTCTGAGGGGGCTTGACAGGGTAGATGCTGAGAGGTTGTTTCCCCTGGCTGGTGAGTCTAGAATTAGGGGGCATGGTCTCAGGATAAGGGGTCGGCCATTTAAGACTGAAATGAGGAGGAATTTCTTCACTCAAGAGGGTTGTGAATCTTTGGAATTCTCCATCCCTGAAGCCTGTGGATGCGGAGTCGTTGGGTATATTCAAAGCCAAGATAGATAGATTTTTGGACTTTAGGGGAATCAAGGGATATGGGGGTCGGGTGGGAAAGTGGATTGAGGTCGAAGATCAGCCCTGATGTGATTGAATGGCGGAGCAGGCTCGAGGGGCCATATGGCCTACTCCTGCTCCTATTTCTTGTGTTCTTAATGATCCTCCAAGCGAAGACCAGTACATTCAGAAATGGCCCAGTGCTGAACCAGCAAATCTGTTCAGACATCACTGCATGCTTACTGCTTAAATATAAACTGCCTTTAATAAATACCTGTGTGTATAAATTATAATGAGTTCACTTTGTTTCTATCCTGTGGTGCCAGGGCTTTTTAGTCCAGGCCAATCAAGTGTAGTAGCGTAGTGGTTATTTTACTGGTCTAGTAATCCAGAGTTCAATAATGAGTTCAAATCCCACCACGGCGGTTTAAGAATTTTAATTCAGTTTAAAAAATCTGTTGAAAAGGTAACCATAAAGCTGTTAGGTTGTTGTAAAAAGTCAACTAGTTCACTGGCGTCCTTACCTGGTGTGGCCTACATGTGACTCCAGTCCCACACCAACACGGTTGAGTTATAACTGCCCTTTGAAGTGGCTGAGTAAGCCACTCAGTTACCTTCTCAGAGCAACTAGGGATGGGCAATAAATGGCGGCCTTGCCAGTGATGCCCATATCCAGAGAATGAAAAAAGGTCACTACCATTAGCCACTGGTTCAGCTGCTTCGTAGGTCTGCAGTATCTATCACAAGAATTGTAAAATGGACGTGAACAAATTGTTTAATACACAAGTTGCACCTTCATGTCTACTTTAGACACTGCAAGAATATCAGTATTAATTACATTTACTTCTCTTTGTAGCGAGTTGAATATCAGCCCAGCTTTGTGACTGACACTCTAATTTAATTGACGAGATCTCTGCAATTTATATTCTTCACTCCTATAAAGATGATTTCTAAGATAAGTGGTCATTTATTTCTGGGGGAGTAAAGAGGCAGCTCACCTGTGACAAAAAGGTAAATCAAACAAAAACATTTACATTTATTGTATACAGTCCCCACTTACAGCAGCAGGTTCATGCGATCACGATTTGTCTGCTATACACAATGGCCAGTATAATGTGGTAGCGCTATTACAGTTCTCTACGCTATAACAAGAATGTTGTAGATCACTACTGAATAAACTAAACAAGACTACATGCAATGCAACTAGCTTTATTTAAACTGCAGTCAGTGCTTACTACAAACTGTAACCCCACACCATTTAGAGGGCATTAGTACACAAAAGGTAATTGCACCTTAACGAGGTGCTATTTACTTGTTTGTTCTTGCATTCAGTGCACCTTAATGAGAATATACAATACAAACTTTATTTCACTTTCCAGGAAGACTGATTATTTTTTTAAAAAGGAACAAAAGCGCTCTATTTTCATCCTAAGCCACCTGGTGACTGCAGCTGAAAGGCTCGTTTATCTGCTCTTAAGCCACCAAGGTCACTCTTGAGCCAGCAATCTGGAAACACAATACTGTCAAACTGTCATCAAAGGTCAATATCTGCATTGTGTACTTCTGACAACTGCTCTGCAGCAAAACAGGCTAATGTATTGTACTGTACTTGGTCTTGTAAAAGTTCTACAAACACAGTAGTGATCCCATTCAACTATTAAAAGGTGTCACCAAGAACCCCCTGCCAAAAATGAGTGGGGGAGTGAGACTAATTGGATAGCTCTTTCAAAGAATCGGCACAGGCACGGTGGGCTGAATGCCTCCTTCTGTGCAGTATGATTCTATGAATCTTAATGTCCTTCTTTCTACAGAATGCCAAAGAATTGAAATTGGATCACTCGGAACTGTAAAAACTCCTGTGCTCTATCCACAGTCAACCAACCTATTGAAATAAAAGATCTTAGTCTCTTCAACTAGACAAAAATAATTTTATTACATATGACAAATTGAACATTCATTAGTAGAATTCAAAGCAACAAATGTTCATAATTTAAAATAAAGGCTTCTTAGTCAAGACAAAAAATGTGATCAATGATCCACTTTCCACAAAGTAAGTGAAGTCTAAATCATGAGGCAGTCAATATCAATAGGATACAACAGACTGGCCAGGTTACCCAGGAAACATTCTTCTGAGACAAGCATGTTTAAGCAGCAAATGCTGAAAAGTCATACCGGTCTGGTAGTCAGGTTGCCTGGGTACAGTGTAAACAGGGCTTTAAGCTCCCTCACTCATTTGAAAAGTATGCACTGATGCCAATGATTACAAATAGCTGGTTATCTTACTGAAGCAAAGATTATATATGGAACATTCTAAAAACTAACAGCTAAAATTAACATAAACCAAGATAAAGTTAACATGAACTATATAAATACATGAAGTTTCTTCAGAATTCTCATCATCCATAAATGAACTGTTTACAGCAACAAACCAGCAATCGGTCTGACTACTTTGAAAGTTTGACTTTTTTTTTGTGTCATGCAGGACCTGGTTCCTCAAGAACTTTTCAGAAACAGTATAATGGCACATCATAATAGTCCTCCAACGTGAAGGGCCAAGGAGTGACAGAATACGAATACCAATCTCAGCTGTGCCAACAGGACAGGTGTGAAGTAGAGGCTGTGTGTCATCCAAATCTTCTCTTAAGCAATTTCTAGAAATCACCTTAAGCATAGTTTGAGCAGAAGATTTGCCTGGGAATTAGCGTGTCTGCCTTCCCAAGCCTAATCAAGGAACGTTCATGGTGCAAAGGGATCTAAAAAGGGGGAAATTAACAGGGGAGAAGAGGCTCTTGTTTTCCTGAGGATGTTTATTGTGTCCACTCTTAAATAATGAAAAATATGCTTATTCTTTTACAACCTTTTATATTTTATAAAAATACATTTTTAAAAATTGTTACCGTGATTCATAGCCACATGGCCGGTAAATATGGCAGGAATTTAACATGGTACTTTTGCTGGTTTCCATTAAAAAGTTTGAAATATCAAACTAAAATCCCACCAAAACAAAATACATGTACTTTAATATCAAGTCCTCTAATTTTAATTCCCACTGCGTTACATCTTCTGTGATAATCCAACTTTAGATCTAAAATCTTTCAAGGATTACTTCTACTAATATAACCAGTCATAAAGAAATCATAGCACTATACTGTTGAACTAACAGTTGGGTTGCTATTCTAGAAACCTTCCAAAGGACTGTACAGGATGCTCAACTTCTGCAAATAGATCTCGATGTGTGGGGGAATGGGCTCTTGTTTGGCAAGCAACGTTTAACTTAGAAAGGTGTAGTGTTATGCACATGAGGTATAATGCTAAATATACATACACCCTACAGGGAACAGAATTGAAGCCAGCTGTGAAAGGGAGAGATCTGGGTATTGTAGTGCATCATTCTCTAAAGGTTCATGACCAATGCCTTGAGGCTGTAGCTGAAGTGAACAGGGTTCTAGGTTGTATTCACAGGACAATTCACCAAATAACAAAGCATACAATTTTGTCCTTTTACAAGACCTTGGTTAGGTCTCAGTTAGAATACTGTGTCCAGTTTTGGTCTCCTCACATGGTGGGTATCTTGAGGCTTTGGAAAAAGTGTAGAGAGCCACACGATTAATACCTATTTTAAAAAACCTTATTTACCCAGATAGGTTCAAAGAGCTGGGTCTGTATACTGTAGAAAAGCACAGACTCAGGCGACTTGATCAAAGTTTATAAAATAATGAAGTGACTAGATTGTGTTTATGTGGACCAATTATTTCAACTGGATAAGCTAGGGAGGGCCAGGTGCCATGCTTACAAGTTATGCAAGGGCAGAACTAGATTCAATGTTAGGCGGTTCTTCTTTTCCCAGAGAGTAGTGGACCGGTGGAACAGTTTGCCGGCTCATGCGGTGAAGGCTGATTCGCTGTATTCCTTGAAAAAAGAGCTGAACCTGTTTCTAGCTGGGGTGGGGATCACCCTTACAAGAGGTGGGTACCCAGTAAAAAAAATCTGGGTCAATGTGATCTCCTGGACTAGTTTTGATGTACTAAAAGGGTCGGAGAGGAATTTTCCAAATTTTTGACCCTAATTGGCCTGCGTTTTTATCTGTATTGTGATGGATAGGGCATCACAACTATATGGGACAGACTAAATAGACTAGTGGGCCTTTTCCTGTCCATCATTTTTGTATGTTCAGCAGATTACATGAGCTTATCCAGTGTAAGCCTTGGCGTTAAGAGCGTGTCAATTATAATTTACAGATCTGTGACAATCCACTTTCCGATATAGTAGGTGGTTGTCACTTGTGCTCAAATAATATTGCAACACCATACATAATTTTATTTAAGCATTTTAAATACATATTTTGATTTTTATACACCCACACAACAGTCCTATAAACCATGTAATCAAATTATTACATCATCAATGATCATGCAAATTACTTTTCTGCTTTTCTCCATCTGTCGGATGCTATATATACTTCCCTGGCAGAAACAATGGTAGGTGATGAGATTGGAGTGCATGTTCGTAAATGCACGTAGTGTGGTAAATAAGGTTGGTGAGCACACATCACCACATGGGACTATGATATAGTGGCAATAACAGAGACTTGGCTCAAAGAAGGGGAGGATTGGGTACTTAATATTCCTGGCTACAAGGTATTCAGGAAAGATAGGGAGGGAAGGAAACAAAGGAAGGGGCGGGGAGGTGGCAGTATTGATCAAAGAAACTATTACAGCACTGGAAAGGGATAAAATAATTGAGGGGTCAAAGACAGCATCTATTTGGTTAGAATTATGGAACAATAGAAAAGCTATTATACTACCGGGTGTATACTATAGCCACCAAATAATGGGAAGGAGATAGAAGAGCAAATTTGCAGGCAAATTACAGAAAGACGGAAAAACTATAGAGTAGTGATAATGGGGGACTTCAATTATCCCAATATACACTGGGATAATAACAGTGTAAAGGGCAAAGAGGGGGAGGAATTCCTGAAATGTGTACAAGAGAACTTTCTGGAACAGTGTGTTTCCAGACCAATGAGGAAGGAAGCAGTGCTGGATCTAGTTCTGGGGAATGAAGTGGAGCAGGTTAAAAAGGGATCTGGCCCAGGTGGATTGGAATCAAAAATTGGTAGGCAACACAGTAACTAAACAAAGGAAGGCCTTCAAAGGGGAGTTGGTTCGGGTACAGAATAGTCACATTCCTACGAGGGGAAAAGGAAGGGCATCCAAAGCTAGAGCATCCTGAATGACTAAACATATAGAGATTAAAATGAAACAGAAAAAGGTGGCTTATGATGAATGTAAGGTTCATAATATAGTAGAGAAACAGGCTGAATACAGAAAGTACAGAGGAGATCTAAAAAAGGGAATAAGAGGGTCGAAGAGAGTGTATGGGAATAGATTAGCAGCTAACATAAAAGGGAACCCAAAAGTCTTTTATAAACATATAAATAATAAAAGGGTAGTCCAAGGAAGAGTGGGGCCAATTAGGGACAAAAAAGATCTTCTTTTGGAAGCAGAAGATATGGCTGAGGTGCTAAATGAATACTTTGCATCAATCTTCACTAGAGAAAAGGATGCTGCCAATGTAGCAGTAAAGGAGGAGGAGGTAGTAATGACATTGGATAGGATAAAATAAAAGAAGAGGTACTTAAAAAGTTGGCAGTACTCAAAGTAGAAAAATCACCCGGTCCAGATGGGATGCATCCTAGGTTACTGAGGGAAGTATGGGTAGAAATTGCGGAGGCTCTGGCCACAATCTTCCAATCTTCCTTAGACATGGTGGTGGTGCCAGAGGACTGGAGGATTGCAAATGTTACACCCCTGTTTAAAAAAGGGGAGGGGGATAAACCCGGTAATTGCAGGCCAGTCAGCCCAACGTTGGTGGTGGGGAAACTTTTAGAGACAATAATCCGGAACAAAATTAATTGACATTTGGAAAAGTATGGGCTAATATATGAAAGTCAGTATGGATTTGTTAAAGGCAAATCGTGTTTGACTAACTTGATTGAGTTCTTTGATGAAGTAACGGAGAGGGTTGGTGACAGTAGTGCGGTTGATGTGTATATGGTCTTTCAAAAGGCATTTGACAAAGTACCAC
This sequence comes from Heptranchias perlo, assembly GCF_035084215.1. NCBI lineage: Eukaryota > Metazoa > Chordata > Chondrichthyes > Hexanchiformes > Hexanchidae > Heptranchias > Heptranchias perlo. The sequence goes on along the minus strand of NC_090349.1, from coordinate 24,988,533 downwards.
ATAATAGACTTGTTAGCAAAATTAAAGCCCATGGAATTAAAGGGACAGTGGCAGCATGGATACAAAATTGGCTAAGGGACAGAAAGCAGAGAGTAGTGGTGAATGGTTGTTTATCACACAGGAGGGAAGTATACAGTGGTGTTCCCCAGGATCAGTATTAGGATCATTGCTCTTTTTGATATATATATATATATCATATATATATGTAAATAACCCGGATTTGGGTATAATTTCAAAGTTAGCAGAAGACACGAACCTCCGAAATGTAGTAAACAATGTGGAGGATAGTAACAGACTTCAGGAGGACAGACAGATTGGCAAAATGGGCAGTCATATGGCAGATGAAATTTAACACAGAGAAGTATAAAGTGATACATTTTGGTAGGAAGAATAAGGAGAGGAAATATAAACGAAACGGTACAACTTTAAAGGAGGTACAGGAACAGAGAGACCTGGGGATGTATGTACACAGATCTCTGACGGTGGCAGTTGAAGTTGACAAGGCTTTTTAAAAAGCCTATGGGATCCTGGGCCTTATTAATAGAGGCACAGAGTACAAAAGCAAGGAAGTTATGCTAAACCTTTATAAAACACTGGTTAGGTCTCAACTGGAGTATTGTGTTCAATTCTGGGCACCACACTTTAAGAAAGATGTCAAGGCCTTAGAGAGGGTGCTGGAGATATTTATTAGAATGGTGCCAGGGACGAGGGGCTTCAGTTATGTGGAGAGACTGGAGAAGCTGGGGTTGTTCTCCTTGGAACAGAGAAGGTTAGGAAGAGATTTGATAGAGGTGTTCAAAATCATGAACTGTTTTGATACAGTAAATGAGAAACTCTTTCCAGTGGCAGAAGGGTCAGTAACCAGAGGACACAGATTTAAGGTGATTGGCAAAAGAGCCAGGTGACATGAGAAAATTCTATTTTTACGCAGAGAGTTATGATCTGGAATGCACTGACTGAAAGGGTAGTGGGAGCAGATTCAATAAGAACTTTCAAGAGGGAACTGGATAATTACTTGAAGGGAAAAAAATTACACGGCTATGGGGAAAGAGCGGGGGAGTGGGACTAATTGGATAGCCCTTTCAAAGAACCGGCACAGGTACGATCGGCCGAATGGCCTCCTTCTACTCTAACATATATGAGACCACTATGGTTCTATGTGACCTGCTCCTACATCTCTGCCAATGAACAACACTATTGCCAAACTGCTTTCCCCCAAGAAAGTCTTCACTAGAAAATAGCTATTTGCTTTAAAGCACCTTGTCGAAGAACTGTTTTGGCAGAGTCCTGGGCGTGGACATGAGAGCTGAATGCCAGAGGAGAGGTAAGAGAAACTGCCCTCAACATCAAGGCAGCATTTGACTAAGTATGACTAAGCAAAGAGCCCTAGCAAAACTGAGGTCAATGGGGATCAAAGGAAAACTCTCCAGTGATTGCAGTCGTACTTGACACAGAAATATGCGCATGGTTGTTCGAGGCCAATCTTCACAGCCTCAGGACATCACAGCAGGAGTTCCTCCAGGCAGCGCCCTCAGTCCAATCATCTTCAGCTGCATCAACAATCATCTTACCTCCATCATAAGGTCAGGTGCAAGGCGATCCACTGACAATTCCTCAGTGTTCTACTCCATTCACAACTCATCTGATAATGAAGCAGCTCATGCCAGCCTACAGGAAAACCTGGACAGCATCCAGGCTTGGATTGACAAGTAGCAAGTAACATCAGCACCACGTAAGGGCCATGTAATGGCCATCTCCAAAAATAGAAAAGCCCAACCACCTCGCTTGACCTTCAACAGTGGAACCAATGCCAAGTCCCCACCACAACATCCTAGATGATCACCATTGACCAAAAGCTGAACTGCATCAGCCATGACAACGGCTACAAGAGCAAGGCAAATGCTAGGCACTTTGCGATATGTGGCTCAACTCCCGACTCCTCAAAGCCTCTCCACCACCTACAAGACTTATTCAGGAGTGTGATGAAATACCTATCAGTTGTCTGGATGGGTGCAACTGCAACAACACTCCAGGAGCTCCACGCCATCCAGAACAAAGCAGTTCACTTGATCAATGCTCCTGCCACTGGACAATATCCACCCTCCCAAGTACCAGCACATTTATAGCCACAATATGTCCTATCTGCAGGATGGACTGCAGCAACTCACCAAGGTTACTTGAACGGTACCTCCCACCTCCATCACCACTACCACCAAGAAGGGCAAGGGCAGCAATGTCGTAGGAACCATCACCTCCAAGTTTCCCAAGTCACACGCCTTCCTGATTTGGACATAAACTGCCTTTCCTTCATCAACACTGATCAAAATCCTGGAATTCCCTACCTAACACCATTGTGCGAGTACCACCTGCATGAGCACTTCAACGATTCAAGGAGAAGGCCAACCACCATGGTAACCAAGGATGAGCAATAAATGTGGTTTTGTCAGCGTCACCTACATCCCAGCTACAAACTTTTAAAAAAGCTGGCAGCCCAATGACACCAAAAATGGCTCAGGGAGAGAGTAATTTTTACCCTCATATTAAAATTGCAAGAATTTATTTTTAAAAGAAATATCTGGAAATATCATAAGTAAAAACAGAAAAAAGGCTATGGCATGGCACTTTCAAGTCTTTTAACCAAATATATGCCAAATTATATATTTAACAAATATTCCTAGTTCATTATTTAACATTACCACAGAGTACTAAATGTCATTTATAGCATTCAAATTACACAATTCCATGTCATGTCAGCAAAAAAAAATCTAGACACTCCTAATGCAAAATCTAAAAGTAATAATAGAGAAACGGAATCTTGGCTCCTTCAATATGATCCAGAAGAGTTGTTGAGGCAGCATCCCATACATTAGTCTGCTATTTCATAATCACTTATCCAAAATTACCCATGTCAGTATACTTTGAGGAGAAAGTACATATTCAGCATATATTTTCTTTATTATACGTGCCTAGTAAAAGCAGTAACATATCCAGCTCTTTGCTAAATCTTTTCATAAAAGAACATAGTTAGCTGATAAATCTATACTATAGTTGTAAAGCTGATCTCATGAAAATTATGATCTTGCTATATTTTTGGATGTCACCCACCATTACACACACAATTGTCAGTTGTTTTTCCACTATCTTGAACCACTATCAGAAAATCTCTTTCATTTCTTTATCATATTGAACACACTGTACTATTATCATAAGACTTACTGGAGTATGCAGATACTGTGTAATCTTGCAAATAATTAAAAAGAAAAATACTGCAACAGAAATTAGGTGCCAAAATGAGAAAACTGCCACAAAGCCTTATGTAATTTCTGGATGGCAGTCAGACAAAATTCAAACAGACAAGCTCTTTTAACGAACATACACACCCAATGGGTGTGGTTGCTGCCATTATCAATGGAATGAGCAACACATCTGAGATAGCTTAGGGAAGGTGCTGGGTTTACAAAAGGATTGGTAGCTCATGCAAACGCTTTTAATGGATACAATTTTAACTCTTGATATCTTCTGACAATTTTGGAGATTCACTGAATGGAAAACATAGATCCAGAATATTCTGCATTCTGTATTTTAATGCAATCACCATTATCAGTACAAGGTGCTTTATATTTCCTGTTAGACTACATCCAGTCCCTGTGGTACATTTCTTATCCCTCTTTCATAATACACTAAAAGGGTGCAATGTTGGTTCCACTTTTAAGCCTACATGAGCAAGGAGATGTACAATTACTACCTGGTCAACTAGCTATGAAGAATGAGAAGGCGCAGTTCTACATGTGCATACTAAGCATATGCATGAAGCAATGGTTATCAGTCTCCAATTGGTGTTACAATATTTAATGTAAAAGAGCTAATTGATAATAGTTGTATTCAATCATTAAAATGCAAACAGTGATACAGGAAGCCTCCAGAGATTGTTTTTGGTTTTAAAAAAACTTGTTTTATTAGTGGAATTTTGCACTACTTGTTTTAACTTAAGCTAATAGGCATCCTTACTGCCTCCAGATGATCTTGTTAGATGTGTATTTGCTCATTTCATACTGCACTTTTAACACCACATTGGTGATTTAATGCCACACCAATATTTGAAGTGTGGCATAAAATCAGAATTAATTTAGGCTGACATTTTGCATACGGCAGTGGATTAGCAAATATACATTCTTTATCCAGGTTTTGAAGTAATGGGAGTGTGATTATCATTGCCAGCTTACACTCCAAAAGCAAAAGGGTTATCATGCAAATAAAATGCGGTCGACTCTAAACATCTCCTAAATTTCAGGAGTAAATTATAGTTTAAAAAGTGACCCATTGTTTGTCCTTTGAACTGGAGCTATGCTAATAGTTTGTTCACCAAGAGACATAGGGAATAAACATGAGGGGTCCAAATGACTTGGCTTCCAAGCAAATACATTGGTTTATAATTGGAACTGGAGTCTGACATTTTTGACATTCACATTTTAATTTAGTCCTCTGGAGAGTCTAAAGGCACAGGAGATAACACAATGAGTTAAGTTATCAATATTTTAAGGTACAATGAACAAAACACACACTGAAATATGAAATTTACAGTTTCAGAAATGTCAGCAATATTCCAGTTGTTTCCTTCAAACCAAAGGAACCAGAGAAAATATAGTAATCTCTCTATATGGTGCACTATTCAAAACTATAGAAACAAGTTGTGATTAAGATCCAAACCAGAAAGTGACAAATTAAATTTCAGCCTCAAAGCCATTCAAAACTTGTTTGACCTCATTATCTCACTACTCCATCTCAAAGGAAAGAAAAACTGGCAGAACCAGCCCCCTGGATAAATGCCCTTCCCATCAGCTGACTAACAGTGGCATTGATGACAACTTAGCTCATCCTCCCCTCCCAGCTGGCCTGTAATTATAAGAATGCTACAGGGAGAAAATAATTAAACAAAAGAAGTTTGCATACTATTTGAACAGGTTTTATATATGTTTGATCTCAGACTGCCTGAATGAAGATTTTATGAACACATCAGTGTTAACAAAAGGACAGCACAATATTCAAAGTCAGGCACATCTTGACTGAGACACTTGTCCTACTTTCTCAATCAGTAGTCTGAAAGCTGAACATTTCACATGGCATTACGCTTTCTTGAATAAAGTACCTGCATAATTTATGGCTCTCAAGTTACCAGTAAAGTGAAGACTTTGTGTACTGTAAGTGATCTGACTTTGTGTACTGTAAGTGATCTATCACTACATAAAATTGAATATCCATTAATTTATCTTTTTACTAAGGCAATAGAAATTAATATTGTGCCTACTTTTGTACATTTTATAACTGCGGGTGAACCTACATAAAGTAAGATTCTATCCAGCAAGTCTCATTCACCTGCTACATAATTGAATGGAAAACCTATTTTGTTATAATGAACTTACCATTTGCTTATAGTTAAGCATGAAAGCCAATCCATGTGCAAAGAGTCAATTCATACTTATTGGAATGCGATTGAAGTACTGGTCCAGGCAGTTTCAATTTTGCTGCTCTGTTTAGAAATGCTTTATTTCTTTCCTCAAGTTGCTTTTCAATAATTCTTTTTGCAGCTTTTCTTTTGTCCTCATATCAAGTTTCTGACTTTACCATCTATTACACAGAATTTATCTGCCTCACTTAAAGGCTGTCTTTACCCTCTAAATATTAATCTATTTCTGCTTTCTTAGTTTGCTCTGATTTCAGGCCTGATTTGAATTTTATATGCAACATAGCCAGTTAGCTGTTGCACTAGTAAAATTCTGATACAGTGCAATACTGTGAAAAGGTTGTATATAAAAAGGTCCTACTGTGCATAGCACTTCATTTGCATACACAGGTATTAAACAGTTACCATTAAAGTTCATTAGAAACCAGGAACTCTGAAATTTCCCCACCTACTGTAGTACGATCAATAGCTATTTAAAGATCCACATTTAATTACACGTGTATAGTCCAAAAGCAGATATATGGAAGTTTCCCATTTGTATCCATGAAAAAAAAACTGTAATTTTAATCCCACGATGCTTCATGACTGGCATGATGAAAATGAAACCAGATCGTAACATTATGTAACTCAGATTTCACTGATAAATTTCCCCCTTTCCTCTTATGATGGGAGATTTTAATTTCCATATAAACTGGGAGAAGCAGAACGCACAAGGAGTAAAGGCAATTAATTTCTGGATTTGAGAGGAAGAAGGGAGACACAAACCAAGGCTTTAAATTTAAATAAGGCAAACTTCAAAGGGATGAGAAATAAATTGAACACAGTAAACAGGGGTGGATTGTTAATGGGTAAACCTACAAACAGTGGGAACTATTCAAATAAGTTTTTGGTACAATACAAAATCAGTGCCTAAAGGGCAAAAGCTCCACTTGTGCAGTTAAGCCACCACGGTCAACAAATGAGATAAGAGACAATATCAAGCTAAAAGAAAAGGCTTACACAAATCCAAGGAAAAGTGAAAATCCAGCGGATTTGGAGATCTATAAAAAGAAACAAAGGGATAGAAAGAAAACAATGAGGTTCAAAAAGGGAATTATGAAAAATGAATAGGATAATCAAAACTAGCAGTAAAAGATGCTTTAAATATATTAAGAGAGTGTAGTAAGGAGGAATGTGGGCCCAATTAAGACAGATGCAGGTGAAACGATAATGGATAATAAGGCAATGACAGACTTGCTAAAGGAGTACTTTGTATCCGTTTTCACAGTAGAGGAAAAGGACAAAATACCAGCGGTAACAAGGGAACCTAAAAGTAAGTCAAGGGGAGGAACTTAATGTATTTAATACAAGTTTAAAAAATGGTACTGGGGAAATTAATGTGGCTAAGAGATAGCTAAATCTCCAGATCCTGATGGTTTCTGCCCCCAGGTATTAAAAGAAATGTGAAGAAATTGCAGATGCTTTAGTAATAATTTTCCAAAGTTCTCTAGATTTGGGAATTGTGTCTTTGGGTTGGAAAATTGCAAATGTCACTCCATCATTTAAGAAGGGAAGGAGGGAGGGAGAACCCAGAAAACTACAGACCTGTTAGTTTAATGTCAGTTGTGGGGCAGTTACTGGAATCTATAATCAGGGACAGAGTGACTGACTACTTGAATAAGTATGAACTGATCAAAGAGAGTAGAACATTGACTTATGAAGGGTACACAACGTCTGACTAATCCAGTTGAATTTTCTGAGGAGGCCACTAACATGGCAGATAGAAGATATTTGATAAGGTTCTGAGAAGGATCAGATAATGTGTGCAGACTAAACCAGTGACTTTTCTGTGTAGATTAAACCAGTGACTTTTCTGCTATGACTCAGTATCACAGAAAACAGTCCATTCATCCATTGGATCATTTGGAAACCAAGTAATAAACCTTTCTGTGATTATGTTTGTAATGATCCACAAATAACAAGGAGTGAAGTCCTACACTTTTCCCAAATCAGTCCTACCTGTTCGCAATTTTTGCACTAGAAATTAAAGCTCCAAATCTTTGCACCCCAGGCAGCCTGAGACAGTGAATTCCTTCATCAGAAAAAGAAACGTCAGAGAGTCAGTCAATGGACTTGCATTTCAAAATGGCTGGGGACAGGAAAACTATCTACAGCTCAAGGAATGGTGCACAGTTGAAGGAATTTTATTTTTTGTGGGATGGGGAGAAACATAATTGTACACCACATTCCCCCTTTAATTTTTTTTTAGCTCAGACTTACCTTAACCTATTGCAATAATAAGAACCTCTGAATCAATACCAGACCCTCATATATTGTGTAATTCTTACCGTGAAGGAGGTCTACTCAGAAGATTCAAATGAGTCAGATAAGACCATAAGAGATAGGAGCAGGAGTAGGCCATTCGGCCCCTTGAGCCTGCGCCACCATTTAATGAGATCATGGCTGATCTGATTTTTACCTCAACTCCACTTTCCCGCCCTTTTCCCCATATCCTTTGACTCCCTTGCTGATCAAAAATTTGTCTAACTCAGCCTTGAATGTATTCAATGACTCAGCCTCCACAGCTTTTTGGGGTAAAGAATTCCAAAGATTCACCACCCTCTGGGAGAAGAAATTCCTCCTCATTTCTGTCTTAAACAGGCGACTCCTTATTCTGAGACTATGCCCCCTAGCTTTAGATTCCCCCATGAGGGGTAACATCCTCTCAGCATCTACCCTATCGAGTGCGCCCTCAGAATCTTGTATGTTTCAATAAGATCTCCTCTCATTCTTCTAAACTCCAATGAGTATAGACCCAACCTGATCAATCTTTCCTCATTAGACAATCCTTCCATACCCGGAATCAACCGAGTGAACCTTCTCTGAACTGCCTCCAATGCAAGTATGTCCTTCCTTAAATAAGGGTGCCAGAACTGTACGCAGTACTCCAGGTGTGGCTTCACCAGCACCATATACAGTTGTAGCCTGATTTCCCTGCTTTTATACTCCAACTCCCTAGAAATAAAGGCCAATATTCCGTTTGCCTTCCGGATTACCTGCTGCACCTGTGTGTTGACTTTGTGTGTTTCATGTACGCGGACACCCAGATTCCTGTGTACCGCAACATTTTGTAGTATTTCTCCATTCAAATACTATTTTGCTTTTTTATTTTTCCTCCCAAAGTGGATGACTTCACATTTTCCCACATTATATTCCATCTGTCAAATTTTTGCCCATTTGCTTAACCTGTCAATATCCCTTTGCAGACACTTTGTTTCAAAAAAGGAAGACAGGAGAGCAAATAAAAAGCATTAAAACATGTGGATTTCCCTTTTTTATCCTCTTGAATATTTATGCCACATATTAATGGTCTCTAAAACTGAAGGACAACCATGGCAAACTGCTCCAAACTATTATTTATCTATATTTTCCTCTGTACACATTGCCACAGGAGATCTACTAGTGAAAGCATGAAAAAATATTAATGAAAGTGTTTACATTTCTCAGACCAGCCATTTTTCTGTTTCTTTACACTACCAATTTGGTGTCAAGTTATGAATAATTTTGTGCCCCAGATATGTAGTTACAACATGGTGGGAACACACAAACTCATTTCACATACAACCCTTACAGCTGCCAGGGAGAAGAAAACACTCTTCCCACCACTCTAGGCCAGATTCAAACCCAGATCCAGAGCTAAATGTATAGTGCTGTAATCCACTGTGTCCCCCACATCATTATCATACATTAGAAACCATTATAGGTCTTAAAACACAGCTTCCATACAGAACAAAGGAAACTGTAGGTCTTGTTCTGTATGTGGTATAAGTGAGAGCAGACCTACCCAAGCATGCTGACTCAAACTATTCATGTGCAGTCAAAAGGTCTTTCTGTATCAGGGTTGCTCGAGTGCAAAGTGCAATTTGGTTCGGTACACTTTGATAGGAGGCTAACAGGGAAAATGTTAAATTACATCACATCCTGTTACAGCAGAGAATTATATTGCTGTACTATAACCCAATATACATTATACTATCACCTGCACTACAGACAGACAAACCAAAACTGTTGAAATAGTTTCAACAGGAGCTGGCTGCGCTACCTGCTGAAGTCAAGAACACCACAAGCTTCATCGTTATCTTGAAGAAAAAGCTACTGTGGTGACGCCGCCGCAGTAACAGTGTGGCCCTGATTACCACATTCCTCCTCTGGCATCTTCTCCTCCTTAGAGCACCTCACTTTGTTTCACCCCTCTCGATCTCTTTTAAAAACAGTGATTTCTATCGCCCCCACCCCCATGACCTTTCTCCGAGATATCCTCCCTGCTTTCTTCCCTCAGCCTCTGCACTAAGCAATTCCTCATTCTGGGTGATCTCAATCTCAACTCACATTGCCCTCTCTCCTCTGATTTAATTGTCCTCCTGTTCTTTTTAAAGCTCTCCCTCCACATAAACACGGCCTCAACCTCACCATCTCATATGGCCTCTCTACTCCCATGGTCTTGATCATAGATAAGGCCATCTCCAACTACTTCCTTGTATTCCTCACCATCCACATTTCCCTACTGTCTTCCAACCTTACTTCAGTCTGTGTCCGCCCGAGAAAAAACCCTTCCCCAAGTCACTTACAATTGCACTTTCAAGCTGCCAACTGCCTAGCCACGATACTTCTGCAGCTGTCGATCTACCATCCCCTCACCTCCAAATCTGATGCCTTTGCCCCCAGTAAAACCTTTAATCTCTCCTACACCAGTTGCTCCCCTTATTATGGGCCCCATCTTTGCTCCCCTCAAGTCCAAGGGGTGCAGACTTGTGCTTATCTCGTGCACAACTGGTTTAGCCATTGATCATCAGATCTGGCTGGACACATCAAGCACTATCAAGCCTCACTCTCATCTGCCAAAACCGCCCACTGTGCTAGGATCATCCTGGAGAGCAAAGGCAACCCCCAGCTGCTTTTCTCCACTACCAACTGTCTCTTTAAACTCCTCTCTCCTGCATCCCCAGCTCTCACTGCCAACAAGTGCGGGGAGCTCATGGACTTCTTTGTCACTAAGATTAAGATCACCCATTTAGCTGTCTATTCTGCTTACTCCCTCCTTCCCCTTGCCCACCAAGCCAAACCTGCCCCAGCCCTGAACCCACGTTTTTCTCTAGTTTCTCTATTTCCCCATTTTCCCTCAGAGCTCATCTTGTCCATAAGACCCACCTCCTGCTTCCATGATCCCATTCCCACTAAACTGCTGACCATCCAACTTCTTCTCCTGGCCCCCAGGCTAGCTGATATTGTACATGATTCTTTCTCCTGAGGTACTGTCCCACTCTGTTTCAGAACTACTGTCATCATCCACCTCCTCAAAGAACCAACGCTCAACCCCTCTGTCCTCGCAAACTACTACCCCATCTCCAACCTCCCTTTCCTCTCCAAAGTCCTTGAATGTGTTGTCACCTCCCAAATCTACGTTTGAATCTCTCCAATCAGATTTTCACACCTGCCATAGCACTGATACTAGAAATTCCCTCCCTAAACCGCTCTCTCCTCCTTTAAGACGTTTCTTAAAACTTATCCTTTTGACCAAGCTTTTGGTCACTTGTCCTAATATCTCGTGTGGCTTGGTGTCAAATTTTGTTTGGTAACACTCCTGTGAAGCACCTTGCGACACTTTATTATGTTAAAGGCACTATATAAATGCAAGTTGTTGTTGTTGAAACAGCCAAGTTACAAATGACACCAACTGTGATTGTACTTGTCAACCTCTCGGCAGCCTTTAATACGATTGACCACACCAACCCCTTCCAAAGCCTCTCCTCCGTGGTCCAGCTCAACGGGACTGCCCTTGGTTGATTCCACTCTTACCTATACAATCGTGACCAGTGCATCTCCAGTAATGGCTTCTCTCACTGCCCCTGCACAGTTACCTCTGGAGTCCCTCAAGAATCCATTCTTGGCTCCCTCCTCTTCCTTATCTGCATGCTATCCCTTGGTGACATCATTCGAAGACATATACGCTGACAACATCCACCAACTGTCTCAACCTCACCACTGCCTTTGTGCTGTCAGCCTAATCATCAGACATCCAGTCTTGGATGAGCTGCCATTTCCTGCAGTTAAACATTGGAAAGACTAATGCCATGATCATCGGCCCCCATTACAAACTCCGCACCCTTAGCGCCGATTCCATCCCCCTCCTCAGCCACTGTCACGGGTTGAACCAGACTGTTCGCAACCTCAGCATCCTATTCAGTCCCTAGTTCAGCTTCTAACCCCATACCCTCTCCATCACAATGATCGCCTACTTTAACCTCCATAACAGTGCCCACCCACAACTCTGCCTCAATGCATCTGCTGCTGAAACTCTCAACCTGGCCTTTGGCTCCTCCAGGCTCAACTATTCCAATGCTCACTTGCCCAGCCTCCCATCCTCCATGCTCTGTAAATGTCAGCTCATCCAAAACTCTGCTACCTGTATCCAATTCCACAATAAGTCCCCGCTCACCCATCATTCCTGTCCATGCTGACGTACATTGATTCCCAGTCCCCCAACAACCTTCACTTTAAAATTCTCATCCTTGTGTTTAAATCCCTTCATGGCCTTACCCCTATCTCACGACAAAATAACAGTTCTAAACCCTTCTTCCTTAGTATGAGTAATGCCACTCTAAGCTTTAGAAAGTAATTTCACCCATACAGATAAGGACATGCAAAACCAATTGGCAGCAGTTTGATTATCCATGATAAATTGAGATTAAACTATAAATTTGGAGATAGAACATACATTAAATATTGATTATACAACAGGAACACAAATACATATATAAATACAATCTTTCATGCCCTTCAAAACAAATGCATACTCTGATTTAAATAATCTAAATTTCTTATTCACTGCATTCCCAAGTCCACATTAATATATTACAGCTTTTCACTGCTTAATTATTTTGAAGTATCTACTAGCATTTGGATTTAATCCCTGACAAATAAAATATCAATTTGTTTTTGCATTTAGTATCATCTTTGACCATTTCATCCAAAACTTGGATTTTCTTTTCAGTGAAAATCATTTTAATATCAGAAAACATCAAATATTAGCCTTGGACCAAATTGACACTAGGTAACTAGTTCCAAGATACACTGAAGATTTTTCAAACTTCATTATTTTATTCAACTTTTTTTCTCTAGGTTTTGGCAAGGTGGAACATTGAAATACCACTCTCGCTGGGCACAGATGTAAATAACAGTAAATGAGGCTAGTCTATTTTAAAGATAAGGAAGCAAATAAGAAAAAGTGGATATTCTGTAATGTCTTCTTTTAAGTCACACTTCAGAAATGGAAAGTATCCAAAGGAGAATTTATTCAAATATGTTGGGTCCTTCAATACTAAACATTTCTACTTATAGTTAGAAACCAAAAATAAATATTTTAGCAAAAAAAAAGGATTCCTCATGGCATCAAATATAAGACATCTAAATCTACAAGTCATTTAACCTCTTCAAATACAGAGCAATTTTGTTGAGTTTGCTACACCTAAAGTGTTCTGTAGAGGCATGTGCCAATTCATTAAGAACAGAAATCTGATATAATCAGGCAATGATCGTTAAGCTAGCTGGTATGGGCCTGGTACTTTTAACGCAATTCTTCAGATCCCATTTACAGAAAACTAGTGCCTGTTTGCAACAAAAACAAACACTGGAATGCCATTGTGGTCATTGGTTTGCTAGCTGGATGACTGATATATGAACCAGCTTAGGCTGGTTCATTTTAACAGGCTGGTGTTAAATCACCATGACTTTAACACTTCTTTCTGCAAACCACTGAGCAAATATTTAATAAGAAGTTTTGCCTTTTGGATAATAGTGCAATGTATCAAGTATTGTTTATTAACCTAATAATTGCAGAAATGATTACTGCCATAACAGAAACAGCAAAGTTGGATTGTTTATACAAGTTCAATACTAAGTACTAGGAAAATTAATGATGTGCAGGGTTCTCAATATTCAAAACGGGTGTCCCACCCAGGGCGAGAATAATTAATTCTGCCTCATTGAAGTAAATCTCCTGTCAGCCAATCACAGAGTAATATTAACAATGTCTGCTGCAAGGCCATCGGGACTCCTCTTTTGTCAAGCCACTACAAGGTAACCTTGAGTGACTCAGCAAGAAATTTTATCCATCTCTGAAAGCCTCCCCACCCCCCAAGAAATCCCAACTAAGATTAGTGAAATTGAAATATTTGGGGAAGCCTGAATGCCTAGGAATAAGTCTGGGATTGAACTCAGGTTTCCTAGTCAACTACAAGGCTGCCTGAAAACAACAAACAATTTGTTCTTAAAAGCAGTTTTATGGAGAATTTAATATTCTTTTTACCTTCCAAATACATCACGTACTGGGAGAGGGACAGAAAGCTTCACCTGCTAGTTTGTTTAATAAATAAATCTCAAAACTGTTTGATTTGTTAATACAGTATAAGCCAGTTAATAGACTTCTTGTTAACGGTCAAAGTTGACTTTTGCTCAGGTATTGTTTCATTCCAGTACAATCCGGGAAAAAACAGTTGGTCTGTATGAACAGTTTTGACTGGGGTTGCTGCTTCATAGGCTGGATTCTGAACTTCTAAATATACTTCTCAAACCACTGAGATCACTATAACCTGAACTAAATGTGATCTCCCAAAGTTTACTGTGAGGGCTATCTCTAGTCAGTTCATGTGCTATGCACAAAGTATGGGCTGACTTCATTTCTGATTTTAAATCCAAAATCTACCAGTTTGATGCAAATCTTTCTTTACAACCCAAACAAAATTAAGGGAAAGATGTTTTCCGAGATGAGATCAAGATCAGATATGTACAATTGGTGTATTTGATCATAATTGCCACTGTGGAAAAACCTGAATCACTCTGCCACAAATAATCTCCCACAGTTTTGTTAAAATTGCATGGCAGAAGATTTTTTTCAGACTCTTTTTCTTTCTTTTTTTAAAATAAGATAGATTCCTTTTGTCTTTACCTAGAATATTGGAAGAACATTCAGTACCAAGCATCCTCTACAACCCATAATTTGGGAGGGTTGGGGGAGGGGTGGGTAACTTGCCATGCAGTGGCCAGCAAAAAAGTCACTGGTGCAACTTTTATTGGTACAACCAATGCACTAGTTTTCAACCTGTTTTTGGGCATATGTTATGAATTGAAATCAATCAACTTAATACACCACTTGACAGTATACTGTGCCATACAGATCAGGATCACCCCAAGTTTGATCTGGTTTGGGCTGACTTAACTGATGCAAACTGGGATGATGGTGGGGACACTGTAAATGACCTCAGGGTCGCTGATTGAGAAAGAGAAAAATAAGTCGCCCAGCATTCTCACTCCTAATAGCTGTTCAGCAATTATCGACAAAAAATAGATGTCATCAGGATCAGCCAAGACATACCCTGTGGCTAAATTAACTGTCAACATTTACTGCTCAGGCTCACACCTAATGAGCAGCCACTTGGGCGCGGTACTGTGGAACCACACAAAACACAATTTCTTGCTTTAAAAAAAAAGAACAAAACTGGAAGAAAACAAACAGCATCCCTCTTAGGTAACTACTTCTTTTATCACATGGTATTCTCATTAAGAGGCTGTTGTTGCATATAGCAACAAATATATTCCAACAATCTTTCATATTGAACAAAATTTTACATCAATAAGTTAATAAAACATGTGCACCCTCTCTAAACTCAGCTTTCCTGATTAGAGAAAAAAAAAATCAGCCAGTAATGAAGAGTGTCAGATGGGCAGATCTGGTGATGTGCATCAAGATACGTTGGGTCCCACTTGGATGCAATGGATCTGGATCATAATTTTTTTTTAATAATCAGATAAATTTATGCAACTAGAAGGGAGGAATTCTCCTTCAGACTGCATACAGCTTTGTGAAAAATATACGAATACAATGCTATCGATTGTAATACAGAAAATATTAACCAGATTATGGAAATAAAAGGAAACCAAGTAACAGTAAAGAAGAACTCATATTTATGTAGCACTTTATCACACCCTCAGGATATCTCAAAGTATTCCACAATCAATTACTTTTCAAGTGGAGGTCACTGCTGTGTACTCAAATGCAGCAGCCAACAAGCACACAAACAGCAAATGAAATGAATGATCAGATCATTTGTTTTTGGTGCTATTGATTGAGGAATGATGGCCAGGACATCAGAATTTCCTTCTCATCTTAGAATAGTGCCAAAGGACCTTTTACAACCACTTGAACAGGTAGATGGGCCCTGGTTTAACACTTCATCAAAAGGGTAGCATTTTTGACAATGCAGCAACAAAGTGTCAGCCTAGATTACACGCTCAAATCCTGGGGTGGGACTTGAAACCACAAAATTCTGAGTCAGAGATGAGGGTGCAACCAACTCAGCCTATAACTTATATGCAGTTAATGGTTTTATTTTATACAGACTGTCTGTGGAAATCTAACAGTTCAATAGATGCGCATGCAAATATAGTGTCCTAATAAGTTGGATATACTAAATCAGTGTCTCTGAGGCAACATAAGCTCCCTTGACTCAATTCATAACAGAAGCGTTGGTAATCCAGCAAAGAATTTTTTTCTAAGCTTTCCAAAATTGTCTTGTCATGTTAATTTTTATCATTATATAGAAAATAGTCACCAGTAACTGTGCATAACAAACCTGCTCTCAATGCTTACCACTGTTCTCTTGCTCCATTGTTGCTTGAGGCTTGGTTAGAACAATGGGACACAGCCTATAACAAGTTGAAAACAAGAACCCATTCTTTGCAGTCACCAATTGCAGTGCAGTATCTTTTTCTAATGTAGGTTTTTGCTGTGCTTCAAGCAGCAGTCTGTTCATGGAAGTTACCTCTAGGATTCCATGAATAAAATATAAGTGTATATATAAAATTTTAAATAAAACTCACCCATATGACTTTTAAAAATATAACTTGTTTTTTGAATATGACCCAACTACAATGTAGTGAGAATAATACTCTTATTAGACTGTATTGTAACAGACCCTACAGTATGTTGCTTGATCCTTACAATGTATTTTAAAGGGGATTTTTGTTTTTACATGAGGCAAGTAATACAGTATGATGTATCCTCCATGTCAAGGATCCTTGTATTTTTCTCCAAAATTGGTTTCAGAAGTACAGAATTTCACAGAAACACTTTCAATTTAGTCAAGTATTTAAATTCTTATTCTCTGAAGAAACTATACTAAAACGTAAAATAGTCTCCAATATCACTGTGCATGTTTGAGAGCAAGAGAAAGTGCGCTCACAAATGCACACACATTAGGCAACACTTCTATTTCCCTTTCTAGTCTCATTACCTTGCATATGAAACGTCATTTGCCACTCAGCCCATCTTCCAAAACTATCCAGATTTCTCTGCCTTCAGTTTATCTTTCATATTTTTGAACCGCCTCCCTCCATTTAGTGTCATCTGCAAACTTAAGACAGCTTTGTTTCTGTCCCCATCTGCTAATCATGTATATACATTGTGAACAGCAATGGCCCCTAGTACAGATCTCTTCAGCAGCCTGCCATGGACCCCTTGCCATGTCAATTACCCTTTGCTTTAACTGGTTTCATTTTAGTTCAGAAGCTTGGCTCCTATTCCATGTCTTCCTATCTTGTGGAATAGTTGTTTGCGTGGTACAGTATCAAAAGATTTGCTGAAATCTAAATATATCACAATCATAGAATTTCCATGGTCAACAAGGGCCATCATTTACTCAAAGAAATGTAGTAAGTTAGTTAGGCAAGACCCCACCCCCATAAATCTATGCTGATTTCCTGGTACCATAACATAACTATCTAAGTTTATATTGTCTTCCTTTAACTTTCTCAACCTATCACTGACTACCTTATTTAACATTTCTATTAGTACTTCTTCACCATGCCCCCAACCCGGCAATTCAACTTCCATGTGGGGAGACTGCCCCAGTCTCTGCCATGAACACAGAAAATAATTCATTTAGAATGCTTGCTGTACCTTAGTCACTTAATATCATGTCACCTTTGGAGCCTTTCAATGCCCTCACTATTTCCTTGTTTACCTGTGAAAATATTTATAGAAATGCTTAACATTTCTTTTAATACTCCCTGCCAACCTAACCTCTTATCTTAATTCTCCTGACCTGTTTATTAACCTCCTTTACCTTGTTTTTATATTCATCCCAGTCCATCTTGCCACCTGTAATTTTGTTTGTTGCCCCTTTTTCCTACTTGCTTCCATTGTTTCCCACATTGGCATTTTCCTTATTATCCTGCTTCCCTCATGGTATATCTGTTTTGTACTCTGTGTATATTATTTCTAAACATGATCTGCCTTTTTTTCACAATTCCCCCTCCCCCGCAATGGTGCTGTCCAATTTCCTTAGCTCACCTTTCATAATCTGCCTTTCCAAAGTTTAATATTTCTACTGCATTCATTCTCTTTTCCACTATAAGCACTTAAAACTCCACCATATTGTGGCCACTGTTACCAAGGTGTTCTGCCTCTGATCTACTCTTCCATCTTTTCATTGGTACTTAATATCAGATCCAAAAGCAACCCTCTCATGTGAGATCTTTGATCAACGGTTCCATATTTGGTGTACAAGATCATGTTTTCACTCCTTTATAGATTTCCTAATGTATCCCTGGTAGACTGAAATCACCCTTGCCAACTGCATCTGTTATTTGACTACAAATTTTGGTCAATGCCTACATTAAACAGTGACTACACTTCAGAAGTCCTTCATTGACTGTAAAGGGCTTTGGGACATCCAGAGGTCGTGAAAGACACTATATAAATGCAAGGTTTTTATTTCTTTCAAATCCCTCCTCCTGACATGTCCATAGCTAGTTTCCCCTCATGTGTCTTTCCTATAGAGTTTCAATCTTACCTATACCCAGATCAGATCTATCCATCTCAGTTATAATTGCAGTCTCTTTTACATAAAAGGCTACTCATCTAGATGTTCTCCCCATACCTTGTACCATCTTAGAAAAGATGACAGCCATTCATTGCAAACCCATGTCATTTCCACATTGCTAGCATATATATGAAGACAGTGTAAATTAAAACTTGTTTTTACTGGTCCTTCCACTTGGCAGCTCCAAAACACACACACACCAATTTAGGATTTCCATGGGAATAACCTGTTGTGCCATTCTCACCACAAGAGTCTCTGTTTTGCCTTGTTTTTAAAGCTTAAAATTGTGACTGTCATTCTAAAGTCATACTCACTTTTAAAAATTGTGATTTTATTTTATAACAGAGTCTGATAAAAGTTTCTACTGATTATCAGAAAATAATCCTGATAATTTTGTAGAATCCCATTGACTCACAATATCTCTGCACATGTGGATTTTTAAAAAAAGAATTAACTGGCCAGTAATACAGTAACTTGAGGAAACCTGCAGCTGTAAACAGTCCAAAACTGACCTTTGAAAACTGACCTACGAAATGACGGGCAGGAAAAGACCAGCTGGTCAAAACCAGTCCAGGAGATCACATGGACCATGTGTTTGTTATCTATTAATCAACTTACCTTCTATATTATGCGATCTTAAAATAAATCTGATTTAAATAATTTAAGTAAGGCACACATATTTAGAAATGCCAAAAGAATTAAACTGTCTGAGATATATACACAATGCAGCTTGGATATGCAACTTAATCTTTGATTTTGTAGATATGGTTTGAATCATAGTTTACAGCGGATTCAATCATTATTTTATGAATTTCGAAAGCTTAAGAAAAATAACAGAGCAGAAGCCGACAGGAACTGTAGTAAAATGAACCTTGTGTGAGGTGGCATATTCCCATGTCATCTGACAGACAAAACGACTTCAGATAAACAGCAAATAAGTATCTACTTTAAAAATCCATCCCAAAAAACAAATGTCTACAAATAACTGGAGAAAGCGACCACTGAAAAAGGTACTGAGAAGGCAGTTTGGTTACTTGGAAGCGGTCGTGGGTGCTTCAACCCAAAAAGGGAAACGTAATCAGGTCTGGGTGTGGGAGCCGATCCTTCAGCCGGTTCGCCCGAACTATTCACTCACATTTTCAAAGCTCACATTAAAACATTAACATTGTTACCCGGTCTGAAGACGAACAGCTGACGATATTTTGAGTTTCCATCCACGGTTCCTTTCCTTAAAGGCCTAGACAGCGACCCGAGGCCCAGCACAGTCCCAGTCCCCCGCACCCCATTCGAAAGCGCCCCGGCTGGTTTCTGATCCACGATAAAGACGGTAAATGAGGCCTCTCCTTCGAAAGGCTCTGGGTAAAACTCACCTCGAGTTGCGGTAACTTTGTCCCCGGCTCCTCTCCCGCCCGCTCCGCGCTCCCTGAACCGGCCGCGCCGAGTGACGTCATGCACCTCCTCCCACACAGGGAGGCTCAGGACCAAGTGGGCGGCTGACAGGGCACGGCTCGAGTAACCGGGCAAAGGGAGCGTGGAGTCCGGGCAAAGGGAGCGAGGAGTCCGGGCAAAGGGAGCGAGGAGTCCGGGCAAAGGGAGCGAGGAGACCGGGCAAAGGGAGCGAGGAGACCGGGCAAAGGGAGCGAGGAGACCGGGCAAAGGGAGCGAGGAAATTGGGTGAAGGGAGCGAGCAAAGGGAGTATGGACACTGGGCAAAGGGAGTGTGGACATTGGGCAAAGGGAGTGTGGACACTTGGCAAAGGGAGCTTGGAAATTGGGCAAAGGGAGCGTGGAGACCGAGCAAAGGGAGCGTGGAGACCGGGCAAAGGGAGCGTGGAGACCGGGCAAAGGGAGCGTGGAGACCGGGCAAAGGGAGCGTGGAGACCGGGCAAAGGGAGCGTGGAGACCGAGCAAAGGGAGCGTGGAGACCGGGCAAAGGGAGCGTGGAGACCGAGCACAGGGAGCGTGGAGACCGGGCAAAGGGAGCGAGGAGACCGGGCAAAGGGAGCGAGGAGACCAAGCAAAGGGAGCGAGGAAATTGGGTGAAGGGAGCGTGGAGACTGGGCAAAGGGAGCGTGGAGACTGGGCAAAGGGAGCGTGGACACTGGGCAAGGGGAGCGTGGAGACCGGGCAAGGGGAGCGTGGAGACCGGGCAAGGGGAGCGTGGAGACCGGGCAAGGGGAGCGTGGAGACCGGGCAAGGGGAGCGTGGAGACCGGGCAAGGGGAGCGTGGAGACCGGGCAAGGGGAGCGTGGAGACCGGGCAAGGGGAGCGTGGAGACCGGGCAAGGGGAGCGTAGAGACCGGGCAAGGGGAGCGTGGAGACCGGGCAAGGGGAGCGTGGAGACCGGGCAAGGGGAGCGTGGAGACCGGGCAAAGGGATTGTGGACACTTGGCGAAGGGAGCTTGGAAATTGGGTAAAGGGAGTGAGGAGACTGGGCAAAGGGTGCATAGAGACTGAGCAAAGGGAGTGTGGAGAATGGGGACAGGGAGCGTGGAGACTGGGCAAAGGGAGTGAGGAGACTGGGCAAAGGGTGCATGGAGACTGACCAAAGGGAGTGTGGAGAATGGGTACAGGGAGTGTGGAGACTGGGCAAAGGGAGTGTGGAGACTGGGCAAAGGGAGTGTGGCGACCGGGCAAAGGGAGCGTAGGGACTGAGCAAAGGGAGTGTGGACACTTGGTGAAGGGAGCTTGGAAATTGCGTAATGGGAGTGTGGAGACCAGGCAAAGGGAATGTGGAGACGGGGTACAGGGAGCGTGCAGACTGGGCAAAGGGAGCGTGGACTTTGGATAAAGGGAGTGAAGAGCATGCAGAAAGGTACAGTACGGATAGTATGTAAATGGAGTATGGACTCAGGGTAAAGGAAATGTGGACACTGGGTAAAGGAAGTGAAGAGCATGCAGCACGGTACAGTACGGACACTGGACAAAGGGAGTGTGGGGACTGGGCAAAGGGAGTATGGGGACTGGGCAAAGGGAGTGTGGACATTGAGTAAAGGAAGTGATGTACATGCAGAAAGGCAGAGTATGGGCACTGGGTAATAGGAATGTGGAACATAGGGAAAGGCGGAATGTGGGCACTGGGTAAAGGTTGTGGGGGGCATGGGGAAAGGCAGAGTATGGGCACTGGGTAAAGGGTCTAAAGTGGATAGGTAAAGGCAGAGTATAGGTGCTTGGTAAAGAGAACAGCGGCAGGGCACAGGAAGGAATGGGTAACAGCAAAGCATGTGCATTGGGTAAAGGGAAGATGGTAGGAGGCAAGAGGGAACAGGTAATGTCAGAGCAAGGGCTTTGAGTAACGTCATAGGTGGTTGTGAGCACTGAGTGAATCAAGTGCAGGATATGAGAACTGGGTAAAGAGGCAGGATTTGGCCCTTAGGGGAGTAGGTAATGGATGTTGGGTAAGCATTGGTACGTGGGTACCCAGGCAGTGGGGCATAGGTACCCGGAAGGTGGGACATTGGGTGGGCTCGAGGGTCATTCGAGCCACAGATTTCTGAAAGTATCAAAGATCATTCTTAGGCCTGCACAAAACGTCCATCCAATAAGAAAGTTTGAAATCTCGTGTTATAACTGCTCTTTATATCGGACAATCGAACAAATTGTTGTTCTAATCTACTATTTGTTTAACTATTATTAACAGTGTTGTTCCTAGTATTGATATTTTTAATTGACTTTCAGTAACGAATAGATGGTGAATGTAAAATGTCTTAAAAATTAGGGAAACAGGAAAGAAAAGATTGGGAAAATATTTTCATGGGAATACAGTAGTTATGTTATTGTCCGGCGTAACTCCCTTTCTTCTCCATCTGAATGTAGCGGACGTCACCACCTGTCCTAATAGTAATCCGACAGCGGTTCAGAAGCTCTGGTTGTGGCTGATGTGGTCATCCTGGAAAGGCATAGTAGGCCAGGGAACACACATCTCTGGCAATCCGACTGTCCATAACTCAAGTTGGAGTTAGATCATCTTTCTCACTCAGAGCCAGGACTATGATTCATCCCTATAAATGCCACAACTCTCTAAAACATTCCCTCTTTTGTGTGCCTTAAGACTCATTTTGACCTAACTAATATTCATATCACAATGTAGGGGAAGTTTTATTTTTATTGGAGTTGGGAATGAAACATAATATAATGAAAATTTGTTTGGGACAAACTTAGTGTGTAAAATCGGATAGAATTCCAGTTGTCTAATGCAGCAATATAAAAATAAGCCTGCGACACGTATTGCAAAATGAAAGCAAGCAGTGTAACAAGTCCTGTACGTTTTTCTGATCTTACCACATACGTAATGAGAAATAAAAGCCCAGCGGCGACGTTCTCATAAATAAATCAGTTTTGCAAGGCCGTACTCATTTGCCACATTCATACCTAATTCATTTTGTTCACGTGCTAATACCATATACATTACAAAGTCAATATTATTAGTGGTTTAAATTGCACAAATGAATTAGCGTGATCTTGACCCAAGTAAAGTGGAAACTGTTTACTATGGGGATTTAATATTACCATATTCGGCCTGCAGTTTCCTCCGCATTTGCGACCAGAGTGCATGTAACTACAACACACGCAAATCTCCTCGATCTTTTACTTCAGTCCATCAAAGCCTTGGTCTGAACCAATCTCTGCGCACAAAACTGGCCACGCCCCCAATCCGCACATGTGAGTATGCTCCAATTGCGCTTATTCGGAGGCTTCACATTGGGACCAGATTTTCCTGCACAATAGGAAAGGAAGTTAGTATTCTGGCGTTTAATTGCAATTTTTTTGAGGTTTAAAAAAAAATTATCTTCAGAGACCTGCTCTGTATTTTGTTTATTTTAATACATTTTTATGACTTAAGTTACATAAAAAATTTAAAAGCTTCTCCAGTTGCAGATTCTTAAACAGACTGGCCAAGAGTTTCCGCTTTGGGCACAATCGGCAATTGGGCTCAAATTGAGCCAGGAAATCATGCTGGGCTGGGTTACCGTCCGTGTTTCCACTAAAATATATTTGCATAATCACAAACGTAAAATCTTCCATGAATCGGTGCAATTCAGCAGTTTAATTGAGTGCAATCATTTTTTTTGCATTAAAAAATATTGCATTTAAGAGTGGTAACCTGGTGCAGTTTTATTAATACAGCTGAAAATGGGTTTATCACAAAAAAATAAGCATTTTTAATAAGTGTCTAGTCTTCTACCTGTGATACCTGATTTTAAATCACTGAAAATGATTTTTAAAAACTATACTGAACCATTTATTATTTTCATTGCTGTACACTAGTCAGTTTCTTAGTAAATTAAATATTTTTTAATATGCAAAAACATTTAAAACGTGCCTATTTAGTGCCTTTGTGCCTAAGGAAACTAGCTTAATTTGAAGACCCTCCTTGAACGGTCACAATCAGCAGAAACTCGGGTGTGGCCAGTTTTGTGGGTGGGGCCGGCTTCAGCGAAATGATTTTTGAACCTGCACAAAAGATTGCAGAAATTCAAATTAAACTGGCCATAAATATGCCCACTGTAAATTGAAATTCCGCGATCTTTTGTGTTGATTCGGCTGGATTGCGCTGATAAAAGCAGAGCAATCAAGCTGAAAC
Source organism: Heptranchias perlo (assembly GCF_035084215.1). NCBI lineage: Eukaryota > Metazoa > Chordata > Chondrichthyes > Hexanchiformes > Hexanchidae > Heptranchias > Heptranchias perlo. The sequence continues at coordinate 24,964,571 of NC_090349.1, read as the reverse complement.
TCTACCCCACTGTATCTGACTTGCATGAATTATGGTTAAATGGGTTGAAACTTAAATTTTCATAAAGAAGAAATACATGGTGTGGATTCCATGCTTTTCGTGGGCCCCGATTGTTTACGCTGATTTCCACTGATTTACGTATTCTCTTGAGATTGGGAGGCTACTTGGCGTAACTTGACATTGTCAAAATGGGCGCAACATTGGGTGCATTTGCAAGTCTAACTTCCAGGCTGCGCACATGGAGGAAACTTCAACCCATAGATTATAAATTCACTGTTAACCACATGAAGCCTAAAGCGATTAACACATTTAGGCATAATGTTGGCACCTTGTACACTTAACCATACCTCAGGATAAGTTCATCCATAAACAAGATTTGATGTGAACAAGAACGAGTCGGTCCTTATTTGTAACATGGGAGTGCTTTACATATTGAATCCTCTCTGCACAGAAAGGTACCCTCTGACTCTAATTGTAAGCACTTACACTGAAAAATATAATTTATATTTTCATGCACCAAGAAGCTTTCTAGGCCTGAAATTATACCTGATGGTTCTAGTAAGAATTTAAGCATCTAGTTTTGAATGGGCGTCTTTAATCATTTGTGATTTTGTATCATTATCTCCTGAATAAATTGTCACGATCGGTTTTGAAACTGGTCAGTCAGTTATTGATGTGACTGGTGTGAACCTTTTATCATCCACCATGGAAGGTAATATGGCCAAGAACAAAATCAGTAAAATTAAAATAAACTGGATTAAAATTAAGGGCAATACAGCTCACAAACTGTTTTAATAAGGACAATTTCAATCTTTCTACATTAATTGAAGACTTCAAACAAGTCCTCACTTTAGCACCCATGACGCAATTAAATATTTAATGATAAATTAACATTTATTAAGCAGTGTCAGTGAAGGGTTTGATAGAAAGAATACATTAAAAAATATATAGTATATATGTAATCCAATAAGAGGATGCCTCCAATCGTACATATCAGATGGTCTCCTATTGGCCTTCCATTAATTTACATCCTTGTTATAGATCACATCCTCTTTCAGAATGCAATTTTTAAAAAATGGCTCTTTGTACATCAGATGAACAAAGACTGCTTATACCATTCCATCTTTTATTTAGCTCAATCCCAGCCAAAATATCTATTATATATTAAAAAGTGGGTCATAATATTCCATTTCAAAATGCATTAAAAACTATGTCAAATTGGTCCTGTGAAAAATACCATTATTAAAGTGTACACATTTACTTGCAATACAAGTTATGACAGTAGGTGGTACTGTGATATGGATTTTTAATGTTGAGCTTGGCTTTTTTTTTATTCTTGGGATGTGGCTGTCGCTGGCAAAGCTGGCATTTATTGTCCATCCCTGGTTGCCCTTAACTGAGTGGCATGCTAGGCCACTTGAGAGAACAGTTAAGAGTCAACCACCTTGGTATGGGACTGAAGAAGTAGGTTTATTTCCCTAAAGGACATTAGTGAACCTGTTAGTAAGTGACCATAGAAACCTGATACCAGTTTTTCATTTCCAGATTTTTTGAAACTGAATTCAAATTCTCAAACTGCCATGGTGGAATTTCTACTCATGTTCTCTAGATTATTAGTCCAAGCCTCTAGATTACCAGTCCAGTAACATAACCAGTTTGTTACTGTACCCAGTTAACAGCAATTTTAAAAAATACATTTTTAATCATTTACATTTTTAAAAAAAAAATTAATTTCCTCAACTTCTTTCCTGAAGGCATTGAATTATACTGGGGTACAGTTCCACCAATGCCAGTAGCCCTATAATACCTCATCCAAGTAGTCATTCTTTATATGTGAGTATCTTCACCTGCTCCCAAGCAGTATCGCAGGTTTTTGGATTGTGGGGAACAGCACAACTGAGCCCAATCCAATCCACACCCAACATCAATACATTGATACTTTACTGCAGGACGGAAAGGAAATGTCAGACAAAATGCCCACCTAATTTAAGAGGGTAATGAAAGATCGTTTCCACTAGTTGGTGAATCATTTACAAAGGGGTGTAGACTCAGGATTATCACCAGAAAAATAAAGAGGGAAGTGAGAAGATTTTTTTCCACACAATATGGTTAGGATAATGTAACATTATCACAAATGGCTATTGAGACATTGCAAACCAATGCTGTAGCAGGTAAGGCTGAGTTAGCTGAGCTAAATGAGAAGAAGAATCCTAATCTCTCAGTGACAGTTCCACCTCTTCAGGTTTCATTAGTGAACCAGAATGGCTGGCCAGTCATTATTAGTGTCCTGGAGTGCTGTGGAAAGTGTCTCATTCAAGTTTTGGATTACCAAGTCTGCAAGAGGGTTGACTTAGTTCTGAACTTCATTGCCAGGCATGTCATTTTACAGCCACCTTGATTGTAAAGAAACTTCTCACAGGTACTATTTATCTATGGGGATTTCATAACAGAAAAGCAAAAACACATCAGGCCAGGTCCAACAGTCATAGTGGAACTCTTTGCATTAAAAATAAATTAAGACAATTACGTCATGTTCAGAGCAGATGGAACTAGTGGGGGAGGGAAGTCAAACTGGAGCCACATTCGTTCCGTGCAGGAGATGGTGGAAAGAATTCTGAAGTGGGAGGCTAACTTACAAATAATTTTAAAATTCAAAAACAGTTTACATTGAGGAAGGATGTTATTTTCCATTTTTTTTTGAGGTAGCTAACAATATACAAACTAGAAATGTACATATACACACACACACACATATAGAGGTTGCAAAGGTTTTCAAGTTTTTGTAGTGGATTAGTGAGTGACAGAAGAGACTAGTGTTTTTACACTGACAGTGGTAAGGGGCCTGTAACTATATTGGGACAGATGGGGAAAGTATTTACATGGTTAGAATCATAGAATGGTTACAGCACAAAGGAGGCCATTTGGCCCATCGAGCCTATGCCGGCTCTTTGTAAGAGCAATCCAGTTAATCCCATTCCCCCGTGGCCCTGCAATTTTTTCCCTTCAAGTATTTATTCAATTCCTTTTTGAAAGCCATGATTAAATCTGCTTCCACCACCCTTTCAGACAGCGCATTCCAGGGTTAAATAGGGTTTTCCTCGTCTAAATGTTTACATTGTGATTTTCAATGTTAAGTGTTGACAAAAACAGCAGGACAGAAAATTCTGACAATATGAGGTTTTTAGACTGGAAGTGTGACTATGTAAGATTTTTAATATACTAGTCAATCTACTGTGGCAGTGCACAGAAAGGAATCAAGGCAAAGTGCAGGATAATTGGACCAAGGCACACAGGTATAAATCAGACCCCATTTTAACATCATACATTGCAGACAGGTAAAGTTAATTGAAAATTAAGAGTTTCTCTGCAGTAAAGACCGAGGAGCTGGGAAAATGGGACCCAAAGCAAACCGGAGATAGGGCGGGGGAGTGGGACTAGCTGGATTGCTTTTGCAGAGAGCTGGCACAGACTCGACGGGCCAAATGGCCTCCTTCCATGCTGTAACCATTCTATGAAACCACAAAACACAGGTGCTACAGTGTTATTGACAGGAGGGTGTAATTACAGCATGGCAAGTAAACAGCATGACAAGTTTAGATAGGCAGCTTCTAGTATCAATGCAGACATAGGAATTTATAATAGGAATAAATTGATATAAAAGTAACAAAAACATGACTACAGGAAGTAAGCTTTTGCAGATAGGAAGATCAATTACTAATGTGTAGGAAGATGTGTATGGATACCTGTTATCAACATTTATTGTTCTAGTTTTCCTCAATTCTTCTGTCAACAATGAGTCCTTCTCTTTCTGAATAACTAAATTTGAAATAACTCTGGATCACTTGTTGGGATTAGGAACTACTAGACATGACAAAATAGCAGCAGAGGCTCGGTTATGCCTGGATTAGCTATGTGCTTACTGTTCTTTCCAGTATTAAGCTTTGATGATCAATATGATGTGCTTATTCCATTCCACTTCTCAAATTATTTCTGAAAAATGGATGTTGTCACATGAAAATAGACACCTCCTTGTGATGTGACTAAAGACACAAATCAAATGGGTAATTTAGACATTTCCTACAAGGTAACCTGGCCCATTCGTTCGAGTCCAGCTAAGGAAGGCCAAACTTGGCTATTTTTGCATGAGAAATATTTTGCAGGCAGAACGATCATGTGACAGTAGATGTTGCATCTCTTATCTTTGTCTTCCACTAAAGCAATGCTATTTCATTGGTGAAATCGTTCCTTCCCAAGACAAGATGCAATTTTTGTGGCCTTTGACACTCCAATTGTTTTCAGTGGGAAAACAGAGTGATGTGTTACTAAATAAATACTTGATTTCATGACACATGTATTCTTGTGGTAGTAATGCTCTGACTGGACACACAATTGTCAGGGGAAAATGACTATTGCAGTGGCACCTACAGATTACTCATGATCTCAAAGTAGCTTGCTTATTCTTCTTAAATCTGGTGTGAGTTGCTTGCTGAGAGTTCCAATGTGCAGAAATAACCTCAAACTATAAGCAGTGAAATGGAGTTTCACTTAACTGGAACAGCTGAGGCAGGCAGATGAATTTCTTCAGTCACCTAATTGCTTACTAACTGCAAAACATGGTCAAGAGTTTTCTACCTTGTGGCTCATCATATGCTATCCAACCAGTTCAGGATAAGGAGAATAGGATGTGGACAAGGATAAAGGTAGAGCAGTGAAACATCAAGATTAATGGTATAGGAACAGAAGTTGTTTCCTATCTTCACTGCTTTCCCAGCACAAAATACATTATAAGTGAAATCTAACTTGCCTTTTTCCCAGCTCAATGCTGGGAAATTGATAAAGATCATGCAGTTCCATGCAGGAGGGGTTTTTGTTACAGAAAACTTTGGGGTAATGGTGGTGGCCAGGATATGGGATGGCTGAAATGAGGTTGAAGGGGAAGGATGAGAGGGATTGGGAGAAGATGACAAGAATTTTAGGCTCTCTCACCAGCATTATTCTGATGACTTTTGCATGACTTGTCATTTTCTTTGCAAAGTTGGCTATTTCAAGTAGAATATGCTTATATTTTATTTCACATTCTATTTTGCTTTGGTTGTAACCAAAGAAAAAAAACAAAAATATTTTAATTACACGAGAAAAATAAGATTAAACGATTTAAGGTGAAATGTTTTAAGGCTGCAACCTTTTTAAGAAGCGAGGAAGAGGACATGTTATCAAGTGTCACCGATAGCACCAAAATCACAAAGGTTAAATCCAAACTTGGCGTTTATATCGTAAAGTTTTGGACAACAGAAGACCATTGGTCCATCTAGCTTACCCTTTCAATACTTCCATCAGGTTCCTTACTGTGATTGTTGAACTAATAGACTTGCACCTGCTTTCTCAATAGAAATTGATTAATTCCTTTTTTAAAACCTGCTCTGTTTTTCTGTTTCATTGGCAATTTGATACACAATTCTACCACCCTCTTACTAAAAAAAAATTGTTTAAATTTCTAATTTTCTTATCCTGTGTTTCCTAGTCCCAAAAAGTTTGTGTCCAACAAAGGAAGTTTCCTGGATCTAAATTCTCCATACCAAGAAAATCTTAACAGACGACAGTCATGTCCTCCCCCCTCATTCTCCACTCCCGAGAGCAAAGTCTCCGTGTAGGCAATCTTTCCTCATAACTCAGTCCTGCAAGTTCCAGAATCAGATTCATAGCAATCCTCTGAACTCCCTCCAGTAATTCTGCATCTTTCCTGTATTATGGAGACCAAAACTAAAAACAGTATTCCCCAGCATACTTGTAGTTTTCTTTCTTTGCTCTTTTTGCTCCAATTTCTTTGATTCTGTTTACAAACTTTTTTGTAACAAGGTATCAAGTTAATCAACTGGCTTCTTCTGCTACTAAGGTACTCCACAGCACTACAGCAATCAGTGGTAGTTTGAAGCACAGTGAGGCGTACTAAGAAGTGACAATCAGTCATCGTTATTCATTACTGGAAAACATACAACACGTGGAATGGTGCAATCTTTTCACATACTGTAGCTCAAAAAGCCTACCACTGGGTTTTAAAAAAAATGGTGTCACATTATTTGACAATCATTTTAAGCTCTGGATAAAATGAAGAGGTTGGATGCAAAAAGAACATGCATAGTCTGACAATGCACACAACTGTGCTGAACTCCCTTCTTGAAGCGAACAGCTAAAACATTAGTACGAGAAAAAGACAAACGATAGTGTACAGGTGGAGGGATGTCATTTGACCAAATAAATCCCAAAGAAATAGTACAATAGCCCCAAAGGTTGTACCCAGGACCTACCCAACTTTCCCAGTAGTTTAGCAATGAAATGTACAGAAGCCAACCCTTTGTCACAATGATAAATAAAAACTGACCAAGATCACAACAGTATTTCCTGCAAATTTCTATGCCATTTAATGCAGTCACAAAATACTAAAACATGTCTTAGTAGAATTGTTCATCATATTCCCGTAATCCAAGGCTGTATACCTCTTCTTGCAAAGAATGGCGTTACAAAGGTAGAAGCAGCTTTAAAAAACTAAAGCATATGTGGATATTCATAAAATACCTGAAAACAGCCCTGGTAATCCCTGACAATTTCAATGATCAGTTATTAGAATTTAAAATACTGTACATTAAAATCCCTGGCAGTATATTATATAAAATTACACTGGTAATATCAAAAACAAACGTGTATTCAGTTATATAAACAAATAATTTGATGTACAAGAAATTACTAAAAACCCACTGTACACTTAAATCCACATCGGAAAAATTCTGAGACCATGCCTGAAGGACAAATTTCAACAGCGCCTCTTTGAAAATGAATATTACATAGGAAAAGCTTCTTTCCTTAACACCAGACAAGTTTTCACTCATTACCAACCCTACATAGTAAAATAGCACTGACATCCACATTTTTGATCTGTTCACGAAAACACCAGCTCGGCCACAAACTCCTGAAATGAGGTCTTAGTGAAAAAAGCTCCAATATAGTACATGGTCACATCATGACTTGGAAGCCTTGGATCTGAAAGTTTCAGTACTGCTCTGATAATGATATTTATTTCTTTTTCATTTTGTTTCTTGGAGAATTCTTCAATAAGCTCCTGAGTTTGAGGTAAGTTCCGGTTGCCTCGGAAAGATTATCATATTCGAAAGGTGTGATTCCAGTTGCAAATTTACTCATATCAGGCACAGAAGAAATCCTATTCTCCTGTTGTGCTTCCGAAACAGCAGCACTGGTGTCGGACCCATCTGTTTTCTCTAAACATACTTGGTTTCCTCCAATAGATGCTTCAGTTGTTGAGGTAGAATCTTGAATGGTTCTACTGCCCTCTATTTCCATTCTGGAGTTCTCAGGTTGAGTGTCCTCTTCCCTGTGCGAAGTGTGTCCCACCGAATTGATTTGTTCATCTCTAGAATCAACGGAAGATGCTTCAGCACTTGGACTCCCCATACTATTTTCGATTGTCCCCATTTTTTCATTAGATTCAATTTCCATGCAGTTGTCAGGTGGATTTATTGCTGGTGAGGAATTTGCAGAATTCCTGGTCAAGGGAGAATCACATTGACCTTCTGTCTCACTGTTAGTACTTTCAGTCTGCTCCAATGCAGCCCAGATCAACCGCTGTTGTTCTTCCAGCTCTTCCAATGATAAGACATCTGCATCCACAATCTCAGCAGTTACAGCTTGGGCACTTCCTTCTTGCAATGAATGTCCTGCTGGAGAGCAATTTGAAGGAGTAGAGGGAGGGGTGTCTTTTGGAAGTGGGGGACGTGTTGGAGTAGGTGGTGCAGGTGGGACAAATGTAGGTGGTGTAGAAGGGGGTGTACCTTTGGGTAGAGGAGGGGGAGTCGAAGTTAGTGGGCAACCAGGAGGTACGGGTGGCACAAGTTGGAATGGTCTTGGTGGTGTTTCTGAACCTGCAGGAGAAATGAAGTACAGAGATGATACACAGCAGTAAAATTGATCTCTCAGTTAGGAGTCACAATATTTCAGGATAGTCTTGCTTCTTAGGTAAATTGATTTATCTAGGAATCTTAAGTCATTGATACTGTACTCCATAAAGGCCAGTTGAAGTTAGTTTGGTACCTCAGACCAGGGTATTTACAACAAAGTTTTTCTAATATTAGCATAGACCATAATGAATATGCAAAGCCTGCAGAGTGTAATCTACAGTTGTCTCATTTGGAAAGAGTTTTCAGAGTAGAACTAACAGAAAGATGGTCCACTCTCTTCATTGGGGAATAGCATATGCTAAAGGAGGGGGAAAAAAAATCATCTAACTGGGGGGGGGGGAAGAGAAGAAAAGGAGAAAGAGAGAAAGCAAAAGGAGATATGATCTCTCCACTCTCCATCTGTCAATAACAGGGTACAGCCAAAGACAATTGCTATGAGAACACTTGTCTTACAAATTTGGCTCAGTATATAGATTTGAAAAAAAAAGTACTGGGATAATTGCACTTGAATTTTTACTCAGGTTCAGCCCCTACAACCATTCCTTTAGCGGACCCCATACGGCTACAATCTGGGGTCTGCCTTTCACGCCCCATCATCTAGGTAAGCAGTAGCAAGACCCAGAGATCAAACACAGAATCTTTGCCACAGTACACCAGCTTACTGGAATGTATCATCTGCTGCCATGTGATTCTCTTCATCTTGGGTAGGCAGACTGAATGTATGATTCTTGCATGTTAGATAAATTGTTGGTTTATAGCAACAGGTAAATGAACAGTATTCATTACAAAAGATTTAAGATTTGAATATGCTCTTCAATATATATTTGAAAAAGAGAGACATTTCTCTCTGAGCTATCTCTCAACATACAATGAACTGTGAAAATGGATGTTCGCTTCTTGTTTGACTCCGTTGTAGCATTTCATCAAATAAGCCCTAGCTGTTGACTGATTGGCTGGGCTCAGGCAACTGCAGATAAACTCCCAACTGGAGGCTCTGGCCACAGAACCGTCAATCAAAATCACTACCCTCAGGCAGGTTTGGTTCTTCGATTGGTGCCATGTAACTTGACTGACTAGTTTTCAAGATCTTCTGAAGACATGCCATAACAAAAAAATAGTAGTAAACCAAAGCACTCAATTACATAGATAGGCTGACATTTTAACAGTATTCAAACACAGGCAATACTAGTGGAACAAGTCTGGAACCAGTGGTTCAGATATTTGAAAAAGAAAAGCTTGACCATTTAAACAATTGCGATATTACTATCAACCAACAGGAACCAGCTATATATATACTAATTTAAGTGTACATATTGATTGACTTTCAGCCAGCCCTGCTGAAATATATATTGATACCATGCAGAAACAGTCAACAAAATACAAAATTCGCCCTACATGTACTGTGCCAGTAATAAAGAAACCAAACAAATTGACTCAGACGGAAATGCTTTATTTTTGTCCCAAGAGTTTTCCCTTTAAATCGGCCTTAATACATTCAGACCTAAAATATGCACACCGGCATGCTGATTGTACAGGACACCCCAAGGAGATCTGGCTTCCCAGCTACCCACACGTGAAACAGTTATTCCTCAGAGGAAATTGACTCTCCTTGGCAGATTGAATCTGAGCTACGTGCTTATGAACAAAATTTACTTATGTATCTCACGCACAGCAATCTTTATTGTCCTGGCTCAAAGAATGCAATTTCTCGATTTGTTTTCACCCTAAATAAAAGATGTCCCTGAGTTTCCATGAATGTAAAAATGTCAGTCATTTTAAATGTTTACAATTATGCAGCAAAATATTCTAACTAGATACATAAACTGCTCCATCCAAAATCTTAGGTCTTTCATTAAAAAAGTTATTACTCCTAATTTAGTCTATTCCTTGGTCAAAAGCAGAGATAGGTAACCTGCTCCCAGGCCTCTACCTATTACTCTTAGTTGCTTACAGCTGGGAAGTGTGCAAAAAAAAAAGAATGACCTGCCATTTTCTCTATCAGGAAAGCATTGCAGCTCAATTTTGGTATCTTTTACCCCCCCCTCCCTTTTTTCTTTATACAGCTGAAATCAGGATCTCTTCACATGAAGAAACTGACATCTCAATAATCTGTATTGGTACAGAAACCCTCTAAACCAAAGGATCCAAGGCTTTAAACAACACCATATTTTCTTGGGAAGAATCTACCATTTTTGCGAGATGTTTTTGGTAAGCAACATGAAATAAGAAACATGAACATATTTAAGTGCTGTACCTGAATCTATGTCCATGTCAAAAGCATACATATTTGTATCTATTTCTTCAGACTTGCGCTTCTTTACACTGTGAAGGCTTGAGTCAGTATCTGAACCCCTTTTGTTTGAACTATATTTAGTCTAGGGAGAAAGAAGAATTGCCATTAAGTTAGGTCAGTTACATAAAATGAGTGCTTCTACTTTACATTAATGGTTAAAAAGAAGCATTAGTATTAAAATTGCTCTGCTCCACAATATTTTCCTCACCTCATTCATACTGACTCATGCTCAGGTAGTTTCACAGGCACTCACAGTCCATGGACACCTCACCCAGGCGGCCATTTCTCTTGTACGAGCCTAGATAGTGAGCATTGGTGGACTATTTAATTATGGGGCGTTCTCATCTGAGCTCAATCTTTTCACCTGATGTCAACACATATGCACTTTGCAAGAGGGGTTGTGGAGAGTGATCATTAATGGGAACTCTGTTGATTTGTTTCCCCCAAGGTACATGGAAGCCAACTATAACGGTCTAACTGCTGCCACAGTTGATATCAGTTATCTCAGGAAAAAGAGAGAAGATTTAACACTGGAACTTCCTGGTCTGGTTGGATCACTACCTCAGTAGGCAGTGCACTTATCCACTAAGCAGCTGTCTCATAGTTCATTTTTTCTATTATACAAAACAAGTGAGAACCAGGCAGAATATAGAAAGTTCAGGGGGGGAAGTGAAAAAGGAAATAAGAGGGGCAAAGAGAGAGTATGAGAATAGACTGGCGGCCAACATAAAAGGGAATCCAATATTGTTCCACAGGCATGTAAACGGTAAATGGGTAGTAAGAGGAGGGATGGGGCTAATTAGGGACCATAAAGCAGATCTACTCCTGGAGGCAGAGGGGATGGCTGAGGTACTAAATGAGTACTTTGCATCTGTCTTCACCAAGGAAGAAGATGATGCCACAGTCTCAGTAAAGGAAGATATAGCTGAGATACTGGGTGGGCTAAAAATTGATTAGGAAGAGGTACTTGAAAGGCTAGCTGTACTTAAAGTAGATAAGTCACCCGGTCCGGATGGGATGCATCCTAGGTTACTGAAGGAAGTATGGGTGGAAATTGCAGAGGTACTGGCCATAATCTTGCAAACATCCGTAGATACAGGGGTGGTGCCAGAGGACTGGAGATTTGCAAATGTTACACCCTTGTTTAAAAAAGGGTTTAAGGATAAACCCAGCAACTATAGGCCAGTCAGTTTAACCTCAGTGGTGGGGAAACTTTTGGAAACAATAATCCGGGACAGAATTAACAGTCACTTGGATGAGGGTGGATTGATTAGAGAAAGCCAGCACGGATTTGTTAAAGGCAAATCGTGTTTTACTAACTTGATTGAGTTTTTTGATGAGGTAACAGAGAGGGCAGATGAGAGCAATGCAGTTGATGTGGTTTATATGGACTTTCAAAAGGCGTTTGATAAAGTGCCGCACGGTAGGCTTATCATCAAGATTGTGGCCCATGGAATAAAGGGGGCAGTAGCAACATGGATACAGAATTGGCTAAGTGACAGGAAGCAGAGAGTAGTGGTGAATGGTTGTTTTTCGGACTGGAGGGAGGTGTACAGTGGTGTTCCCCCAGGGGTCAATACTGGGACTATTGCTTTTCTTGATATATATTAATGACTTGGATGTACAGGGCACAATTTCAAAAGATACAAAACTTGGAAGGGTAGTAAACAGTGAGGAGGATAGTGATAGACTTCAAGAGGATATAGACAGGCTGGTGGCATGGGCAGACACATGGCAATTGAAATTTAACACAGAAAAATGCGAAGTGATACATTTTGGTAAGAAGAACAAGGAGAGGCAATATAAACTAGAGGGCACAACTCTAAAAGGGGTAAAGAACAGAGAAATCTGGGGGTATATGTGCAGAAATCGTTGAAGGTGGCAGGGCAGGTTGAGAAAGTGGTTAAAAAAGCATACGGGTTCCTCGGCGTTATAAATAGAGGCATAGAGTCCAAAAGTATGGAAGTCATGATGAACCTTTATAAAACACTGGTTCAGCCCAACTGGAGTATTGTGTCCAGTTCTGGGCACAGCACTTTAGGAAAGATGTGAAAGCCTTGGAAAGGGTGCAGAAGAGATTTACTAGAACGATTCCATGGATGAGGCTCTTTAGTTATGTGGATAGACTGGAGAAGCTGGGGTTGTTCTCCTTGGAACAGAGATGGTTGCAAGGAGATTTGATAGAGGTATTCAAATTCATGAAGGGTCTAGACAGGGTAGATAGAGAGAAACTGTTCCCATTGGTGGAAGGGTCAAGGACCAGAGGACATACATTTATGGTGATTGGCAAAAGAACCAAAGGGGACATGAGGAAAAATTTTTCTTTTTTTTTAACACAGCGAGTGGTTAGGATCTGGAATGCACTGCCCAAGAGGGTGGTGGAGGCAGATTCAATCACAGCCTTCAAAAGGAAACTGGTTAAGTACTTGCAAGGAAAAAATTTGCAGGGCTACGGGGAAAGGGAGGGGGAGTGGGATTAGGTGGATTGCTCTTGCTTAGAGCCGGCGCGGACTCGATGAGCCGAATGGCCTCCTTCCAAGCTGTAACCTTTCTATGAAAAACAGATAAACCTGTTTCAACATTTGTGTATTTTATTAAGTATTGTTAAATTATATTTACCATTTTGAGTGTGGAATATTTTCAATTGTTTATACAGTCTGTGGCTTGCATTGTTTCTAAAACATTTCCTTTTCAAGATGCTGGGCATCATCTTACAGATGAAGCCATATAATTCATTTTGGGGAAAAAGTAAACAATGTGAGATGCATGAGCACAGACTACAGAAACAGGGGCTCTTTTCATTAGAATAGGTTAACAGGAGATCTAATTGAGCTGTATAAAATTATGAGCACACAGAAGGTTGTTGGAATGCCCCATTATAAACAGTGGTAGAAGCAGAATCCATGATAGCTATTAAAAAGGGAAGTGGATAAATAGTTGACAAATTTTAAAGGATATGACAAAAGGGCAAGGGAATGGGATTAAGTGAATAGCTCTGAGTGCTGGCACAGATGTGGTGGGTTGAACAGTCTCCTTCTGTACTTATAAAATTCTACGAGACACAGTCTATACCCAATTCACTCCTGCAGGTCATTTATAAATACATTTAAAATTGCTTATTGAAATAATTCAGTGAATGAAGTTTTAACAATGAGAGCAGAAGCTTTGTTGCCCTCTCATGAACAAATGATGTGCAATTGTGACACCAATTTCAGAAAAACTGAAGTTGCACAAAATTTGCTCGGTCAATCCGGGGCAAGGCAGCAAGCCATAGGAAACCTGCTCTTAGAACTCTTGTATATGTCATTAGGAAGTGTGCAACAGCTGTCTGGCAGGACATTGCTGCTGGGAGGTGGCTAGCCTCTGCTCAATGCCTTTCCATTAAAAGATGCAAACTTGTCCCCCATCTGGTGCCTTACAGTTGAATCTCAGTAAATGTTGCTGACGGTCTTCTGATGGCTCAGTGGCTAGACGTGAACCTAGTGTGGCACTGAACCATGTTAACCAGGTGTAGTTTTGATCCCTGTTTCATAGTGAGTCAATTTTAGCCATTTACCTTCTCTTGTGAATTTGCAACTACCAGCGTTTCAAATTTTAAAAATGACTGAACCAGAAATTTGAATCAACACAAAAAGCAACAGTAATAGATGAAAGATTAAATGTTAAACTTACTGTGGGATAATTAACATTCAATTGATGTGCAAAGTGTTCCTTCAGATGGTGGGGTTGCATTGGAATTGAACCATACAGCCTCCATTCCTACAGACAACATAAAATATAACCAAAATAAGTAACTTAGAAAAAAAAACTTAAATCTTTCAGGCACTCATCATTGCATACTTAAAATCAGCAAACAGACCAGACACATAATTGTCCATACTGCATCTTAATTATAGCATATAGTGGTTACAGTTGCAAGAGCTAAAATTTGTTTCACAGACAAGTGTATTGGAAGCAAAATAACCATGATGAGGGGTGCTACCAGAAATCCTGAATTTCATTACATACTTTTTCTACAAAATATTTTAAATAAACTTTTTATCCTGAAGCAATAAAAAGAAATTGTCAATTAGGCTACAACTTCCACATTGAACACTGCCTCACATTGGTGGCTAAACAGCAAAAGGTTCGTTTCAGGTTTTTTTTAATGTTATGGGAAAGGTTTGAATCTAAATACTACAAACTGTATAACAAGGTTCCAAGTAAGAGAGGATACTGAGAAAACCATGACACTGCTGTTATTTTGCAGGGGAATGGAATCTATAGACTACTTTCAGGGCATCTGATTCACAGAAGCATTCAAATGGTTGAAGATCCAAAGTTGTTCTTAGTATAAAAGTTTACAATCATAAAAACAATAAAGATAGGAGACAAAAAAAGGATAAAAATCAAGAAAATCAAAATTACATTTGCTGAATGCTAACACTAAAGTGTTGTAGAAGGCAGATACTGCTTGAACATTGATTGAAGGATCCTGTGATGGCTCAGTGGATAAATGCACCACCTAGTGTAGTATTTGACCATAAGGACCAAGAGGATGGAAGTTTTGATACCTGGTCTGTGCTGGTTAGCTGCTATCAGCTAGGAACACAATTAGTCCTGCAGCTAAAAGAGAAAAAAAATGCAGACCAGAATCCTGTTTTTAATAACTCCCCAGTGACTCCTATCGGAAAATGCACATATGGAAGGCGAGACGACAACAGGATCGTCATGCTCCATGGTCAAACTGCCTGGAAGCACTCACCAACTTGGCTGAAAAGGTACCAAATGGTTGATCAATGTCTGGAGAAAACAAAGTCCAGCATTAACCAGCACATTTGAGAATGGACAGAAGAAACTAGGGGTGTGGTGGGGAGGAAACATAGATTGGAGTATACCAAGTGCAATGCTTACATCTTGAAGCCCTTTTGGAATGACAGCATTGAATCCTGCATAATCTATTAGTTTACTTGTGTCATAGGATGGAAGGCGAGTTTTTAGATGTTGTTTGTCATGCTCCATTTCACCGTCACTAGAGTCTATATATAACAAAAAAAACAACTGTTAAAATGTGTTAAACAGTGTCCTGACAACAAGCCAGCAGCCTCAGCTTTTAGAACAGAGTACAAAACCTTCATTCATAAGGCATGAGATTTTCAGTTTCTTTTAAAATTTGGTGAAAATATTTGATTTTTTTTTTACAAGCTATGCTTTTAAACAAGTCACACATCATCCTGACTTGGACAAAAACTGACTTTCCTTTGTTGTTGTTGGGTCAAAACCTTGAAATTCCCCAGCTAACGCCATCATGGGAGCACCATCCAACACTAGGACCACAGCGGTTCAAGGAGAAGACATACTACCACCTTCTCAGGGTAACTAGGGATAAGCAAAAAATGCGGGCTTGCTAGTGTCACTCACATCAGAAGAACAAATTAAAAAAAACACTTTGCCTCGCTCTCCTAGAGGCTGTGAAGTAAAGTCACCATTTCAGAACCATGCAGCTAGAGAGATACCAGGTTCAATCCCTGGTCTGTGTTGAGTTAGTCGATTGTGTCGTGGCAGTAATAGAAATAGGAGTGACGTACTTAAGTCCGAAACTAGAGTCTTAAACTTAAACAAAGCCAATTACATAGGTATGAGGGGCGAGTTGGCTAAGGTTGATTGGGAAGTTAGATTAAAAAATGATGGTAGATAAGCAATAGCGAACATTTAAAGAAATATTTCATAATTCTCAACGAATATACATTCCATTGAGAAATAAAAACCCCATAGGAAAAGTGATCCATCTGTGGCTAGCTAAAGAAGTTAAGGATAGTATTAGGTTAAAAGAGGCATATAATGTTGCCAAGAGGAGTAGCATGCCTGAGGATTGGAAATGTTATGGAAACCAGAAAACGATGACCAAAAAATTGATAGAGGAAGAAAATAGAATGAAAGTAAACTAGCAAGAAATATAAAAACGGATTATAAGAGCTTCTACAAGGAAGTAAAAAGGAAGAGCGTAACAAAAGTAAACGTGGGTCCCTTAGAGGCTGAGACAGGAGAAATTATAACGCGGAATAAGGAAATGGCAGAGACGTTGAACAAATATTTTGTATCTATCTTCACAGTAGAAGACACAAAAAACATACCAGAAATAGTGGGGAATCAAGGGGCTAATGGGAGTGAGGAACTTAAAGCAATTAATATTAGTAAAGAAGAAGTACTGGAGAAATTAATGAGACTAAAAGCCAACAAATCCCCTGGACTGATGGCCTACATCCTAGGGTTCTAAAAGAGGTGGCTGCATTGGTTGTGATCTTCCAGAATTCCCTAGTTTCTAGAACAGTCCCAGAGGATTGGAAGGTAGCAAATGTAACACTGCTATTCAAGAAAGGAGGGAGTGTAAACGGGGAACTACAGGCCAGTTAGCCTGACATTAGTCGTCGGGAAAATGTTGGGATCCATTATTGAGGAAGTGGTAACAGGGTATTTAAGAAATCATTACATGATTAGGCAGAGTCAACATGGTTTAATGAAAGGAAAATCGTGTTTGACAAATCTACCGGAATGTTTTGAGGATGTAACTAGCAGGGTAGATAAAGGGGAACCAGTGGATGTAGTATATTTGAATTTTTAAAAGGCATTCGATAAGGTGCCACACAAAAGGTTGTTACACAAGATAAGGGTTCATGCAGTTGGGGGTAATATATTAGCATGAATAGAAGATTAGTTAATGGACAGAAAACAGAGAGTAGGAATAAACGGGTCATTCTCAGGTTGGCAGGCTGTAACTAGTGAGGTGCCACAAGGATCGGTGCTTGGGTCTCAACTATTTCCAATCTATATTAATGACTTAGATGAAGGGAATGAGTGTAATGTATCCAAGTTTGCTGATGATACAAAGCTAGGTGGGAAAGTAAGCTATGAGGAGATTACAAAGAGTCTGCAAAGGGATATGGACAGGTTAAGTGAGTGGACTAGAAGGTGGCAGGTGGAATATAATGTGGGGAAATGTGAGGTTATTCACTTTGGTAGGAAGAATAGAAAGCGGATTATTTTTTTAAATGGTGAGAAACTATTAAATGTTGGTGTTGAGGGATTTGGGTGTCCTTGTACACAAAACACAAAGTTAACATGCAGGTACAGCAAGCAATTAGGAAGGCAAATCCTAAAGACTGGCCTTTATTGCAAGGTGGTTGGAGTAGAAGAGTAAGGAAGTCTTGCTGCAATTGTACAGGGCTTTGGTGAGACCATACCTGGAGTACTGTGTACAGTTTTGGTCTCCTTAATGAAGGAAGGATATACTTGCCTTAGAGGCGGTGCAACAAAGGTTCACTAGATTGATTCCTGGGATGAGAGGGTTGTCCTATGAGGAGAGGTTGAGTAGAATGGGCCTATCCTCTCTGGAGGATAGAAGAATGAGAGGTGATCTTATTGAAACATATAAGATTCGGGGAGGGCTTGACAGGGTAAATGCTGAGAGGCTGTTTCCTCTCCATTAGTCTCAGGATAAGGGGCCGGCCATTTAGGACTGAGATGAGGAGAAATTTCTTCACGCAGAGGGTTGTGAATCTTTGGAATTCTCTATCCCAGAGGGCTGTGGATGCTGAGTCATTGAGTATATTCAAGACCGAGATAGATAGATTTTCGGAATCTAGGGAATCAAGGGATAAGGGGATCGGGTAGGAAAGTGGAACTGAAGTCGAAGATCAGCCATGATCTTTTTGAATGGCGGAGCAGGCTCGAGGGGCCGTGTGGCCTATTTGTGCTCCGATTTCTTATGTTCTTATATTATGGTTAAACTCAGTGCCCGAGTTAGTGAAGGGAAGAAAAATAAAAAAGGGTCAGATTTTCACTCCTGTTTGCTATCGATTCCAACCACAAGTATACATGTAGGAGTGGTGGGTGAAGACAGGTTAGGGCTTGATGATGATATCAGTAGTCAGATATATTGCCAACGCTCAGTGCTCACAGGTGAATAATAGCCACTCGTGTGAAGTACTGGGAGGAAACCACTGCCTGTGGAACCATAACGCAGTAAGGGAGTCAAAGCCTCCAGTAGTGGAGAAAATTTCAATATTATATTTATTTGGTTAAATAAAGTCTAGGATTTGTAAATCAGAAGGGAAAAAAAAGCAAAATTTGTATCTTGCCTCTGATGGCATTCTAATATGTTGCTAGAGATTTTTCTTGCAATGGGAAAATCTGAGGCCACTTAAAAAAAAACACAATTTTTAGTCAGAATTTTAGTCACTGACAAGTACATTGACCAGCTAGTACAAAAAGGAATTTTAAAACATTCCAGGAGATGGAGGCCTGTATTTGATTGGGGCTATCAGCTAAAACATTTTAATGGGCAAGCTGTTTCTAAACTGTTAGCATGGCTTAATAAACGGAGTCACCGAGGTGAACAGCATCTCTTTCAGTGGTGCAGAGTGGTGAATGACCCAAAGACTTCATGTCTGACAATGGGAAGATCCTTATGAAGTCATAGAAACTCTGTGGTTATGTACTAGCAGTAAAAAGTACTTATCAGAGTTCCTCACTGGTCTCAGATTTTTTCCACTGCTCTCCAAATAATGCAATTTTAAATGATGATTGATAATAATGTGGTACCCAGTAAACATTTAACATGTTCAACAGCACAAGGGGCATACTGTGGTAATCCCCTTCAACATATCCCGCAACAGAATGATCTGAGACATTAACTGGATGAGTACTGTGGGGTTTTTCCAAGTATCCAGTAAGTGTCAGCTAACCTAAAAAGCACAACTACCATAAGGCAATGAAAAACAAAAAAAGTGAAATGATGCCCCAATATATTTATTTGAAAGTGTTATACATACCACATATACTTCTAGTATCTACATATTTACAAAGTTTAGATTTGGAATGCTTCACCTTTTCCATCATATAAAGCAAGCCCGGAATTCTCTAGCTCAGCCTCTAGCAACCATCCTGGTGGATAACCCAATTGACGCATCCGATAGATAAATGGTGGGAGTGTTTCATCCGTCATCCCCAGAGCTTCTTTAAGTTCTACACTGCAGAACCGATTAAGTTAAACAAAAACCCATGAGTTAATGAACATTATTCAATGCCATGAACAATAAATATTCGTAGCTGTAGCTGGGCAGCAAGTCATGCCACAGGAGATTTACAGTTTCACGTTTGAACAGATATTCCTGTGGATTTTGTAAATGAAAGCATAATGAAATAGAATGATATTCCATTTTGCAAGCAACAGCATTATTACACAAGCAAAAGGCACATTGCGGTAATTCCCTTCAGTACATCCCACCACAGAAGGGCTATGGGGAAACAGCAGGGGAGTGGGATTAATTGGATAGCTCTTTCAAAGAGCTGACACAGGCACGATGGGCCGAATGACCACCTTCTGTGCTCTGTGATTCTATGATAATTCAATCTAAGAGTGTTTTTACCTGATAACACCTGGTTTGAACTTTTCAAACCTCTCTGCATGATACCGTTGTTGAGCGCCTGAATTTGGTGAATCACTTGCCATTGTCATGAACTCTTTTCTTTTTTCATTAATACGAGCAACATCACGTGGCTATTAAGTCAATTGAAAGATAATATGAAGGTTAGTTATTTTATACAGTTAACAATTGCACATAAAATGTAAAAATACGAAAACTCATGCTGTTGGAATTTTAAGTGTGGAAAATGCAGAAGCCAATTTTTAATGTGTTCATTATCTGTCATCAAAAATTCACAACGGGCTTCAGTTTCACTTGCCTGTCTTTGAAGATCAAGCAATTAAAAACTGAATTGCCTCCAAATTGCATTCCTCCCCAAACAATTTTATTGACCTCCTCTCCTGACATATGCTAAGGTGAAGTTTTATGTATGCCAACGGGTCTCCTGTACCTCAACCATATAGCAATTCTTCACATGTAAGCATTAACAATGGAGTATCAATGGGCAATTTTACAACCAAACTGATCGTATCCTCACCCAATTTCCAGTGGGATGGGGGGTCAAATGATCATGATTAGGAATAGGAACGCTGACTGATTTTCCACCCCCCCTCTCATGAACCCAGGGGCAAAAGGCAAACTGTAGTGCCTGCCCCTGTCCCTCACCCCAACCACTGACTCAACCGAGATCAGAGATCAAATTCTGGGCCTATTATTCAATACCACACTATGCTGTACATTTATCCAGTAAACTGCAGAGGGAGCCTGCAGATTGCATTTCCAATTAGAAATCATAAATTTGTTTTCTAAATTACTAAACTATCCAAACACTGCAGTGAAGAAAAAGAAATATATAGCACTCTCTATGTCCTCAAGATGTCCCAAATCACTTCACAGCTAATTTGCATACAGCAAATGTCCCACAAACTGCAAATTAGATAAATCACCAGGTAAACGGTTTTGATGCATTGGCTGAGGGAGGACTGAAAGTCAGGACATCGGAAGAACTCCCAGCTCTTCTCTGAACATTGCTGAGATCTTTTAAGTCCACCTGAGCAGGCAGAATGGCCTTTGTTTAACATCTCATCCAAAAGACAGTATCTCTGACAACGCAGCACTCCTTCACCGATGGGTCAGCCTAGATTGTGCGTTCAAGCTCTGGAGTGGGGCTTGAACCCACAACTTTGACTCAGGAGGTGAGCTTGCTACCACTGACCCAAGATGACCAAGTACTATTGCATAAGTCAGCCAGTGTTTAGCCCATCCATTAAGCAGGGGAAAAAAGTTGGGTCACATTCACAGAAATGTGTGCACCTTGACGTAAAATAAGTTCCCATGAAAAAATAGGCAAACAAATTTTTGACCTCTACATGACCTTGATGTGTATAAGTGTTACCCATCTGGAACAAAATCTCATTACAAAGTCATGATGATCTTACCTTTGGGCAATCTTTTAACTGATGTTCTGTTGAACCACAGTTGAAACAACAAGGCTTTGGCCTATTTGATACAAAACGTGTTTTTTCCCCAAGTTAATAATGTGTTTTAACAGAAGAACATATTGTAATATCTACTTCGATAAGAGATTTGAAGCCCATGCATTTATACATACCTCTTAGCTTTCAATCCCACTTCTTGTCCATCTAAGGATACAACTTGGGCGAAGACTTGCTGGTATCTTTACAGCGCATTCAGGAATTACTCATTTCCACAAAAACCCACGTATACGTTTAAATAAACTTATTGGCCTTAATAAACTTTGCATTACAAGATTTTCTCATGCTCAATAGCAAGTCAATTTTCTTTATATAAAGAAAAGCACTGAGGGGTTGCTACAACAACTACGGGAGAAGTTTAATCTGGTCATTTTCCATGAAAAATTATTAGCCCTGTGCATCTGGACCATTACTTAAAGTACTCCTGCCACTTGATTAATGATAATTACTATGATCTTAAGTGATGACCACAATAATATTTTGAGTTCTGCACATCACATTGTAACACTCCTATTACTGAACATGACATTTCCAACAAACGTGCAAGAACCTGTTTACTGTGCAGATCACTTAAGAAAATATATTGGGCCAGAACTTGCACAGAGCGGCATGGCAACGCTTGCCGCAGCTCCTGCAAATTAATTTAACAAATGTACTTACTGCGGGCTCTGTGGTGTCGACTTGCTTGATTTTGAACTTTTAAAAAAACTGTGCACTATCAACTCAGCCTCTGAACTGTGTAAGTCGATGCACATGGAAGAGTCTGAGAGAATAGAAGGCACGCCCACAAAATCTGTCAGGAAGAGAAGTCATGCCCACAAGCAGGCAAGCAGACTTCATTCATTTAAAGTTAGTATTCTGGAAGTCATTGTAAATAAAAAAAAATTATAAAAAGCCATTTATAAAAAGAGATAGAACGGAAAAGTAAAAAAAAATTCTTAATTTTAAAATTTTTAAAAACAAATAACCAAAACTATTAAAATAAAGAGTAATATGAGGCTCCACATTTTTAAAATTTAATTTTTAGTTGTTTGGCAGTCATTAAGACTAAACACACTTTTAAAAAAAAAAGGTCTACGCTAGGTTTTAAGTGTAGTTGTTTGGTGGCATAATTAGTTACTTTCCAGCTGGGTGGATGAGAAAGTTTGCAATTTTTCAGTCATTTCAATGATTGCGGAGTGCGATGGCCCTTTAATTCGAAGCTGTCAAACTGCCGGTGAACCAACAGAAGCAAGTTCATGATTTCTGCGTTTTAGTGCGCATGTGCAAACGCGAGAACTTGCTCCTTCAATTCGCCATTAAAAATGGAGTGTGCTGTTGAGCTCCTCCGTTATTTCGGGAGCAAGTTCTACCCCAAAATAAATTATGTGTTCGGTGCAAAAGACTGAATACTAATTAATGTATAGAGTAATTCTGTTATATATAGTAAGTCAAGATGATCAAAAAAGCTGCTTGTGTTAAGATCTGACATTCACCATTCAAAGTACTGTGACCCTTGCTCAATTTTGTTTAAATAAAACTGGCAGTCTGAGTCAGATACAAGTTGAAGTTTTGAAAAAAAGCTAGGATTCTATACATTGCACTTAAATCCTCATTCTTCCTCCTCTTCAGGAGATCAGGAGCATTATTTTAATAAAGTGGTGAAATAGATCAAGACTTCAGGTAGATTGGAAAACATCTTAGCTGCTAAAATTTTATGAACATCTGGAAGTCTACAAATTAAAATTGCATTTAGAAATTAGCATCTGAATTTTAGAGAAATATTTTACTCAAACTCCCATTACAGCATTACACTGACATCCCTAATGTTTAGCAAAAATCCAGATAGTTTTCCATTTTGTTCAGGATCAATTCAGAAAATATATTGTTCTAATAGATAATAAACAAGTCAACTGAGGTAGAAGCTTTCCATTCAGTGTGCAGGATACTTGGGTATTTCCCATCCATCTGTCAGCTGTGGATTCTCATTTAGCAATGGTTGTCCGAGTTTGTCAAGGCAAAAGTTGGTGAAGTACTGAACGCTTCCCACAACCTGCATGAAAACAATTTATAAAACTTTCCTAATATGTACTAGTTGGCAAAAGACTAAAAGATTGTTTGTTTTGCTACTGCAGTACTTGTCACATTAAAAGTTCAAGGAATGCACTGCACATATGTTCAATGTATATCATCAAATCATTGAAAAAAAAGTAACTTCAGTGTAACACTTCAAATGTCAACAACTCATCTAAATTAGCACACAGAAAAAGCTTCAAATCAGATTATTTAAAACCTGGTGTACAGAGTGCTATTATTTTAAAACTGAATTGCCCTTGTATGGAGGACATCAAAATATGTTCAAAAGTGCAAATGGAGATATCAGATTTTATGCAATATTTAATGAATATAGAAAATCTGATTGTTTTGTATCAAGGGTACTGTGGGGGGTGGGGGGAGGTTTAAACTAATTTGGCAGAGGGATGGGCACCAGGATGTGGCAATGGAAAGGGGAAACAAAGGATCAGGAGAGAAGGATAGCTCTAGAGTAAGAAATAGTAAGGTATTAGGTGGGGTCAGACCAAGAGAGAGTACAAGAAAGTCTAAGACGGGTTTGCGGTGCATGTGTGTGAACGCACGAAGCATGGTAAACAAGGTTGGTGAGCTGCAGGCACAAATAGCCACATGGGAATACGATGTTGTGGCGATAACGGAAACCTGGGTACTAAATATTCCTGGATATAAG
The DNA here is from genome assembly GCF_035084215.1 of Heptranchias perlo. Classification (NCBI taxonomy): domain Eukaryota; kingdom Metazoa; phylum Chordata; class Chondrichthyes; order Hexanchiformes; family Hexanchidae; genus Heptranchias; species Heptranchias perlo. The sequence goes on along the minus strand of NC_090349.1, from coordinate 24,940,689 downwards.
GTGCTCAGGAAAGATAGGGAAGGAAAGAAAGGGGAGGGCGGGTGGCAGTATTGATTAAAGAGAATATTGCAGTGCTGGAGAGAGAGGATGTCCTGGAGGGGTCAAGGACAGAATCTACTTGGTTAGAGTTAAGGAACAATAAAGGTGCCATTACGCTACTGGTTGTATTCTATTGACCACCAGCTGGTGGGAAGGATATAGAGGAGCCAATTTGCAAGGAAATTACAGAGAGGTGCAAAAGCCATAGTGATAACAGGGGATTTCAACCATCCTAATATAGACTGGGATAACAATAATATAATGGGCAAAGGGGAGGAATTTTTGAAATGTGTTCAGGATAACTTTCTCGACCAGTACGTTTCTGGCCCAACAAGGAAGGAGGCAAAGCTAGACTTGGTTCTAGGGAATGAGGTGGGGCAAGTGGAGCAAGTGTCAGTGGAGGATCAGCGATCATAGTATCATAAGGTTTAGAATAGCCACGGAAAAGGACTCTGACCACTCTAAAGTAAAAATACTCAATTGGTGGAGGGCCAATTTCAGTGAGATGAGAACAAATCCAGCCTGGGTAAATTGGAATCAAAGATTGGCAGGCAAAACTATAATTGAACAGTGGGCGGCCTTTAAAGAGATGATTTGGGTACAGACAAGGTACATTCCATCAAGGGAGAAAGATTGGGCAACTAAAGCCAGAGCTCCCTGGATGACAAAGAAGATAGAGAGTAAGATGAAGCAGAAAAAAGCGCATATGACAGGTGTCAGGTTGATCATACAAGTGAGAACCAAGCAGAATGTAGAAAGTTCAGAGGAGAAGTGAAAAAGGAAATAAGAGGGGCTAAGAGAGAGTATGAGAATAGACTAGCGGACAACATAAAAGGGAATCCAAAAGTCTGCTACAGACATGTTAACAGTGAACGGGTAGTAAGAAGAGGAGTGGGGTCGATTAAGGGACCATAAAAGGAGATCTACTCATAGAGGCAGTGGGGATGGCTGAGGTACTAAATGAGTACTTTGCATCAATCTTTACCAAGGAAGAAGATGCAGCCAGAATTTTGGTAAAGGAAGATATAGTCAAGATAGATACTGGATGGGCTAAAAATTGAGAAAGAGGAGGTACTAGAAAGGCGAGCTGTACTTAAAATAGATAAGTCACCTGGTCCGGATGGGATGCACCCTAGAATGCTGAGGGAAGTTAGGGGGAAAATAGCGGAGGTACTGGTCATAATCTTCCAAACATCCGTGGATACCGTAAATGGGGGTGGTGCCAGAGGACTGGAGAATTGCAAATGTTACACCCTTGTTCAAAAAAGGGTATAAAGATAAACCCAGCAACTGTAGGCCAGTCAGTTTAACCTCGGTGGTGGGGAAACTTTTGGAAACGATAATCCGGGACAGAATTAACAGTCACTTGGACGAGTGTGGATTGAATAGGGAAAGCCAGCACGGATTTGTTAAAGGCAAATCGTGTTTAATCAGCTTGATAGAGTTTTTTGATGAGGTAACAGAGAGGGTAGATGAGGGCAATGCAGTAAATGTAGCATTTATGGATTTTCAAAAAGCGTTTGATAAAGTGCCACATGGTAGGCTTGCTATTAAGATTGTGGCCCATGGAATAAAGGGGGCAATAGCAACATGGATACAGAATTGGCTAAGGGACAGGAAACAGAGAGTAGTGGTGAACGGTTGTTTTTCGGACTGGAGGGAGGTGTGCAGTGGTGTTCCCCAGGATCGGTGCTGGGGCCACTGCTTTTCTTTATATATATTAATGACTTGGACTTGGGAGTACAGTGCACAATTTCAAAATCTGCACACGACACAAAACTTTGAAGCGTAGTGAACAGTGAGGAGGTTAGTGATAGACTTCAAGAGAATATAGACACGCTGGTGGCATGGGCAGACACATGGCAGATGAAATTTAACGCAAAACGCAGATGAAATGTGAGGAGATACATTTCGGTAGAAAAAATGAGAAGCAATATAAACTAGAGGGCACAATTCTAAAAGGGGTAGAGGAACGGAGGGATCTGGGGGGGTATATGTGCACAAATCGTTGAAGGTGGCAGGGCAGGTTGAGAAAGCGGTTAAAAAAGCATACGGGGTCCTGGGCGTTATAAAAAGAGGCATAGAGTACAAAAGTAAGGAAGTAATGATGAACCTTTATGAAACACTGGTTCAGCCACAACTGGAGTATGTGTCCAGTTGTGGGCACTGCACTTTAGGAAGGATGTGAAGGCCTCAGAGAGGGTGCAGAGGAAATTTACTACAATGATTCCAGGGTTGAGGAACTTAAATTATGTGGTTGGACTGGAGAAGCTGAGATAGTTCTCCTTGGAACAGAGAAGGTTGAGAGGAGATTTGATAGAGGTATTCAAAATCATGAAGGGTCTAGACAGAGTAGATGGAGAGAAACTGTTCCCATTGACAGAAGGGTCAAGAACCAGAGGGCATAGATTTAAGGTGATTGGCAAATGAACCAAAGTTGATAAGAAGAAAAACTTTTTTTTTTACACAGCAAGTCGTTAGAATCTGGAATGCACTGCCTGAGGGAGTGGTGGAGGCAGATTCAATCATGGCCTTCAAAAGGAAACTGGATAAGTAGTTGAAACGAAAGAATATGCAGGGCTATGGGGATACGGCCGGGGAGTGGGACTAGCTGGATTGCTCGTGCATAGAGCCGGCGCGGACTCGATGGGCCCAATGGCCTCCTTCCGTGCTGTAACCTTTCTATGATTCTATGATGGGAAGTTGTGAATTACATTAAAACTACAGTCATATTACAAGTAAGATTATAAATTACCTGGCTCAATTTCAGACAAGAACATTGTAGGAATTGTATTGTACAGATATCACAATTAATGTTAATACCACTATCAAAGTATAAAGGAAATTAATACTTATGGATTCATTTGCCTGTGGCAATATAGGTCCAGCTAAGAAACAGGGAGGCTGGAAATAGCATAAGGCACAAAATAATCTCAGTTAAATTCAGTGCAACGCAACCAAGAATGAATATGCTTGTAAAAGAAAGTGGCTCAATATTCAATACTGCAGTGCCAGTGTAAATACATTTGTTTACCTGAGGACCACAAGGATAGACAGATTGGTTAACTTTATGATCAGCATTGGAAACCAATTTAAAAGAAACTATGAGCCAAATGTGATCTGATCTGTTAATTCACTAAATACAAGTGCTGGAGGAGGTCCTGTGTATAGTGCATTGGTGTACCAATGCAGAAAGCCATGCGGTAGTATGATATGAGCTCCCCCCGACCCTGCAACCCCCCAAACAAGTTCCTGATTTCAGCCAAGTCGTATACAGAAGCACAGCAGAGATTGGGTATTGTCCCAAACAGGAAGAGGGAATCATCGGAGACGAATCACCTCATAGCAGTATTGACAGACCTGGGAGCAGATGACCCGCTGGCCCTCTCAACTGTGGAATAGCGCATGGTGCATAGAAGAGAGTTTAAAACATGTCCCCATATAAAACTATTGTTAGAAATAGTTGCAGTAATATTCAGTGGTAGCCATTATAAGCTAGCTCTACATAAGTAAGTAGATTAAGATCAGTTAAAACTGCAAACAAACGTGTATACAATAAGGTTTGGATGGTCCACCAGCACAAAATGCAAAGATACAAGAAAACAATTAATGGTTAGGACTCGGAATTATGCAAATGTCAGTTTCCAATAATTAAAATGAATACAGAAGAGATAAGAGCAATAGAAAGGTAGATTTATAGACTGGAATCCAAATAAATGTTTTAGCTATACATACACTGTAGTAGGCACGTGATAAAGACCAGATAAGACATTCGATGGTTAAGCGTAGCAGAAACATTATAGGTGTCAAGAAATAGTAGATATGTTAAATTCTTTACATTGCTCTTCACAAATGAAGACGAGAACTTCTTTTATACTGGCAATGTTTTAGTTCAGATTGGAGGAGGCTGGCATCCATGAGCTAGCTCCCGGCATTTAAACTACTAAGTCTGCTTCCCTTATCCTGGTAGCAGACCCAGTCTGCCACGGGGATAAGGAAGCCAGATTTAGCCATGTAAATGCAGGGAGCCAGCTCATAAACATTGGTCTCCCAAAATCAAAAATAAAACAGCACCAAAATAAAAACAGCTTGTGGCATTTTGGATCTAGCCACTGGCTCAGAATTCCACAATACAGGTAGATGTCAGTGAAGCATACATTAAAAAGAAACTCCAGGAATTAACTTTTAATGGTACTTAGACCAGACAGGACACACCATAGAATTCTCAAAGAAACAAGAGGAATTAGGTATTGCTGCGATCTATGTTTTTAGGAGTTCCACAAATATGGGATCTGCATCCGAGGATTGGAAGATACTGAATTTTATTCCAATACTGAAAAACAGTATGAAACATGAGCCAGTAAATTATGGACCAAGTTTTCCTCACTACTAGTATTAGGCTAACAGTCATAAGGTTTATATAGATGCTATCGATGTTCCTCTAAATACAGCAGACTTGGTAATGGAAAAAAGGTGCTGATAAATGGAAAAGCTGTATGGGAGAGAAGGACAATGAAGATTGGAATTCTTCAGGAATCAATTCTGGTTTCCCTACTGTTAACACTACGTAAATAATATGGCAGAGGATAATGCTTGTAATATAAAATTTGCAGGTGACACCAAATTATATAATCAAGTGATTAGTCTAAATACATTAAACATAAGCAACGTACATTTGAACAGGAAACGTTAAATACGTAGACACGATGAAGAGATCCTGTTTCGAAGTGTACATTAATAAAAGGTACAGAAAAAATATTAAAGGAGATTAATTACAATGCATTAAAAGAGTATCAATTTGGGGCCCCTCAACAAAGCTAATCAAATACCAGGATGCATCACAAAGGTATTTATGTATCAAGACAAATTACTTTAACCTTGTATAGGTGATTGGTGATACCACATTTGGAATATCATGTGTAGTTTCGGCCACACTACCTTCAAAAAAACATTGATGTTTTACTGAGGGATCAAAGAAATGTAACAGGGACATTTCTGGTACTTAGTTATGAAGAGACTCATTGAAGAGATTGAGAGGGGGCATGATCCAGGACTTTAAAATGCTGAGAGAATGCAGATGCAAGACTGAGCACAGAACTAAGTACCACAAGTACAAAATTACCAAACTGCAAACAAGAATAAAGAGAATAATTTCCCCCTCTATCCCATATGTGAAAGACTCCTGACATAGCAGTTAATACTGTGTTGATTCACTCAGTAATAAAAAAAACTGGCCAATGTCCAGTTAGGCACAATACTGAAAGTTTTAATTGGAGACCGACATGACCAAATATCATAGGGAATGTAACAGTTTCTAAACTGCGAGGACCATGGAAAGGAACCAAGATTGAATAAAGTAGGCTGCACGTTTAGATATTCTGGAATTCTGCTTGCCTACATTTGGTGCTGGGAGAAACTCCGCAGAACATCCCCTCAGAAGATTAAATAATTTGGATAGAATTCATGATCTCTCTGTTGCTTTGCCAAGAGACCATTATTCAAATGAGCCACAACAGTGAGTGGCAATTGACTATATGACTGTGCCACACATTGCACTAAGTTTAATCCCATCCTCATGTGGTATCCACGTGCACTTGCAATAGGAGTTACTGGATAGCAAATAGCTGGTTAAGTTGTCCTTCCCTAACCCAGGGGTACTCCTGCAAATTGCATCACTCCTACAGCTGCCCGAGCCGAGATCAACAAACTCAACACAGAGCAGAGATCGAACCTAGGTCTTCCTGATCTGTGCAGCTCAGAGATTGTGACTTCAGTTCTGAGCCATGGTTTTTAGTAATTAAATAATGCTGATATTTGGATGTCACTTACATGAAATGCATCTTTTATTTTCTTTACCGTATTTGAGGTTTTCAATTTAAGGTGCTCTTCCAGCAGCACACTTGATGGCTGAAAAGAAATATATGTATTTTATATATACATTTTAAAGAACAATTCTATCCGAACAAAATCCGTATTTTCTCAAATGATTTCACTTATTCCATTTATTCACCTGAGGTTTCACATTAAATGATGTTTTTTCAGGATCACTTTGCGTTTCTTTTTCATATTTTTCAGCTAAACCTGCAATGAAATCTTCAATTTCTTGATGAAACTGCCTGAAATTAAATTGTTGCACAAATCAGAGCGGTTGGTGTCAAACTGGAAATACTGCAAAGCAGGAAGCAAAACTTTAAAAAAAGAGATGATGTTTAAACTCAAACTTACTTTGAAATATTGTTGTTCATAAACAAGATCTGAACCATTGGACCATCTGTTTTGGAGTCACTCACAACTATTTTACTGGCAAAGAAAGGTTAGAAGTTTAATGAAAACTTTCAAAACTTGCAGAATATGGAATCCAATCCAAGTTAACCTTTATGGTGAAAGTCAAACACAAACCACCAAACGTATTACTTTTATCTGATTAAATTGCACAAATATGCCAAGCAACACCCAAATTGAACCTTTAAAAAAAATCTCAAACCTGCAACGATTGCAGATGTGAGGAATGCTGGAGCATAATGAAGAGGAGGGCTTTTTAAAAAAAACAGAAAGCCAGTTCAATAAATGTAAAGAAAACATCTTTTGTTTATTGTTTATAGGATTTGAACCTAAGATATATTAACTGATTTTAGGTAATGGTAGTCTTTTAAGCTATCAATAGCTAAGAAAAATTTAGAAAACAGAACTAGCCAAATATTTATATACACTATTGACACATATGGAGACATCATTGTATGCAAAGGAAAATATTACATGATCTGTGTGACTAAATGCAGCTGTTCATTTCTAGATAATTATAGAAAACACGACAAAATATTAGGCTCTTGTAATATTCACGTTACCTTGGCTGGGTCAACAAGTTCAACTTCCTCTTCAGTTCCTGATGTATACAGATTGTTCAGGAAAAAAACCTAATATACTGACAATAAGCATTCAAGATCAAACACTTAAAAAAAGCCTTTTTCAAGTGTACCATGGACAGGACGTCATACGATATTTGACTAGTACATTAAAATACACTCAAAGCTAGTTGTAAACTATTCAACCAATCTTTTACCACACACCAAATACTGTAATAGTTGTAATGTTCTATTTACTAAATAATGGCTAGTAAGCTGTAAATACTTTGTTACGTTTCCTTCTCTAAACTTCAAACTTAAATCACCAAGGGCTACTCTAGACGCCTCACAAGTCATCAAAATAATAAAAAAATACTAGCCAGCATCATTGATAACCAAAGAAAAACAATAAGATTGCACCCAATCTCCATGCATTTACAATAATCATCGTTTAAAATGGACAGAGACCTATTGTGGCACCAAAACAAAGTGCCAGATTTATTTTTCCTAGATATTACTACACATTTTACAGTTTTAGCTTTACACCAATGCAAAATATATAGTATAACTGAATGTGGTGATAATATTTCACATTTTACTAAGTGGTGGGAGACCAGTTCAAGAATGTTGTCTCATGCTCCTTCAGGGGCACCAGCTACATGACTACATCTAGTGCTAAGCAAACAGGCTGCCCAGAACTTGGTGAACTCAATTTCTAATATTCTTAAATGTCTGCATAGTAATCTGCTAAACATTAAAATTTAACCAGTATTTGGTACTATTATGTGTGGGGTCTGTCTGCTTTTCCTGACTGGAGAATATTGTGGACCAAACAGTATAACTCAGGTCCACCAGTTCCACATAGCTGCAAGCAGGTACTAATCTCAAATCAGGACCTATAGTTCAAAGGTGCATTAACACTACAACTGTAGTACCCATGTGAAGCGGTTTGGCTTTGCACCTACGATACAGTTAGTGTAAATACAGACTGAATCCAGAGTCAAGCGTGAAAGAAAGACTCTTACTACGTTCGAGGTAGTTCGGACCTTCACACCCGATTTACGGTCCATAAATTAACCCTTTACACTAACGCTAAATTTGCAATGTGAATGCACCATAACCCTCATTGCGACATTTATCAAGAAAGTTTTGGAGTAACGCCAGACATTAAGGTTTTGAAACATACAAATGTATATTACTCCATGCATTAACCGTAAACGGGCTCATCAAAAGCCATCAGATCAGAAATGAATAAACTCTGCAGGTGTAATAGAGACTGAAAAAAGTAGCAAGTTTCAACGCAACTGAATTTACAACCATTCTGAATGAACACATCTAATGCCGCAAACGTACTTACTCCAAAATTAGATCGAGTTAAATGCGTTCCAAACTAGATGGATTAAAATCATACAACCACTCCGCACAGAACGGTTAAAAAAAACGCGTTTCCAGCCCAGGAAGTTGCTGCGGTCGGATTCCCGAGGAATGAAAATGAAGCTACAATGAGATGATTCGCAGGCCTGTGTTCTGGGCCTATCCGGTGAAGCCAAACCAAGAAGTGAAACCAAAATCACATTTTAAAACCAGGTAACCGCGATCTAACAGACCGATAACGAACACTCGAGAGCAGCGAGCGCACGCCGTTAAACGGCCGCACTGCCCCGTTTAATCCCGTCTACTTTACGCGACTTCACCGACACGAGCCAATCGCTCCTGAGGCGCCCCGTTTGATTTTGCGAGTCACATTTCCTTTAAACGGAAGGATATTCTCCGCCTGCAAGTAACCTACGCTCTCCTCGCATTCCTGCAGCTTCTTCCTCATAGCCTCCGTCTCGCCCGTATCTTCGGAATCGTAAAAACGGACGTGAGAAGGTTTTGAATCTTCAAACTCCTCGAACAATTTGCGGTCCCCAAAATCCAATTCCACCCTCTTAGCGGCCATCTTGTCACTAAGCGGTGTGACGTCCGCCGGGTTAAAGGGCGAAGTTCAGAGTGCAAGCAATCGTGACCAGAACTAATACCACGAAGGAGTTGTTTGGCTTAAGTTGGTGACTATTATTGCTGATAATATTGGTGTCTCGCTGAGGCGGAGAACTGCGTTAATGACGGTCTTATGGATATAAAGACGAATTGTTATGTGGAGCTGTCAACATTAAGAGCCAGACGGATGAAAAAGTCACTTAAACAGCAGAGCTGTGTTGAGCGAGTTATATAAAAAATCGGTTAAATTTCTAAGCCAAGAATGAGTGAGATTCTTGTGGGCCCAGAATTTCTTTCTGATAAGGGGTCAGAATATCGGAGACGCTCGCCTTTTTCTTTCAGGTGCTGATCAACTTGCTGTGCATTTCTCTTTTTATATTGGAGTTTCTTTTTGACTGGAAACTGTGGCCAGCTTCATGTTGAGATCTGAGTAATTCTGTTGGCCTATTGTGTTCCTCGAGGGGATGTGACAAAAATGAACCATGGCGTCTGTTGAACGTACCGTGTGTTTACCAGAATGGAGTGTGGGTCTCAGGAAATTCAGATTTGTATTCTTGAGCCCTCCCAATTCAATTAAGGTGTGTCAGGATTTTCAGGTGGAGGTTGGTATCATTTAAAATAATAAAATGAGAGTTTATTATGTTTATATAAAGTGCCACAGTCTTAACTGAATTGGGTGATAAAATGTAACTTTCCTAATTCTTGAAAATATAATTTACATTATAAATAGGGTATGATAACAGCAGTTAATTAATGTATGTCTACTACAAATTAATTCATTTGAAGAAATTTTAAAAACTAGATTTAAATTTTTGAAAAGTGCATGGCAAAAGCTTAGAACAGATATAGCATTGAATTCAGTATCATTTTTTGTTATCTGTTGCAACTGAATGTATTAGAGCAATGCATATATGCATCATTGTTTTCTTGCTCTATTCAAATAAGTGACTACAGAACGTTCATGACTATATTCACAATGTTCATTTCTCTCTGCTTTTGTGTGGTATGCTGGGTGGTTAATTATACACGAGACAATGTCAATGTTATTTGGCAACAGACAAATTCCATGTCTAGGCTAAACAAAAATTTAAGTAGTGCATCTGACTTGCTCAAAACAAAGTTAAGAGTTCACAACTGTAGGATTGAGGAATGTTCATGTGTAAGATATATTGTATTAAAATTTCCAGTAAATAATCTATATTAAAGAATATAACACATTTTTCTCCTTTCTCCCACCTTCTCTTACATGTACATGTTAAAAAATTGGATCAGGGTCTACCATTCATATCCAGCCACTCTTTTGGACTGTCCCATTTGTTCTGGACCAAATTATATTGATAGTTAAACGAGCCAGATCAATCACAGCAGGACTGAAATACAACATAATTGGCAATCATTTGCATTTTGTGCAAAGAATCATTGTTTTTTTAAGTGTTGTCTGCTCGGGTTGCTAATTCTGGTTGGTTGTATTCCTTGGTTTTGTCACATGATCTCCCACTTCCTACTGCCCTGCCCAGTCAAAATCTTTTTCCCACATCTCCATTATTTTATAACTAATAAATGAATGTGTTCAAAGAAATTGAAAAAAACACATATTTTATTTTAATCGCTCATGATTTTTCTCCTTGTCACTTATAGCAGTGTTCAGGAGGTTAATCTTTAATACCTGGAGACTTCAGGACAATCCTGGAGCGTTGGCAACCCTGTGTCTGCATGTCCAAATTTAGCCCAGCAAACCTGTTTTCCCTGACCTGCAGCCCAGGCTAAGACACCTTCAGAATGCCTAAAAGTTGTTTGTGAGTGTGTGCGCAAAATTCCAAATATCTACAGAGAATCCCATCAGTGCAGTACTTTCTGCAGCCACCATCGCTGGGGCACAACCCACAATATCCTGGTATTCCCAAATAGCATTTAACTCACTACTGAGCTCTGTCAAAGGAAGCAGACTAGTCCTTTACATCATACAATGCACCCTTTAACAGCCTCAGTTCTTGCATTTGTAAATGCCAGATGTGTTAATTTGATTAATTCATAGAAACGATTAACACCTCTGTCTAAATCCAGCAGCTAGAGAATAATGTAAATGACTATCTTAAATTCTTTTAGCTGTTTTATATTTTTCTAAAATTATTTTTGTACTGCAGTATATTTGTATGTTCACATGAGCATATTCTCCAAAATGCACAACAAATTAGGGGAAATTAAATCTTAAATTGAAAAATCTAAGTTTTGAAATGTTGTTGACGTGATACAGAGCATTTGTTGAGAAAAATCGATGCAGCTGGGCTCCTCTCTTCCCGAGTCCTATACCTCCCGATTCCGATGGCTAATGCATCAGAACTTGTCTCCGCTTCCTCCCAGTGCTAATTGCAAGGGTTGTAGCGTCTGTTTACTGTAGGCAGAAACTCTTGAGAATGGGAGTTCTTGCCTGCATTATACAGAGGCTGCAATCCCAGCCATTGGTGCTGGGAGCAGCACAGAGAGGAGAAATGGACCTAATTCCAGTAAATCAGCCATTGGACTGATTTAGTCATTGGAGAGCATGATGGAAGGGATGACCGTGTGAATGGAAGGAAGGGAAATGGATGGACAGAATATATGGTAAGGGAATGGGGAGATGGATTTGAATGGATTGGATCAGATGGAGAAGTGGATGCCAGTGATAGAGGGAGAGGAATGGGGAAAATGAAGAGAAGAGGAATGGGAAATGGATGGTCGGAAAAGGGAGGGAAATGGATGACGTTAGAAGGAAAGGGAATAAGAACATAAGAACATAAGAAATTGGAGCAGGAGTAGGCCAATCGGCCCCTCGAGCCTGCTCCGCCATTCAATAAGATCATGGCTGATCTGATCCCAACCACAAATCTAAAGAACACAAGAAGTCGGAGCAGGACCCGGCCACATAGCCCCTGGGCCCTCTCCGCCACCCACAGGGCATTGACCGATCCGAACTCAGCTTCATGTCCAATTTCCTGCCCGCTCCCCATAACCCCTAATTCCCTTTACTTCATTAAATTTATCTAATGATGTAGCTTCCACAGCTTCCTGGGGCAGCAAATTCCACAGACCGACCACCCTCTGAGTGAAGAAGTTTCTCCTCATCTCAGTTTTGAAAGAGCAGCCCCTTATTCTAAGATTATGCCCCCTAGTTCTAGTTTCACCCATCTTTGGGAACATCCTTACTGCATCCACCCGATCAAGACCCTTCACAATCTTATATGTTTCAATAAGATCGCCTCTCATTCTTCTGAACTCCAATGAGTAGAGTCCCAATCTACTCAACCTCTCCTCATATGTCCGCCCCCTCATCCCCGGGATTAACCGAGTGAACCTTCTTTGTACTGCCTCGAGAGCAAGTATGTCTTTTCTTAAGTATGGAGACCAAAACTGTATGCAGTATTCCAGGTGCGGTCTCACCAATACCTTATATAACTGCAGCAATACCTCCTTGTTTTTATATTCTATCCCCCTAGCAATAAAAGCCAACATTCTGTTGGCTTTCTTGATCACCTGCTGCACCTGCATACCAACTTTTTGATTTTCTTGCACTGGGACCCCCAGATCCCTTTGTACTGCAGTACTTTCCAGTCTCTCGCCATTAAGAAAATAACTTGCTCTCTGATTTTTCCTGCCAAAGTGCATAACCTCACATTTTCCAATATTATATTGCATCTGCCAAATCTCCGCCCACTCACCCAGCCTGTCTATATCCCCTTGCAGGTTTTTTATGTCCTCCTCACTCTCTACTTTCCCTCCCATCTTTGTATCATCTGCAAATTTTGATATGTTGCACTCGGTCCCCTCCTCCAAATCGTTAATATAGATTGTAAAGAGTTGGGGACCCAGCACCGACCCCTGTGGAACACCACTGGTTACTGGTTGCCAGTCCGAAAATGAACCATTTATCCCAACTCTCTGCTTCCTGTTCGATAACCAATCCTCCACCCATGCCAGAATATTACCCCCAATCCCGTGATTTTTTATCTTAAGTAATAATCTTTTATGTGGCACCTTGTCGAATGCCTTCTGGAAGTCTAAATACACTATGTCCACTGGTTCCCCTTTATCCACCCTATACGTTATATCCTCGAAGAACTCAAGCAAATTTGTCAGACATGACTTCCCCTTCATAAAGCCATGCTGACTTTGTCCTATTAAATTATGCTTATCTAAATGTTCCGTTACTGTCTCCTTAATAATAGACTCCAAAATTTTACCCACCACAGATGTTAAGCTAACTGGCCTATAATTTCCAGCCTTCTGCCTACTACCCTTTTTAAATAACGGTGTTACATTAGCAGTTTTCCAATCTGCCGGGACCTCTCCTGAGTCCAGGGAATTTTGGAAAACTATCACCAAAGCATCCACAATCCCTACTGCCACTTCCCTCAAGACCCTAGGATGGAAGCCATCAGGTCCAGGGGATTTATCCGCCTTGAGTCCCATTATTTTACTGAGTACCATCTCCTGAGTGATTTTAATCGTATTTAGCTCCTCCCCCCCGAGAGTCCCCTGTTTGTCCAGTGTTGGGATATTCTTAGTGTCCTCTTGGGAATATCACTAAGAATTGGGACAGGGAAAGTGCCAGTATGAAATCTGAGGGGGAGAGAATAAAACTGATGGAATATCGGATATAGTTGCAGACAAGTTAATGTCCCAATCCACTCCCATTGTAACTACTTTCCGTATGTCCTGTAAGGATGAATTATGGAATGTGATTGCAAAACATTAATAAATATCCTAACATTCAGTAATTCTCATTCAAGCAGTGGCATTAGTTATTGGCCCTTATTTAGGGCTGTTTTTCAATTTATATTGTTATGAGTTGTCAGCTTTTTGATGCTGTCTGTCTGCTTTTCTGAATTTTGTTGGATGGCATATATATAATACAACACTGAGTGAACTGTAACTTAATTTTTACTTGCCAGAGCATCAAGGATGGAGTTGAGCACAAAGGTGCATTAATTAACACTATATTTAACAACATCTATGATAATACAATTAACATGTCACAAGGTTAAGTATTGATGATCACAGTGAAGTGATTGTGTTAGGGGGTGCTTTTTATTTATTATTAGATGTTCTGTCTATTTCTCAATCAATAAGGTTCTTGAAACGTTGAGGTCAAGCATTCATACATTTATTAAGTATAAAATACATGCACTAGTACTTCGGCATACACTTAAAAATGTAGTGCTTACAATCACACCTGCTGTTTGGGGACTCAAAATGCGTTGGTTCTGAGCTCAGTATTCAGGTTGATCGAACCTTGGAATCCAAATTCTCCTTACGTTTTGTGTGTGTGTGTGTGTGTGCGTGTGTGCGCGCGCGCCTTATCATTAACTCAGTTTGGAAGCTGATTTTTCTCACTAACAAACTCTTTTTCCATTGAGCTAACAGATCAGTTTGACTCCCTCCCGTTTGTTATCTTATCATATGTTTCTGTCTTGTTACTTTTAATTGCTATCCTACAAAGTCAAACTACTAATTATAAGTCTGTCTTTGATTCTGTATCATTTAGCACCAGTTTGATTCTAAATTTTAATTAAAAAGAGAATGTTTTTCTTTTGCCAGACTTACTGTTGTCCTTGTCCTTGCACCCAAATCAGTTATTACAACTCCCTGAAACTTAGGAACCAGTATGCAATGGCATGTCTCTGATTAACTTCTCTCATTAGGCAGATCGTTATTTCATATTAAAATCTGTTGATGTGAGGGTCAGTAAGTTCAAAAGTTCAGTGGTCACCATGTTAGTACACTTGTAACTATTTTAAGATATTACAATTTAAGAATCGTACTTCCCTACATAACAAACAAAGACTAAAAGCAAACATTAATAGAATATAAAGACAAATCAATAGTGGCATTACATTAGCACACTTCAAGTCAGTTTGCAACTTTGCTGCAAGTCTGATTAACCCTTGCCTTACAATTGGATACTTAATATCAAACAACAGAATCTAAATTGGCCAATATTTATCCCTCAATCAACACCAACAAAACAGACTAACTGGTCATTTATCTTTGCTGTATGTGGGATTTGCTCTGTGCAAATTGGCTGCTATGTTTACCTACATAAAAATGACTGCAATTGAAAAGTAATTCTTGGTGTGAAGCATTTTGGGATGTCCTGAAGATTCAAGACATGTAATAAATGTGTTCTTTTTCTCCCTCTAAATCACCATAGGCCTAGTAGTAATTTAAGCGTATCACGATATCTCTGCATTAACTGGATTTTGTTTATGATAAAATTATGTTCGTTATTCAAGCTTAGCAAGGTTAAATTTTCAGTCTGTATTCAATGCATTGCTGATAACTTTCTATTATTAAAGATACCCCTTTTTTGACATGAGCATCAGATATACAACCTGTCCTTTTGTCATGGGTTGAATGCTGTGACACAGGCAGCTGTGCCTTCCTGTGGGATGCTTGGGCTTCATCTTGGGATACCTGCGACAAGTCATTGTTGGTAGCTGTTGTCTTTCTTCAGTCATCCTCTTCTCTTCCTGGCCTTCCTGACTTTGCATATATGGTTTTCTGTATTGTTATACTGTACTTGTTGCTTAGAAATGTCAATTTATTTTTCCATTTTTCTTGATTTTAAACCCCTATGAAGCACCTAGGAACACCTTTTTTCTACATTAAAAGGTGCTATATAAATGCAAGTTGTTATTGGGCAAACAAAAGACTGTACAGTATACTAAACAACACCGACTAGACTTCAAAATGCATTAATTAGCTAAGACTCACTTAGGATGTTCTGTTCTTTCTCTCTCTCTCAAACACTTACATTTTGAACTTTCTCAGTTCCACTCTGAAACATTCTGCTTCAAAAACTCTTTACAACTTCTTTTAACCTGTATGATAACATTTTCTCTTAACTTGCTTCAGAACTTGTTGGAATCTTCTGAAACTTGTCCTTTGGATGGGCAATGTATGACCTTAGCAATGATAAAGAAAATTCCACTTGCGAGGCATGTCTGTTAGTGACCAATTAAGATGATCAATTAAATCATATGAATCCTTTCCCAGCATGCAATTTAACTGTACAAACATTAGAAACTATAATTGCATGATTTTAATTAGTTTGACAAAGAATAGATGCTCCATTAGATGATTTGCCCCTACTGGTTTGTAGTGCTTAAATCGCGATAAGGGAGATAGCTTTCCCGAGATCAGGATTATTGGCAGGGTTGTTGGACCATCTACCCATGGTTAAATCACATTGATCATTCTATTGATCTGTCGTCTTCACCTCCAGATTTAACTCCTTGTTGGCCTCCCATCTTCCACACTCTGTAAACTCCAACTTGTCCAAAACTCTACCACTCATGTACTGTCCTGAACCAAGCCCTGCTCACCCATCAGTCCTGTGTTGAATCCCCGTCCCCTAGGACATTATATTTAAAATCTTTGTCCTCATCTATAAATTCCTTTGTGACTTTTCCCCTACCCATCTGTACAATCTCCTCCAGCCCTATATCCTCTACTAAGTGCTCTGTTCTTCTAACTCAGGCCTCTTGTGCAATCAAGCAAGGATGTCTTACTGCAGTTTTACAGGGCCTTGGTGAGACCATATCTGGAGTATTGTGTGCAGTTTTGGTCTCCTTACCGAAGAGGATATACTTGCCATAGAGGGAGCGCAGCGAAGGTTCGCCAGACTGATTCCTGGGATGGCAGGACTGTCATATGAGGAGAGATTGGGTCGACTCGGCCTGTATTCACTCGAGTTTAGAAGAATGAGAGGGGATCTCATTGAAACGTATAAAATTATGACAGATTGGATGCAGGGAGAATGTTCCCCCTGACTTGGGGGGGGGGGGGGGGGGGGGTCACCGTCTCAGGATACGGGGTAGGACATTTAGGACTGAGATGAGGAGAAATTTCTTCACTCAGAGGGTGGTGAACCTGTGGAATTCTCTACCACAGAAGGCTGTGGAGGCCAAGTCACTGAATATATTTAAGAAGGAGCTAGATAGATTTCTAGACACAAAAGACATCAAGGGGTATGGGGAGAGAGCGGGAATATGGTATTGAGATAGAGGATCAGCCATGATCATACCGAATGGCGGAGAAGGCTCGAAGGTCCGAATGGTCTACTACTCCTCCTATTTTCTATGTAATCTATCTCCCCCTTTGCACCACCACTGGTGATAGACCCTTAAGCCACTTTGCTCTTACTAGAACTCCCTCCCAAAACCTCTCCAACTCTCCACCTTTTTTAAAAAAAACGTTCTCAAACACCCATATCTTCAACCAAGCTTTCAATTACCCCTCCTAATTTCTGCCTTGCTGGTGTTAGGAATGTGAATGAGTTCAAACATGCAGTCAAATGTTTGAAGCTTTATTAATGGTTAAATGAACCTCAACATATAAACTAACGACAAACACCAAGATTACACGAAAGGAGCCATGCTACCAAAACAACAATATTGAGGCTCCAGTTTAGAGCGATAAAGCGAATCTAAATGCAAACAACGCCAGCTGGCCTTCGAGAATGCCTCTTATACAGATACACTTTCAATTTTAGGGTTTTTAAACTACAGAAATAATCTAAGTAATAATTCTGTGTAAAATGATTTTCCTTACTATTTCTCAATCTCTAACACTGGCTCAGCTTCTGTTTCCTCATGCGTGTTCACGATATACTTTGGACCATATCCCTTTTATTAAAGATGCTATATAAATGCAGGTCTAGCTAATTCTGGCACTAACGCCTAATTAGAACATCTGCCTGTACCAACGGGTCTGTGCTCAAGTTCCCAGAATACAAGGATATTTTAACTTTCCTAGAATGCAGTATGTCCAGAATGCCTATAGTTTTCCTACATACCTAAAATGCATTTAATTATCTGTTGCAATACCATTTAATTAAGATCGGTTTTCTAATGTTCAAAATATTGGGCTAGCATTTCCTCAGTGGTGGATTTACTGCCAAAAAAGTACTGGAACTACACTTGTGTTAGTGTTACACTGCTGAGAACCAATTCAGTTTTCTCAGTAAAGAAAGAACTTGCATTTCTAAAGCAACTTTCATGTCTTTGGGATGTCCCAAAGTGCTTCCCAGCCAATGAATTCCTTTTGAACTGTAGTCATTGTTTTGTAAAAACACAGCAGCCATTTTGTGCACAAGAAGGTCCTACAAACAGCAATGAGCTAAATGACCAATTAATTTGTTTTAGTAGGGTTGATTACAGGATAAATGTTGGCCAGGACACCAGGAGAACTGCCCTGCTCTTTGAATATTGCCGTGGGACAGGCAAATTTCTATCTGAAAGACAAGTACAGCCTCATTGAATATTCATGGAAGTCTGCCGCTGCCATTAGTGTCCTCAATTGATCATCTGCATCCAGCGGAAGAGGAAGGCAGGAGTAGCTGAAGGGGTTATGGCAGCTATTTTCTGTTTGCAACAATGTGGTTTACTACAATATCTGAGGTTGGTGCTTCTCCAGGGAACCAAACCCATAAACTTAAAAACTCTTCAGTTGAGGTGCCAAAACCTGGCAAAGCAGGACCCAGCTTTTTGGTCCCTAGGTAAGGTGGCCCATGAGGAGCATGATCAAGGCTCCATGGAAGAAGATGTTCTTGGCAGTGAATGCCACCCCCTGCAACTCTCATGACCAGACAAGTTTACTGACCTCTCCAGGATAGCTAAGATAATAGGAAGCTGCCGTGCTTTGCAACAATACACTATAATAAACATTTTATCCTTGTTGCAGTCACCTTGCCCTCACTGCACTGAATACAATCAACATACCAGCTATGTGCAGGAGGTACCACAATACCCTCTTCTCCTCCTGCAAGGTTATTCACAGCTGAACATATAGGGAAGTAATGTTAAACTCATGTGATGGGTATTTTATTGCTAATATCTGTTGTCACTCACATTAAAGACTGCCTCCTGAAACTTGGGTTGGATTCCATACAATTGCCCACAGAGGGGTCAATTTTCTGTGCCTTCTGGCATTAACGCCCACGAAATGGGGCCGCTGGCCCATTTGTGGTAGGCCATAGGATATTTGTGGAGGGGAAACTTGGGGATTGCCTGTGCAAAGGAATAGCAGAATAATCTCTAAATGGGTGCCTCGATTGCTGTGGCGGAGAGCTACCTGTCCAGTGACAGTGTTGAGTTTGTTGCCAAAGGGTGGCGGGAGTCATTTGGTAGTGGGTGCAGATCTCAATGAAGGCCTTCCATATGAGCTGTGCCTACAGCTATGTGGCAGTTGACGCAACTCTGTTCTTGATTCACGAGGGAAGCACAGCCTTTTCGAGCATTGCCAAAGGGTCGCAGTGAAGTAGCCCCATCTGGAACTGCAGACGTGAAGGCCGTAGGTTGCCTATGGTGCCTATCGAGCCTGACATCTCTGTGGCCATCCTCCTGATTCTCCTTTTCTTTTTTTTTATAGCAAAGAAACGGGGAGGGCTAAGGGAGACCTCGTTGATTCCTGAGACCTGAAACATTAAACCTGAAAAATCTGTTTAAGAACACTTTTTAAAAAAAAAAAGAAAATAAAAGTTTTGTTTAAGAAGAACTCATGCAACTTGCTCCAGTTCCATTGTGGCCTTCAGCTCTGCCGGGCTTCTGGCCCACCACTAGCAGACCTCATGCCTCTTCCTATTTTTTGTTCTGGGACCACTCAAATGGGCAGATTTCCAGAAGAGTGATTTTGTTCTAGAACGGAGAAACACTTTTTTAAAAAAAACATTTAAATAGGTTAAAATGAGAGACTCAAAATTATAATATTCTAATAGGACTCAAATAATCACTTTCATTGTAAAATTGCATTACTTATGGATTGCCTGGATTTATTATGGATTGCCTGGATTTTCATCTTTAAACTAAAATGTAATGATCTGATGTAGTGTTTAACTATTTGGCTACATGGAAGTTACATGGATCTGTTACTGGTATTAAAAAAATATTTTAGATGCAGCTTATTTATCCTGGACATAATCAACAAACTACTTCTGTAGGCAGACTGGTGACACAACATATTGATATAGCAATGTGCTTGCCATGAATTGGTGGGGTCTTGGTTTCCTAATCTCCATCAGATCCTCAGATGAAACTGGAAAAATCTGTCCAGTCTCATCAACTTTTGGTATTCAGATAGCATCATTTCATGCCAGTTTGAATGGAGAAAGGTGTACATGGGGAATGAGGTGAACCTAAAGAGGTGGAGAACAACTTTTTTAATGTAAGGGCTTGGTAATTGCTTTGTTTTCTCTGATTGAACAATGAATTGAAGAAAAGGTCATGCAGGTATAAAACAAACACATTGCTCAAAGCAGGTTTATTATTCAAAATCTTTGTTCTAGAAGGCCTGCTGAAGTTTATCGTGGGAAAAATACCTGCCTCCGACTCTCAAAATACCATAAACTACAGCGTAAAACCAATCCATGATTTAATAATTATTTAGCTAATTGCAGTTCAGCTCTTCCTGGTCAAGGGAAGAGAGAGGTTGATTTGCTATAATGAATTTATTTGATATTAATGAATTATTAGGTGAAGAAAGAAACATCCATTTTGAGGTTTTTAGATTTGGTATACCTATCCGTATATATGTTGAAAATTAGTAATGCTTTCCAGAATTGTTATGCTGATGTCTGAAATTTGACTGTCCTTCTCTGCTACTGATCAAATTTCAGCATTGCTTTGTATACTGTAAGATACTAGTGTGAGCTGACTCGGATCAGCTGTTGTTTTCTGCTTACAATAGAGATTGACTTTTTTGTCTCCCATATAATTAATGTTATTTGGGTAAAATAATTCCTGTACAGAATAATACTATATTAAAAATCTACTGCAGGGCACAAACTTTCAATCCAAAAACCTTGCTTCCTGTTGTCACAATTTTTGGTCACATTTAATGTTTGTAATTGCTACATCAACTGTTATAGTTGCAGGCTCTGGTCACTAGGTGGCTCTGGGGAGTGAGTTTCTGAAGTCTCCCAACTGTCATCAGCTTGCACACAAAAAAAAACTTGTACTTATTAACTGACTGGACAATGTTACGGGCAACTTATTAGTATGTACATATAATGACATGTTATCCTGCTGTTGTAGTGAATATTGTTGCTTTATAGAGATTTTTGGTTTTGTTAATGTATTTTGATTGTTTCTAGATGACAATCCAGCTTCATGTGGGTACGTTGAAGTATTGCTCTATAATGCGCTAAGCAAGGGAAATGTACTAGACCAAGTCATCCTTTTAATTTTGAACATATTATTTAGCATTTGGGGAGGAAAAGATTGGACAGCAAACCTTAGTTATGCTTAATGGTCACTTACTTTATTTTCCAATTGGAAATGTATTTTTTGGTTAGCTGGGTGTCAAACATGTGTGAAAACTCATCACCACGCTTAAGAGTCTCCAAATCAAACTATTGAAAAATGCACCCAAGTATAATTTTAATTTGCCTGATACGGCATGCTCTCCCTAGTAGGGACATACCCCAATTGCTTTTGCCTAGAGAACTTAAGTACAGGTTTGCAAAAACTAAAGATTTGGGATCCACAAATGTGCATAGGGGTACAACTGGAGTTTAAAGGGCTAAAATCCCACAGATTAACAGCACAGAGCATTGGTTAGTTTCCCACTGCTTGTTCAGCTAGGATCACCCTATCTGCTGGGTTATTGTTTAGTAGGGAGTTGAATCGGAAGGTTCTCAATCCCCCAGTGACTGATCTACCCCTCCAGCCTCGTCAATGAGTCAGACTGGCTGATCAATCAGAAAGTTGTAAACCTACTTTGCTCAGGTATTGGATTATTAAGTCTGTCATAGAGAATCAACTTAGTTTTCCATGCACCTTATATCATTTTTACTAACAGAAGAAAATAAAAACACATGGTTTATATATTTTATATCCAGTAGTACATTTCTTAATTTTTAAAATTTCTCTTTCCCTCACCTTTAGGAGAACTTAACCCCCCTTTTTCTTGGTGCCGATGTTGTTGCAAAAACTGGCATCCGCACTGAAAATCATCCAAGAATTCATGCAAAATTTGCAAAGAAAGGATTGGCAACTAAGCTCAGCTTTAGTTCAGGTATGACCATTAATTCTTGTTTTGAAACCAGAAAGTAGAATCTATAGAACTACTCAAAGGAGTATGCAAATTTGTAGCAGGAAAACATTTCTTTTAGGTTTGACTACTCACTTTTGCTATGTCCTGCATATACACAACATAATTAAGGATGAGGAAGACTATTTGGACCATCTTAGTTCATCCATTCCTAGTTTGTCGATCCAGAAAGACCATAAAGTCCCCCCATTGCTGCTTATCCAATTGTTTCTTAAATAATTCCATGATGTTCACCTCTACTATTCCATTTGGAAGTCAATTGCATGTACTGATCATGCTTTGTATGAAGAAGAACTTGCTAAATCTGCTTTGAACCTAGGTTCCCTTTGTCCTTCTCGCATCTTCATTTGAAATAATTTTCTAGATTTATCTTGCATACTTCAATAAGATCACCTCTCATATGCCTCATTTCAAGTCTGAAACATCCAAGTTTGTCTAGTTTTTCCTCATAATTCAGATCCCTGACAGTAGGAATCAGCCATTTGGCTCTTCTCTGCACTACCTGCAGGGCATAAATGTCTCCCTTGTGTTTTGATGACCAGAACTAGACACAGTGGTCAGGATGTGATCTAACCAGAGTGCTATACAGTTTGATCGTGACTTCCTCTGACTTGTAACCTACTATTCCACTACCAGCATTACCTCTCTTATACGTTGTCATTTCACCTGCTGGCTTGGCCATTTACTGTGACCTCCCCACAACTCTGATGAAAGCCTAGCCTATCCTTTGCTGCCCTTGACATCTGCAGGTTGTCCACAAAAAAAGTTGATTGCAGCCTCCTCCCAGCCTGCGTCGTCTCCATTTCTCTTCCTCTCATATTTATGATTTCTGCAAATATTTATTTTCAGAATTTCGATTTGAAGGACTGAAGATACCAACAATGGTTAACAATTTGTGGTTTTACAGCATTCAGGGACTGTTTCGAGTTGCTTTTGAGATGTACAGTAAAGAGCAACAGTTAGAAGTCCTTCTTGTGCTTCAGGTACTATTAGCATTTGAAAGAAAAATGTCAACTGTAAAAGATTTTGCTGCTATTGACTAGACCACAGCTATAAAGCAATATTTGGCATTAATTATAGTGCTAAATGTAATGCAATCTAAAATGATAATTCCATCACCATTTGCTTTATTAATGTGTATGTTGTAAAAAGTTACAGCGTTTTACAATATTTAAAGTTTATTTTTGACACTTATTAAATGTATTATCGATTGAAATGTTGATCTTAAATGTGTTCAGCTACAGAGAGAGAGTATAATGTGTAGCACAAACATGGAAGACCACAGAGTGGATGATTGAGGGTTTAGACCAGTGACATATGCCTTGCCAAACTGCTGAATTCCTGACTTCAATTGCATTGATAGCAGGAAGTGTTGAGCCATGTTTTGTGAAAAGTAGTGCAAGAGATATGTTTTCAATCAAACTAAATGGCTATCTGATATTTTGGACTACCATAATAACTTTTTTTTCTTGTGGTAGGATTTGTGGAAAGCAAGAATAAATGACCCCATTCTGAATCAAAAATATGATGTCAAGATTCTGCAAAACTTCCCTACTGAAGAACAGCTTGAAAATTGCCTTCCTGAAATAAGGAGCCGCAAAAGTTCCTCTGCATTACATTCAAGCATTCAAGGTGCTAATCTGGTACCTGATATTAATATACATAGGACAATTGGTTCATCTTTGGATTGTACCTACAACAACAGTGTTGTTAATCAGGGTGACCATAACTACTGTGTTCAAGAAGAAAGAATTTTACAAGAAACTGAAGAACCTTGTGTAGATAACTCACTGTATGTAGAGGCTTTGGGTTACGATTCTTTGTCCATCAAATTTAGATCAGTTTATCAGGCTTTTAAAATTTTACCAATGCAAATACAAAAGGAACACGAGAAAGCAATTATACTGTTACTTGATTTTGTAGAACTTCTAATAAGTGAAACCATATCTGCACAGAAGTTGGCTGATATGATGCTGCAACTTCTGACCCATCTTGAAGACTTCATTATCAAAACAGAAACCACTGAAACAGGGGTTAATTCTATTTATTGTAGTCACATGCTTTATACTGTAAGTAATTGGTTGGGACATCAGTTTTATTCTGCTAATGTCTGTATCAGCAGGCAAGTGGAAGAGTTTAAAACAACCCACATCGACAGAATCACAGACTTACCACCTGCTGAGGAACTGGTAGACAAACTATTTCCTGAAGCAATGAAGGTCTTGCTGTTAAGCTGGATGGGGCTTGATGATAATTCTGCCTTGTGGAAACGGCAAAGTGAATATCCCATAGTGCTGCTTATATTAGAGTTTGCCAATCATAATCTAATCACTGGTGTAGCTCATGTTTTGTACTCTAGCTTGATCTGTAAATAGGATTTTAAGTAGGAATTTGGACAGTATTTAACCTGGATGTCACTGGTACCTTTTTTGAAGAAGTTAAATGATTTTTACTGTTCAAAATTATTTTGGAAGTCTACACAGGCATTTGGAGATGTACTTTCGCTAAACTCCCATTATCATAAACTCGGTTTGTTGCCAAGAAAGAGAATGCAGTGGAAAATTTGTAAGCAATAGACTATGTGTGAGAAAAGCAAAATACTGTAGATGCTGGAAGTCTGAAGCAATGATGGAA
Organism: Heptranchias perlo; assembly: GCF_035084215.1. Taxonomy (NCBI): domain Eukaryota; kingdom Metazoa; phylum Chordata; class Chondrichthyes; order Hexanchiformes; family Hexanchidae; genus Heptranchias; species Heptranchias perlo. Next base: position 24,916,108 of record NC_090349.1, on the reverse strand, counting down.
AATGTTGGAAACATACAGCAGGTCAGCATCTGTGAGGAGAACAGAAAAATTTATATTTTGAATCTGGTCCCTGTTTATGTTTCAGTCTGTAAGTACGATTTGGATACTAAACTGTAGATCCATCAAACTACTTATTGTCTGAAATTATTCCATGTATCCATGAATTGCTTCTTCAATTCTTCTTACAATTGCATAGCCATCTTTTATTTTGTTCATTTTCACACTAATAATTTCTATTAAAGTACAATAATGATATCTTATATTAAGAATCTTACATGTATAGACAGTTCCATTATAAATTTCTATGTACACATTTATAATAGGATCCGCTTATGTAAACTTGCCATGCTGCAATTGCACTCTCCTGCCACTAATGGCTCTGTAGCAGTTCAGTTTTGTACTGCAGAGAAACACTGAAGGTCAAACTATAACCTGCTTTCCAAATTAAAGTACGTTTTGCTATTTGACTATCATATAAATCAAAATATATAAAAAAAGGACAATGTAGAATGCTGAATTATGTTTATACACCATGGTCCAATTAACTCCTGCCCTCTAATCCCGCTTTAGCTAAAGACTACACTTAAGGGCCGATTTAAACCCTACCTGCCTGGCAGAAACTGAGCGTGTGTGCAATTAATATTGACAGGGTGACTTATCCACCGATGTCCCTCGTGGATCCCGCTGTCTTTAATGTTAACTTGCTCTTCTGAGCAGGAGACACGGGCACCTGCCTGAAGCCTGCAGAGTCTTTCTTTAAATATGCATATCGGGGTCCAATAATGCCATCGGCCCCCATCTGTAATTTTAACTGTGCAGCCTGAGTGGGGGAGCCATTGTGTTTTCCTGCCGGGTGAAGATAGGAGGAGGAGGATCCGGGACCAGAAGAGGCCATTTTAAGCCAGTTTTGTTTTTTACTTGTGGGGCCAGGAGCAGATGTGCTCCTCTGGGCCTCATAAGGAACCTTTTAATCCTCCCCTGCACGAGACTCACCAGCTTCTCGCAACTTGCCTTCTTGCCGGTGAGCTTCCCTTTAGAGCCGGCTGCTATCGAATTTCCACCTGCTGGCTAGCTGCCTCTTCCTGCCTATTTTGGGTGGACAGCTAATCAGGAGTACAATTTCAAAATTTGCGGCCGATACTAAATAGTTGATACGGAGGAGGACTGTGACAAAATACAGGAAGACATTAATAAACTTGCAGAATGGGTATGTAATTGGCAAATGAATTTCAATATAGATAAATGTGAGGTATTACATTTTGGTAGGAAGAATAAGGGGGCCACATACCGCTTGGATAATAGTCTAAATGGGGTAGAGGTGCAGAGGGATCTCGGGGTACAGGTACAAAAATATCCAAAAGTAGCGACGCAGTGTAATAAGGCCATAAAAAAGCAAACCATGCACTGGGGTTCATTTCTAGAGTGATAGAATTGAAAAGCAGTTATGTTAAATTTGTATAGAATCTTGGTTAGACCACACTTGGAGTACTGTGAACAGTTCTGGTCTCCATATTATAAAAAGGATATAGAGGCACTCGAGAAAGTGCAAAAAAGGTTTACTAGGATCATACCAGAACTGAGAGGTTATACCTATCAGGAAAGATTGAACAGGTTGGGGCTCTTTTCTCTAGAAAAGAGAAGACTGAGGGGTGACCTAATAGAGGTCTTTAAGATTATGAAAGGGTTTGATAGGGTAGACGTAGAGAAAATGTTTTGAGGCTGGAGACCATAAATATAAGATAGTCATTAATAAATCTAATAGGGAATTCAGGAGAAACATCTTTACCCAGAGAGTGGTTAGAATGTGGAACTTGCTACCACAAGGAGTAGTTGAGACGACTAGCATAGATGCATTTAAGGGGAAGCTCGTTAAACACGAGAGAGAAAGGAATAGGATATGCTGATAGGGTTAGATGAAGTAAGGAGGGCGGAGGCTCGTGTGAAACATAAACACCGGCATAGCCCTGATGAGCCGAATGGCCTGTACATTCTATGTAACCTGTCCTTGCAAACTACCACCCCATCTATCCTCCCTTTCCTCTCTAAAGTCCTTGAATGGATTGTCGCCTCCCAAATCCGTGCCCATCTTTGCCCTTTTTTCAAGCGCTGATCCTATGTACCAGTCTGAGCTGGAGCTTTGTGTCTGTGAGATATATCTGATAGACACAGTCTCAGCAACTAACGCTAGAACCTTTGCTAACTACAACCCTGCAGGAATTCCTCAAGGCAGCGTCTGAGACCCAACTATCTTCAACTGCTTCATCAATGACCTTCCCTCCACTGTCAGGTGAGAAATGGGGCTGTTTGCTGATGATTGCACAATGTTCAGCTCCATTCACAATTCCTCAGATAATGAAGCAATCCATGCCCACATGCAGCAAGTCCTGGACAACATTCAGGCTTTGGCTGATGAGTAGCGTAACATTCATGCCACACAAGTGCCAGGCAATAACCAACAAGAGAGTCTAACCACTTCCCCTTGACATTCAATAGCATTACCATTACCAAATCCCCCACCATCAACATCCTAGGGGTTGCCTTTGACCAGAAACTGAACTGGACCAGCCACATAAATGACGTGGCTACTAGAGCAGGTCAGAGGCTGGGTATTCTGCAGTGTCTCACCTCTTAACTCCCCAAAGCCTCTACACCACCTACAAGTCAGTAGTGTGATGGAATACTCTCCATTTGCCTGGATGGGTGCACCTGCAACAACACTCAAGAAGCTCAACACCATCCAAGAGAAAGTAGTCTGCTTGATTTGCAGCTCATCCACCACCTTAAACATCCACACCCCCCACCACCAGCAAACTGGCTGGAGTGTGTAGTATCTACAGGATACACTGCAGCTGCACACCAAGACTTCTTTGACAGCACCTCTCAAACCAGCGACCTCCACCACCTAGGACAAAGTCACACACCATCCTGACCTAAGACATATCGCTGTTCCTTCATGGTTGCTGGGTCAAAATCCTGGAACTCCCTACTTAACACACTGTGCAAGTACCTTCGCTACATGGACTGCAGCAGTTCAAGAAGGCTTACCACAACCTTCTCAAAGGCAACGAGGGATGAGCAACAAATGCTGGCCTTGCTGACGACACCCATTGCCTAGACTGAATTTTTAAAAATGGATTCCCCTAGCAGATTTGTCTTCAGGTGAAGAGGAAGGGGCAGAGACTTTTGAATTGATTGTTTCAGCCTTTTGCTCAACCAATTGTTTTAAATTGGATTTGGAATCATAGAATGCTTACAGGTAGGGAAGGAGGCCATTCGGCCCATCACGTCCTTGCAGGCTCTCTGCAAGAGCAATCCAGCTAGTCCCACTACTCAGCTCTATCCCTATAGCCCTGCAGATTTTTTTCCCTTTAAGTACTTATCCAATTTATTTTTGAAAGCCACGATTGAATCTGCCTCCACCATCCCCTCAGGCAGTGCATTCCAGATCACAACCACTTGATGTGTAAAAAAGCTTATTCTCATGTCGCCTTTGGTTCTTTTGCCAATCACCTTAAATCTATGTCCTCTGGTTCTTGACCCCTCCACCAATGGGAACAGTTTCTCTCTATCTACTCTGTCCAGACCCTTTATGATTTTGAATACTTCTATCAAATCTCTTCTCAACCTTCTCTGCTCTAAGGAGAATAACCCCAGCTTCTCCAATTTACAGACATATGTGGTGGAATGCTGAATTTCTTATTTTTGGCAGTGTATGTTGCAAATCTCAATGAGAGGCATTTAAGTCACACTACAAGTATGCTATAGGATAATGCTGTCATTAAACACAATGTTTGAAGACAGGTAAAGTTTGACTGTTCAACATGTCTGAAGTACTATTAAGCCGCATGAGCCAGAAAATCCCTGGCTGGAATTCCAATTTGCCATGAGTTATGTGATCTCAGCTGGGGCAACAATTGGAATGTTACAGTTCCTGATCACTATCTAGTGACCATTGAAAGAACTGGGCATTTATTTAGCATTTTAACATCCCTCAGACATTCTAAAGTGATTCATAACAAATTAGTTACTTATAAAGTGCAATCACTGTTATGTAGTCAGCAAACAGCAAGGTCCCACAAACAGCAAATCAGATGAATGTCCAGTTAATCTGTTTTTGATGGTGTTGGTTGAGGGAAGAATATTGGCCAGAACAGCAGAAGTTTGTGCACTTCAGCAGTGGCATGTGAACAGATTGGTTAACATAAGCCGCACTTATTCTCATTATTTTTGAATTTTTTCAACACTTTTCTTCCCTTTCTGCTTATCTAAAGGTGCTTATACCATGCTGTGGTATGATTCCACAAGCAGCAGTCACCCTCCAACAACTCATCTCATTAGCCATTCCCAATTTGAGTGTTGTCAGGCTGTTCAATCAAGAGGGCATTGCAGCAGCAGTTGACCCTGCTTTCACTGGACAACCACAGATGCTGTTCCAGTTGGAGTAGCTGGATAATGATTAGAAGGGGCTCTTCCTATTTTTTTCCTTCCCACTACCTAAAGCAGGAGCACTAAGGCCAGTTGTAGCACCCCTATCACTAATAGCATAAGCCTGCAATTAAACCTAGGAGCTTACTGGTCCGTATAGCTCAGTTACTCACTACCTTAACCAGCTGAGCCTTCAAGGAAGCTCTTTGTTCTGTTTTTTTTTATTTGTTCATGGGATGTGGGTGTCGCTGGCGAGGCTGGCATTTATTAACCATCCCTAATTGCCCTTGAGAAGGTGGTGGTGAGCCGCCTTCTTAAACCACTGCAGGCCATGTGGTGAAGGTTCTCCCAGTGCTCTTAGGGAGTTCCAGGATTTTGACCCAGCGACGATGAAGGAACAGCGATATATTTCCAAGTCAGGATGGTGTGTGACTTGGAGAGGAACGTGCAGGTGGTGTTGTTCCCATGTACCTGCTGCTCTTGTCCTTCTAGGTGGTAGAGATTGCGGGTTTGGGAGGTGCTGTCGAAGAAGCCTGGGTGAGTTGCTGCAGTGCATCCTGTGGATGGTACACACTGCAGCCACTGTGCGCCAGTGGTGAAGGGAGTGAATGTTTAGGGTGGTGGATGGAGTGCCACTCAAGTGGGCTGCTTTGTCCTGGATGGTGTCGAGCTTCTTGAGTGTTGTTGGAGCTGCACTCGTCCAGGCAAGTGGAGAGTATTCCATCACACTCCTGACTTGTGCCTTGTAGATGGTGGAAAGGCTTTGGGGAGTCAGGAGGTGAGTCACTCACCGCAGAATACCCAGCCTCTGACCTGCTTAATACACCTACAATATATGGAGTTCCTAGATGGTGTAAATATTCATTATTATGTATTTTACACCAGAGAAGGTAAGTTGTGTAACTGGGAAAATCAGACGAATCTCTCGGGAGTCTTTAGACATGAAAGCTCCTTCTTTTGCTCAACCATATTCACTTATCTTTCTCCTGCTATTCGCTTTAGTCACAATCCAGGCTCGTTGTTTGTGTACAACCACTTTAAAGAACAAAGCTCTTTCCCTCCTGCCATCTACCTTTTAAAAAAAAATTGCTTACTCGATGTTCTCATTTTTGTACCCTAATTTCCTCCTTGTAGAGGTCTGACATTTTGGTTTGTAGTCCTACCTCCCAAGTTGTGCTGTTATGTTATGGGGGAGGGGGGTAGCTCTTCTGATTTCTGTTGAGAACTGGTGCTTTGAATCATTCTGGAGGCGATCTGCAGCCATTCAACTCGCAAGGAGCCACTAGAAGGTGTGTTTCAATATTTAATTTTCACAGGACCTTTTCAAGAAAGTTGGTTTCTTTCCACCATACATTCAACCCTCCTTGCCAGTTATTTTTATGCTGAATACTGACTCTATGGGAATACACTTCCATGGATGACAGCAGTCCTCCAATACCTCATCCATCATTGTGTGAGCTTAGACTCAAGTGTCTACAGGTTACTGAATAACAATCAGAAATGTGAACAAATGATGGATAAATATATGTCCTGGAGTTGGTATAGTCTTCCTCACTATGAACCTTAACTGTTACATTCATTTTTCCAGTTTTCCCACCCTTCTTTGATCGAGTCCTTAGATCTTATTTTAGAATCACAAATCAGAGTTCAGGATTGGAGACTACGCAATAGCTCTCAAAGCTTTATATTAGCCCTGGCTTTGTTGAAGGGATGGGGGGGGGGGGGGGGGGGCGGTGGCTGCAGACAAGCATGAAACAGTACATTAACTTGCCCAAGTGTGTTAGCCTAGACAGTGACTATTGACAGGTTATGCTATAACTGACATTTAGATAACATCCCAAGGTGCTTTACAGGAGGAAAAATAGATAAAAGAAATAAAAGAAAAAATGCAGAGCCCTGGTGCAAGGGTTAGGGATGTGACTGAAAGCTTGGTCAAAAAGATGGGCTTGAGAAAAGGTGTAGACTGGATAAACTCTTCCCTTTCAACTAACATACACAATATCTGTTGGTGATAGAATTACTGACCATGCTCACAGAGCATTCTAGATCTCATTACATAAGCGGTTGTATTGAAAATCATCCATTTATTGTCCAGAAAGCTTGATAATGAACAGTGCACTATAAAGTGCTTTTCAGCACTGGAATAAGTACTTACAAACAAACTAAATCCTAATTTACAACTACACAGTCATCATTTGCATTTCAAAAGATGAAAATAACTGTACAAGTTTTAGTACAAAAGCAATCACATAATACAGCAACATGAAGTATTACAACAAAATATTGGGCTGTTTGAATCCAGTCTGCATACATCACTTCAAATACATAAAAAGAAAAATAAGATATGATAGAACTTCCCTTTTCCTAGTTGCAAAACATTGCCATCAACTGTTCAATAAAGTCCCAATGTTTAGGAAGAGTAACTATCACAGTATGATTGTTGATACACCCAGTTATCTTTACAATCAAAACCTTTTTTAATAAATTATTTTGCATTGCAACAACCATGCAAGCTAGACTGCTAGCTTTTTCAGTAAATGGGAAAGTGAAAGTCAAGATGAAGCTTTAAATCTCCAACATGGACGAAGACGATATAAAAAAAAATCATGTACTTAAGCACAAGTACAATGCTTGTTCTTAAATTGTGTCCATTCCTCTCATTGAAGAGGAGAAACCCAGGCCCATGCCTCTCTGTGTGTGGGTTTGCGATCGTGCCATCTCATACTGAGCATCCAAGTTCCTGAACACTTCCTCCTGCTGCTTTAGAGTTTTAAAACTTTCAGCAGGATTTGGGATTGGCGTTCCCACCTCTTCCTCATCCTTCAAAACAAAATGATTACAATAAAATAACATGACAGTTCATGTAATTAAGGCGCCTCAATGTGCTTTGTCAGTCACATGTCTAACCACAAGGCAGAGTGACCTCCTACGTCCACAGCATTTTTCAGCTGAGGACAATGTGGGCCAGACCATGGGCACTGTCATATTAGTTCATGCTGATTTACAGCAGACCCACTTAGGACAGGACAAGGCAGGTTCCACTGATTCTCAAGCTTCAACACCTACCTGGCTCACTGGCTAGGTGAAAAGTCAGATGAGATAGCTGTATAAAGTGCCAACCATTATTGCAAACAGTGGAGCAGTGCAAGACTCAGAAGAGGTGCACAGTAAGTTGCCTTTAAACAGTTTAAAATATATTACTCAAGGGAATTTAAAATTATACTGAAATTGAGAGTCTGCATTCCCATGCCACAAATTTTGGTTGGGCTTTCTGCAGAAATTGGTCTGAAGGTGGTGCAGCTTTTTCCCCATTGTAAAGCACTTCATCTGGGATCCTGGTGTTCAACTGGTAAAACTCACTCGTAGAAGGAAAGTCTCTTAAAATTTACATTTACACTTTTATTTGAAGAACCAAAATAAAAGTAATGTGTTACTTTGGACAAGAATTATCCTGGGTGACTATAGATTTAACTGAAGAGGTAAATCTAACCCATTTCCACCCACCAAGGTGTAACATTCTTTTGCACAACCACTTGGTTCAACAGTGACATTTACCACAAGTGGCTGGAATGTTCATAACTCAAAAATCATCCACTATTGCAGGGATGCATCATTTCATTATTACTGCATTAACGTTTTTCAGTAATTACATGCCATTTTATTTTGGTCTCATCACAGTGACATTTTTTTTCATACAAAAAAATGAGGATTTATGGCCTGTGCTGTTCTTAATACAACTCACCTTGATGCCCATTAATTTTCGGAATTTTACATTTTGATCCTTGTTACCAAAATTTAGCTTTTCCCACAATTCTGCAGTCTGTGACTTATCCTTGAATAGAATGAAAAGGGCATTTGTGAAAATCCACTACATCATGCTGACTTGGAGGAAAAAAACAAGTAAACAGTTTAAAATAACATTTTACAGAAAGATTGTGAAGGATAGGTAAGAAAGTAGTAAAATTAAATAAGAACTAGATCAGGGGTGAATTCTTGATGTTTACCGTGGTACTGCTGCAGCATAAACCTAATTGTAGTTTTCTCTTTGCTGTAACACAGCAAATGTACTGAAGCAATTTATCACAATTGACATAAGGTCAAATGTTATACACTTTACTGATACTCAAAAGATACAGATCCCATACATTTGTAATACTATTAACTTACCCCTGTACAAAACCTGCTGCAAGTAACTTTGTTCTTCCCTTCCCACCACCTCTTCCCATTTTTTTTTACATAATTTTTTTTGTTCCAGCTCTCATAGGGGATTTGCAGAATCTGATTAAAATGCAAGTAATTTATTTGTTCTCCATCCCAAAACCTTCCTAGAGAACCAGTGACATTTACAGCATAGAAAGTGGGCATTCAGCCCACCGTGTCTGTGCTAGACAAATCTAAAACTAATCCCACTGCCCTGTTATCTCCTCATAGCTTTGTGCATTCAGTTTCAAATATTTATCCAGTTTTCCCTTGAAAATAATGGTCTCTAATGTAACCACTCCCTGTGCTAAAGCATTCCACGCTCCAACAATCCTCTGTGTGAAGAAATTTCTCCTAACCTCTCTCCTCACTGATTATTTTAAATTGATAATTTTGATATATATTAATGACTTGGGCTTGGGTATACAGGACATCATTTCAAAGTTTGGAGATGGCACGAAACTCGGAAATGTAGTAAACAGTGAGGAGGATAGTAGCAGACTTCAGGGGGACATAGACAGACTGGTGAAATGAGCAGACACTACGGCAGATGCAATTTAACGCACAGGTGAAGTGATGCATTTTGGTAGGAAGAATGAGGTGAGGCAATATAAAGTAAATGGTACAATTTTAAAAGAGGTTCAGGAACAGAGAGACTTGGGGATGTTCGTACACAAATCTTTGAAGGTGGCAGAACAAGTTGAGAAGGCTGTTAAAAAAACATTCAGGGTACTTGGCTTTATAAACAGAGGCACAGAGTACAAAAGCAAGGTACGCCTTTATAAATTACTAGTTATGCCCCACCTAGAGTATTGTGTCCAATTCTGGGCACCACACTTTAGGAAGGATGTCAAGGCTTTAGAAAGGGTTCAGAGAAAATTTACGAGAATGGTATCAGGAATGCAGGATTTCAGTTACATGGAGAGACTAGGGAAGCTGGGGTTGTTCTCCTTACAGCAGAGAAGTCTACAGGAAGATTTGATAGAGGTGTTCAAATTTATGAAGGGTTTTGATAAAGAGTAAATAAGGAGAAACAGCTTCCAGCAGCAGAAGAGTCGGTAACCAGAAGACATAGGTTTAAGGTAATTGGCAAAAGAACCAGAGGCGAGATGGGGAGAATTTTTTTACATCAAGAGTTGTTATGATCTGCAATGCATTGCCTGAAAGGATGGTGGAAGCAGATTCAATAATAACTTTCAGAATTGGATAAATACTTGAAGGGGAAAAATGTCCAGGGCTATGGGACTAATTGGATAGCTCTTTCAAAGAGCCGGCACAGGCACAATGGTCCAACGGCCTCTTTCTGTGCTGTACGATTCTATGACCCACATCACTGACTCCCAAAGAAAAGTCTTTCCCTATTCACTATCAAAACTCTTCATAATTTAAAAAACATCTATTAAATCTCCTCTTAGCCTTCTCTTCTCCAGTGGAAATAGCCTCAGTATCTCAAGTCTCACCTCATAACTAGTTTCCCATCTCTGGCATCATCCTGATGAATCTGTGGCTTTAATATCTTTTCTATTATGGGGCACCCAAAATTGCATACACTACACTAGCTAAGGCCTAGCAAATCTTTTATATATTAAAAGCAGTACACAGTGCCAAAATGTTTTATTGTATTGAACCTGTAGATGGTGCTGTGATTGTCATGTTACGTTACAACTGAATACAATGGGACTCCACCTAACATTATGTGACAGCCCCACTGTACTCACCATGAACAGTACCCAAAAGTACAATATTGTTTGGTAACCTGATGGGTTACGGTTGCTCAAACCGTTGCCCCCCAGAAAACCTCATTCTCATTTGTTTGATGTGGCTGCCTTCATAGAGCGCCAAATACTATCTGGAACTGACCCCCCCTCCCACCTTCTGATAAAAAGAAAAACACACCTGGAGCTGCCCTCTCCCAGAGCACAATTCTGAAACCGTAACCTGGTATCACAGCAATCCTCTCACTGAGCATGAATCAGGCATGTCAATTATCTTCCTTAAGTTATTTATATCCCTCTTCATTGTTTGCCAAACTTTCTACTTCTGTGGTGTCAGCAAATTTTGAGATTTGTGCTCCCTACATCCAAGTTCAAATTATCTACATTTACTGAGAATAAATGTGAACCCAGCACACACCCCTAGGGGTACACCACTTCCAACCCTTCCCTGGTCCAAGCAACATTAATTTATCTTAACCTTATTTCCTGTCTGTCAACCAACTTTCTATCTCTGCTGCTACATTTCCTCTTAAACCATACGCCTTGAATTCTTTTAACATGCCACTTGTGGGGCATCTTATCAAACACCTTCTGAAAATCCATATACACATCTACATTAGCTGCATTCCTTTTACCTAGTCAACTGATAAAATTCTTCAAAAAAAACCTCTTAAATGTGTCAAAAATGACATGCTTTTAACAAATCAGTGCCAGCTGAACCTGATCAGCCTTTTTAGTTATTTACATATTTTTTCCTCCTTCTTACTTCCTACTGTAAATTTGTATTTCATGCTCAAGCTGTTGTTAGTGTAGAAACTGACCAGTTGACTTTTCAGTGGTCAGAATTTGGACTGACTGTCTATGGTCACAATTTCAAAATGAACATCAAAGCGCCTCATAAATAACCTCTTCTGGCTGTGGCATAAACATCAGTCCTCCTCAATGGTACAAAAAATCTCATCCCAAACAAAAGTTAGCTCAAAATATTTACTTAATGTTACACTGTATAAAAACATTGAAAAATATTAATTTATTTTCCTGCCAACTGAAGCAAATAAATTTTAGGTTTTTCTTAAACTAGTTGTCACAGTTCTCTGCATTGTGAAAATTACGTACCATCATGAATTATCTCTTTCTCAGAGGCTGAATTTTTGTCCATGTCAGCTGGAAATCCCCAGCACCCATTACCCAGCTAAAACTTCCAACTCAAGGCTTAGACACCAGTCAAAAGGCCAAATTTGCCTTGTGATATCAAGGCTTTGGAAAGCAAGCAGAGGAGTGACATAAAATGAATTGCCAGTTTGAAGCATCTTGGTTATCAAGGTAGGCTAACAACTATACACTTTATAGAAGGGAGGATCTGATTGAGGTTTATATGATGAAGGAAATGGACTTTTGTTCGAGTTCACAGCTTGTTCTAACTAAATAGGCCAGGGAGGGCAATTTTTAGTTGTATAAAGCCAGATCTAGGTTAGTTTCAGGAGATGGTTCTTTTCCCAGAGAACAGTGGACTTCTGCCGGCTTGAGCGGTGGATGCCGACTCACTGAATTCCTTCAAGCGAGAGCTGGACCCATTTCTGGCTTGGGGGCGGGCGGAGATCACCTCTTACAAAAGGTGAGTACTGCATGGAATTATCAGGGCCAGAGTAATCTAGGAACATCGGAACAGGAGTAGGCCATTCAGCCCCTCGAGCCTGCTCCACTATTTGATAAGATCATGATCCATGATCTAACTCCATATACCTGCCTTTGGCCCATATCTCTTAATACCTTCAGTTGGCAAAAAGCTATCTATCTCAGATTTAAATTTAGCAATTGAGCTAGCATCAATTGCCATTTGCAGAAGAGAGTTTACAAACTTCTACCACCCTTTGTGTGTAGAAATGTTTTCTAATCTCACTCCTGAAAGGTCTGGCTTTAATTTTTAGACTGTGCCCCCCTACTCCTAGAATCCCCAACCAGCGGAAATAGTTTCTCTCTATCCACCCTATCTGTTCCCCTTAATATCTTACAAACTTCGATCAGATCACCCCTTAACCTTCTAAACTCTAGAGAATACAACCCTAATTTGTGTAATCTCTCCTCGTAATTTAACGCTTGAAGTCCGGCTATCATTCTAGCAAACCCACGCTGCACTCCCTCCAAGGCCAATATGTCCTTCCGAAGGTGCGGTGCCCAATCTCTTGTACTAATTTCAATTGCCTAAGGGGGGCTGAGAGGAATTTCCCAGATTCCACCACCCCCCCAAATTGGCTTGGGTTTTTATCTGGTTTCTCAACTCTCCCAGGAGATCACATGATTTTGGGTGGGTTGTGGAGTCTATATATTGTGATGCACAAGGCATCGCAATTGTGTGGGACCAGGCTGGATGGACCAGAGGGTCTTTGCCTGTCTGTTATTATTCATAAGTTCGTATCTTTGTCAGGGAAACTTCTTGCAAGCATTTGTAACATTAAATTACGAATTTCTTTTCGAATGATGATTTTTGACATTTATGTTTTAAAGGTTAGCTTTAGCTGTATTCACTGACCTGAGTAAAGAAAAATGATGGCTGAAAGCAATGCAAAGAAATTATTTGAGAAACTTATTTTGTTGCTGGTTCTAGATTGCTGGTTTTGAAAGGTCAGCAATCTTATTGCATGGTTTGTGGTGTTTGCTCTTCACTGAGTGGTAGCTTTTGTACCTGTTCAGTGAATGAAACGGTTTTTTGATTGGATCAAATATCCCATTGACTAAATGTAGAGCAATCAACATGGTTCACTTAACAGAATGCTGTTATTTAAGCCAATCATAATTTTCACCCTACCGATAAATGACAACTTTGAAGTGTGATGCCTTTTAGAAGTGTGACACTATGGAAAAATGCTAGATGTAAGATTTTTATAGTTAGATATAGGTAATGAAATACACTAATGTATTTTAAAGCATAATTCCCTGGGAACATGGGTAATTCAGAGAAAGAATAGGTTTTTCAAAGCAGTTCAAAAGGGATATTAAATTGTACTTTAATGGGATATCTCAAAAGCCTAGAAACTTAATACTTACTTGCAGAACTACCTTGGTCAGAAGTTACGCTGTTGCAACAGGGATACTGGGGTGTGGGAGCGTTGCAGGAGTGGTGCATGTAGATGCTGAAAAAATTTGCCAAGAACTTTATGAGCAATATACCAAGAGACAGTGAAGTGATTTTTGATTGGTCCATGGGAAATTTGAGGCAGTTAAGATTTTGTTTGATGGACACGTTGCATGTGTAACACAAGTTAGACACAAAACTAACTTTTAATGGCCTACATTTGTAGTGATCATGCAGATATAGTGGTCAAATCACAATTTCCAAAAACAAAAACTTTATGCAATTTGGTTTATCTACCATTTGAACTGATCAATACAAATCATAGAAAGGTTACAGCACGGAAGGAGGCCATTTGGCTCATCGAGTCCACGCCGGCTCTATGCAAGAGCAATCCAGCTAGTCCCACTCCCCCCGCCCTATCCCTGTAGCCCTGCATACTTATTCCTTTCAAGTACTCCAATTCCCTTTTGAAGGCCATGATTGAATCTGCCTCCACCACCACCTCGGGCAATGCATTCCAGGTCCTAACCACTCGTTGCGTAAAAACGTTTTTTTTCATGTCACCTTTGCCAATCATCTTAAATCTATGTCCTCTGGTTCTTGACCCTTCCACCAATAGGAACAGTTTCTCTCTATCTACTCTGTCTAGACCCTTCATGATTTTGAATACCTCTATCAAATCTCCTCGTAACCTTCTCTGTTCCAAGGAGAACAACCCCAGCTTCTCCAGTCTATCCGCATTACTAAAGTCCCTTATCCCTGGAATCATTCTAGTAAATCCCTTCTGCACCCCCTCTAAGGCCTTCACATCCTTCCTAAAGAGCGGTGTCCAGAATTGGACACAATATTCCACTTGTGGCCGAACCAGTGTTTTATAAAAGGTTCATCATGACTTTCATACTTTTGTGCTCTATGCCTCAAATAGTTATGTAGGAATGGAAAAGACTCTGGGATCCATGTGGCTCGACCCAGTGCCTAGGAAATGTATCGCACAATATCTATCATAACCCTCCATCAAGTTTTTCTCCAGCTACTTATCCAATTTTCTCTTCAATTTGCTGATACGATAAGCCCCCACTGTCTCCTTGGAATTTTATTCCATACAGTAACCATCCTCTGTGTAAAGCAGTTAAATTTAAAGTCTTATCACCCTCAATCTTCTAAGTTTAAGGCTAAATATCTTCATGCTATACAATCTGTGACCTTGTTAAATATATTAACATTTATCTTGTCTATGCACTTTAGGAACTTGAACACTTTTATACAATCACCCGAGCCTTCTTTTCGCCAGTGTAAGTATATTCCCCAGCTCCTGCGTCCTTTCCTCATAACTCAGGTGCTTAATCCCTGCTATCAGATTAATTGCCCTTTGCAGTATTTTCTCTAATGGCAAATGCCTTTCTTATATGGCGACTAGAACTCTACACTATATTGGGGCTAGATCAGGATCCTGTACAAGATTCGTGCTCCATTTATTCCTCTGGCTATATAGCCCCAGATCCTATGTGCTCTCTTCACTGCTGCTGCACACGATGCTAATGGCTTCAGCGATCAATCCAATACCCACAAAACCCTCTCCTGTGTCATGTTCTGTAAAATAATACCATTTAGTTTACATTGTCATCTTTATTATCCTTCCCCAATTTCTCAACTCTGCAGATGTCCATATTAAGTAACATCTACCACTCGACAGCCTAGCTCCGTAACCTATCCAGGCACTTTGTATTTGATCAGCTATTCCCTGTTGTTTACAGTCTAACTTAATTTGGTATCATCTGCAAGCATGGAATTTTGTTTGTTTCCATTTCCAATTTATTTACCTGCCCCAGATAACAGATATATGATACAAAAGAAATCTAATTTAAATTAAATCAGCTCTGAACAGAATTTGTATTCTCTGCAGTAACAAAAAACAAATTTCTTGCTATTTGATAAATCACATTTTCCGATTCAGGATTTGAAACTCACGCTTTCTTAAATAACCACTGGACGTGAAGGGAAGAAAGACACTATAATCACAAAGTAATACAACAGAAGAATACAGAAACCATCAATGAAGATAACTAAAATATAAAGACCTGCATGTACAAAAACCAGCCTCCAAGTAAGATAGTGGTAATGATAAATTTAAAAACTTCAGACTTTTTCACATTTGCAAAGAAAAAGGAACAAAAGGATGAGCAAATCCTCTCTCAGCCAGTAGAAATGGTAATAGCAGAGTCCTGGGGATTAAGGAACTTACCCAACCCATCAACCCAGGTGCATGATGAAAGTAGGCACAAAGGTTGGTGGGTGGGTGTAGAGAAAAGAAAAACTGAAAAGGAGGGGATAATAATAATCTAAAACATTTGTATCGAAGTCTGATGCAAGACAGACAAAGTCATGCAGCTTCTGTGCAGCAATGTCTTGTACCTAGTAGAACTTTTATTCAAACTCACCCCTTCCTTCTTGTTCTGCCAGAGGAGTTTACGTTTCTTCTCCTGCTCTGCAAACTTCATTGGGTTGACAGCAGTTGGGTTGTAGTAACTAGGCACAGCTATACCAGTTTCAGCGAGTGCCTTGGCTTGGAGTGCTGCCATCTGTGCAGCCATTGCAATCTGAGGTGTAACTTGAGTACCAGATGCCAAGAGAGCAGCAACATTGAGAACTGATCCACTACTGGCTGTTAAGGATATCAGAAACATAATTATGCATATCTGTTCAGAAAAATTCAACTCTGAATAGCTTAATACCTGTTTATTTAATATATAGTTCAATGTGAAAACAGTTTTTCAAATTCTAACAATATCTGCAAATCCAATGGCACCCATGAGGCACTGTGAGCCAGTGGCAGCAGCAGAATTTTATACCACCACAATCTGTAACCTCATGGCCCAGCATATTCCTCACACCTCCATCACCATCAAGCCAGGTGACCAACCCTGGTTCAATGAGTGTAGAAGAGCATGCGGGAGCAGCACCAGATGTAGCTGGAAACAAGGTGCTAACCAACACAGGGCTATATGCATGCTAAACAGCCAAAGCAGGGCATGCTACAGACAGAGATAAGCGATTCCACAACCAACAGATTGACCGCAGAACTATGACCCAATTACATCCAATCTTGAATGGTGGTGGACAATTAAGCAACTAACGGGAGGAGGAGGCTCCATGAACATGCCAATCCTCAACGATGGTAGAACAGAGCACGCAAATGTAAAAGATAAAGTTGAAGCGTCTGCAGCCATCTTTAGCCACAGTGCCGAATGGATGATCTTTCTCGGCCTCCTTCTGAGGTCTTCATTATCACAGATGCTAGTCTTCAGTCAACTCAATCGATTACACGTGACATCAAGAAAAAGCACAGTGCATTGAACACGGCAAAGGCTAAGAGCCCCGATAACAACCCGGCTATAGTGCTGAAGATGTGTGCTCCAGAACCAGCTGCACCCCTAACCAAGCTGTTCTAGTTCAGCTGCAACACTGGCATCTACCTGACAATGTGGAATTTAAAAAAAAATTCATTCATGGGATGTGGACGTCGCTGGCAAGGCCAGCAATTATTGCTCATCCCTAATTGCCCTTGAGAAGGTGGTGATGAGCCACCTTCTTGAACCGCTGCAGACTGTGTGGTGAAGGTACTCCCACAGTGTTGTTAGGTAGGGAGTTCCACGATTTTGACCCAGCGATGAAGGAACGGCGATATATTTCCAGGAACGGATCCTCTAGGGAAGAGTGATCATAACATGATCGGCTATCACATTGAGTTTGAGAGTGACGTACGTAAGTCCGAAACTAGTCTTAAACTTAAATAAAGCCGGTTACATAGGTATGAGGGGCGAGTTGGTTACGGTCGATTGGGAAATTAAATTAAGGGGTATGATGGTTGAAAAGCAATGGCAAACATTTAATGAAATATTTCAAAATTGTCAACAAATATACATTCCATTGAGAAATAAAAACTCCACAGGAAAAGTGATCCACCCGTGGCTAACTAAAGAAGTTAACGATAGTATTAGATTAAAAGAGGCCTATACTGTTGCCAAGAAGAGTAGTAAAGCCTGAGGATTGGAGCGTTTCAGAAACCAGCAGAGGATGATCAAAAAATTGATAAAAAGGGAGAAAATAGAATATGAAAGTCAACTAGCAAGAAACATAAATACAGATTGTAAAAGCTTCTACAAGTATGTAAAAAGGAAGAGAGTAGCAAAAATAAATGTTAGTCTCCTAGAAGCTGAGACAGGAGAAATTATAATGGGGAATCCAGAAATGGCAGAGGCGTTAAACAAATATTTTGTATCTTCACAGTAGAAGACACAAAAAGCATACCAGAAATAGTGGGGAACCTAGAGGCTAATGAGTGCGGAATTTAAAGTAATTATCAGTAGAGTAAAAGTACTTGAGAAACTAATGGGTCTAAATGCTGATAAATCCCTAGGACCTGATAGACCTTTTTTGAGGGTTCTAAAAAAGGTGGCTGCAGAGATAGTGGATGCATTGGTTATGATCTTCCAAAATTCCCTGGATTCTAGAATGGCCCCAATGGATTGGAAAATAGCAAATTTAACCTCCACTATTCAAGAAAGGAGGGAAAGAGAAAACAGGAAACTACAGGCCAATTAGCCTGACATCAGTTGTCAGGAAAATGCTGGAATTCATTATTAAGGAAGTGGTAACAGGGCACTTAGAACATCATAATATGATTAGGCAGAGTCAACACTGTTTTATGAAAGGGAAATAGTGTTTGACAAATTTATTATTGGAGTTTTTTTTGAGGGTGTAACTAGCAGGGTAGATAAAAGGGAACCAGTGGATCCAGTTTATTTGGATTTTCAAAAGGCATTCAATAAGGTGCCACGTAAAAGGTTGTTACGCAAGGTAAGGGCTCATGGGGTTAGGGGTAACATATTAGCAAGGATGGAGGATTGGTTAACGGACAGAAAACAGAGAGTAGGGATAAACGGTCATTTTCAGGTTGGCAGGCTGTAACTAGTGGGGTACCACAAGGATCTTGTTGACTTAGATGAAGAGGACTGCATGTAATGTATCCAAGTTGCTGATGATACAAAGCCAGGTGGGAAAGCAAGCAGTGAGGAGGACACAAAGAGTCTGCAAAGGGATATAGACAGATTAAGTGAGTGGGCAAGAAGGTGGCAGATGAATTATAAGGTGGGAAAATGTGAGGTTATTCACTTTGGTAGGAATAATAGAAAAACAGAATATTTTTTATATGGTGAGAAACTATTAAATGTTGGTATCCAGAGAGACTTGGATATCCTGGTACAAGAAACACAAAAAGTTAGCATGCAGGTACAGTAGGCAGTTAGGAAAGCAAGTGGCATGTTGGCCTTTACCGTAAGGGGGCTGGAGTACAAGATTAAGGAAGTCTTACTACAGTTGCTCAGGGCTTTGGTGAGACCTCACCTGGAGTACTGTGTACAGTTTTGGTCTCCTTATCTAAGGAAGGATACACTTGCCTCAGGGCAGCGTCCTTGGCCTGACTGTCTTCAGCTGCTTCATCAATGACCTTCACCCCATCATTAGGTTAGAAGTGCGGTTCGCTGATGATTGCAGTGTTTAACTCCATTCAAAATTCCTCAGATAATGAAGCAGTCCAGCATAACCTTAACATCCAGGCTTGGGCTGATAACTGGCTGATGACATTCACGCTACACAAATGTCAGGCAACAATCATCTCCAACAAGAGCTGGTCTGACCACCTCCTCCTGACATTCAATGGCATTACCATGCTGAGTCCCCCACCATCAACATCCTACGGGCTGGGTGGGATGGTCACGACTTACCAGAAACCGAACTCGCCCAGCCATACAAATGCCATCTCTACTGGAGCTGGTTAAAGACCGAGTATTCTGCAGCGAGTGGGTCACCTTCTGGCTCCCCCAAGCCTCTCCACTGCCTACAAGGAACATGTCAGGTGTGTGATGGAATACTCTACCACTTGCTTGAATTGGTGTAGTTGCAACAACACTCAAGACCTTCCAGGACAAATCAGTCCACTGGATTGGTACCTCATCCACTAGTCTAAATGTCCACCCTATCATACCGTGACTGCAATGAGCATTATCTACAGAATGCATTTCAGCAACACACCACGGTTTCTTCAGCAGCACATTTCAAACCCAGGACCGCCACCGCCACCAGCACTACCACTTAGAATGACAGGGCGGCAGGTGCATGGGAACACCATCACCTCTAAGTTCCCCTCCAAGTCACACATCATCCTGACTTGGGACGTACATTTCCATTCCTTCATCGTTGCTGGGTCAAAATCCTGAAACTCCCCACACAGCACTGTGGGAGCGCCTTCACCACACGGACATCAGCACCTTCTCAAGGCAACTGGATATAGGCAGTAAATGCCGGCCATGCCAGCGACACCCACACCCGAGAATGAATTTTTAAAATGCTCACCATTAGAATCTATTGAATTCTGCAACATACATCACTTCCATAAGTGTTCTGAAATGGAGTTTCAGCAAAATGCAATAAACTTTTAAAATTCCCGAGTTTACTAGCATCAAACTCAGAGTGGCATTCAACCATTTTAATATTGGCACTCCTTTTACAAAAATCAAAATATTTGCAACTCTCTGCCTCCCACAAATATTCTAATTACTTCTACTGTCCAAAGACCTGCTACCAGAAGCATTCTCATATTTTCTTAATGGTGAGAGACCAGGAGTTGTGGAAGAGCAAAGGGATTTAGAGTGCACTGATAACTAAAAGCTAGTGAAGAGGTACAAAAATTAATCAAAAAGGGTAACAGAATGTTGGCCTTTATCTCAAGGGGGATGGAATACAAAAGTAAGGAAGTGATACTTCAGTTGTACAAAGCCTTGAATTGACCCCATCTGGAGTATTACATTCAATTTTGGGAACCAAATCGCAGGAAAGATATATTGGCCTTGGAGGGGGTATAGCGCAGATCCAGCGGAATGATACTGGGGCTTAAAGGATTAAATTATGAGGATAGGTTGCATTAACTTGGTTTGTATTCCCTTGAATTTAGAAGCGTGAGGAATGATCCAATCAAGGTCTTTAAAATGATAAAGGATTCGATAAGGTAGGCAGAAAGAAACTATTTTCTCTGGTGGGGGAATCTAGAAGGGGGTATAATCTTAAAATTAGAGCTAGGCCATTCAGGAGTGAAATCAGGAAGCAGTTTTTCACACAGTATAGTGGAAACCTGGAACTCACTCCCCAAAATGTGTCTGGTTGCTGGGTCAATTGAAATCGAAGACTGAGATCAATAGATTTTTGTTAGGTAAGGGTATCAAGGGTTGCGGAGCAATGGTGGGGGCGGGTACATGGAGTTGAGGCACAGATCAGCCATGATCTAATTGAATGACAGGACAGGCTCGAGGGGCTGAATGGCCTGCTCCTGTTCCTTAGTTCCCTTCCCGAAGGAACTTCTTAGTACCCATCCTGCTTCGAAACACTCTTCTCTCTATGCCATCCTGCACTCTCCTCCTCTATGATGCAGTCTTCATTGACTGTCTTGGCTCTAGCCCCTACATGAATTGCTGCTTTGCTCTGGGTGCAGACTCTGCCATATGCTGTCGGTGGGAATTCTGCACCTGGCAGCAGCAGCAGCATCAGCAGAGGGCTGAAGATGGGACTGGTAGTGAGGAGATTAGGTGAACACTGACAAGTGGTTCTGACCCACAGGTTAAAAACATGACTGTATTTCCAATGTTGCTTTCTAGGACAACCACCTCCCCATGACATTCAACGGCACTGCCATCGCTGAATCCCCCACCATCAACATCCTGGGGGTCACCATTGACCAGAAACTTAACTGGACCAGCCACATAAATACTGTGGCTACAAGAGCAGGTCAGAGGCTGGAAATTCTGCGGCGAATGACTCACCTCCTGACTCCCCAAAGCCTTTCCACCATCTACAAGGCACAAGTCAGGAGTGTGATGGAATATTCTCCACTTGCCTGGAGAGAGCAGCTCCAACAACACTCAAGAAGCTCGACACTATCCAGGACAAAGCAGCTCGCTTGATCGGCCCCCCCATTCACTACCTTAAACATTCACTCCCTCCACCACCAACACACCGTGGTTGCAGTGTGTACTAGCTACAAGATGCACTGCAGCAACTCACCAAGGCTTCTTCGACAGAACCTGCCAAACCCGCGACCTCTACCACCTAGAAGGACAAGAGCAGCAGGCGCATGGGAACACCACCACCTGCACGTTCCCCTCCAAGTCACACACCATCCTGACTTGGAAATATATCACCGTTCCTTCATCGTCGCTGGGTCAAACTCCTGGAACTCCCCACCGAACAGCACTGTGCGGGTACCTTCGCCACACAGTCTGCTGCGGTTCAAGGCGGTGGATCACCACCACCTTCTCAAGGGTAATTAGGGATGGGCAACAAATGCTGGCCTCGCCAGTGACGCCCACATCCCATGAATGAATAAAAAAATACAGCAAAAAAAGTAACACTAATTTCATCTGGCTGGAAGTTTTGCATTCCATCAAATGTTCCCGTATAAATCAAAACTGAAAGACTAATCACATACAGGAAGCTCTGGCAACTGGAGTAATTTGAAATTAAACACAAATGTGACTGTGAAAGGGCAACACTTTGCTAATAGATATTAAATTTTCCTACCTGTTGGCTGGTTGACATTTCCAAGTGATCCATTAGTTGTATCTGTTGAAAATAAATAGTGCTTATTTTTCAGCAATATTTGTCCAGTTTTTTAAAAATCTAATTTTAAACATTATTGCAGTTTCTGTTTTGCATGCACATTATAGTTCCTGACATCTGCATATGTATAGCAATCATCAAGGGACACCATGAGGTGTATTTATTGCATGACAAATACTCCAAGACTTAACCTTCCTTGTGTTTTCACCGCTCTTCAGTTAACACTTCCTCACATGCTCACAGGAAAGCCAATTGCCTCTAAATTAGTAACAATGCAATCCTGAAATTCCACTACTTTTAGATCACACTTTTAAACTGTTTTGGAAAAAATGGGATAAGGAAAAGTGTAAAACAGAAATATTAACGAGTTAATACAATCAGAACTCAAGGGTTAATACCTCTTGCTACATTACTCACAGTAACAATTAGCAACATTACAGGGTATATTTTCTAGTAACAAGTGCATTATTTATAGTTTAGTTTCTTACTGCAGTGAGCGATCAAATACTGGATTTGTCCCACTTATACCAAAACATAAAAAACTCCATAAATGTGCAAATATTATCTAGTTTAGGGTGGAGAAGAGGAAAGAAAATGTGAAAGATATGGGGGAGGGGGGAGGGGAAGGGTATGAAAGTTTACATTCTGAGGTATCTACTGCACAATAGATACAACCCAGAATCTCCAACATTTTCATCCATGGGCAGACTTCAGACTGCACATGTAAAATAGAAACTCCAATTTTGCTTTTAGAAGTGGGTATCTTTAAAAGGACTGGACAGATATGACTCAAAAACCATGTCAACAGATACATCTAGGGCTAATCAGAAATTATGACTGAACAGAAAAGTTGAAAAATTAGACCAATTTTTAAAATTATCCCTTTTCCTCCTCAGTAAGCTTCTCAGCTTGACAATGGAGGAAGAAGGAATAAACATTTCATAAAGTACAGCAATGTGGAATGCTGCATCCTAGTTCTGAAGTGATATCATTTAATCAGGTGCCATGTCACAGTGTAGACATAATATTGTTTACTAATGGGCAAAACTAGTAACATTTACATAAACCCATCCATTTATTAAATGTTATGAAGTACCATAGTATTAAGTACCACAAAATCTCATACATAAATTCTGTGTTCAAGTATTTTTTTAAAAATGACCTATGGTTGGGAATTAATTGGCAGCCAGCATAAAAACCACAGCTACAATTTTTAAAACGTAATGCAACAAAATTTACAGGAATAACTGTGTAATTATATTGCACAAAAGGAAGTGAGAGTTCACTTCATTATTGGAGAACTATCCACATTGGCACTCTGTGTCCCCAATTCTGAAGTTGATTTACAGCTCAAATGACGTCAAAATACTGACACAGATTGCTGCAGAAAAGCCCTGTAGTCACCCAACTTCCAGGAAGCCAGAGATTGCTTAAAAACTTTAACTCTTAACATCTTCCAGTTCTGACGAACGGTCTTCGACCTGAAATTTAACTCTGTTTCTTTCTCCACAGATGCTGCCTGACTTGCTGAGCTTCTCCAGCATTTTCTGTTTTTATATTAACCCGAGATACACCACAGTAATAGATTTCACTTCTGCTGTGAAGCCTCCAAGCATAGGGGATTTCACTTTGTGGTTTCAAGTGTACTATCAAGTCAGACTGACAAAATAACTGCTTCATACTGCCACTTTTGCAGTAAAGTGGAAACTTTTTTGCTGCAACGTAAAAATTGCAGTATATAAATATCCTCAACTCTTCTGCTTCCCCACCACAAACCCAACAAAGAACAAATATTCGATAAACACCTGATCTTAGATATAAAAGGTTTACATTTCTTTCCATTTTACAGTTATTCAAATCTACTTGTGTTAGTTTTGCAACCTCTAAATTACCAAATGTTGTAATACATTCAATAATTAAGAACTACCTGCAACAACTGTTTGCTCCACTTTCTGTTTCTCCAGCTCTTTTTCTTTTTGCTCTTGAAGTTTCTTTGCTCTTTCAAGCCTGTGATTTAAAACACTGGAAGTTACTAAATACTTAGCCATTATTTTGACTGCCAATACCTCTACATTTTTGACTTGGCATCTAAAAAATTCTCTTCCATGCAGTTACTGCTGCACGTTTCATATGTGGCTTGGCATCATTTTTATTTAACTCGGCAAGTGAATTATATTTTTAGCTAAATATTCATAGGCCACTGCAAGGATCAGGGTGGAGTTGGCTACCCTGGTCTGCATAAGACTTGCCTTTTTCACAGGTATAAACACCACCAAGAAAGCCTGTCAGGCAATTTGTCTGAAAGCTATTTGTGATTAACAACTTCATTTAATTGAGAAGGATACCCTTTTGATTTTCTTTTGCCTCCATTCGCAGTTCAGGGCAAGGGGGGTATAACTGTTGCCAGTATTAATGTTTAGACACTGATTTTCTGCTTTACCAGGCAGCTGAACTGGGGCATATGGAATACTAGAATATCTGATTTCAGGTATCAACTTTGCAACACAGACATTGGCCCAAAGTTAAAGTGGAATACTACAGAGAATGAGAAAACTTCAAGATATTCTATTATTTTGAAACGGGTCCGAGTTAAACTGGATGCCTGTGTCCTGCGGTGTGCCTCAGGGATCGGTGCTGGGTCCGCTGTTATTTGTTATTTATATTAATGATTTGGATGAGAATTTAGGAGGCATGGTTAGTAAGTTTGCAGATGACACCAAGATTGGTGGCATTGTGGACAGTGAAGAAGGTTATCTAGGATTGCAACGGGATCTTGATAAATTGGGCCAGTGGGCCGATGAATGGCAGATGGAGTTTAATTTAGATAAATGTGAGGTGATGCATTTTGGTAGATCGAATCGGGCCAGGACCTACTCCGTTAATGGTAGGGCGTTGGGGAGAGTTATAGAACAAAGAGATCTAGGAGTACAGGTTCATAGCTCCTTGAAAGTGGAGTCACAGGTGGATAGGGTGGTGAAGAAGGCATTCAGCATGCTTGGTTTCATTGGTCAGAACATTGAATACAGGAGTTGGGATGTCTTGTTGAAGTTGTACAAGACATTAGTAAGGCCACACTTGGAGTACTGTGTACAGTTCTGGTCACCCTATTATAGAAAGGATATTATTAAACTAGAAAGAGTGCAGAAAAGATTTACTAGGATGCTACCGGGACTTGATGGTTTGACTTATAGGGAGAGGTTAGACAGACTGGGACTTTTTTCCCTGGAGAGTAGGAGGTTAAGGGGTGATCTTATAGAAGTCTATAAAATAATGAGGGGCATAGATAAGGTAGATAGTCAACATCTTTTCCCAAAGGTAGGGGAGTCTATAACGAGGGGACATAGATTTAAGGTGAGAGGGGAGAGATACAAAAGGGTCCAGAGGGGCAATTTTTTCACTCAAAGGGTGGTGAGTGTCTGGAACGAGCTGCCAGAGGCAGTAGTAGAGGCGGGTACAATTTTGTCTTTTAAAAAGCATTTGGACAGTTACATGGGTATGTTGTAACTTCTATGATTCTATGAACTAGAATTCTGTAATCTAATGAAATTTGCTGTATTTGTTCTTGGCTCTGTTTAATTTCAATTTTAATTAAATTTGATTCATAGTTAGTAGCAAGATATATTGACTGTCAGTACTTTTTGGCCAGTCAGAGAGATTAAGAGTGTACAGTGGTTATCTAAATTTCTAGTGTGTAGTTCCTTGGTTTTAGGGTTCATTGCTCTCCCTGTGGCACACTATCCCGGATTAATTTGTGCATACGGTCATGTTTCAGTTCATAGGGAGCATGAACTTGCCTGTGGAAGCTGACCTTTATAATAGGCACAAGAAAAGTAGCTGCAATGCCTCTAAACTGTGGCCAAGGTATTCTATGAAATAGAATCCATAATTCATAATCAACATGTAACCTAAATGTAACTTTTTACTGGGACACGAGTAGAATTTCAACAACATGCATTTATATAATTTTTAACACAGTAAAATGCCCCAATGCGTTTCACAGGAGCATTATCAAACAAAATTTGACACCGAGCCACATAAGGAGATATTAGGACAGGTGAAAAAAAGCTTGGCCAAAGAGGTAGGTTTTAAAGAGCGTCTTAAAAGAGGAGAGAGAGAGAGGCAGAGAGGTTTAGAGGGGGAATTCCAGAGCTTAGGGCCCAGGCACTGAAGGCACGGCCGCCAATGGTGGAGTGATTAAAAATCGGAGGGTTATAGGGCTGGAGGAGGTTACAGAGATAGGCAGGGGCGAGGCCATAGAGGGATTTGAAAACAAGGATGAGAATTTTAAAATCGAGGTGTTGCTGGACCGGGAGCAAATGTAGGTCAGTGAGCACAGGGGTGATAGGTGAATGGGACTTGATGCGAGTTAGGACACGGGCAGCAGAGTTTTGGATGAGCTCAAGTTTACGGAGGGTGGAAGATGGGAGGCCGGCCAGGAGAGCATTGGAATAGTCAAGCCTACAGATAACAAAAGGCATGGATGAGGGTTTCAGCAGCCGATGAGCTGAGGGACAGAGACGGGCGATGCTACGGGCGTGGAAGTAAACGGTCTTGGTGATGCAGAGGATATGGGGTCAGAAGCTCAGGATCAAATAGGACGCCAAGGTTGCGAATGGTCTGATTCAGCCTCTGATAGTAGCCAGGGAGAGGGATGGAGTTGGTGGCTAGGGAAGAGTTTGTGGCGGGGACTGAAGACAATGGCTTCAGGCTTCCCCATATTTAGTTGGAGGAAATTTCTGCTCATCCAGTCAGAGAAGAAGTGTGAAAAATCAAAGGCAGTGGAGAGGTCGAGAGAGGTGGTGGTAAGGTAGAGCTGGGTGTTGTCAGCGCACATGTGGAACCTGATGTGTTTTCGAATGATGTCACCGAGAGATAGCATGTAGATGAGAAATAGGGGGGGGGTCAAGGATAGATCCTTGGGGGACTCCACGGGTAACGTTGCAGGAGTGGGAAGAGAAGCCATTGCAGGTGATTCTCTGGCTATGTGGGTAGATAAGAATGGAACCAGGCGAGGGCAGTCCCTCCTAGCTGGATGACGGAGGAGAGGCGTTGGAGGCGGATGGTGTGGTCAGCTGTGTCAAAGGCTGCAGACAGGTCGAAAAGGATAAGGAGGAATAGTTTACCACGATCATAGTCACACAGGATGTTATTTGTGACTTTGATTAAAAAAACACCAGACCTAGTCTCCACACAGCCACAGCACCAAGCGACTTCTCATCCTGTTTGGGTGGAGCTAAGAAACATCAAGGGGCAGAAAACATTGGTGGGAGTTGTTTATAAGCCACCAAACAGTAGTGATAATGTAGGGCACGGTATAATGCAGGAAATTAGAAGTGCATGCAACACCGGTAATACAGTAATCATGGGGGACCATAATCTACAAATAGATTGGGCAAACCAAATTAGCACTAATACTGTGGAGGACGAATTCCTGGAATGTATACGAGATGGTTTTCTAGATCAGTATGTTCAAGAACCAACTATGGAACAGGCTATTTTAGATCTAGTATTGTGCAATAAGAAAGGGTTAATTAATAATCTTGTTGTAAAGGAGCCCTTAGGGAAGAGTGACCATAATGATAGAATTCTTCATTAAGTTTGAAAATGATATAGTTCAATCCGAAACTAGGGTCTTAAATCTAAACAAAGGGAACTACGAAGGTATTAGGCGCAAGTTGGCTGTGGTTGATTGGGGAGCTACGTTAAAAGGTATGACGGTAGACAGGCAATGGCTAGCATTTAAAGAATGCATAATTTCATTCCTTTAAGGCACAAAAACCTAACAGGAAAAGTGGTCCAACCGTAGCTAACAAAGAGAAATTAAAGATAGTATTAAATCAAAGGAAGAAGCATATAAAGTTGCCAGAAAAAGCAGTAAGCTTGAGGAATGGGAGCATTTTAGAATTCAGCAAAGGAGGACAAAGAAATTGACGAAGAAAGGGAAAATAGAATATGAGAGTAAACTAGAGAGAAACATAAAAACGGACTGTAAAAGCTTCTATAGGTATGTAAAAAGGAAAAGACAGGTGAAGGCAAATGTGGGTCCCTTACAGACAGAGACAGGAGAATTTATAATGGGGAATAAAGAAACGGCAGAGAAATTAAACAAATACTTTGTGTTTGTCTTCACGGAAGACAACACAAAAAACCTCCCAGAAATACTAGAGAACCAAGGGTCTGGTGAGAAAGAGAAACTGAAAGAAATTAGTATTAGTAAAAAAAATAGTACTAGAGAAATTAATGGGACTGAAAGTCGATAAATCCCAAGGACCTGATGATCGACATCTCTGGGTTTTGAAAGAGGTGGCTATAGAGATAGTAGATGCATTGGTTGTCATCTTCCAAAATTCTATAGATTCTGGAATGGTTCCTGCAGATTGGAGGGGAGCAAATGTAACCCCATTATTTAAGAAAGGAGGGAGAGGGAAAACAGGGAACTACAGACCTGTTAGCCTGACATCAGGAGTAGGGAAAATGCTAGAATCTATTATAAAGGATGTGATAACAGGACACTTAGAAAATAATAATAGGATTTGGCAGAGTCATCATAGATTTATGAAAGGGAAATCATGTTTGACAAACCTATTGGAGTTCTTTGAGGGTGTAACTAGTAGAATAGATAAGGGGGAATCTGTGGATGTGGTGTATTTGGATTTTCAGAAGGCTTTCGATAAGGTCCCACACAGGAGGTTGGTGAACAAAGTTAGAGCACATGGAATTGGGGGTAACATACTGGCATGGATTGAGAGTTGGTTAACGGACAGAAAACAGAGTAGGAATAAACAGGTCTTTTTCAGGTTGGCAGACTGCAACTAGTGGGGTACCGCAAGGATCGGTGCTTGGGCCCCAGCTATTCACAATCTATATCAATGATTTGGATGGTGACCAAATGTAATATTTCCAAGTTTGCTGATGACATAAAACTAGGTGGGAATGTGAGTTATGAGGAGGATGCAAAGAGGCTTCAAGGGAGTATAGACAGGCTGAGTGAGTGGGCAAGAACATGACAGATGGAATATAATATGGAAAAATGTGAAGTTATCCACTTTGGAAGGAAAAACAGAAATGCAGAGTATTTTTTAAAATGGTGAGAGATTGGGAAATGTTGATGTTCAAAGGGACCTGGGTGTCCTTGTACATGAGCCACTGAAAGCTAACGTGCAGGTGCAGCAAGCAGGAAGGCAAATGGTATGTTGGCCTTTATTACAAGAGGATTTGAGTACTGAAGCAAAGATGTCTTACTGCAATTATATAGGGCTTTGGTGAAGCCGCAACTGGAGTATCGTGTACAATTTTGGTCTCCTTACCTAAGAAAGGATATACTTGCCATAGAGGGAGTGCAACAAGGTTCACCAGACTGATTCCTGGGATGGTGGGATTGTCGTATGAGGAGAGATTGAGTACACTAGGCCTGCATTCCCTAGGGAGTTTAGAAGAATGAGAGGTGATCTCATTGAAACATACAAAATTCTTACAGGGATCGACAAGAGTAGATGCAGGGAGGATGTTTCCCCTGCCTGGGGAGTCTAGAACCAGAGGTCAGAGTCTCAGAATAAGGGGTAGGCCATTTAGGACTGAGATGAGGAGAAATGTGTTCACTCAGAGGGTGGTGAATCTTTGGAATTCTCTACCCCAGAGGGCTGTGGAGGCTCAGTCATTGAGTACATTCAAAACAGAGATCGATAGATTTCTAAGTGATTAAAGGCATCAAGAGATATGGGGATAGTGCAGGAAAATGGCGTTGAGGTAGAAGATCAGCCATGATCTTGTTGAATGGCAGAGCAGGCTCGAGGGGCCGGATGGCCTACTCCTGCTCCTATTTCTTATGTTCTTATCCTAGGTGATTACAACCTCCATCTCAACTCATCATGCTCTCTCTCCTGAGTTCACTGCCCTCCTATCCTCCCTCCATATAAACTCCCCAACCCATATTCACGGCCATGCCATTTCACATGGCCCCTCTACTTCCATTGTGTCAATCACAGATAAGGCCATCTCTGATCACTTCCTTGTATCCCTCTCCACTCACATTCCCCTTCGCCCTTCCAACCCCACTTCCTTCTGTGTCTGCTCCCGGAAAAAATCTCCACCAAGTCACTTACAATGGCACTTTCAAATTCCCAACTGTCTATCCTTTGGCTCTCCATTCACCACAACATTTCTGCTCAATCACACCCTCACCTCCAACTTTGATGCCCTTGCTCCATTAAAACCATTACTCACTCTCAGTTTGGTCGTTCTCCCAGTACGGCCCTCAATTCCGCTTCCTTAAGTCCAAGGGACGCAGACTTGATCTTTTATGGTGGACAACTGGTTTAGCCATTGATTGCCAGATCTGGCTGGACCACAAAGCATTATCGGGTCCTGCTCTGCTCTGTTAAAACTGCTCACTAGCAAAGATAACCCCGGCTTCTCTTCTCTTCACTACAAACAGTCTTCTTAAACCCCTATCCTCTGCCCTCCATCCACCCTTGCCTCTTACAAGAAGTGCGAGGAGCTCATGGACTTCTTTGTCACTAAGACTGAGACCATCCGAGCAGCTGCCTCTGCCACTTTGCTCCCTT
Organism: Heptranchias perlo; assembly: GCF_035084215.1. Classification (NCBI taxonomy): domain Eukaryota; kingdom Metazoa; phylum Chordata; class Chondrichthyes; order Hexanchiformes; family Hexanchidae; genus Heptranchias; species Heptranchias perlo. Next base: position 24,885,464 of record NC_090349.1, on the reverse strand, counting down.
CCCCTAGCCCACCAAGCCAAACTTCCTCTAAAGTATCTCCCCTGCCTTAGCCCTGAACTCGCAACTTTCTCCAGTTCCTCTCCTATCTCCCCTCATCCTGTCCGTGAGACCCACCTCCTGCTCCCTCGACCCTATCCCCACTAAACTGCTGACCACCCAACTTCCCTTGCTGGCCCCCATGTTAGATGATATTGTTAACAGTCCCCCTCCCCTTCAAATCTGCCATCATCACCCCACTCCTCAAAAATCCCACCCTTGACCCCTCTGCCTTGCAAACTAGCGCCCCATCTCCAACCTCCCTTCTCCAAAGTCCTTGATCATGTTGTCGCCTCCCAAATTCATGCCTATCTTTCCCACAGCTCCATGTTTACACCCCTCCAATCAGGTTCCTGCCCCTGCCATGGCACTGAAACGGCCCTTATCAAAGTCACAAATGACATCCTGAGGGAGGAAAGCAGTGAAGATATCTTGGTGAGAAACTTGGCATGGTACATGGGTAGGCGGTAGGGAGCGAGGATTTTGAAGGTGAGAGGGGTGAAATGCTCAAAGAAGGAGAAGTTGCCAGAGGAGTGGGGGGACCGACCAAGGTGCGATTTGGTGATAGGGGCCACACTGCCACTGCAGCGATCTGGACGGGGCAAGTGGTGGAAGGTATAGCCAGGCGGGGAAGCTTCATTAAGGGGGAAAGGTGTTATCTCCCGTCAGCCAAGTTTCCATCAAGGCCACGATGTTAATGCAATCATCCACAATAAGCTCATGGAGGACAAGGGCCTTGTTCACAGGTGAAGGGACATTCTGCAGGGAGATTCGGAGAGGGACAGTGATAGCTGATCCACTGGCAGTCCACAGGGTCAGCGCTGGGAGGGGTGAACGGGACAGGGAGGAGACTGGCAAGATTAGCCCCCAGCGGGCCGCTGGGCAGGAAAGTCGGTAAGAGAGTAGGATGGGGCAGTTGGGGTTGCTGCTCGTAAGGAGGCAGTGACGAGTGCCTTGATGGGCCCATCGAAGGATGCCAAGAGAGGCACAGAAGGAAGCAGTCAGCTTATCTAAGAAGGAGTCAAGCCTAGGACAGCGGCAGGAGAGTAGGAAGGTCGAGGAGTGCTGAAGGGTTAGGATAGGGATTTGGGGGAGAAAAGTACCTGAGAGGGGAAAAATGAAAGAAGGCATGACGACAGGAGAGAGGGGCCCAGGAGTGCAGGAGGGATAATACAAGGTGCCACAACAGACAACGTTTTTTGGCAGGTAAGTTATGGTTAGCTCTTAAGTGGAAAAATGTTTACATGGAATTCTTCTTATAAAATAATTTATCTGTAAGCAACCCACTGAATATAAAAAAGCCTCAAGACTCCAGCAGCAGTCTTAGCTAGGTCAGATGGATGAAAGATAATTTACAGCAAATACTTCTACAGTGAAACCTCCATATTTCAAAATTGATGGGGCCGGCAAAAACGTTGATGGATTGTGAATTTAATATAACAAGTCATTTTAAAATAAGTTTAGCATCCTTTTTGCAGCCAGTGTGCACCCATTTGTGAAGGTAACGTCTATACAATCAGACTTAATAACATGATGCAGCGATTCACAGTTAATCTGAATCATTTGTGATGGAGATGCTTTAATCCATATATTCAGCCCAACTAAAAAGCCCCAGTCTGGATGAAGAATCATATGGAGTAGCACATGTAAATTAAAAGCAGCTGTTTTGAACTTGGACTCCAAGGAGTTGCCACCTCAATCACAGTGGGACTTAATACATACCTGCACGCTGCTGCTAGCAGAAGAGTTCAACTTTGTAATTAACAGTAGCACCGGCATACTAAAACCAGGTGAAAAGAATTTTCCAGGCTGTCAGAGATTCACCCATCAGTCACTACAGGATTTAATGTGCAAGTGTTGCTTAATGAAAAATCCCCCTCTACCAGTCTGCAGGCAAACAGACTGGGGGCAAAAAAATCTTTGCTATCAATAAATTTTAAATTTAGGGAGCTTATGCACAAAAAATGTGATATACTGAATTTGTATTTAAAATGATTTTTGGACAATCAGTGCTACTCTGTAATGAGCCAGCTGAAAGCTAAAAGAATTGGGGTGAACAGGTTTCCCCTCCCCCATTCCTGTGAAATGAAACTCAAATAAGCGAATCACCACCTAGTGGCTCAACCAGCTATTTAACCGTATAGTTTTAAAGCAAACAGCCTGTTACAGGATTGCATTTAACCAAACAGAAACTCAAAATCGAAGTTAACTATTTAAAAATCATGCAAAGAAACAAATGTTACCTTCGAGCCAACGCTTCCTGAGCATCCATGGCAGCATTGCGGCCCCTGAATGCTGGGGGAGTCCGGCTATGGCTTCTGCTTCTACTGAACTTACGTTTTCTTTTTTCCCTGCAATGCAAATCTTCATTTATAAACTAAATCATTCAAGAGAACGATGCACCAAAAATGAAAACTCATTATCCTCGTTTGATTCTCATTGTAAGCCGCAAAGGTCTAAAACATTAGAAATGGAGCAAATTTCATCATCGCTAGCAATCTTTTAAAAATATAACTACTGATTATAGTTCTCTAGTATTCTATTATTTCTGGGTTTCTGTTGAGCCTTAAAAAAATTCCAATAGTGAATATATAGATATTGTGGTTGGAATTTGACTTGAAGAAATTATTGAGCCCAACTGTGTGAAGGAGATGAATATCAGAAATCAGTTATTAACCCTGGGTTAATGACTATCACTTCTGATATTAAGTACAATTCTCAGCTCCGTAGTTCCTCCAAGTAGTTGTACAAATTAATCACGTGGATACAAACTCCCAAAATAACAATAATTGTAATTCAGGTTGCAACTGTGATGTGGTCTTTCCAATATCCCAGCAAGATCAATTAAGAAGTTGCAAACCGTCTGACTCCAGTATTTTCTGTTCCTGGAGAATTTCTATGTACATTCCAAATAATTGCCTTTGTTTCTTTATGATGGGAACCTGAGCAGGGAGTCAGAAGGGAATAAAGTTGAGAGCAGCAAGAGAGGGGAAGACCCAGGGGAAATTTACAATACAAATAGTACAAACAGTTGTTCAAGAACAAGTGAAAGGGAAAAGCATAGAGCAGCAGAAAGAAAGTGTACTTTAGGCAGGACAGATAAAATAAAAACTAGAAGGCGTAAGGCGATTAACCCAGCATCAAAGCTGAAGGTCAGGCTAGGGTATGTGGCCCAACTAAGAGTTCCATATACAAATGCACGGAGTATAAGGAATAAATTAAATGAACTACAGGTTCAAATTCAAATTGGAGGGTATGACATGATAGCTATTACTGAGACTTGGCTGCAGGATGGTCAGGATTGGGAACTAAACATACCGGGTTATAAGGTCTACAGGAGAGATCGGGAAAATGGAAGAGGGGGAGGAGTAGCCCTAATGATTAGAGATGAAATCACTTCAATGATAAAGGGGGATATAACGAGAGGCAAGCAGCCAACAGAGACCTTATGGGTTGAATTGAGAAATAGGAAAGGATCTAAGACTATAGTGGGAGTTGTATATAGGAGCCCTGGCAGCAGCTCTGAAGTCCTAGATTGTATAAATGCAGAGATTAGACAAGCGTGTAAGAAAGGCATAGTGGTCTTAATGGGGGACTTTAACCTTCACATAGATTGGGAAAAGCAGACTAGCAACAGTCAGAAAGGTAGTGAATTTCTTGAGTGTGTCCGGGATAGTTTTCTACAGCAGTATGTCCTAGAGGCAACAAGGGGGCAAGCCATACTAGATTTAGTAATGAGTAATGAACCAGATTTAGTTAACGGCTTAACTGTGCGTGAACATCTATCCAATAGTGATCATAACATGATCGAGTTCAATGTAGTGTTTGAAAGGGAAAAAAGTGAATCAGCTGCTAAGATTCTAGACTTGGGCAAGACCAACTTCAATGGGATGAGACAGAGACTGTCCACAGTAAACTGGGCAAATCTGTTAATGGGTAAAACGACTGATGATCAGTGGGAAATGTTTAAAGAAACATTTAATGTGATACAGAATCAGTTTATACCCGAGGGGCAAGAACTCTACTTGCCAAAAAAAACAGCCATGGATAACTAAAGAGGTAAGGAACAGTATAAGACATAAGGAAAGGGCATACAAAAAGGCAAAAAATGGCACAGATCCTGACGAATGGGAAAGATACAAAGATCAACAAAGGGTCACAAAACAGATAGTAAGGGCTACAAAAAGAGAGTATGAGAAGAAACTCGCTAGGGATATCAAAACCAATACGAAGAACTTTTATAGTTATATTAGGAAAAAGAGGGTGGTCAGGAGCAGTGTTGGCCCCTTAAAAACTGAAAGTGGGGATATTGTCATTGACAATGGGGAAATGGCGGACATGTTGAACAAATACTTTGCGTCAGTATTTACAGTAGAGAAAGAGGATAGCATGCCGGAAATCCCAAGAAAACTAATATTGAATCGGGGACAGGGACTCGATAAAATTAACACAAGTAAAGCAACAGTAATGAAGAAAATAATAGCACTAAAAAGTGACAAATCCCCAGGACCAGATGGTTTCCATCTCAGGGTTTTAAAGGAAGTAGGTGAGCACATTGCGGATGCCCTAACTATAATCTTTCAAAGTTCCCTAGATTCAGGAACTGTCCCTCTAGATTGGAAAATTGCACATATCACTCCGCTTTTTAAGAAAGGAGAGAGGGGGAAACCGGGGAATTATAGACCAGTTAGCCTAACATCTGTTGTGGGGAAAATGCTGGAGTCTATAATTAAGGATAGGGTGACTGAACACCTCGAGAATTTTCAGTTGATCAGAGAGAGCCAGCATGGATTTGTGAAAGGTAGGTCGTGCCTGACAAACCTGATTGAATTTTTTGAAGAGGTGACTAAAGTAGTGGACAGGGGAATGTCAATGGATGTTATTTATATGGACTTCCAGAAGGCATTTGATAAGGTCCCACATAAGAGACTGTTAGCTAAGATAGAAGCCCATGGAATCGAGGGAAAAGTACGGACTTGGTTAGGAAGTTGGCTGAGCGAAAGAGAGTAGGGATAATGGGTAGGTACTCACATTGGCAGGATGTGACTAGTGGAGTCCTGCAGGGATGTGTCTTGGGGCCTCAATTATTCACAATATTTATTAACGACTTAGATGAAGGCATACAGAGTCTCATATCTAAGTTTGCCGACGACACAAAGATTGGTGGCATTGTAAGCAGTGGAGATGAAAACATAAAATTACAAAGCGATATTGATAGATTAGGTGAATGGGCAAAACTGTGGCAAATGGAATTCAATGTAGACAAATGTGAGGTCATCCACTTTGGATCAAAAAAGGATAGAACAGGGTACTTTCTAAATGGTAAAAAGTTAAAAACAGTGGATGTCCAAAGGGACTTAGGGGTTCAGGTACATAGATCATTGAAGTGTCATGAACAGGTGCAGAAAATAATCAAGAAGGCAAATGGAATGCTGGCCTTTATATCTAGAGGACTAGAGTACAAGGGGGCAGAAGTTATGCTGCAGCTATACAAAACCCTGGTTAGACCGCACCTGGAGTACTGTGAGCAGTTCTGGGCACCGCACCTTCGGAAGGACATATTGGCCTTGGAGGGAGTGCAGCGTAAGTTTACTAGAATGATACCCGGACTTCAAGGGTTAAGTCACGAGGAGAGATTACACAAATTGGGGTTGTATTCTCTGGAGTTTCGAAGGTTAAGGGGTGATCTGATCGAAGTTTGTAAGATATTAAGGGGAACAGATAGGGTAGATAGAGAGAAACTATTTCCGCTGGTTGGGGATTTTAGGAGTAGGGGGCACAGTCTAAAAATTAGAGCCAGACCTTTCAGGAGCGAGATTAGAAAACATTTCTACACACAAAGAGTTGTAGAAGTTTGGAACTCTCTTCTGCAAACGGCAATTGATACTAGCTCAATTGCTAAATTTAAATCTGAGATAGATAACTTTTTGGCAAACAAAGGTATTAAGGGATATGGGCCAAAGGCAGGTATATGGAGTCCGATCACAGATCAGCCATGATCTTATCAAATGGCAGAGCAGGCACGAGGGGCTGAATGGCCTACTCCTGTTCCTATGTTTTCTTTAAAATAAATTACATTTTCTAATACAGGGAATTTAATTGAGTGTGACAGTTGAAATCTGATGAATCAAACATGGAGAAGTGTACAAAGTACCATTTTTATTATATTACCAGCAGATCTTCTGCAGTTTTGCTGGTGGTAAGTTGAAGGTTTTCTAAGAACAGAGATGTTATGGCAAGAATTGGGGAAGGCCTAGGGGTCTGGCAGTACAGGGATAGGATTGTAGGGTCTAGAAGTACTTTGGGGTTGATTCCTTATATCTGGGAGCAGTTCCCAGGAATATGGGAGAGGGCGGTTCTAGGAACATCAGGCCTGGTCCCGGGATCACTGGAGAGGGATCCTGATCATTTGGGAGGGAGTTCACAAGGTCTGTGAGCACTGGGGGCGGTTTTGGGATCAAGGAGCATTAGGAATGCAATCTAGGGATTTGTGAACACTGAAAGGGGTCCCAGGGTCCAGCTGGAGAGGGGAATGAGTTCTGGGGATTGCTGGATTTGGCAGGACTGGGAAAAGCAGGATCCAAGATCTCCCTGACGGAAGGGGCCCAGGAGAATATAACCCAAACTGCAGTTAGCCCCTTTTGATCCAGCAGACCCCAAATCCCCATGTTCCCACTTGTCAGTACCCTCCCCAACCTGGCTGCAATCCCTTTTGCACCCTCTGGTACTCCACCAACAGTTTCCCCATCGCCTGTGGGTTCTTGTCTTTATGTTCCTGTCGTAAAACATTTGGGCATATATTTTCTGTTTCTTAAATTAAAAGATGAAGTATCACAGGCTAGGAACAGAGTGGGAACACAGAAGTATAAAATTGAATGCGCTATTAAGTGAGAGTTTGCTGACTTACATTATATTAAACAAATTTCCATAAATAAAACAAAAATGACTGAAAATTATCCAAGTTCATTCTATATGAGTCAATCTTCACTGGTGTACATGAATGGCCATGTACATGAGGTACTAGAAATAAAATGCTGATGTAGAACTGTACCCCAATATGGGAGTTAATGACTTCAGAAAAGGGAGAAAATTGGAGGAAAACTTTTTTTTAAAAACAAAATGTCCAACTTGTTTTATACAACTACCAGGAAGAAAAATAAAGGGCAATGAACTTACTTGCTTCTGCTCCTACTCCTGCGTATCCTGTGCCTTGATCGTGATCTTGAACGGGATTTTGGACGTCGTTTTTTTTCTCTGCTTCTTGAGCGCCTGCCTCGACTTCTTGAGCGCCTGTCCTTGCTTCTTGACCGCTTATCCTTGCTTCGTGAGCGCCTGTCTCTACTTCGAGACCGCTTGTCCCTGCTCCTTGAGCGCTTGTCTCGGCTCCGAGACCGCTTCTCCCGGCTCCGAGACCGCTTCTCCCGGCTCCTTGATCGCTTCTCCCGGCTCCGAGACCGCTTCTCCCGGCTCCTTGATCGCTTCTCCCGGCTCCGAGACCGCTTCTCCCGGCTCCGAGACCGCTTCTCCCGGCTCCGAGACCGCTTCTCCCGGCTCCGAGAGTGCATGTCCCAGCTCTTTGAGCGCTTGTCTCTGCTTCTTGGCCGCTTGTCTCTGCTTCGAGACCTCTTTTCTTTGCTCCGTGAACGCGATCTCTTCTTTTCACGACTGCGATGCCGTCTAGAGTACAACATTAAAACACTCATGTTTACACAGAAGAAAATCAGCCATACAACAACTAAAAATCTTACTGAATACTCCCAGGGCAACCATGCAACTGCAGCATCTAACTGAAAAGGACAGTCCTTTTTTTTATTTAAAAGCTTTGAGAAGAAATTACCACAAAGTGGCTGGCTCCGAATCAGGCAAAGACCCATTACTTTTCAACACCTAGCCCAAGAAATGTGGCAAAGATGTCCCAATCAGGATACCAAGCACATTTGAGATTTATTTCAACCCTACCTCCCAACACTTTGCATATATACACACACAAGAACAAGACCATTAAAAAAACTGGAGCATTTCATCAAAAATATTTACATTATGAAAATATTAACAATTCTTGCCTTTCTCTTGATCTGGATCTTGAATAACTTTGAGCCTTTGAAGGTTTCTTGTCTTTGCGCTTTGGTCTGTCTTCTCCATTTTCTGTTGAACTTAATCGCTCCCTCCATTTGTCATGCTCCTTGTCACTTTGTTGATCAGAAGATTTCTGTTTTTTGATGGTACATTTTTCTTTTAAGTCCCGTCTTTGTTCCTGTTTTAAGAAGAAGTTGGTTCTTTCAGGAAAATAGTGCAACAAAAAGAGTTAGTATGGGTACTAAAATACAAAGATTTAATAGTGGGTTGTAAAAGCAACGACTCTTTGAATGTCTTAGAAGGAGTGAAGCAACATGCTCTCAACATTCAATGCTTTTTACAACACACCAAACCCAAGAAATAGAAATCAGAAAACTAGTGTGTTATGTTGATACACATTCAAGGGGCTGAATGGCCTACTCCTGTTCCTATACCAATAATTAGCCATCAATAATTATTCTGTACCCATGAAGTTTTATCACTGCACATCACCTACTGTCATCACTGTGGAAAAACTCTTCCAGCTATACTCGAATTAAAATTGACTCAGTCCAATCAAACATCATTTGTCTTTCACACTCATGAAATTTTCAAATGGCAGCTGCTAAACATGTGGTCTTACATTTAATAGGCGCAATGTACTCAAACAATAAAGCTAGCTTATCACATCAATTAGCTCGTAGTCCTGCTTGTAAGCAGTTTCACAGACTTACATTATAACTGCTAGGCACTTTTCACATTCTTTCTCCTCCCAAGGAAGTCAGCTGTAGCAGATAACCAATTTTTCCAAGTAGCAAAAGGCCAATTTCAATGCAAATTGGTTACCCTTTAAGACCTGACCCAAACTCAGTGCTTTACTTACCTTAGAAACTGTACCTGTCTCTGTAAATCCCCCCTTTCCCTGTATCCAGTTCCCCACACTATCCAAATAGGGAAAACTCTGCACCAACCATTTCCAAACAATAGTTTTAATTCTGCGAGGACACTGTAACTGGGCGTTCAGATCAAACTCTGAAATGTTGCCAAAATAAAGCTTTCATTTAAGAGCAACATTAAAAAAGTTGTCTGGGATGGATCAGATGATAAAATTACTAGATAAGCAGCCCATAAGTTAGTGATCCTATCTTATGATCATCTTCAAAAAAAGTTTCAATTTTTCCATTTCCATTTAAGAAATATCTTACGCACAATATCACCTGACGTTTAGAAAGAACTCCCAAACATGTGACAATTCACAGAACGTACACTTGCTACCAATGCTATGTCTTCATAGTTACAATGTCAACTAAGCTACTTCTTCAATTAAACATAAATTCGAACAAATATGTTTTCAGATGCTTAAATTCACCAGCAACGTAGCAAGTGACTTAAAAGGAAGTTGCATTTCCTAGTTTCATGCAACTATAGTGTTTAAAATAGCGCTGGTGATAAATTTAAGCAAACTACTGACGTCTCAGAAAGTTCTTGAGAATTCTATATCATATTGCAGTGGCCAATAATCACTGAGAATAGGAATTTACTCTGGATGTAGGTCAAGACTTTACTAAAACCATGTTTCATCCTGTAAACATCAAGAAGTCCAAACCTTTTTAAAAAAAAGTATAAACCTCATTTAAATTAAGCCTTTTAACATGAAGGTGTGCTGACACTAATATTTTATATGAATTTCAATATGGCTACCAAGTTTTTATTCAAATATAAACATTTTTAACTTCTAACCATACATGCACAACACCAGTGCAACAGACTGCTAAACTGCCTGACTTTCAACCGATCATCCTAGCTCCCACTCTCTATCACCTCATCTAAATGGTCATTCCTCACACAAGCCCAAAAACATTACGGTGGCCAGCTACTACATACGGCATCACAACCAAGTCCAAGCCCCACACACACCTTCCAATAGGGGGTCACCAGACTGTATCTATGACATAGTGACACACCATGCTGTACATTTACCAGTGCAAATGTACTTCTGAACATTTCATCTTACCCAGATCTCAACTCCTTTACTAACTATAAATTTGTTTTAACAAGAGACCTGCAATAACAGATTCTAGTAAGGTAATAATAACAAGCCTCTGAATGGAACCCGGTGTCACCACTGATGCCCAGAGCAAATATTTTGGCATTTAAAGCAAGAATCTTTGTAAGGATTTCAATCAGCAACAGTGAAGCAAAGTTAGTTCTGGGCTGAAGCCCAGCAAAATACATATAAGCAATAATTAGGATATAATTTACAAAGCAATATTCATTACAGGTTGGTCAGTTCTTAGAATTAAATAAAATCAAATTGAAATATTTGGACATTACCTTATTCAATATAGTTTGTGGGGAAGCAAACCCCCCCCCCAAAACCAAATTGAACTGACAATTGACTACCACAAACAAAGCAGATTTGCTGGGTGATTCTTTCAAGTTACAAAGCAAATACGAGTGCGAATGGCTGATATTTACCTTTTCAGGAGGTAGGCTTATATTTTTTGCTATTTGACTCTGCAGCGTCTTCTGCTCGCTGTGTCTCTTCGTGCATTAGCACGCTGAGTACGATTCATTATAGAAATGTTATCATGTGATCTACGTATACAAAGTAAACTTTCCAAACACAGAAAAATGCCAAAAATGTGCATTGATATCCTCCTAAATTGTCAAACCACTAAATATTAAAACTGTCAATATTTGGTCAACTTTAACCTATTTACTATAGTTTTAATTAGAATTGGGAAGAAAAATATTTATAACCAGTCACATGCTTAGGTAGGATACTGTACTTTGACACGACAGCTAAACAATTTTACTTCTGTAGACCAATTTTTTTTTGGTACTTACCATGCCGACTGTCAGTAATCAATTTAATACAATTGTCAGCAGCACTACATTTAGTTCTTAAATTACCGATATGCTACAGAAATTATTAATTACCTCTTTGCTTCTGCTGCGACTTCGTCTGTGTTTCCGGCTTTCACTTTCTGGAAAATGAAAAACTGTTACATGAACACCTGACAAACTCAGCAGAGAAGAAACTGATGAGTGTTCATTATATAAAATAATTTTAGAATTACAGCTTCTTTATTCATGCAGTGCATATTTAAAAAAAAAAATCAGAAAGAAGGATTAAGACCCAGTAGAACCGGTCACAAATTCATTTATTTTCATCAGTTCAATCCAGACCAAAAGGCAGTAGAAGATTGTGATAGAAAATGTTTTGCAAGTATTTACACTTGCAACTATGGGAAGAGCTACATAAGATTCTCAGCATGGAACCATTACATCAAAAGCAGCTCCAACCCAGGTTAGGTGCTAATCCAATGAAAGAGTGATAGTCTGGTTGTAGTCTGGCACCTGGGCCTAACAAACCTCAAATGTGACATGCATCGCCACTCTTCACTTATCTACTGTCCAACTTTTGGGCTTGTGAGTAAATTATAGCATGTGCAACTAAATTATACTTGCTGCTCCATCTTTCTCCAAGGCAATTATGCAACTAATATCTGAAGCAAAATGCATGTTTACAAGTGGTGCTCTTCACTTTCCAAAAAAAGTTTCAGTGCATATGGCTTGTAAAAAATAAGGTATTATTTAATGCACTTTGCTCACATCAGCATTAGTGTAAAAGAACAAGCAATTCATATTATTTAAAATATCTATTTCAGCACTTTTGGAAACTCATTATTATTTTCATGATTCTTATGTTCACAAATACTGAACAGGACTACAAAATGCAAACAATTTTAGCATACTTAAGCTGCTGCTACTCATTTGCTCTATGGAAAAATAGAGTTCTTTTAAAATTAATACTCAGGCACATGTTTTATGGTCAGTGAACTGCCTGAGAAGTTTCTATAGCTCTAGCAAACTAAAGATTGTGGCAGCCTAAAGCAGTCGTACAGTGGGCTACTAATGTGCTCCACCACGTAGTGGAATTCATGATTTCCTGATCTCAGGCAGGTTGTTAGGGCAAGGGGAAGGGGAATCATGGGGCAGGGGAAGTAGAGGACACCAAGTCGATGCTTCCTGCTTTTGTGCAACTCTAATGCCAGGTTACATATTGGTATTCGTAGAAGTCCTATCAAGTAATGCCTAATGGTCACCTACACAGGAGGAAAGAATATTTAGTTAAAAGAGAAAATCGTAAACTCCCAAACTGTAATAATTAATTTCCCATTTCTGACTTGAGTGCGTGTAATACTAAATTAATGATAGCGTAGAATCTTATACGCTAATAAGAACAATGTACACACCAGACTTCCGTTTCTTTTCCCTAGACCTTGATCTCGACCTAGACCGGGATCGTGAAGAATGGTGCTTGGAGCTTTTGGGAGATTTAGATGATGCCGATCTCTCACTTTTCTTTTCCGTGTCAGAAGTAGATTTTTTCAAAACTAAACCATCCTGTTCAGTATCACTTGCCTGTTGGTAGATTTAAAAAAATTGCATATGGATTGGTATTAATTTTAACATTAAAAATATTCTAGCTACAAAATTTGTTCTTGTCCCCAGTTGCCTCTTCTAAAGGTGTTGTTCCTTTGCTGGAGTATCGTTTCACCATAAAAACCACTCTCTGATTCTTAGCCTAAGTGGCTACCATTCAAGTGAGAGTCTTGACTATCACAATATCAAAGCTATCTTACCTGGTTGGTGGTGGTAGCGGGGGGGGGGGGGGGGGGGGGGGGGGTGGGGGGGCGGGGAGGGGAAAGAGGAGGCTGAGATGGCATCACGGCCAAACCTAATCCTATCCTCTCTAGTCCTTACCTGATATTCATGCATGCACACTTCCAGCAGGGGTTACTGGATAGCAACCAGGGACAGGAAGCCTAGCTGATTTCCCCCTCCGTAACAATGGGGCCAATTGTAGCACTCGTACTGCCTAACTGAGCATAGACCAAGAATTGAAACTAGGACCTTCCTGATCTATATGGCTCAGCTACTCACTGGATAGATTTGCTGAGAAACCAGGGCTGTAGTTGCCAAATATTTCTACAGGAAAGACCCCATCTATGCTCAGATCAGTATTATTTATCTGTCTATGTTCAAGCAGAAGCAAAGCTGAGGTGGGACCACTTTGAGACAGTGGACAGCCATCTTGTAGGGAATAGCAGAGATGCTTAATAAGTATTTTGCCTCAGTTTTTAACAGATGAAAGTGAGAGCGTAGGAATACCAAAGGAGGGTGCGGCAGAGTCACGAATGGAGATAAGTATTCAAAAGGAAACTGTATTAAAAATGTTTATTGAAGTAAAAGTAGAAAAGTCACTGGGACAGATAGTGGAAGCACCAGCATAGTGTTCCAAAAATGTTTGAAAGTGGGAATTGTAGCAAAGGCATGGAAGGTGGCAAATGTCACATGATTGTTCAAAAGAAAGGAATAAACCAGTGAACTGTAGACCAGTCAGTTTCACCTCAGTTGTGGATAAACCACAAATTCTACAATATGGGATAAAATTAGCCAATGCCGTTCTAAGGATTCACTAATCAGTCAGCTTGGATTTGTAAAGGGCAGTCTGTGCTCGGTTAACTTGATTTTTTTTGAGCAAATCACAGACCACATAGATAAAGGGGCTGTAGTGGATGTTGTGCTTATGGATCTTCAGAAGGCATCTGATAAGGTGCCAGATAAAAGACTTGTAACGAAAATGAGGCAGATAGTATCAAGGGGAAGGTAGCTCCATGGATAAAAAGAGCTGAGAGGCAGAAAGCATAAAGCAGGGATAAATGGATTATTTTTGGAATGACGGGACATGGGTAGCGGTTTGCCCCGGAATCTGGGAGACATCAGAAGACAAGAAAGTATCGGAATTATATCATCTTATAACTCTTTTTTAACCATGGGAGAAGTGGAAGAGATTCTGAGATGAAAGAGGAGTATGAGAGAGAGAGAGAGAGAGAGAGAGAGAGAATGAATCGCAGGTAGGGACCACTAAAGTCAGTTATTACTCATTTCCACTGTTAAATTCACTGATTTTTTGGGGTTGGTGAATCAGTAAAAACCGATTTCCTCCTGTTTCTCACCTGCACAATTTTGATTTCTCCCTGGTCTTCATGGGTCTAGAGATGCACATGCATCCTATTAGTGATGTTATACACGGTGTGTGATGATGTCACCAAGTTGATGCGCACGCATCTTGAGACCCGATTTTCAGCACCAAATTCTTGCAGGGAGTTGAGACTTGAGTAAGTTCATCCCAGATGTAGTATTCATCCATCCTCCGAAATAACGGAAAAAATCTTCCTTTAAAGGGATTCAGTTTACTTAGCAACCCAGATGTTTTTCATAAATAATATTACAATACAGATTTGGTTATAGCTTCATCTCTGCTTTTCCACTGGAATTCCTGAATATGGGTTATATAGGGAATTCACACTTTTTCAGTTTCCTCCATGTAATGTTAAGATAGGAATCTCTCCCCCGCGTCCCCCCCCCAAAAAAATGTATGATACTTTAGTCTAACATTAGATATACCTGGAGAAGGATTCTTACAATCTTTTCATGGAGCTTTGGGGGAATGTGGTTATTTGATTGAAAATCCATTGTTGGGGAATGGAACATTTCCCACTTTTTTCAGCTGGTATCAAGTATTTAAGAGTCAGGGATAGCATAAGGCAGAGGTTGCTCCTACAATGAGTTTTAATCTGAACATTGACGACATCAGTGTCATTTCAGTTTCCCTAACCAGTTAGCTTTGTAGCCTGCTTGAGTGAGATTGACAAATTGTGCAAATTTTGCACAATTTGTGATGTGGATCCGTACTGATTAGGAGCTGGATTGAGGCTGTCTAATTTAAATTAAAAAAATTGTGAACTTCCCTTACAAAAGTTGCCCAGGAATAAAGGTAGAGAAGCCAAAAAGATGAGATACGTTATGAAATCTTCCCACTTTAAACTATTAAAAATGGTTACATTATTTATTCACAGTCCAACAATCAAACTATTTCCACTAGTGAGTGTGTAGCTATAGGGCATATAAATTTAAGATCACCAAAAAACAAAGGGAGATTATGAGAAGTTTTTTTTTAAATAGAGGTTTGTTATGACATGGAATATCCCACTACAAACAGCAGAACTCAATATAACTTTTAATAGGAAAGTAAATATTTGTAATTTTTTTTAAAAAAAAGAGCATGAGAATGTGACTAAATGGGTAGCTTTCAGAGAGCTGGGACAAATAATGGTGGCTTGTCATTTAATTGAACTGCGCCATTTTATTAGTCTCTTGTTTTCTTGAGTTTTAGTGACATTCCAAATAAACTAATTTTCTCTGAATTTACCCTAGTTTTCTGGGACCCAATCTCCTCCCTGATTTTCTCTTGGTTTTTGATGCTAAAACTAAAAACTCACACAACAGGTTTTGAAATTGATTTGATTGATCCTCAATCACAGGGGAAGGCATGGTAGAAAGATTTAGGAACCCAAAAGTAAACGAGGCCCCAGACTATGACTAAAAGAGCTGATAGAATTGGTTCTGAAGATTGCAAATCCACTCACTGATATATTTCAAAGTTCACTGAAATCCCAACTGATCGGAAGGTAGTGAATGTGAGCCCCATCTTTAAAAGAGGTCAAGGGATGAACCGTCAAATTACAGACCTATCATTCTTACTTCAATTGTGGGGAAACTGTTTGAGACAGGACAGAGTCAGATTTAAGAGAGCCTGGTATCAGAAGGTCAGTTCTAACTAATTGACTGGATTTCTTTGAGGAAGTTAAAGATCTGGTGGATAAGGGTGAGGCAGTGGATGTTATCTACCTGGACTTCAGGAAGTCACTGTCCCATATAAGAACATAAGAAATAGGTGCAGGAGTAGGCCATACGCCCCCCGAAATCATGGCTGATCTTTTACCTGAACTCCAGTTTCCCACCCTATCCCTTGATTCCCTTAGTGTCCAAAAATCTATCAATCTCAGTCTTGAATATACTCAACGACTGAGCATCCACAGCCCCCCGGGGTAGAGAATTCCAAAGATTCACGACCCTCTGAGTGAAGAAATTCCTCCTCATCTCAGTCCTAAATGGCCGACCCCTTAGCTTGAGACTATGACTCTTAGTTCTAGACTCTCTAACCAGGGGAAACAGCCTCTCAGCATCTACCCTGTCAAGGTATAAAATTCTTAGAGGCATTACAATGCAACAAACTCCAGAGAATATAGGCCCATTCTACTCAATAACAGACTGATTGACATGGGATAGATGGGGGCGAAGTATTAAACTGGATTTATATAAGGCTGAAAGGTAGATAGCGTTAAGTACCAGTGAAACGGCAGGGGTTGATGATCCAGCCACAGTTATTTAGAAATTTTATAACTAATTTTAAGGGTGGAATATTTTCCAAATTGTTCGTTTCCAAATGATACCAAATCGGATAGAGTGACCAATGAAGCTAGCCAATGTACAATAATCCAAAGAAATATTCACAGGCTAGGGCAGAGAAGTGGCAAGTGAACTTTGACAGATATATGTTCAATCGAGATTAGGATGCGAGAAAGGGATTACAAATTAAATGGCAACATGCTTAAAGTTAACAGAGGAAAGACATCTCACTATTTTGGTGGTCAGGAAGGCTGATTCTGGAACTAACAGGGCTGAGTTAGTTTGTATAAAGATTGCCTACCCTGGGACTTCACTCTCTGGAGGACAATGTCAAGGGAGCACTTGTTAGGTGTTTTTAAAATGGTAACAGGTATGAAAAATTTGGATGAAGTTCTTCTGTTGGGCTCAATTTAGAAGAAACTAACTTGCATTTATATAGCGTTATCTAGAGAGTGACGTCCCAGGTTAGACAATCTTTGCACATAACTCAGTCCTGTAAGTTCAGAAATCAGCCTTCCTGCCATGCACTCTCCAATAATTCTACATCTTTTATCTAGTCTCTTTCACGATCTCAGGACGTCCCAAAGTGCTTCACCGTCAGTAAAGTACTTTTGAAGTGTAGTCACTGTTGTAACGTAGGGAAAGGCAGCAGCTAATTTGTGCACAAGGTCCCACAAACAGTAAAGAGGTAAGTGACCAATTAAACTGTTTTAATTATGTTGGTTGCAGGATAAATGTTGACCAGGACACCGGAGGAACTCTCCAGCTCTTTTTTGAATAGGGCCATAGGATCTTTTACATCCACCTGAAGGGCAGAAAGGGCCTTGGTTTAACGTCTCATCCGACAGGCGACACCTCTGACAGTACATCATTCACTCAGTATTCCACTGGCGTGTCAGCGAGATTATGTGGTCAAGTGAGGCTTGAACACACAACCTTCTAACATAGTGGCAAAAGTGCTACCACTGAGTCAAGGCTGACACTTAAAAAGTCCAAAAAAAACATTTAGGCAACTATTTAAAAAAAAAGTATAAGGGTGATGGAACCAAAACCATAGCAGGTTTAAAAGAAAAGGACCTGATGAATGTCTATTAGGAAACAGTATATAAGGCGATTAGTTCTAGAATCACAGGAAGGAAACTAATGGGAGATGTGAACAGGTCAGTTAGATGGATAAACGGCCTTTTCCTACCCAAAACGGTACTATATTCTCCATTTATACAAATGATTTCGACATGGGAACAGGAGGAATATTAAAATTTGATAAATTAGGTTGCATGACAAACAGCTACAAAGAATGCAGGAGGTCAGAGACAAATTAGCAGAGTGAGCAGATGGGTGGCAATGCTGAGAAATCTGGAATATTACACTGTGGAAAAGAACAGTGAAAGGAAGCATACCATAAACAGTAAGATTTTTAAGATCGAAGGAACAGATATCCAGGAGTGCAGATACATTTATCTCAAAGTGGGAGCTTCAAATAGATTCTGAGAGACCAGTGTCCAGGAAGTTTGTTTACATTTGATAATCAAGTTTGTGATTTTTTAATGCACGCTGCATCATATCTCAATCGACTTAGGGCTGAGAAGAAATCTCCAATGTCAGTGAATTATAAAAAATCAACTTTTGTGTTGATATTGGCCCAAATTTCACTCTGTTGGTAGGCAAGTAAAAAAATTATACTCAAAAAGCAAAAACCTTCAAAGGGATTTTTCTAATATCTGACTGTTGCTAGATGTGAAGACAAACATAAACAATGGATAGCAGGGTCTTCAATTTCTTCCAGACAAAGCTCCAAACAAGGTTATGTACAAAATAAAAGTATATTTAACAGTAATCAGTAACACTGATACAAGTTAGCATTTGCAACACTTCATCTTCCATCACTCTCTCTCAAGAACATTCGAGATTTTGCCTAACATACCCAATACCCCTCTCTTCTTCGACAGTGGTGAGAGGAGCTACAAGTCCACCTTCCCACAACCGAACCCCCAGGATTGCTAAACAAAAAGTCACTGATTGTACCTCTAAATAATTTGCATAACTTTAAAAACAAACTATATATATCTATATTAAAAATCTTGTGTGCAAACATCCATTTTTCAATTTTATATTAGAATGCCTACATAAACTTGTCATGATGTCATGTCACTATCAACCAGCGGAGGCACTGCAGCACCACTAACGGCAGAAGGCAGTAATTAGTGTGACAAGTTTACATAGGCAGTTTCCATTATAAACGTGGAGGTAGGGATTTATGATAGAAATATTTAAAAAAGGACAGAATATACACCTTTAAAAATTCATAAGTTTTCATTTTAATACAAAAACAAAGGCCTCATTAGATACAAATTACACAACTCATTTTGGTACAAGGGTAAGTGAAGGAAACTAAACTGCATACATGTATTTTTGTAAATGTTAAATTATGACATGCTAGCTGCTTTAACATTTTACTTTTGTAAAAATTCTGAAAATTTTCACTGTCCATTAACGATTATCGTTTAGATATATACTGGAAACAATTTCTCATTTTCAGAAAAGAGGCAGTTTCTGGAAAATTTGAAATACAAGAATACTGAACAGTTAATTCTACCAGAAAATTGCTCATATTAGATATACGTATCAATTACACTAAAATCAAAACCAGCCTGGCTGTGAATTTAATGGGGAAAAAAAATCTGATTTCATCTGCACGACACTAAATTTGTTGGTGTTCCAGATGCATCTCCAACCCGGTTCACCACAAGCGCCGACGGTACTATGTTGAGCCAAATTGGCTGGGGACTCAAGCGCTGTTTTAAGCCCCAGAAGTTTTCGGCTGTAACAAACCCTCCAAATATTCTTTCTGATGCAAAATATGTCCATAAACTAAGCAATAAGTATGTATTCATATATATTTTATAAATATTATATACATAAAAACACGTGTAGGATTGTTGAGAAACGATGGCGAGTCGGAGGTTCTACTGGTTACGTCCATTTAAAACACCATTTGCAGAACAAACCAGCCCACTCATAAAGCTGCTGAACGCACCATCCACTGACACTGGCTTAACCATGTTAGTCGAAGAAAAGCAAGGCAAAAT
This sequence comes from Heptranchias perlo, assembly GCF_035084215.1. NCBI lineage: Eukaryota > Metazoa > Chordata > Chondrichthyes > Hexanchiformes > Hexanchidae > Heptranchias > Heptranchias perlo. The sequence goes on along the minus strand of NC_090349.1, from coordinate 24,865,959 downwards.
CGGATTTTCTAATAATATATGGGAAATTGCCACATACAATGTAATTTGGGAGGTGATTCGTGCTTATGTATTTTTTTTAAAAAGAGGAATATTCCAGAAAACAAAATATTTCCAACATGGCGCCTGCCGCCATTTTCTATTGAGCACCTTCGCTACTCCACCATAAAGCTGCGGATTTTGGAAAAATCACATTTTTACCCGAATTATCATACAGAACTAAAAAAAACATTATTTCTTTGCCAACACTTACCGCCATATTTCCAAGATGTTTTCGTGAGAAAAATAACCGTCTCTCCGCCACCAACAGGCTCACCCACCGTCTCGCCGCCGACAGTTTCCTCAGTGACGATGGTGAACCTCCTCCCAGCGCGCTAGTGCATTGTGCGCGCGCACCGACCCGCCTCCAGAAGCTTTACCAGGCCTGTCAAAGCATCATGATTTAGAGTGAAACTCATTCATTTGGATTCAAAAATATAACCTGTTTGGATGTATGGATTTTCAGCCTGTTTCAATATGTTTGATAATAAATCTTACTCCCAGGATTTAGGCGAGCCCCCTGCAGCTGCACTTAACAGACAGAACAATTTGCATTTATATTGAGCCTTTAACGCAAAGAAATGTTTAAGGCATAACGAAAATGGAAGCCAAACCAGGAGGGGAGAATTGCTTGAATAGATGAGTTTGGAGAAGGTTTTCATGGGTGGGGAGAAAGTTGGCGAGAGAGTTCCAGGTAGTAGGGTGAAGTGGCTGAAGATTCTGCCACTGATGGTGGGGCAAACGAGGGGAGGGCTACCCAGCAGCCTACAGTTATAGAAACGGAGGAGATATGGGGCTGGAGGAATGCAGAGACAGGATGGGGCAAGGTCACAGATAAATTTACAGATAAGGAGAAGGATTTTTAATTTAATACGTTGGGAGACCCTGCACTGCAAGTTAAAACCCTATACTGAAAGTTAAAACCCTGTACAGAAAGTTGAAATGTAATAGTAATTGTCACTAACTGTAAATAAACTCTTTAATAAAAAAAATACATTGAGAGATGGGAAGTGAGTGTAGGTTAATGAGGATGGGGCTTGATGGGTGAGCAGGACTTAATGCAGCACAAGATATGTGCAGCAGAGTTTTGGACAAGTTGGAGTTTGTGGCCTTTGGAGGCTAACTGGGAGAACATTAGCCGAGTTGAGTCTGGAGGTAAAAAAGGCACGTATAAGGGTTTGTGCAGTGGAGGAGCTGAGGTAGGGGCAGAAATGTGCAATATCGTAAAGGAGGAAGTAAATGGGCTTGGTGATGTACAGGAAACTTCACCTTTGCCATGGTAGCTGTGATGGGAACAATTTGAGGTGATGAATTAAGAACACCATACTATCTTCAATGATTTTTTTCTACAGCATATTACATCAAAAGCAACAATGATAGTTATACCATCTTAAACGTGTAATAACATATGAGCAACACAATATATACATATCTTTTTTGGTCAGCTTCCACCATTGCAACCTGCATTTGTAAGCAAATGAGAAAAGGTTTGCTAAACAGTTTTCATGATAGTAACCTTTTAAAGACACATTTTGGTCAAACAGTGAGGTTTTGTGAATACTCAGCTCGTGGAACAGTTGGGTACATCCTGTTCTGCTAATTCTGATCAATTGTTGCATTTTGGCTGCTGGGGCAAGTCACAAGAGATGTTATAGCTGCCACAACAGAAAACATGTACAATGCTGTTTTTGGATTTCCTTCTATTCGAATGGTAGGCATGTCTGGTGGAGACGACTTATTGTTTAAAATAACACTCAATTAGCATTTCCAATTATAAAAATTCTGATTAACCCTATTTGTCACTTGCACAGTGGCCTGCCAGGTTGGGTCTCCCTCCCTATAGACTGCTCTGTGACATCTTTGAATAGCGCAATGATAATTGAATTACATAGGGTAATGTTAAGTGAGCAGGCAGTAAACAGTTAGGTAACTAACTGATGGCTTCACCTGTGTTTGTGTACATAAAGAAGCACCCTGCGTCAACCAGCTGGAAAAGACACTTGAACGAGTCCAGTGTTCCTGAGTATTTAAGTTCCTCTGCAATATCACAAAGGGGAGCTTCCCCACATGTCCTATAGCAGCTCCATTGAAAAGAACAGGAGCGGAAACTATGCAACACCTGCTAATACTGCATATCCTGCAGTCACATGGGTTTCAGAATTGTCACTGAGATCTATTTCCCTACTGTTTTCAAAATCTGGAAGGCTAAAAGGTAAAATAATCATTACAAGAAATTCTTTACAGAGTAACAAAATAAAGTTTGTCTATCTGAGTACATTCTAAAATAATTATAGAAGCTATGCACAGACTTCAGTGCAAAGATCCGTAAACAATATCTGTTATTTTTGGCAATCTGTTGTACAGAATTGCAACAGTGAAGTCGTAAGATTCCTACAAAGAAAACAATATAAAATACAATTTGCTGTGTTCCAATTTTAATTCTAAAAAGTTTCCATTCTCTTTTTGCTGCAGTTTTAGTCACATAATTTACTATGTGAAAAATGTGTCCTTTCCTAACATTATGGATCAAATTTATCATCAAAAGTGCTGCTTATAAAAATTGGAGACCTCTTGATTACTCTGCAATTTTCTGACAGGCAATTTAAAGTACAGAGCCACTTTACAAGGTAACTGTACTTTTGGAATTTTAGCTTTTCTGCTGTATAAATTGTCCTGCAGAATCGCACTGCAGTATTTTTTTAAAACTAAAAGGAGGGAAGAGAAACGACCAAAAGTAATGGCAGTTTACACCCTAACTGGACACAATTATCCAATACCTTTCCAGTGATGTCAGAAATTGTACCAATAAATTTTGCAAGCAACAAACAACATCTGTGCTTCTTCTGTGAGCTGGGCTGTGTTTTCTCTGCAAGCTAGATTGTGCTCTACTCCTTTGGGCCAGTCTATTAAGTTGAGACAGGCAATTCTTCCTCCGACAGACCCAGTTGAGTGGAGCGGTCACATGTTCCCTCCTCCAGCTTGTGGTGGGCGTTGCCAGCCTCTAAGCGCGAGGAATGCTGGGAGTTTGTCCCTGTCCCGCCAATTTAAAATCAGTTTGTGAGGAGAGGTGCTGGATTATTTTCCGAAAAGGCTTTTGAATTGTATTCGGATCGTTTTGAATGATACTTTACTTCATTTTTATTTGGGGTTGGTGTCATTGTTGACGGTAGGGAATCATTTTAATTGCTGTATTTGGTAATGCGAGTTCTTCCCGGTTTGCTGAGGACCCGGCATTTTGGGCCTTTCAAATAATTACTGGGCATTTGGGGAGAAGACAACTATGTGTCGCAAAATAGTAAATACATCCAAAAAGCTACATTTTCCCCATGCTTAACGATCAGAGCAGTTCTTCCGCCTTGGTTTTATATTGTAGGTAACCTATAAATAATCCACTTGAAGCTGAGGCATATCATACTGCATTTTTATCAGTCTAGCCTGAGGAATGTTTCGGTGCAAACTCTGGTTGTCAAGCATCAAGTGTTTATTACTGGAGGACCTTGAAGCAACTTGAGCCTCCTATTCACCATTTAAATTTTCTATATTATCATGTGATATACTCTCCTCCCCCGTTGACCAGCTGGGGAGGACTGCCCCCGACTGGTTCCATTCCTATCTCTCCAGTCCTGGATAGAGATGGTTTCTCTTCCTGCTCCCGCACTGTTACCTCGCAAGTCCCCCAAGGATCTATTCTTGGCTGCTCCTAGTTCTCATCTATGTGCTGCCCCTCGGCGATATCATCCGAAAAAATCATCAGGTTCCACTAATGACATCCAGCTCTATCTCACCACCACCTCTCTCAACCCCACCACTGCCTTCGATTTGTCACTCTACTTGTCCGACATCACTATTGGATGAGCAGAAATATCCTCCGATTAAACATTGGGAAGACCGAAACCATTGCTTTCAGACCCCACCACGAATTCCATTTCCTAGCTACCGACTCCATCCCTCTCCCTACCCACTATCTGAGGTTGAACCAGACAGTTCGCAACGTTGGTGTCCTATTTGATCCTGAACTGAGCTTCTGACCCCATATTCTCTCCATCGCCAAGACCGCCTACTTCCACCTCCGTAACATCGTCCATCTCTGCTCATCCGCTGCTGAAACCCTCATTCACACCGTTGTTACCTCGAGACCTGATTATTCCAATGATTTCCTGGCCAGCCTCCCACCTTGCCTACCTCCCTACCTCCTCCAGGCCTACAACCCTCCGATCTCCGTGCGCCTCCAACTCTGGCCTCTTGCGCATCCCTGATTTTCATTGCTCCACCATTGGAGTCCGTGCTTTTGGCAACCTAGGTCCCAAGCTCTGGAATTCCTTCCCTAAACCTCTACCTCTTTAAGACATTCACCCCTCTACCCCTCTCCTTTTAAGGTGTTCCTTAAAACCTACCTATTTGACCAAGCTTTTGGTCACCTGCCCTAATATCTCCTATGTGGCTCAGTATCAAATTTTGTTTAATAACACTTCTGTGAAGTGCCTTGGAACATTTTACTATGTTAAAGGCGCTATACAAATGCAAATTGTTATTGTTGTTGATAGCTTGTGAATGTTATTTTTTGACTAAAAACAAAACCTGAAATACATGTTCATCTTGAATTGCATGTTTATGCCTGTCGGATGATTAGAGTTCAGAAGAAGGTTTAAAATTTTACTAAGAAATGGTCAAGTTCATAACATTAGAAAATGTTCTTCAGCCCATTCAACTTTGTCCCTCTAGTACCTAATTCTCCCATTTTAGCATCCAGATGCCTTTTCAAGTCCTTATTACTTTCAACTCTTATCACCTACTGCCAGTGAGAAAGCAGTGCCTGACAGACCTTTCTTACTCTGCTGTGCTTGTTAAATTCAAAAATATGGGCATAGTAGCATAGGAATACAATGTTGCATCTTGCGCTGACAGAGAGGAGAATGGTGGACCAGAACTGGACAGTACTGTAGGAGGTTGCTGCAGGATTCATACTAGGCTAACTCACCTAGGCGCATGAACACTACAGATATATGCAACAAGTATAGGCATCCTGCAAGTGGGAGGCCAGTGTTGGAGAGTCCAGGAGAGTGAGACCAGCCCTGGAATTGCTAAGGAAAGCCATAGTTATTTTGCTATAGTAAAGTGAAATGTATGCTAAGTACTGGGATCACATCAAAATTTTGTGTCAAAGTATCCACTGTATCTGTTTTAAATGTAGTTTTCACTAATCTAGATTCATGTCCTTTGACTTACTTTGAAGTAATCTATGTTTAGCTTATTGGTACCACTTAATATCTTTTATACCTTGAGTTTCCTTCTGCCTCTCCCCTTTAACCACCATTTAATCAGAATTGTGTTATCTATTTTTAGTTGCTTTGCCACATTATCTGGATATTGAAAATGATTGATTCTGAGGTCCCTTTTGAAAGGTGCAGTTGTACTATAACTTCTGGTCTGAGACTGAATCTATAGCTTGCAATGCTCAGTCACAGACTCGTATTGTTCAGTTGATGTATTGAGCTTAGCGACAAAGGAGCTCCTACAGTATTGTCCAGTGCCTAGGTGGAAGTAGCCAGTGTTTGTGATGGATGGGATATATGGTCAAATGTTTACTGGTTGAAAAGAAAGCCTAGGTTACGAACAGTAATTTTCAGCCCAAGACAATGGCTAGGGATGGGGATGGATCTGTGGCAAGGATGCAGAGTTTGGGGTGGGAGCCAATGACAGTGCCCCAGTTTTTAACTCTGGGTAGGTTTTGGGCGGGTGGGTATAAAGATGAGTTGCAAACTCGCCTGCTGCTCCTGAACTGAGGCCAGGGCTATTTTAACTCCTGGGTCTCATTAAATCTCGTTGGCTGACTCCCTCCCCACCCCAAATGGGTGAGTAGTTGGGAAGCAGCGGAAATCTGTGTAGCCTGGAGGTTGCCTGCCAATACAAGGTAGGTGACGGCATCGGCCTCTGGGACCATCTCATGGGGGTCTCGTGTTCAGGAAGGGGGTTGTCCAGGGCAGGAGAAGCCGAAGCTTTCCATGTGGGGCCTGGAGGAACACTCCTGGTTATCCTGGACCCACAAGGAAAATTTTTTTAAAAAAAAAAACAACATCCCTGTTTGGGCCACTGCTGGCCCCGAACTTTATGGGGGCAGGAAGAGAAGCCATTACTGGAGATGCTCTGGTCATGATTGGCTAAGTAACAGTGGAACCAAGTAAGGGCAGTCCCATTGAGCTGGACAACGGAGGAGAAGCGTTGGAGGAGAATGATGTGGTTGATTGATTGTGTCGAAGGCTGCAGAGAGAACAAGGAAGGAAGATGGACCACGGTCGTAGTCACAGTGGATGTCATTTGTGACTGAGTACTGTAGTTTGAGTTGTGGCAGGAGTGGATTCCTGATCGGAGAGATTAAGATACAGATTCAGATCTGGTTGGAGCTGCACTGCGGGTGGTATAAAGTCTAAGTTACGTAGTGCTGGTTCACCATTTCTATGTTTTTTGGGGATCAGATAGGGTGAAGAAAAAAAATTCTGATAGGGTAGCTTCAGTTGAACTGGTGTTTTCAAGCATACACCTGCTCTTTCTATGAAACCTATTTGTCTGTAACTGAAAGGAAGAGTGGCATTTGCTGGGATTTTAAACAAAAATCAGGGAGCAAAATTATTGGTGCAGGATCAGAAAGGAACAATGGTCATTAGTTATGACTTATTACTGTGCAGATGATGTAGTTGTTTACTGTTGGTTGTCATGGATCTAGACCACATTACTAACGGGTAAGGATAATGATGTGGCACAGCATGGCTTCCTGTGGCAAAAACAAATTTTAGACCTACTGTATATAACATTTTGCTACCCAAGTGCTGCAATTTTTGCATTAGAAATCATAGATAAAGTGAAAATACTTGATTTTGAGTGGATCGAACCAATAAATCACTTGCCCTGGCAATTTATGAAGTCCTTTCATAGAATAGTACAGCATAGAAGGAGGCCATTCAGCCCATTGTGCCTGTGCCAGTTCTTTGAAAGCTATCTGATTAGTCCCACTCCACTGTTCTTTCCCTATAGCCCTGCAAATTTTTCCATTTCCAGTATACATCCAAAAAATTCTCATCTCCCCTCTGGTTCTCTTGCCAATTATCTTAAATCTGTGTCTTCTGATTAGTGACCCTCCTGCTAGTGGAAACAGTTTCTCCTTACTTACTCAATCAAAACCCTTCATAATTTTGAGCACCTCTGTTAAATCTCCCTTTAATCTTCTCAATCCCAGCTTCTATAGTCTCTCTATGTAACTGAATTCCTTCATTCCTGATATTCTAGTAAATCCCTTCTGCACCCTCTCTAAGACCTTGACATCCTTCCTAAAGTGTGGTGCCTGGAACTGGACACAATACTCCAGCTGAGGCCTAACCAATGATTTATAATGGTTTCGCATAACTTTCTTGCTTTTGTACTCTGCTTTGATTTGTAAAGCCAAGAGTCCCATATACTTTTTAAACAGCCGTAACAACTTGTCCTGCCACCTTCAAAGATTTGTGTATGTGAACCCCCACCCCGGTATCTCTGTTCCTGCACCCCGTTTAAAATTGTGCCATTCAATTTATATTGTCTCTCCTCATTCTTCCTTCCAAAATGCATCTCATCACGCTTCTCTGCATTAAATTTCATCTGCCGCATGTCTGCCCACATCACCAGTCTCTTTACGTCCTCCTGAAGTTTGCTACCTAAAAAACAACTTTTCACTACTACTCTCTGCTTTCTGTCTCTTAGCCAATTTTGTATCCACACTGCCATTGCCCCTTTAATCACATGGGCTTCAATTTTACTAACAATGTAGCACTTTATCAAACACTTTCTGAAAGTCCATATATACAACATCAACTACACTACCTTCCTCGACCCTCTCGTGACCATTTCACTTCAGGAGAACCTTGCATACAACATCAACTTTTTCCACTCCCTTTCAAAAAAAAATGTTGCATCGAAGTGGGCTTGTAAATTAGTGTTTCCAAAAGATGGTGCATTTCCCTTATGGTGTAACTATGTATCAATGTTGTTCGGGATGGTGATGCCTTTTAGGTAGCCAGTGGGATTGGTAACTATGTGATGAGCCATCACTTGCTGGACTGCAGGAACCATATAATTAACAATTTTGCATGTAAAATTATGTATGAAGTCAAGTAGTGAAAGTCTTGGGGAAATATTAAATTAGGGGTGCAGACTTGTGTGCGTCTGGCACACAACTGGTTTAGCCATCCATCACCAGATTTGGCTGGACTACATCAAATGCTATCAGGTCTCGCTCTACTTCGTCAAAATCACCCACTACTCCAGGATCATCCTGTACAGCAAAGATAACCCCCAGCTTATTTTCTCCACTACCAACTGTCTCTCCTTAAACCCCTCTGCTCATTCCACCCCCACATCCAACAACAAGTGTGAGGAATTCATGGACTTCTTCATCACCTAAGGTTGAGACCATTCGTTGAACTGTCTTATTTCCTTTGCCCCTTCCTCTTGCCCACTAAGCCTAGACTTCCGCCTGCCTAAGCCCTAAAGCCATGTCTTTCTCTAGTTTCTCCACTTATGCCCCCTCCGAATTCATCTTGTCCATGAGACTCATCCTGCTCCCTTAACCCCACTTTCACTCAGCTGCTGATCACCCAACATTCCCTTCCTGGCTCCTATTCTAGCTGAATTTATTAATGGTTTCCTTTCCTTCGGTACTGTCCTTCTCTCTTTCAAAATTACTGTACTTCAAAAAAACCCACCCTTGACCTGTCACACCATCTCCAAAATCCCTTTCCAATATCTTGAATATGTTGTCGCCTCCCAAATCTGTTCCCACTTTACCTGCAACTCCCATGTAAGAATCTTTCCAATCAGGTTTCTGTCCCTACCGCAACACTGAATCAGCCCTAATCAGAGTCACAAATGACATCCTCTGTGACTGTGACCATGGTGCATTATCCCTCGATTTCTCTGCAGCCTTTGACATGGTTGACCAGACCATCCTCCTCCATGCCTTTTCTTTGTTATCCAGCTCAGTGGGATTGCCATCGCTTGGTTTCACTCTTACCAATCCAATCACAGCCAGAGCGTCTCCAACAATGGCTTATTTTCCCACCACTGCACTGTTATGTCCAGAGTTCCCCAAGGATCTATCCATGCACACCCCCCACCCCCACCCCTCTCATTTACATGCTTCCCCTTAGGACAGTATCTGCAGACATAAGGTCAGCTTCTCATGTACTCTGACGACACCCAGTTCTACCTCTCCATCACCTCTCTTGACTGTTCTGCTGCTTCTGTGTTGTCAGACTGCTTGTTCGATATCCAGTTGTGGATGAGTCGCAATTTCCCCCTGTTAAACATTGGGAAGACTGAAGCCATTGTCTTGGGCCTCTGCCAAAAACTCTGTACCTTGCCACCAATTCCACCCTCCACCCCCCGCCCCAGCCATTTTCTCAGGCTGAATCACACTGTTTTCTCTCAGCAGCCTATTCGACCCTGAACTGAACTTCGAACCATCAATCTCTATCACAAAGATCACCTACTTCCACCTCCGTAACATCGCCTGCTTACAACCCTGCTTCAGCCCATCTGCTGCTGAAACCCTCATCCTTTCCTTTGTCTCCTCCGGACTCAACTATTCCAATGTTCTCCTGGTTGGTCGCCCATCCTACGTAATCCATAAACTTCAGCTTATCCAAAACTCTTTTGCCTGTGTCCTATTTGTTCTCCTCTCATCCTTTTTCACCTCCTTTAGTACCCTGCTTAAAACCCACCTGTTTGACCAAGCTTTTGGCCACTCTTCTTAATACCTCCTTCTTTGCTCAGCGTCCATTTTTATCTGATTATGCCTCTTGTGAAGCAACTTGAGACGTTTTCTACGATAAAGGTGCTATAAAATGCAAGTTATTGTTGGATATAATTGAGGAAGGATGCCATTATTACTGTTACCAAAAATCAAAGGATAAATATATCTGGCTTGTTACAAGTTTTAACCATTTCTGTTTGTTGTGAAACTAAATTAAAGATAGCCATTCGAAATCAATTGCTTGGTCTAAGGTTCAAACAAAGTAAGTCAAATGCCCATTGGGTACTTGTGTATTTTTGATTATAGCAATCATTCAAGATGTGGAATGACATTGAACTTCTGACAAATGATGACACAGGCAGTGGTCGGCTGAACATCGAGGCCAGAAGAGAGAGTGGTGCAGCCCTTTATCAAGTAGATACAATAGTTAAAATATCCTCTTCAGAGACGGTACGTTAATATTTTTTTGTATATAGGCGGGGTGTGGAGAAAACAGAATAACATCAAAAACAAATTAAAGCTGTGGTGCTCTGGGATAATTAAAATACTTAGCAAGTGCTCCTTGTGTTCCAAATAATTAAAAAGGATTCTTAGGTATTAAAATAAACATGATTTTATTGTTGTCTATCCCAAAACAGAAGATCGCTTCAATTATGGTAACATCAACTTTGTGTCCCCATTTACCAGTCATTTGGTAAACTTCTGGGGATGTATGTCTGAGCGATTTCACTGGTTCAATGGTCAGCGACCCTTTGTTTTGCTGAAATTTTTCAATTCAGACTGAAAAACTGTAGTTGTTTTAATATTTAACATTTCTGGAAATTGTTAAACCTTAAATAGAAATTTAGTGAATAATTCAGTTCTTTTGAATGTCGGGACCAGTATTTGTAACAAGGGAGGTAATCCAATATTGGTGCAGACTAATTCCATTGTGTGGCTACAATCTTTTTACAATTCACTTCCAACAAATGCCTGTGTTTATAAAGTGCAATGGGTGCATTTTAAAATTCTCTACTTGCTGCCAGACCATTTTTTTTATTATGGTTCAACGACTTTGACATTTGCTGGTCTTGCTGTTTAGTGGCTTAGCTGAGTCCTGAGAAACGGAGAAGAAAATTTCTGTATTAAATGTAATGCAGTTTCAAGTATTTTAAAAATATTTCTTTTATAAAGATTTTCACTGTGACAAGCTTAAAAGCTGTTATGTAGAATTAATATTCCCTTTGTTACTTAGGTAACAGCCAGTCCCAAGCTTCATGCCTATAGCAGCTCTGATGGCTGCGTGGTTGTTGTGGACCAATCAGTAATGCTTTTGGACCAGATTTGTCAATCTGTGCTGCTGCAGCTCCAGTTTGGTGAGTACTGTTGGCTAGTTTTTTTTTTGAGGATGTTCTACAGAGAATTATGGAAGCAGACCCTCAGAACTACTACTAGCAGCAGAATCTGTGAGGACCAGTTCAAGATAATGCACTAAGCATACTGTGATAAAGTTTCCTATATTTAGCAGGCTTCCTCAGAAGCACAGACAGTTTATACAGCCCAGTCTTGTTAGTACAAAAATAAGAAAAGAATCAAACTTGCATTTATATTACACCTGATTGTATCTTTCAGAACATCCCAAAGCACTTCATCTACAATGAATTACTTTGAAATGTAGTTGTAGTTGGTAGGTGTGGAAGGTAATTGTGTCCTTATTCTGGTTGAATCCTGAGACCTGTGGTTTCCCTTTGTCTTTCACACTCCAGCCAGTGAATTAGGATATGGATTGATATCAGCTTTCATATCAGGCCAGTTTTGTCTGTTGTAAATCTGCTCTGCACTGTTTGTCCCATCTGGATTTCTGCACATGGGCTTTTAAGCTAACTAACATCTGAGAGAGGTACAGAATGCTACATACTGAAAATATCTGTGCTTGCATTGAAAAAACTCAAGTTTGTTTTGTTTATGGTTTGTGTAAATAATATCCAGACTTTTACTGTTGCGAAACAGTGTGGGAAGGGGCTCTGTGCAGCATTTTCTGGTGACTGCAGCAGCAGAAATCAATACAGCTGATCTAGATCTCGCAGCCATCATTGAGGTAGCTGCTTTAACGTGCGACATTGAGAGAGTGGACAAAATAACTGAGAGGCATTACTTCATGTCCAGGAAGAGTGCTTCGCCAGTGATATATTAACAACTGAATAGATTGTAGCTTTAGTTTTAATCCCAACAGCTGTGATGGGGATGATGCTGTGCCATGCCAGACTGGGAAGCTGTTAAGCATGCTGAAACACTGTTTACAAACTGGTAAGCAATGAAACTGTTTTAGGTGGACCTAAAGAAGATTGCTCATGATCTGAGAGCATATAAAGCAGCCGAGATGCAACACGAGTCTCTGATTACTTTTGAACACAAATGTTTATGATGTATAGTACCAGCTACTTAAACAAGCTTCACATACAACATTTCCCTCAGTGCAAGACTATTTTCTCTTGGCTCCTGAGAGTAGTGCTATATTGAGGGACAGTTGTGCTGTACTTTTCCTGGTTCCAGTTTTCCTCCCTTTGCTTCCTGAAGATTGTGACTGATGTTGGGGTACAGTTCCACAGTGTTGATTGCCTGTGTTATTCCACTCCAAATGGCTATCCTCATGTGTTAACCTAGATGGTGAGTTTTGGCAGATTATTTGATTGTGAAACCAGATAATTTAGAAAATAGCCTAGTTGGACAGAATAATGTATACACTCCAGTTATATCTGGTCAAATTTCTTCAATCTGGAGCACTTTTAGATGATGAGTTGCACAATATTCTGTGCTGTGGGGTGACTATTGGCGGTCTTAAAAGTAGCTGTAACAAAGGCAAAGGTTATTGCAGAGTTCTGGAGAACTGTTTGTTAAGCCCTGTTATATGGGGTGGGATTATATCCTGAATCTCATCCACCCCCCCAACCTTAACTCCCATTCTGTTGGCTTTCTTAATTTTTGATCAGTATATTTGATTTCTACTACATTAACTGTAGATACTGAAGTGGACGTGGTGGCACTTTGCCAGGAAGGACAGTTTCTGATGGTTGGAGAAAGAAATGGAAATCTTCATCTACTGCATGTAAAGTCCAGACAGACACTATTAACTAATGTAAGTGGAGATTTGCTTATATAGTTGAGAATAATTAAGCAGTCTTTTGTTGACCAAACATCCCAATACTGAAGCACTTTTACAAAGAGGGTGATTGTTTGAAGCTTTCAAGGTTCTTGTTCTCTTGAGATTGCAGAGTAATTTGACTGTTTTACTTGTGTATAGTACTGCACTTGATCTGACAACTTAACGATAAGTTATGGTTTCCTATTGATAAATGATTGCTAACTATTTTTGGAAATAAGATGAACCATTTAAAGTTTCCATATATTAAGCAATGAAAATGTAATTAACAGTGTTCCTTTTACTAGAATTATATTGAATCTATTTATTTAGAAGTTTGCATTGAGGTGTATTATATACAACTTTAAATTCCTGAAATAGCTATTTGTTTATTTACAACCATTTGTCTATTTTGGAAGTCACTAGTGAAGAACTCTTCAAAAGGGAAGACCTATCTGAGCCTTGCTTTGGAGAAGGAAGTCCCTCACTCGGGTACGGCTTTTTTTTCATTTGCTCTGCTATTGCTGAGAAGTAAGCTCAGAAAAGGAAATGTGCTGTTTAGTTTTTTAAGTTAATGTATTAAAAATCAAGTGTTGCAATTCAAGTGACAGATGATCGTTTCTGTGTTAATTCCAAGTCTAGCCAGGCTTATACTGTATAGTCAGTGAATTTTTAGTATATTAACTAGTTTTAAAGTACTGCAAACCACTACTTGAGTATTGATTTAAAACAAACTTGATCTCTGGTCTTGGATATGCTATTGGATGTATCTGCAGAGATCTGCCAGACTTTTTTTCTCTTTAGCACAAGGGAGGGACAATTGAAAGGCAAAACGCCCCAAGATGATTAGTTACAAATTTGGAGTCTATCCTAGATATTCTTTCCGGTTCAGCGTCATCAGTCTCTCCTGTACATGGACCCCGCATCCCCTTAGATCAGGAGTTTACCTTTACTGCCCAATATCTAGTCATTCTGTAGCATCGCCTGGGAGTCGGCAACAAAATCTCTTGTTGTGTAAACTGGATTTGGTAATGTTGCATATGCTTTAGTGCATCACTCTCTATAACTGTAACACCTGGTGAATCATTGCTTTATATCTTTTATATAATTGGTAGCCATAACTGGACACAGTACTCCAACTGCGGCCAAACTGATGTACAAATTCAACGTTAATTCATTGCTTTGTATTCTATCCTGCATATCAAGGTCCCTTTGTTCCCCTCTTCCATTTAAAACTGTACCATTTGAGGTGTCTTTCCTTTCCGTACTGTTCCTTCCAAATGCATTACTTCACATTTTTCTACACTGCCTATCCTGCTGGCCTATCTGTGTCCTCCTGCAGATTTTCACAGATCTCGTCACAATTTGCCAGCGTTTTTAATTTGGGGTCATCAGCAAATTTCAATATTGTTCCTTCAACTCCCAATTAGATTGTTGAATCCAGATCATTTATGCATATGTTAATATAAGAGCAACCCCACCTCAAACCCCTATGGAATACCACTCACCACATCTATCCAGTCTGAGAGACTTTGTTCTACCCCTACCCTTTGAATTCTGGCCTGCAATCACCTCTTTGTCCATTTGACAACATTCCCTTTAAATCAATGTGTAATTAACTTTGCTATTAAGTCTCTTTATGTAAACATGTTCAATTGCTTTTTGAAAAATCTACATAAACCACATTTCCTTTATCCATCCTCTGTAATATGTTCAGGTTGGACAAGTACAACCTACCTTTTAGAAACCTGTACTAACTGGTCCTGATTACCTCATGTTTCTCCAAGTGCTTAATAATTCCATGCTATATTATAGACTCCAGTACTTTACCAACACCTGAAGTAAGACTAACTGGTCTATAATTTCCTGGCTTACCCTGTTTCCTTTTTTGAAAAAGGGAGTTACATTTGCTACCCTCCAGTCCTCTAGCACAGTTTTCCTTTCCACAAGATGTTTGGTAAATTATAGTCTGTGCTGCTGCTATTTCTTCCTTAGGTTACACCAAGGATTCTGGGGGACCTATCAGGTGCTGGTGATTTGTCTCCGTTAAGTTATAATAACGTCTTTAACACCATTTCTCTTTGAATAACAGCCTACAGTAACATTTCTAAACCTCCCGTGATTCTACAATTTCAATATTACCTTTTCTGTGATCACTGAGTCAAAGTGCTTACTTATTATTTCTCACTCTCCTACAAAGCTTGCCTCCTTCATCTCTTAGCTGTACCCCCATCTTGGCTGTTCTCTTACTATTAATGTACCAATAGAAAGCCCTTTTATTGCTCTTCAGTCAATTTAGTTTAGTCCATTACAAATGATTCCTTCATTAAAAATTATCACCCAGAACATAATATTTAAAATGTGTTCAATGACAGACAAGGGATATTGCTGGATTATCCACTGCATCAGGAGGATTAAACTCAAAGCAGTGACACAATTTCCTATGTTTTAATTAAATGTAGCAAGTCTCCAAATGACAAGTCATTGCTTTTCACAAAATATAATTGTCGCCTAAAAAAAATGCCTTTTCTATGGCATAAGTTTGCATATACCCTCATCCATGCTTTTGTTACCTCCAGGCTCGACTATTACAATGCTCTACTGGCTGGCCTCCCATCATCCACCCCACTTAAACTTCAGTTCATCCAAATCTTTGCTGCCCATTTCCTAACTTGTACCAAGTCCCATTCACCCATCACCCCTATGTTTGCTGACTGACATGAGCTCCTGGTACAGCAACACCTCAAATTTAAAATTCTCATCCTTGTATTCAAATCCCTCCATGGCATCGCCCCTCCCTATCTTTGTAACCTCTTCCAGCCCTATAACCCACCGAAAACTGCGTTTCTTCAATTCCGGCCTCGTGCATCCCCGATTTCCTTCACCCCATCGTTGGCGGCCATGCCTGCAGCTGTCTAGGCCCTAGCTCTGGAATTCCCTCTCTAAACCTATACCCATCTCCTTTTTAAGTTGCTACTTAAAACCTACCTCTTTGACCAAGCTCTTGGTCACCTTTCCTCTTTATGTGGCTCGGTGTCAAATTTTTGTCTGATAACGCTCCTGTGAAGCGTTTTGGGACATTTTACTATGTTAAAAGCACTATATAAATGCAAGTTGTTTTAGTTGTCTGAATGTTAAATTCAGATTAAGCTTTTTTAAAATTCTCCTTTCAAGGTAATTACAATCTGACATTTTCTCTTTACTTCCCCTTGTCCATGATTATACTTCATTTTCACAGGCTGGGGAAATTGGCACGATGCTATCCGACTCTTTATTAGTTGGTCTTCCCTTCCCTTTAGGCTTGCTTCAGTGGTGCAGGAATCAATCACCTTTAGAGAAGCTGAAGCACAAATGTCTATTCAAGATAAGGATTCTCGTTCTTTATAGTTGAAGTTTCAGTGCTGTAAAATTTTTTTTTTCTTTAGGCACCTACTACATGGTCCTGCTAACTAGCGATGGTTTCTTCTGGGTTTCATGTCTTCAGCTTGCCAGACTTCAACAAGGTAAAATACTTGCATTTAAATAGAGCCTATAACGTAAAAATAAATCACAAAGCATTTTGGATATATATAGGTAGATAGATCCCTCCCATTAATAGTGGGGGGAATGCACAGAGGGCCAAAGGAAGCAGAGGGGAATAAGGGGGTTGCAGAAATAGGGTTAGGCAAGACCGTGGAGAAATTTGAAAATCGGGGCAAAGAGCTTAATCATAATATGCTAGGGTCCAATAGTCTAAGTGAGGAGGAGGATGATGGGTGAGCGGGACTTGATTTAGCCAAGGATATGGGAAGCTGCATTTTGAAGTTTGTTGAGGATGAGTATAGAGGTAACAAGCATGGAAACGACTTCGGGGGACGAGGCAGGAGCAGGGCAGACAATGTTGCACAGTTGGAAATATGTGGTGGTGGTGATGGTGATGGATATGATATGGAGTTTGCTGATGGATAGGATCGACTCAGTGCCAAACAGGTTGCCAAGGTTTTGCATGGTCTGGTTTAGCCTCAGTGAGGGGGATGAAATCAAAGGTAAGGGAGTGGAGTTTATGGTGGGGATTATGGACTATGGCTTCGTTCTTCCCAGTATTAAATTGGAGGAAGCTGTGGCTCATCCATGACTTGATGTCAGACAGGCACTGAACACTGAGTTGGCTGTTAAGTTGAGAGAGCTGATGGAGAAGTACAGCTGTGTGTCTTCAGATTGAGTGTAGAAGATGCACCTGTGGCTGTGGATGAAATCATAGAGGAGTAGCATGTAAGTAGGGAAGAGGGGCATAGAACAGAAGTTTGGGGGACTCAAAGTGCAGAGGTGGGAAGAAAATCTATTTTTGAAGATGCACTGGCTGAGTTTGTATAGATACAATGGAACTGTGCAAAGACAGTTTCATGGAGCTGTACAAAGAACAGAGGATGTCTTTCATAACTTTGGCCAGGGCTTCCTTGTTGCTGTTGTCAGGGCTGAAGCCGGACTGGAGGGATTCAAATGGTGTTTTGAGAAATGGGCATGGAAAAGATGTTTGTGGCATCCTGGAGACAGATGGCCTTAACACCTGATGTAATATTCACAATATTTGTTATGCTAATCTTAAAAGGTTTATTAAACAACATAAAGATTAATCTGTATAATTCTTTTGGTTATCAATCAGTAAAATTCAAAGCAAAATATGCCAGGAGTATTTGATGCCTCTGCGAGTGGTAACTTGGGTAAATTATGTTTTGGGATAAGAGGTTGTTTTTAAAAAAAGCTATAGTTTTGCACATTAATCAGATTGAAGGTTATATTTATCTGTATCTGTCTAGTGTGTACTTCCTGTGTCACATGTCTGTCACGCGAGTATCATGGTTTTGTTACATTTCCTAGTAATACTTGGCCATTTATTCTCAACATTTCTGTTTACCTTGATTCTGGCTGTTTCTTCATATGTAACCATTGGCCCTCCCAGCTCCGTTGTTCCATTTCCCAACTCTGGTGACACTATGAAAGTCCAGCTTTCAACATTTTTATTCCTGGAACAATGTTTTAAGTTTTTTTTTCAGGCGTGCTGGTCTTACTCCAAGGCTACTGGCTATGAGCCACAAAAATTGTTTACATTTTTTCTTCGTCCTTGCCCCATGTTCCAAGCCACAGGCTTGGACAGTTGGACAGTCATTTCCTTTTCTTCATTCAAGCTAGTTTTGTCCCCAGCCACAGTATTTAGAATCTTTTCCGAGTAGGCATTGCCCCCCGCCCCCCGGGTTTCCTGTTATGAAGTGGGAATTCACGAATATAAGTTTTTAGCTTTGTTGCGAAGCTGAAACAGCTTTGCTAAATTGGTGTAAATTGGATATAAAGGCACACATTGAATTTGAAGCTAATTGCAATTCTTTCCTCCTGTGAAACTCCCTCTACTTTATTCCATTGCTGGATCGGGCCTTGACTCTGGATTCAGGCTACACTTACAGTATAACAGTGTTGGTGTGAAGTGAAGTCACTTCACACTGATGCCAAACTTTGAATGTAAATACCGGTTAATTTTTTTAGGCACCTGTCTGTATATTCTCCACCCCCGCCTGCCCCCGAGAAGACGGCTTTAAATTTTATCAGACGGACTGCTCATAATTTCCCCAGGTTCCCAGCTACGAGCAAGCTGAGTAGTGTTTGAAATTTGTTTTGGTTGTTTATAGTGCCTTCACAGTTCTGTAAACAAAGTTATTGAACAATTTTTTTTATTTTCCTGGATTTGTAATTAAATATTGTTTCAAGTGTAATGCAGGGGAGGGAAAAAGAAATCCTGCACTGCTCTTGTGTTCTTTTTAAGCCCTGCCCCTAGTGCTCCCAAATTCCATATCCTGTGACCCTCCTATATGCTGCTGTCTCCTCCCTCCCCAATGTGAACACAATCCATGCCCCCTCCCCATTAATCCCAGACACATACGCACCTCTGTACTATCGCACCCTGTAAGGCCATCTCCAGTACTTCAACATCCCAAAACTACCCTCATCCTTAAAGGTAGGAATGTACAAGTGGAAACTGGCTAATAATGGGGGAAAAACAGTGAGGGTGCCTGATGGTTTAAAAGGGGCCATGGATGAGCCAGGGAAGGAGGCTGGGAGGTGGTAATCTAGTGGGGGTGGGGATGCACCTGCAGTTCTGATTCCATTCTCCTGAGTCCACTTCTTTCCCCACCACCTCCTATGCTCCCAAAATTCCCTCCTCAGGACTCTGTCAGTGCTCTCAAGGATAAATGAGAGCTGTGCTCTGATCCCATAACTGCTTCCAGACATCAGGAGCTCCCTTCCCACTGCTCTCAGACCCTGGGATCTCCTTCAAATTACTGCTAGTGCCTGCAACCCATCCCTGTGTGGCCAGATCCCAGGTCTCCTACCAATGCTCCTAGATTCCAGGGGTGCCAACAATGCTGATAAATCAGTTCTTCATAATGCTATTCAGCATCACACATGCTGACTCATTTGTGAGTAATGCCATAGGAGCTATGTTAGTAATTTGGAATTTTTGTTGTGTTTCATTTAAGACTCTTTTGGTATTTTTTCTGATTTTTTTTCTTCTTTGTTACAGCAATTGAGATGATGGACTTTGATACAACAAAAGCAGTAAGACCTCAAGACTTATAATGCCTTAATGCACTCAATATTGCAGTTCATTTTTAAAATGTATTTTCTCTTGTTCCTATTAGTTGAAGGAACAGATCAAGATCAAGTATGTTCAGACTGAGGATAAGCACACAGCTGGCTGTAATCATGCAGTGATTGAAAGTTTGAAAAATGATGTAAAACTGCTAGTTGGGGTAAGTGGTTTCCTTCTTACTAGTTTGTTGATATCAATAGTTCTTTTACAAAATCTAAACCTTGATATCCATTGCTGGTATTGGGAATGAGATGAGGTGACATCAAGCTGCTATCAATGAAAGTACCTATAATGGAGTGTGTTCTTCTGTTTATCTGGGGATGGGGTTGGTAATCTGATTTCATGAAGATACAGTGGTGGTCACAGATAATCTGGGGTCTAGAGCACGGTTGAGATGTTTAGCGACTAAAATGTTTGATCTGGTTTGTCCCCGTTACGACCACTGTTCAAGCAATCTGTATGAAGAAATGGTCTAAATCAGCAATTCCTGATAATTGTAGCTGCTCACCAGCTCCTGGAGCAAGTTAGATGGCAATTGAAGCTGCTTATACACATCTGAATTCAGGTCAGAACCTATTGTAAAATCACTGGGGTTGAATTTCCGCTGGGGTTCTCCCAATCACCCACCATAACTGTGGTGGAAGATCTGCAGATACCCCTTTACACTGTTTCTCCAGGGTGTCTGCAAATCTTGCGCTAGAGTTACTGCGGATGATTGGGAGAATGTCTGCAGAAATTCAACCGCTGGGTTTTTTTTTTGCAAAGGTTGCTTTGCATCAGTAATCCAATGTGATTGGTTTGTGCTAAACACGAGGCATATAAATAACAAATCAAAAACAGGAAAGAATTTTTGACAAGTTAGAGACAAACTATTTATAAAAAGTCTTGTTTGTATTAGGATTCTTGACTCTTGAGTGTTTTCTTTTGATTTACTCACACATTATAGATTTGCTAGCTAATTCCAACATGATTTTTTGTTTAGTAATTTAAAAGCGAGAGACAAATTTAAATGCTTTGTTTAAAAATGCTGTAGTTTTCATATGACAGACTTTTTTTGGTTTTTTTAAAAGGCATATGATGCATTTCTTTGTGTGCTGTGTTTTGCATTCCAAAATCACCTGGGTGAGGTATCAGAAGGGGGCATCTGTACCTAGGGAGCCATATACCAGCAAAAGTCAGCACCTTCATTGGAAGAGGGGAGAAAACTGGGAGGGAAACAGAATAAATATTTCTTCTCCGTACCATTTTAATTCACTTTTTTTTTCTTCTGCAATTCGTAATATGGAACATGCTCTTGCTCTTTGCATGTATTCAGAGGAGATTGGCAGCCCATTTGGGTGCAACAGATATAATAGGAGTGGATGTATGTAATGAGCAAAATAGTGCTTGAAAAGTCTTTGTGATCTCAAATTGTGTTTTTACATTATCAAGGCAAAATTTTGTGTGCGAGTGTGTGTGTAAAATATTTTGTTCAGATGGTTCATCTTGTACTTTAGGGCACAGGTGACTATGTATTATCAACATGGAACATGGATGCTGTCAAGGAACTAGCAGTCAACAATGTAGTTGATTCATCCATAATGAAAGGTAAATGTGAATTTTAACATTGTGAATCATCAGTTTGGCAAATGTTTATTGCTTTAGCTTTATGTGATATGTTAAAACATTTACTGGCAATTTTTTTCTGTATTGCACAATAAATACCACCTTCTCTCCTCATTGCCTTAATGAGGGGCCAGACTGTAGTAATCGCCAATCCTGTCATAAATATCAACTCTGAATGAGGAATTTGGTGTAGGATCAAGAACCCTTTTTCTGGTTAATTTTATCTTGTCTTCCCATACTATTACAAGAAAATCCAAATGAGAATGTTAGTTGAGAGTGGGATTGGTGTTCCTGTCTCCTAAAGAGTCAGCACTCCATGGTAGCAGTCAGTGGGTCACCTTTTTTAAAAAAAAAATATTTTTTGCAAATATTTTATGCTCAAGGAAGTGAGAGATATAAATACTGAAGAACTGAATGTATTTGCACTTTTGGCAGCTTGAGCATCCTGTACATAATATAAGAATGAGAAAAGGTCAATCAACATGTGCAGCTTTCTCCATCATAATTTCTCAAGACCTGATCTGATCTTTTCTCATTTTGTTACACCAATCTTATAGCCTCCTTGTCTTGACTTGAGAGTTGATTCAACTCCCTTTTGAATGTTTCAGTGGAGCAGTATTGACTACTGTGGGTGGCAGTCTATTCCAATTAGTCCATTGTTATGTAAAGTTGTTCCTTATGCTAAATTTAGTAAGTGGCTTCTTGAACTTATAATTATTTTATGATTTTATCTATCCAGGTTTTACACAAAAGGTCTTTCTGTATTTACCTTGGCTATTTTCCATTATTTAATATGTCTTGAATCATATCCTCCCTTAAATGTTTTTTCTAGTGAGAATGGATTTCGATTCCTTACCCTCGCGTCATAATTCAGTGATCTAAAATCGGAAAGAACTCTATTCCTCTTAATCTCTTCAGTATAGTGACCACACTTGGACACAATACTGCACAGATGGGCTTACTAATGCTTTAAAAAGTGTAACACTCCCTTGAACTTGTAATCTCTGGATTTAGTTATACACCCCAATATTTTATTTGTCTTTGCAGTTGGCACCACAAATCTTGACAATAATTTCAATCATGGGTGACTATTACCTGGATCATTTCTCAATGTACTTTTTTTTCACAATCACATGGTTTTTTTGGAACCAGTATGTGTCACCTTGCCTTGTTCATTTTAAAAGCTATTAGCAACTCTGCAAATGAATAGCTAGGATTGTAATGATATTGTGGCTGCCAATATCTGTGTAGTCAGGAGACTCAAATTATGCTACTGACTGCATGTCATAATGACCCAAGTATGTGTGTATAGAACTCTGGTCCTAGAGATGATTTTTAATGTTAAGCAGAGTGCGGCAGGTGTGTCAGCCCTCATTATTAACATTAAAAACAATGGGGTAGAATTCCTGGGGGAGGCTCTCCCAATTGCCATCGAAACTTTGGAAAATTGGTAGGAACCCCAGAGAAACGTCCTTCTACGCCATTTCTCTGGGGTCTTCCCAAAGTTATGGCGGGTGATTGGGAGAACCCCTGTTGAAATTACTGGCATATAAATTTAGAAATCAACCAATTAATTTTAATTCAGCAACATAATTAACACAACAAAGTGAGAATTAAACGTGTGAAATAATTGCTTTATAAGAATTGGAATTTAGCAACTTTGAATTGAGAAGTGGAATGTACAACCATTTGGAATAGTTTTGAGATGACTGAACCACATTTTGTGTTGCATTTCAGTTTGCGGGGTTGGGGTGGAGGGAAGAGTAATCTTTTAATGTCAGTTTATAATGTACTGTTGCATATTTAGATTTTTTCAGACTAGATATTGTAACTAAGATTTTGTTTTGTTTTTAATTTAGGTGTGAAGAAGTGTCAAATTCTTGGGAATGCAATATTTGTCTTGGATGACACTGTAAGTCCAGGTCAATGTCAAATGTTTTAGGACAGAATTACTATTAATTAATCATTACAATTTTTCCCTTTTTCTTTTAAATTCTAACTTGCTGTTTCTTATGGTTAAGAATTTTCTCAGTATGTGGGATGCCTATGCTCTTGTTATGGTCTGGTCCTGGCCCTCAGTTCACATCCAAGATTTCTTGCTGACTGCAGAGGGGGTTTCTTCTGCCATGACCAAGTAAGGGAAATTTATACTACTGTAATAAAATAGCCTTCTCCTGTAATTTTTGTTTTTTTCCTTGAACGTACCAATTTTGTAGTGGGGAATGACTTGGTTAAATCATGGTTCTTGGTTCATTTTCCTCCATTTTATATAATAGATAATTTGGGTAATAAAGTGGAAGAACTATGAACAGCTGTCTCCTAATAAGAGCTTTCCCCTGTGTTTGTTTACTCCCGTTGGTATCAAATGTATTCTAATTTGCTGTAAAATTGACATCTGTTGTAAGAAGTTGACTGTTGACTTTCCATGAAAAAGGATTTTGAATTTAACAAGTTTTGCCAAAAAATTTAGGGGCGTCCTGAAAAAGAGAGAGAGAGATTTTTAAAAAGTATATATATTTTCAACAATTTCTTGATGGGTTCTGCATGACTTTAGGCACAAACACTGGAACATTTACAGAATAAATGATATAGACTGTCAATGCAACTGAGTCTTGCATATTGCTAGCACTTCCTATGAACCTCACACTTTCTCCATCTACTTCTGTCACACTTTGTTGGCAAGACCTCTACTGGCATAAAGTAATATTTCCTCTGACTCACTGAGCAATTCCATAGATCGTGCGTGCATGAGTCTTTGTGTGTGTGACATTGTGTTCTCTGGCCTCTTGTGCATTCCCTGTCCCCTTACACCATCTGTGCCTTCAGCCACATAGGCCCTGAGCTCTGGAGTTCCCTCCCTCAACCCCTCCACCTGCCCTTCCTCCTCTTTTAAAACCCACCTCTTTGACCAAGTTTTTAATCACTGCTCCCAATATCTTCTTGGGCTCAGTGTTTCCTGATGCCTCTGTGATGTGCTTTGGGACATTGCTTCTATGTGAGAGGTGGCACTGGTAAATGCAAGTTTTTGTTGTTGTATTTACTGAAAAAAACTATGAATTGTAAAGATTTCTTTTGGCTCTTTTCCTAGACAAGGGAATGCAAACTTGAAACTTATAGCTCTGACAACTCCAGTGAGCAAACAGGTAACTTTTTTAATGAGTTTTTCTTGAAGTTATTCACTGACATTTGGATGTTATGAATTTTTGTTTAAATTTAGGCTTCTGCTCAATATACTAGATTTGAATTGTGTAAATCTGTCTGGAAGGAATTTAATTATCTGAAAGTTGTTCACAAACTAGAGCTAATTTAAGGTTTAGTGCATAGTACTTGTCTTCACTATTGGCGACAAGGTATGAGCGTGGCTATCTTTGATTATTTATAGATGAGAAATCTCTTGGTGTATTCATTTCCCACAATGAAGTTACTGTACTCCTTAGAAGTGGCAGATGTTTCAGCCCTCGTTCAAACTGATGTTGGTCAGGTATGAGATAATCAAAAATATATCCTGGGTGATCTGGAAATGTCTGTTCTCATATTGATGTAAATCACAATAGAATTACTTTTTGAGAGGCATTCTAAGTCATTACCTTAATCCTAAATAATCAAAATTACTGCTTAATAACATGGGGAAGGATGACGGTGAAATTGTTCAGATATGTGAGGGTGTTTTTTGTTCTGGAGTCACTGTTTTCTGCCTATGAAGGAGTGATTGTCTAGCAGACATTTTGCAAATTATTGATTTATTATACTACGGAATTGCAATTTGCATAGTTGGCTAGAAAGCCATGGGGCATATTCTGTCCCTTTTATAATTTGTTCAGTGATTTTACAGATGACTTCCCATTCATTCAGCTGCAGATTAATATCTAGAATTAAATTGTGTTGGCCTGACTCATTTTTTGTGTGGGTATAAACCCCATTTGTTCCTTCATTTGCCTCCCTGCCTTCCCCCTCCTAGGCAACACTGCTGAGATCCAAAATTTAGTGGCAAGAGAATCAGATCTGTATCTGTCATTTCATAGAGTCATAGAGTTATACAGCACGGATAGAGGCCCTTCGGCCCATCGTGTCCGCGCCGGCCATCAAGCCCTGTCTAATCTAATCCCATATTCCAGCATTTGGTCGGTAGCCTTGTATGCTATGGCATTTCAAGTGCTCATCCAAATGCTTCTTGAATGTTGTGAGGGTTCCTGCCTCCACAACCCTTTCAGGCAGTGAGTTCCAGACTCCAACCACCCTCTGGGTGAAAAAGTTCTTTCTCAAATCCCCTCTAAACCTCCCGCCTTTTACCTTGAATCTATGCCCCCTTGTTATAGAACCCTCAACGAAGGGAAAAAGCTCCTTAGTATCCATCCTATCTGTGCCTCTCATAATTTTGTACACCTCAATCATGTCCCCCCTCAGCCTCCTCTGCTCCAAGGAAAACAAACCCAATCTTCCCAGTCTCTCATCATAGCTGAAGCGCTCCAGCCCTGGTAACATCCTGGTGAATCTCCTCTGCACCCTCTCAAAAGCGATCACATCCTTCCTGTAGTGTGGCGACCAGAACTGCACACAGTACTCCAGCTGTGGCCTAACCAGTGTTTTATACAGCTCCATCATAACCTCCTTGCTCTTATATTCTATGCCTCGGCTAATAAAGGCAAGTATCCCATATGCCTTCTTTACCACCTTATCTACCTGTTCCGCCGCCTTCAGGGATCTGTGAACTTGCACACCAAGATCCCTCTGACCCTCTGTCTTGCCTAGGGTCCTCCCATTCATTGTGTATTCCCTTGCCTTGTTAGTCCCTCCAAAGTGCATCACCTCGCACTTTTCCGGGTTAAATTCCATTTGCCACTGTTCCGCCCATCTGACCAACCCATCTATATCGTCCTGCAGACTGAGGCTATCCTCCTCGCTATTTACCACCCTACCAATTTTTGTATCATCAGCGAACTTACTGATCATACCTTTTACATTCATATCCAAGTCGTTAATGTAGACCACAAACAGCAAGGGACCCAGCACCGATCCCTGTGGTACCCCACTGGCCACAGGCTTCCAGTCACAAAAACAACCTTCGACCATCACCCTCTGCCTTCTGCCACTAAGCCAGTTTTGTATCCAAAGTGCCAAGGCACCCTGGATTCCATGGGCTCGTACCTTCTTGACCAGTCTCCTGTGGGGGACTTTATCGAAGGCCTTACTGAAATCCATGTATACCACATCCACTGCGTTACCCTCATCCACACGTCTAGTCACCCCCTCAAAAAATTCAATCAAATTAGTCAGACATGATCTTCCCTTGACAAAGCCATGTTGACTATCCCTGATTAATCCTTGCTTCTCCAAGTGGAGACTAATTTTGTCCTTCAGAATTTTTTCCAATAATTTTCCTACCACTGATGTTAGGCTCACTGGCCTGTAGTTCCCCGGTTTTTCCCTACTCCCCTTCTTGAATAATGGTACTACATTAGCGGTTCTCCAGTCCTCTGGCACATCCCCTGTGGCCAGAGAGGTTCTGAATATATGTGTTAGAGCCCCCGCAATCTCCTCCTTTGCCTCACACAGTAGCCTGGGATACATTTCGTCCGGGCCTGGGGATTTATCCATTTTTAGGCCTGCTAAAACCGCCAATACCTCCTCCCGCTCGATGTTAATATGTTCGAGTATATCACAGTCCCCCTGCCGTATTTCTATGTCTACATCGTCCTTCTCCATAGTGAAAACAGATGCAAAAAATTCATTTAGAACCCCTCCTACATCTGCCGGCTCCACACACAGATTGCCATTTTTGTCCCTAATGGGCCCTATTTTTTCCCGAGTCATCCTCTTACCCTTAATATACTTATAAAACATCTTAGGATTTTCCTTTATTTTGCTCGCCAGTGTTATTTCATGGCCCCTCCTTGATCTCCTAATTTCTTTTTTAAGTATCCCCCTGCACTTTTTGTACTCCTCTAGGGCTTCCTCCGTCTTTAGCCTTTTGTATCTGCCAAAAGCCCTCCTTTTTTTCCTAATCCATTCTCGTATATCCCCTGACATCCAAGGTTCCCTGGAGTTCTTGGAACCACCCTTGACCTTTACGGGAACATGTTGCCATTGTATGGTCTCAATCTCCCTTCTGAAAGACTCCCATTGCTCCGATGCGGATTTTCCTACAAGCAGCTGATCCCAGTCCATTTTGGCCAGATCCTGCCTTATCCTATTAAAATCGGCCTTCCCCCAATTTAGAACCTTAATTTCCGGCCCCTCCCTGTCCTTTTCCATGACCACCTTAAATCTCACCGAATTATGGTCACTGTCACCAAAGTGCTCACCTACTAGCACTTCTTCCACTTGGCCGGCCACATTCCCTAGAATTAGGTCCAGTACCGCCCCCTCTCTTGTAGGACTTTCTACATGCTGGCTCAAAAATGACTATATTGGTGCTGAAATGCATTGTCGCATGACTCACATCACTTGAACTGTAGTTTTGATAACTAATGTGTATTATACTGTTTGATATAGGACACTATATATGTTTTGGAAGGAGTTTATGAAAATCAAAAAAGGTATGAGAAAATTTACCAGTTTAAAAAAAATTGAAGTCTTCTGTATTATTATACATTGTAAACTGACCAAATGTATTTACATTACACTATCTCTTGAGTTCTATTTTAAAATGCATTTACAAAATTAAGGAAAAACAGTTATTTCCACATAGTTATTCCATATTTTCATGACTTGTAGTTCACCTGAAGGAGTCATTTCTGCGATAGCTATGAGATGTTTAACGGAAGCATTGCCAGAAAACAGGTAAGGATTAAACTGTAAAATTTAAAAGGTGTCACTGTGGGAAACCACCTAGGTCCCAGATACATTTGTTTTTTTATAAGATATGTTGAAATCTCATTGTTCCAGTCCTATTCAGGCCCTCTCATTACAGCCTTGGTCCAAACATGGACAAAAGAGCTGAATTCTAGAGGTGAGGTGAGAGTGACTGCCCTTGACATCAAGACAGCATTTGACTGAGTGTGGCACCAAGGATCCACGTTAAAATTGAAGTAAATGGAAATCAGGGGGGAAACTCTCCAGCGGCTGGAGTCATACCTAGCACAAAGGAAAATGGCAGTGGTTGTTGGAGGCCAATCATCTCAGCCCGAGGACATTGCGGCAGGAGTTCCTCAAGGCAGTGTCCTAGGCCCAACCATCTTCAGCTGCTTCATCGATGACGTTCCTTCCATCATAAGGTCAGAAATGGGGATGTTCGCTGATGAATCCACAGTGTTCAGTTCCATTCGCAACCCCTCAGATAATGAAGCAGTCCGTGCCCACATGCAGGGAGACCTGGACAACATCCAGGCTTGGGCAAGTAACATTCGTGCCAGACAATGACCATCTCCAACAAGAGAAAGTCTAACCACCTCCCCTTGACATTCAACGGCATTACCACCGCCGAATCCCCCACCATCAACATCCTGGGGGTCACCAGAAACTTAACTGGACCAGCCACACACATACTGTGGCTACAAGAGCAGGTCAGAGGCTGTGTATTCTGCAGCGAGTGATTCTCACCTCCTGACTCCCCAAAGCCTTTCCACCATGTACAAGGCACAAGTCAGGAGTGTTATGGAATACTCTCCACTTGCCTGATGTGTGCAGCTCCAACAACACTCAAGAAGCTCAACACCATCCAGGACAAAGCAGCCCGCTTGATTGGCACCCCATCCACCACCTTAAACATTCACTCCCTTCACCACCAGCGCACTGTGGCTGCAGTGTGTACCATCCACAGGACGCACTGCAGCAACTCACCAAGACTTCTTCGACAACACCTCCCAAATCAGCAATCTCTACCACCTAGAAGGACAAGAGCAGCAGGCACGTGGGAACAACACCACCTGCACGTTCCCCTCCAAATCACACACCATCCCGACTTGGAAATATATTGCCGTTCCTTCATCGTCGCTGGGTCAAAATTCTGGAACTCCCTTCCTAACAGCACTGTGGGAGAACCTTCACCACACGGACTGCAGCGGTTCAAGAAGGCGGCTCACCACCACCTTCTCAAGGGCAATTAGGGATGGGCAATAAATGCTGGCCTTGCCAGCGACGCCCATATCCCATGAACGAATTTTTAAAAACCTCTTCCATTACACCAATGGCTGATTTGGTGCTGCTTTTAGCTCTCATTCTGATCTTGAGAATTTCACTAATTATGCTTCCAATTTTCACCCATCCCTCACCTTCACACTATCCACCTCCTGAGTCATCTTCCCTTCACTTCCAGGAGAGAGAGGCGCTTTCTTGCACACTTTGTCACTCTTGCTTTTTTCTCTTCTTTTTCTTTTCTCTTTCTCTCCCTCACTCTCATTTGGTTATTCCACCTGCCCCCTCTCTCCCCTCACTCTTTTCTCTCTTACAACACCAGGTTATAGTCCAACAAATTTATTTTAAAATCACAAGCTTGTGATTTTAAAATAAATTTGTTGGACTATAACCTGGTGTTGTAAGATTCCTTACATTTGTCCACCCCAGTCCATCACCGGCATCTCCACATCTTTTCTCTCTTGCAGTGGTTTTTCCAGAAATATCTATCACAAGCCCAGTGACTACCACAACTGCCTGAATTAGGTTTCTTTACACCCCACATCTTATAAGGACTCCAATCTCTCTCTTCCAGTTTTGCAGTCTCTCTTGCATCTGCTCTGATGTCTCTACCTTCTGCACCAGAACCTCCTGGTACGTGTTCCTTTTCCCTCAGGCGAAGATTACTCTTGGCCTCATTATCCTCATCCCCGTTTCCTTTCCCTTTCCACTTCAATTGACAGGTTCCCTTCTCTTTTCCCCGCCCCCCCCTCCCCGCAAGTACTCATCAGCCTTAGCATTTACCAGCTCCTCTTCCACATCTCTCTGCTTTCTGAAGGGACCATTCCCTCTGACACCCAGATCCACATTTCCACCACCACAATCTCCAGCTGCCCTTGCTGTGGCGCCTTTCTGTGCAACCACATGAGATGCAGCACCTGTCTGGTTACCGTCTCCCAGATTGCTGGTGATGTGTGTGGGTCTGTCATTGTCTGGGGGAAGGGAGATGGGTTGGCATTTTGGGTGATGGATTCATTGGAACTCAGTGCTGTTGTGGGGCTCTGCAGCATTCCTGTTCACTTGTTCGTCTGCTTTTTGGAGCTGGTGGTCCCATTGTACTTTGCCAGCATCTTCTGTTTTCATTTCAAACCCAATTTCTGTAAGTTTTCCACTATCCCATTTCTCACCTTTTCCTTGGGCCATCCACTGTTTTAACTAATCACTCATCCTTTTTTTTAATGTCTTTAATTTCTTCAATACTTTCGATCATTCGACTGAGAGAATCTATTACATCATTCAACAATCATTGCACTGATGGTTTCTTGCTTTTTGTTTTTCCCTCTATTCCCCTCCACCTTTTTCTGATTCTATTAGTATCCTTCTGTTTTTCCCAGTTTTAAATGGTACAAACCTGAAATGTTGGACTGTTTGTTCTCACCACAAATTTTGAAAGATCTAGAGTGTGCTTACAGTTTTTTTTCCCTGTTTTTGTTGAGGATTAAACTGCGGTTTTATTATATTTTATAATCTTTATAGACTAAGTCGCCTGCTTTATAAGCATAAATTTGAGGAGGCGGAGCGATTTGCCATTCATTTTGGTTTGGATGTTGAGGTAGGTCTGCCTACTAGAATGCACTGCTGTATAGTCACATTTAAAAGTACCCAATTGTTGCTCATTTACTACTTTGCAATAAAATTGGACTCCCCTCCCCCCCCCCCCCCCCCCAACCCCAACACAGTGACCTCGCAATTCGGGCACACCCCCGATATTGGGCCTCGGCCCTCATTTCCAGCGAGCTGCGGAGAGCAATAGGCAGCTCGCTGGCGAAGCACAATGGAAGATCTCTTGGGTAAATGAGTAAGCAAGGGCAACTGAGAAAGGGGGAGTTCGGGGGTGTGGGGGGGGTATCGATGTGTGGAAGTGGCCCATGGTCTTTGAATGTGGGGTCCGGAGGAGCTCTCCTCTCCTCCTGGCACCACATTTAGATAAATGTATTTTAAAATCTTACCTTGCTGGTTGTGGTCCTTTTCAGGACTGCCTGTTAGGCCGCATGTAGACCTGGTTACCCTGAGGGCAGATGGTGCTGACTGGCTCGGGGCAAACTTGTAGTGGGGCCTCAAACAAGCTTTTGGCCCTATATTTGCTAATGTGGATTTTGTGGCCTTTACCAATATGGTGGGAGGCGCACTCATGGCTTAGGAAGCCGTTTAGCGTCCTAAAAACTAGGCCACAGTATCTAGTGTATTGAAAGTTTACTGTGCATTTTTGAGGGAGGCATATATTTGGTTTGTTTGAGGTTGAACCTTTTCTCGTGAATAAAAAAGAAAACAATAGTGGGGGTTGGAGTACTTCCACCTGAGAAATACTAGTAAAATTAATAAGAGATCTGCTCCCTTTCTCTGTATTCATCCTGTAAAAAGCAGTCACATGATGATCCATTTTTGGTTCTTTTTCTGAGAAAGTCACTGTTTCCAACTGGGCAATTTTAATGTATTCTGTTTGATTCCCAAGTTTGAACCTTGAATTGTGCTGGGTAAACCCATGTCCACCAGAGTGCTAATGTGGTAGAGCATTTGGCCTAAGCTTCCATAGCCTTGAGAGAGAGAAATTTAGCCAGGTTTCCTGCCTTTGATTGCTGTGTATAAAGCTCTGCAAATGTGGTTGCCAGGTATGATATAAGTTTGATTGTGCTGGTCCTACAAATGAATGGCCCACTGATCCCCCCCCCCCCCCCCCCACTAACTAAGGTCAAACATGAATAATGGTCATTTGGGCCAGGTACTTGATGCCTACTGTCAGCTGCGGACTACATCCCTGCATGAGGCAAGAGTAGGAAAAAATTTAGGATGGAAAAATGTATGTAATCTTATTTGTTGAAAGTAAAAATCTAATAAAATATTGAAGTAGCTGATGAGTATATCATTGAAGTTTGTGCAGCATGTTCTTTCATTCCTATGTTCTCACTTGTACTTTCGCATTGTGAATGAACAAAATATAGTTACCTGAGTGTATTCAGTGTGAAAATTTGGGATACTGCACAGTAGCTGCTAATCATAAGCTTGAGCTGTCAATCCTGCTTTAAAGAAGTTTTGAATTCTGATCTAACAAAAAACACAAACTGATTTTGTGTCTTTGTTAATAAGTATTGAACCTTTTTTCAGCTTGTGTACAAAGTCAGGCTTAATATAGCTTTGGAGAACTTTGCCTCAACTTCCCCAGGAGCTCACAATCTATCATCGTGGCAGAAGGCAGTTGATGAGGCAAAAGCGGACTTGCACAAAGTACAGGTATAAGTCAAAAGCTGCCAAGTAAAGCTGGATTACGTTCTGTGCTTTTTGTGATTGGCTGTCTTAAATTTTCATTTTTTTTCCCCCTTAGGATGATCAGTTTGTAGTGAAATACTGTATGGATGTTTCTTGGCCAACTTTTGAAACAACTTTGGAAATGTTAAATTATGCCAAAAAACGGGTGAGTTTTGTGTAATGGCTAATGTGTTTTGTTGGACTTCCTACATAAAGCAATATAGCTCTTAACTGGTAAACTACTTTTTTGTAGATTCTAAAGAAAGAAGATAAAAAGTCTCTTGGTTTGTCTGAGGATCAAGCTTTGTGGCTGGTAGAGGTACTTGTAATGAGACATTTTTTATTACAGTATTGGTCTAGGAAGATATTACGGATCACTCACAATTGATTTCATCCACTTACTCAAAAATTCTAGGTGTTGAGAGTGGAAGCAAGACTTACGACTTTTCATGAAGCATTTGGGCCTGGGAAGTTCAGGTTAGATTTTTTTTTGTTTGTTTTGTTACCTCTACTCTCGTCATCAGTGAAAATTTGGGTTTGTATAGCACCTTTTGAAATGTTTTTCTATATTAAAGACACTTTACAGAGGCAAAAATAAAGAAGAATGAACAGCAAGCCACGTAGGGAGAGTTAGGAAAAATGACCGAAACCTTGGTTAGGGAGAGAGTTCCAGTGAGGAGCGCTGAGGGGACTCAAATATATAGAAATACGTAGAAGTTACAACTCAGAAAGTTGGCCATTCAGTCTAACAAGTCTGTGTTGGTGTTTACCCTCTATGTGAACAAATAATTCCAATCATAACTGCCCATCCTGTTCCCATATTCCTTCAACCCCAGTACATATGGTGTATATAGAGTTTAGGAAGGCATTCGATAAGATGGGTGGAAAGAGACTTTTTTACCAAAAGTCAGGTATCTGGTATAAGAGGCAGTTTGGCAGATTAGAAACAAAGAATTACAGTTAATGAGCATTGATTGGAGAATGGTTAGACTCTGTGTACCCCAGGACTAGTGCTGGGTCTACTTTTATTTTTGAAATATATAAATAATTTGCACTTGCACACAGGTAGTACGATATCAAAACCTGCTCATGACACAAAAGTAGGCAGCTTGGCATGCATCGAGGTGGACTGTAAAATACTTCAGGAAGGCAGCGACAAGTTCGGGGAATGGATAGATAAGTGACTGATGCAATTTAATGTGGAGATGTGTAAAGTAATATATTTTGTGAGGGGGAATGGGTATGTGCACTCAATGGAAGGACATTAAAGGGCATGGATGAAGAGAGACTTGGAGGTTTGACTACATAAATCTTTGAACGCATGATTGCAGTTAAATAAGACCATAAAAAGTCAACAGCATTTTGGTTGTTGCTACCAGGGTTGAGCAATAATGATAAAAAATTTGAGATATTATGACTATTTCCCCTAGAGCAGAGAAAGTTGATTCGGTTTAATAGAGGTTTCTAAAATTATGAAAGGTTTTGATGCAGTGAGTAGGGAAAGGTTATTTCCTCTGGCTGGGGAGTCAGTAATGAGGGGGGGGTCATCAATTTAAAATGGGCACTGAGAGTGAGGAGAATTTTTTTTTTACGCTGAGTTGTTGGAGAATGGAATGCTTTATCATAGGGAGTCATTGAGGCAGACAGCATGGTATCTTTTATCGGAAAAAATGATAAATATTTGAAGAAGAGAAAGGTACAGGGCGTGGGATTCTTTTTGGATTGCTCTAGCAGAGAGACAGTGTAGACAAGATGGGCTAAATGGCTTTCTGTGCTGTAAACTTTCATGATTCTATGGAATAGCAATTTAAGTATGGGAGCTCTGGCTGATTTTTCTCCTCTCCTCCAGCCCAGCAATGATGAAGCAAGTTCTGAGATCAGCTCACTCCAGATAGACCAGAAATTAAACCTCGGACCTTTCTGGCTTATATAGCTCTGTCAATCCCACTGAACTATCGGGGGCCTGAACTTGAGTTGTACTGAGGCTGAATTTTTAGTTTATAAGACTTGGTGGAATCCCTGCTTTAGAGTTCATAGGTGCCAGCAGAGTAACTAATATTTGATTCTTTCTTTCACAGTGGTATTGTTTGGATCAAGTTCGTAAACAGTGAGGACCTTTTTAATGATGTCCTCTTGCAGCTCCAGGAGGGAAATCAGGAATGTGCAGAGTACATTTGGTTAAGACACCAGGTGATATTAACCAAATGTTTTGTTGGTCTTCCATATTGTGAAGTGCTCTCCATCTTTTTATATTAGTATAGTGAATGATCTTATTGAATTGATAACTTACAGCTTGATATGCGCCTCATAACATTTAAATCGAATATGCAACCACATGGCTGTCCCTCCTCCTCCTCCTGCATGGTGGTTTGAAATTTGCTAATTGTACAGTAGCAGCATCTGCACCTCCTGGGGGACTAGACAGCAGGACAGCACCAAACCTGCCTCTCAACTGCTGACTGGGGTATGGTGGTGTAGTTGTTAAGTTACTGGACTAGTAATCCAGAGAGTGTGAGTTCAAATCCCAGTTTGATATTCAGTTCAAAAAAATTTGGTACTAAAAAGTTGGTATCGGTAAAAGTGACCACGAAGCTGTCGGATTGTTGTAAAAACCCAACTGGTTCAACACTGTCCTTTAGGGCAGAGCTTCGTAGTCTTGAGCTAACCGAGAAGGTAATGAGTATAAAAGTTTGGATTACAGTGTCCTGAGGATGAAACAAGATTGAAAGAATTTTTTGAAACCTTCAGTGAAATCTATCAACCTGCCCTGTAACAATGATTTCCCCAAAATACTGAAATCTCTGACTAGCCACAGTGTGGCCACGGTGACACCTTTTTAGCCTCATACACTAATTTTAGTTAAAAAAACAACTTAGGCACAATTTGGGTAAATTTACTTAGTAGATATCTGCTATCATTCAGTGCAAAACTTTGCAGTTTTTCTCTTTCACCAAAGTTTGGAATTCTGGCATGAATTTGTCAGACACTGCACATCTTATTGCAACCTCTAGGTTTTTGTCCAACAGTTGAGAGTGGTACTTTGCCTTCATCAGAGTGATTGCTGAGAATGTTGACTTGTGTAACAAGATGGTTCAGATCTGCCCCTGCTCTCCAACCAGGATGCTGTTGGAGCTGCTCCTTATTGCCTGGGCTTTCTTTCTGCTGGCCTGGAGCGGTTATTCCGATTGGTGGAGATGACCACAATGACTGCTCTGCTTTCCATACAATATTGTTGGCATTTCCATGTAGCCTGGTGTTTCCACCTGTGTTGCACATCTTTTTATTAGATAACCAATAAGCAGTAACCAAGCAAGTATAGCACACACAACGATCAGGACTTTAATCCCTGTAATTGCAGTTATAAGTCAGGCAGAATTCTTTTTTTTTAAAATTGTGGTGTGTTTTAGTAGTACTAAGTTGAGTTTTTGTTGAGTTTTGGGGTTGTTTAATGAACAGTAAGAGTTTTGTTCTGAAGACCGTTTTTCCAATTTCAGGTGGAGTTTGAAAGCAAATTTGATTTGAAAAGGCTACAGAATTTGCTGGATTCTCTCTCTGCAAGCACCCCTTCACAGGAACTCTGTCTCTGGTTCAGAAATGTCATCATCCCTTTTGTTTTAAGGATTGTACCTGAGGGCAAGGTAATGGTGTCTGGTAGCTGGTTGTAGTAAATAAATGTTTTTTTTTAACTTTGCACACTGTGTAATGGTTTTGTTTGCTTCAACTTTTATAGAAAATTCTGGCAAGATGGTTGGAGCACAGAGCTCGTAGTCTTGAGCTAACTGAGAAGGTAATGAGTATAAAAGTTTGGATTACAGTGTCCTGAGAATGAAACAAGATTGAAAGAATTTTTTGAAACCTTCAGTGAAATCTATCAACCTGCACTGTAACAATGATTTCCCCAAAATACTGAGTTTAAAAGCTACAAAATAATTTTTCGAAGCTGCTGAAAGTTAACTGTTACAAAAGCAAAATACTGCAGATGCTGGAAATCTGAAATAAAAAATAAAATGTTATGAAAGTTAACTGTTACATGTTTTCATCCGAAAACAGTGTGTCAGATTCCACGTGATAACACCCAGCTCTATCTTACCACTACCCCTCCCGACCCCTCCACTGCCTCTGATTTGTCACGCTGCTTGTCCGACACCTAGTATTGGATGAGACGAAATTTCCTTGCATTAAATATTGGGAAGACCGAAGCCATTGCTTTCGGTCCCCATTGCGACGAACTCCAGTCCCTAGCCATGACGCCATCCTCCTCCCTGGCCACTGTCTGAAGCTGAACCAGACTGCAACCTCGGCGTCCTATTTGACCCTGGGCTGAGTTTCCAACCGCATACACTCTTCATCACGAGACTGCCTACTTCCACCTCCAAAACCTCGCCCATCTCCGCCCCTGCCTCAACAGATCTGCTGCTGAAACACTCGTCCATGCCTTTGTTACCACCAGACTCGACTATTCCAATGCCTTCCTGGCTGGCCTCCCACCTACAACCCTCCATAAACTTGAGCTCATCCAAAACTCTGCCTGTATCCTAACTTGCATCAAGTCCCATTCACCCATCACCTCTGTGCTCACTGACCTCCATTGGCTCCCAGTCCATGGCCTTGCCGCTCCCTATCTCTGTAACCGCCTACAACCCTCCAAGATCTCTACCCTCTTGCTCATCCCCGATTTCTTTCACTGCACCATTGGCAGCCGTGCCTTCAGCTGCATGGGCCCTAAGCTCTGGAGTTCACTCCCTAAACCTCACCGCCTCTCTATCTCTCCTCCTTTTAAATCGCTCCTTAAAACCTATCTCTTTGACCAAGCTTTTGGTCACCTGTTCTACAGCCCGCCGAGATCTCTGCAGTCCTCCAATTCTGGCCTCTTGTGCATCACTGATTTTCTTCACTCAACTGTTGGCGGCCATGCCTTCAGCTGCCTAGGCTCTAAGCTCTGGAATTCCCTCCTTAAACCTCTCCACCTCTCTACCACTTTCTCCTCCTTCTAAGATGCTTCTTAAAACCTACCTCTTTGACCAAGCTTTTGGTTACCTATCCTAACATCTCCTTATGTGGCTCAATGTCACATTTTGTTTGATAATCGCACCTGTGAAATGCCTTGGGGTGTTGTACTATGTTAAAGGAGCCATATAAATGCAAATTGTTTTGTAGGAATTATTTGTCTGTTTACTAAATTTAAATCCAGAATTTGAAGGTGTGTACAAAATCTAGAGTGATTTGAATTTGGTTTTATAAGCCCCTACATCTTAAATAACAATATTTTTTCATTTTAAAGCAAAATTAAGAGCTGTTGTTGCAAATATTGAAGTTATTATTTATAACTATTGTTATCAACTTTTATTTTTACATTTACAGGCAAACTGGCCAGAAAATGGATTGCAGATGGCAGAAATGTACTTTGTAGCGAAGAAACCAAATGAACTTGGGCTTATTACTGCCGGGCTTTGGATTCCATTAGTATGATTGACTCATTTCTGAAATTGTGTTTTCTTCAATTTAACTGAACTTTCCAAGTTCAATTTGATGTAAAATGTTCTGTTTCATACTAGAATAGTAACAAATATATATTACATCACATGGTACGTTGTAAGTGAAACAGCCCAAGGTGCTGTAGAGTAGAAAAACTAATATCGAATATAAATGGGGAAGTCAGGAGAGGTAACCAAAGGCATGTTTGAATAAATAGGTTTTGAGAAGGCATTTGAAGGCAGGAGAAAGGAAGCAAGGTGAAGAGGTATAGGAAAGATGTTACAGAGTACAAATGAGACAGCTGATAGCTCTGGCACCAATAGTGAAATGTAAGGAATGTCAGAGTTGGAGGAACGAAAGGCTCAAGATCGGACAAAAGGCTGGAAGAGGTCAAAGAGTTAGGGTAGGGTGGGGTAAGGATGTGAAGACATTTGTAGATGAGGATGAAATTGATGCGTTTGGGGAATAGAGAGCTAATGTAGAGACCAGGAGTGTGTTAATTGTATCTGTGATTTATATCAATTAGTGTTAATTGTATTCAGGTGTTTTTTATTCGTTCATGGGATGTGGGCGTTGCTGGCAAGGCCAGTATTTATTGCCCATCCCTAATTGCCCTCGAGAAGGTGGTGGTGAGCCGCCTTCTTGAACCGCTGCAGTCCATGTGGTGAAGGTTCTCCCACAGTGCTGTTATGTAGGGAGGTGGTGGAGGGAGTGAATGTTTAGGGTGATGGATGGGGCGCCAATCAAGCGGGCTGCTTTGTCCTGGATGGTGTCGAGCTTCTTGAGTGTTGTTAGAGCTGCACTCATCCAGGCAAGTGGAGAGTATTCCATCACACTCCTGACCTGTGCCTTGTAGATGGTGGAAAGGCTTTGGGGGGTCAGGAGGTGAGTCACTCGCCGCAGAATACCCAACCTCTGACCTGCTCTTGTAGCCACAGTATTTATATGGCTGGTCCAGTTAAGTTTCTGGTCAATGGTGACCCCAGGATGTTGATGGTGGAGGATTCGGCGATGATAATGCCGTTGAATGTCAAGGGGAGGTGGTCATTGCCTGGCACTTGTCTGGCACGAATGTTACTTGCCACTTATCAGCCCAAGCCTGGATGTTGTCCAGGGGTTGCGAGTGGAACTGAACACTGTGCAATCATCAGCGAACATCCCTATTTCTGACCTTATGATGGAGGGAAGGTCATTGACGAAGCAGCTTA
The DNA here is from genome assembly GCF_035084215.1 of Heptranchias perlo. Taxonomy (NCBI): domain Eukaryota; kingdom Metazoa; phylum Chordata; class Chondrichthyes; order Hexanchiformes; family Hexanchidae; genus Heptranchias; species Heptranchias perlo. The sequence continues at coordinate 24,826,759 of NC_090349.1, read as the reverse complement.
AGATGGTTGGGCCTAGGACACTGCCCTGTGGAACTCCTGCAGCAATGTCCTAAGGCTGAGATGATTGGCCTCCAACAACCACTACCATCTTCCCTTGTGCTAGGTATGACTCCAGCCACTGTTGTGTATCAATTGGGACTCTTGTATCCATATATAAGAGAGCTTATCTAGGGTGTGGTGTGTGTAATGTGGAGCTCTGTGAATAAAGGCTTGGAAGCAACTAAAGACCAGGCTCTAGTATTCTATCCTTCACCACTGGGCTATCCAACTTATAACAGAGTGGATTATGGGCATGCAGGTCTTTCAATGCATTCAATACGTGAGTGAAGTTTGTGGAGGGTGGCACTTAAATTCGAGTCGGCAGGTGAAAGGGGTTTCAGTTGTGGGATTGAGGCAGGCAATGTTGTGGAGGTGAGAGTAAACGAAAATGGTGGCTTGGATATTAGGTTTGAAGCTGAACAACGGAACAAACAGGACACCAAGATTGTGCACAGTCTGGGAAGGAAATAGAATCAGTGGCAAAAGTGTGGATTATTTGGTAAGGTCAGAATCCAATGGCTCAATTGGAGCAAATGCTAGCTTATCCATGACTTTGGACAGGGAGTCTGACGTCAGGGAGACAATAGTTGAGGGATCTGGTGGAGAGTATAGCTGGGCTTGGGATGGTACCTTGGTGAGCATGTGGGGTCGTTTAGAGAAGTCATTGCTGGAGATGCACTGGCTGCGTTGGGACAGATAGGAGTGGAACCATGCAGGAGGATGGCAGGTTTGTGTTTAACACTGTGGAGAGGTCAAAGGGGAATAATATGCAATCACAGCCAAAGAAAATGGTGACTTTGAACAGGGTGGTATCAGTGTTGTGGGCAGAGCAGTCTAGATTCAGAGTTGTGGGAAAAGTCTGCATGAAATTTGGACAACACAGTTGAGGATCTTGGAGAGGATGGTGATAACTGGAGAAGACAGAGCTGAGGGCTGATTTTTTTTGGAGGAGCGGACAGTAATTGCAGTTTTCAAAGGGAAAGAGGGAACTATTTACGAAGTCATTTGGCCATGCCCTCTTTCTCCTTCCTCTTTACCAGCACCATACTTTCTTTGATTGCTTCTCTCGTTTTTCACTATTCCTCAGCCTACCTTCTCTGGCCACCTCAGGCTCTAGTTCCTCCTCAGTGAGCCCAAGGCTGTCTCCATATCTTCCACCATGTCCAATGCTGCTGGTTTTCCTAGAGCAGCAACTCCAATTGTCTCAACCTCTGCTCCGGCTGACCAGCTTGCTTCTCAAGGTTGGACTTTCTAAACTTCTCCCTATCTTGCTTATCCTTCCCACTGCTGCCCTGGCCCCTGCCTCTCCCAACCCTCTCCTCTCTAACCACACCCACTCTATTGTCATCTGGAATATTCACAAACAAAGCCTTTGCCATTCACACCTCATCATGGATGAATCTAATGACATACTGGCATTGACTGAAATATGCCTCCTACGTGGTACTTCTTTCCTCCTCACTGAAGCCTACTCACCTAACTATACCTCCCACTGCTTGCTCGCTCAAATATTCTCCCTATCGTGCTTAACTCTTGCACTACTGCCTCCTCCCCCTGACTCTGGCAACTGAACAAGTATCAGCAGTCCACTCCATGTTGTCCTCTAAAATGCTTGAGCTCTTGAAAACTTTGTGTTGAAGTTTAGTGTAGTGGAGGTACCTAGCTCAGCTTGGATGCAAGCACAGAGCTTTGATTTCTGGGCGTTTAGTTTTTAATACTATGAGAGAGCGGGAGACAGCATTGCTTTTCTCTCCTCGCATTAAAATGACTGCATGCTAAGTGTAAAAGTTTCTCGAAAGAGACCCAATTGACTCCCTGTGCAATTGCAAAGCATAGCTTTAAAGTTATACTACTGGTGTCGAATGCTGAAGGTGTCTCACCTCGCAGCTTCAGTGTGCTTCTAGCTCCTGCACTATACTACTGTCGCTTTTGCAAATTTTTGCACCTGTAGCTATTCAGCAACAATGTAAAATGGTATTCAAGACTGAGATGAGGAGGAATTTCTTCACACAGAGGGTTGTGAATCTTTGGAATTCTCTACCCCAGATGACTGTGGCTGTTGAGTCGTTGAGTATATTCGAGGCTGAGATAGTTTTTTGGACTCTAGGGGCACCAAGGGATATGGGGATTGGGCAGGAAAGTGGAGTTGAGGTGGAAGATCAGCCTTGATCTGATTGTTAGGCGGAGCAGCCTTCAGGGATCGTATGGCCTACTCCTGCTCCGATTTCTTATGTTCTAATGTTGTAGTTTGGGCACAAGAGAAAGCTTCTGAAATAAGCATTGTATTTTTCTGCAGTTTTAGGTTCAAGTTTTAGTTTTTTTTAAACTTTTTTTATGTTTGTGTTATGATGGGTTTGAAGTTCTGTGTTAGCTGTCAGAGTTCCTTTTTTGTGGCTTTGGGTGCCTTCCTCCTTGATGCTGTTAGTGACAACTTGTGTTGTAGATTTAAGGATAAATGTGACTGGTCTGAATTACCCCCCCCCCGCCACAAGGAGCCCCTGGTACCTATATAGAGAAATGAGCAGCGTTGACTTCTTAGAGGATGATTTAAATGATTTGCCACTAACCCATCAAGTGCATCCCATACTGGGAAATCACCAGGCTCAAAAGCAAAATACTGCGGATGCTGGAAATGTGAAATAAGAACAGAAAATGCTGGAAATACTCAGCAAGTCAGGCAGCATTTGTGGAGAAAGAGACAGAGCTAACGTTTCAGGTCGATGACCTTTTGTCAGAACTGGAAAAATTTAGAGTTGGCAGTTTTTGAGCAAGTACAGAGCTGAAGGAGGGGAGGAAAGAACAAAAGGGAAGGTCTCTGAGTAGGGTGGAGGGTAAGAGTGATTAAATGACAAAAGGGATGATGGTGCAAGGCAAGGAAAGTGATAATCGAACAAGTAGAGAAACAAAAGTTGGGTCTAGAGGAGCTGTAAATGGCAACATCAGAACCATTACCAGCACCTGCTGCCCAAAGAAATGGGAGCAGTGGTTATGATCGGAAGTTATTGAAATCAATATTGAGTCCAGAAGGTTGTAAAGTGCCTAATCGAAAGATGAGGTGCTGTTCCTCGAGCTTCCGTTGGGCTTCATTAGAACAGTGCAAGGGGCCGAGGTCAGAGTGGGAGTGGGACAGGGAATTGAAATGGCAAGCGACCGGCAGGTCAGGGTCACGCTTACGGACTGAGTGAAGGTGTTCAGCAAAGCGATCACCCAATCTGCGTTTGGTCTCCCCAGTGCAGAGGAGATCGCATTGTGAGCAGCGAATACAGTATACTAAATTGAAAGAAGTACAAGTAAATTGCTGTTTCACCTGCAAGGAGTGTTTCCTTCCCTGGACGGTGGGAAGGGAGGGAGGTGAAAGGGCAGGTGTTGCATCTTCTGCGTTCGCATGGGAAGGTGCCGTGGGGAGGAGAGCAGGTGTTGGGGGTGATGGAAGAGTGGCCTGGGGTGTCGCGGAGGGAGCGGCCCCTTCGGAATGCTGAAAGGGGAGGGGAAGATGTGTTTGTTGGTGGGATCGCCCTGGAGGTACAGGCTATTGTAATCCAGTGCCCCAGCACCTGTTTGTTTTGAATTCAGAACTTCTGCAAGATCCCCTTTTTGAAAGCAGATGGATTATGCTCTTACATACCATAATTAAAAGACAGGTACATTTTTTGTTTTTAACATTGGTTAGGTGAACTATTCAGAGAAGGTGGGGTATATATTTTTTTTAAAAACTACTGTATTTGGTGAATAATGTTTCTCCTTTTGCTACCTGCCCCCTTTCAAAAAAAGTTCAATACTAGTGTTACAAATTAAAGGTCCAAGATTATCTCTTGTGGGAAGGTGGAAAGTTTCCATTGGTACCTTTTTGTCCTTTAAAGTAAAACTGGAACTTTGAAAGAGGTCTTTAAATCTAGTGTAACAACTTTAGTATGTAAAAATAAAATGGAGAAAGTAGACCATGGAATGGTTATAAAGATCTGTTGGTTTTAGATAGTTCTGGTTTAGAATGGAAAACTGATTTCTATAGACATCTAAAGAATGTACAGTAATGAGAACATAAAGGCATTTTTCATTACTTCCATAAACTGGCTTGAAGAGGCACTGAACAATCTCCTCCAGTTCCTTACTGGGTAATTACATCACCTGCTGTGCTGCCATAAGGACCAGAGGTAGGTCCCAGGTTCGATTACTAGCTCTGTGTAGTTAGCTGATCTCAGGAGGCAGCAGTAGGTGTGCTATAATTGGCTTCTATTAATTATGAACCACAGGCCTGGGGCCAAAAGACACTCATAGAACTCTATCCCAATGTGCATCGGCACCTTCAGGAGAGGGAGAATTTGTGTGGGGAGGAGCAGGGCAAGGGCTCTAAACTTGAAAAAGGTAACCATGTTAGATTTTTGTGGTGGTAAAGAATTGTTTTAAATTGTTGATACAGCTGTTCTGTTTCATTTGTCCTGAATTTAGAAAAAAAACATTGACTGTGAAGAGGTGTGCCAGTTAAAGACATTGGTTAATAATCTGCAGGAGCTGGTTGACCTCCATAGAAAGTACAACTGCAGACTGGCACTCTCAGAGTTTGAAAAAGTAGGTGGTATTTTACATGAAAGATAGATTAGGAAAAATGGATTCTGTTAATTTGATATATCCAGAATTGATGCATTAGAATAATTGTTTTTAAAAAAAACCCATAGTGGCCCTATGTCTTCTCCTTTTTATACTGCTGCCTTTGTTGTAAAGTAACTGCTGACGTCTTTAACATACAGATCAATAGTGTACATGGGTGTACCTTATAGTAATTGAAGGCTCAGATCCACTGTATGTTTGTTAGCAGTTGATCGATCATCTGACACTGAATTTGAAGCAAACAACTCTTCTTGTGCATAATTCTATTAAATCTTAAACTGTAATTTAATTACATGATGGAACCATTAACATGAGTCATTGACTACCTTAGTCAACAAAACTTCAAAGATTTTTAATTGCACATTCTTAAGAAATTGCATTTTTAAATCTGAACTTAGATAATGTAATTAGTGTATGACATGGTAACGTAACTGGAGAATTTGTAAAGAGCTAATAGTTTGTTTATTTATTAGGAAACTACAGCGACAATTGTATTTCGGATGTTGGATAGAGTTCTGGCTCCAGAGCTTATTCCGTCAACTCTTGAAAAGGTTATACAGCCTTATATAACTAAGCATGACTTACAGAAGGAAGAGCTGCTGTTGCATTACATAAAGGTGAATGCTATTCTACTGTACCTGTAATGTCCATGAGAAAAGTCTGTTATGAATGCAATAGTTGAATGGTATGATGTGTTGTAAACTGTTTGACTGCAGAAACTTGTTTAAATGATTAAGGGTGTTGCTAATCAAAATATTAGATAACATACAAAGATAGGCATAGTAAATTATTTTTTATTTTTAAAAAAACCTGTACTTCAATTCTTACGTAATTGTATTTCATCTGCACTTATATAATACCAAAGGGAAGGTAAAATATGCAATTGGGAAAAATTGAAGTGACACTTTGAGTTTCACGAGGAACAGTGATTTTTTTTTATATACACCTTATCCCTAAGACTGTCTCCTTGTTTCCTTTTCACAAGATAATTACAGATAAGGAAGGCCATTCAGCACCTCTTGGCTCATTCATCCAGAGAGACCCTACAGCCCCCACTTTGCAGCATCCAGTTGTTTCATAAATAATTCCAGGGTTTTTGCTACTACCACTCAATGGAAGTCCATTCCACATACTGATCACTGTGTGAGAAAGAACTTCCTGATAGCAGTCCAAAATTGCCTTCATACTATTTTGAATCCGTGTCCTCTTGTCGTACTCTTGCAATTGAGCTTGAAATAATTTTCTGGAATTATCTTTTCTATACCACTTACTATCTTGTATACCTTTTTACAATTCACCTCTCAATTGCCTCCTTTCAAGGTTGAAAAGCCTAAGTTTTTCTGGGGCCTCAACTATTCACCATATTTATTAATGACTTAGAAAACGTAATAGAGATCCATATATCCGAGTTTGCCGATGAAACAAAGAGAGGTGGCATCGTAAGTAGTGTAGATGGGAGGATAGGATTACAAAGAGACATTGATAGATCAGGTGAGTGAGCAAAACTGTGGCAGATGGATTTCAACACAGGTAAGTGAGGTCATCCATTTTGGACCAAAAAAGGATAGATGTGAGTTTTTTCAATGGTGAAAAACTGGGAACAGTGGAGCTCCAAAGAGATTTAGGGGTCCATGTACACAGGTCACCAAAATGTAGTGGTCAGGTACAAAAATAATCAAAAAGGGCTAACTGAATGTTGGCCCTTAGAATGTTAGCCATTAGAAAGGATATACTGGCCTTGGAAGGAGTGCAATTCAGATTCACCAGAATGTTGCTAGGACTCCAAGGGTTAAATTATGAGGAGATTACATAAACTAGGCTTGTACGCCCTGGAATACAGAAGATTAAGGGGTGATTTGATTGAGGGTTTTAGGATTTTGAAAGGAATTGATAGGGTAATTAGAGAGAAACTTTTTCTGCTGGTGGGAGAGTCTATGACAAGGGGACATAACCTTAAAATCAGAGACAGGCCATTTAGGAGAGAAGTTAGGAAACACTTCTTCAAATAGAGGGTGGTAGAAATGTGGAACTCTCCCACAAAAAGCAGTAGGTGCTAGCTTAATTAATAATTTTAAATCTGAGATCGATAGATTTTTGCTAGCCAAGGGTACTAAGAGATATGGAGCCAAGGCGGGTAAATGGAGTTAGGATACAGATCAGCCATGATCTCATTGAATGGTGGATCATGCTCAAGGGGCTGAATGACCTAGTGTTCCTCTGTTTCTGGGCTTTTCTTGTAATTCTGGCTTTGAACACTAGGAGGCTGTTCTCTGAACTACATTCTGCGCTTGAATATCTCTCGTGTCTCTGACCAGAGCTGGATATGGTGTGGCCTAGCTAGATCCCGATACAGTTTGATCCAGTTCTTTTTTCCTCTTATCAACATCAAATGATGTGAGCTCTCCCACTTAAGCATTTAATATATTTCCAGCAAGCTTCCTCTCTATTTTCACAGTGTAACTGTGTAAAAGCTTCATGCTAAGCCATGCTTTCAGGGGGGTGGCCAGGGTGTGAGTTTTTGAACAGAACAAAGAAAATCAGATTCCAGGAATTAGAAGCTTTATTAAGTTGAAGTTTGCTGATTCTTTTTCACTTTCTTATTTACTGTACTTTTTAGAGTAACTATGTATAATGTTTTTTCTAATAATGCTCAGTATTGTCAGCAAGTAAAACGTGAACATTTCACCTATTTTATGAATAACATCCTTTTGCAATAATCTCTCTAGTATAATGCTGAATATTCTCTCTAAATCTGTGCTAAGATGGCTCCGATGCCTGGTGTTTTCTACAGCAGGTGATGGTCACAGGGATTGTAGCTGAAAGATCTCTAATGGTGCATCATATTCCACAATTTTAACGATGGCACAAAGCCAAAAACGTTTTGCACCGGTGTAAAACTTGGGAGTGTAAGTCAGGTGTCAAGACCCAAAATGAAGCAAACTGTGATTACCACCTTCAGGGTGTCTGACTCCACTTAGGTCTGGTGTCACGTCGAGCTCTGATGCTGGATTCAAGCTGTTTTTGAAACTATAACTGCAGCATCAATGCAATGCAAAATCGACTCGCACCAACGCTACAGTTGTAGCATGAATGTGCCATTAAAGGGACAACTGTCTTTTTGGTTGTCCTAGTTGTATCTTCGTCCTGGAAAGTGGAATCTATCCTTTCTTTCAAAATGACTAAGATGTCTAAAGGTGTGTAATCCCATTACTGTTTTGTTTTGAATAGGATTTGCTAGAACGATGTAGTTCACGTTCGGCATCTCTCTTTGAAACTGCATGGGAGGCCAAAGCTATGGCTGTACTGGGGTGTATGACTGACATTGATGTAAGTATCATATACACTACCTTGTGATAAGTCAGTAATATTATTTTCATTGGTCAAAATTGATTGAACTCAGGCTGCTGGAGAGGAGGGAATAAGATGGTGAGCTAATGTGAAGCATTTATCCATAAAGAGGGGCCAATTAGAGTGTTTCAATTCTTGTCATCACTACCCCTTCTAGTGGCACTGGTAAAGCTGGGGAGTTTTGCCTCTGTTCTGTTGGTGGAATTATTGGGGGGGGGGAGGAGAATAAAGTTTAATACTTTTAACAACTAAAAATACTTAACAGCTCTTTTATCTTTTGTTACTCTTTGTGGTAACTTGGTGATATTCCTTCACAGTTGATTTTTGATGCAGTACTACAGATAATGTATGGAGCAGTAGTGCCTTGGAGTGATGCAGTAGAACAGCTTGTCAAACAGCACTTGGAAAAGAATCATCCCAAGTATGTATCTTTTGTGTTATGGCAAAATTGAAGTACTTGAGAGATTATAGGTTGCATTAGATATTTGATTTAAAATTTACTGAAGCATTTCGTAATCACTCCAATAAAATTTTGTTTGTGTGCATGGATATGCATGGTACATTTGATGAAGAAAATCTATACTGTATTTAGATTACAAATGAGCGCATTGTTTGCTTAAAATTTGTACTGGACAATATTCATTGCCTTCAATAAAGCTGTTAAATACTTCAGCTACATTTATATATTGATATTCTGATCCATATTCTTTATAGTTTTTTTTTATTCTCTGAATTTGGGCAGTGCTGGCAAGGCTGCCCATCCCTAGATGCCTTGAGAAGGTGGTGATGGGCCGCCTTGAACCATTTCAGTCCTTGTGATGGTGCTATCATGATGGTGTTAGGTAGAGAATTCCAGGATATTGACACAGTGACGATGAAGGAATGGCGATATATGTCCAAGTTGATATGGTGTGTGACTTTGAGGTGGTGATATGAGATTGCTGCTTTTGTCCTTTTTGGTGATAGAGGTCACTGGGCTGGGAAAAGCTGTCAGAGTAAGCTTGGTGAATTGCACCAGTGCATCCTGTAGATGGTATGTACTTGGAGCCACAATGTGTTGATGGAGGGCGTGGATATTGAGTTCAGTAGCAGGGGTGCTGATCAAGCGGCCTGCTTTGTCCTAGATGGAGTGGAGCTTCTTGAGTGTTGCGGTCACACCCTTCTAGATGAGTGATGAGTATTCCATCATACTCCTGACTTCAGTCTTGTTGACGGTGGAGAGGCATTAGGGGTTAGGAGGTGAGCTACTCATCAAAGTATCCAGCCTCTGCCATGCTCAGGCAGCCATGTTGTTTATATGGCTGGTCCAGTTAAGCTTCTGATCAATGGTGGCCCCCAGGATGTTGGTGACTTGGCAATGGTGGTGCTGTTGAAGGTCAGAGGGAAATGGTTGGGCCATTTGTTGGAGATGGTCATTGCATAGAATTTATATGGAGCGTATGTAACCTTCCATTTTTCAGCCTAAGTCTGGATATTAAGCAAGTCATGGTGTAGGCTGGGATGGGCTTTTTCCTTATTGGAGGAGTTGTGAATGGAGCTAAACACTAAATTTGTCAGTGAGCACCCTCACTCCTGAACTTGTGATAGAGGGAGGATCATTGATGAAGCAGCTGAAAATGATTGGGTTGAAGACACTGCTCTGAGGAAAGACATTTGAAATCTGGTAAATGCTATTGTCTTTTTTTAAATGGGCACTTTTTTTTGTCCATTATGTTTTAATATATCTATGCTTTAAAAATCTCTTAAAACTATATAGGGTTCATTGACATGACCTGTAACTTTGAGTTGATGTTACAAACTCCTGTGCTTATAGGGGGATAGAGCTGGTGGTGACTTTTTGACAACAGTAGGCTGCAGAGTTTCTGTTGGTGGATTCTGGACTGCAGAGCAGCGCTTCATGGGTAGAGAGTTTCCTAATCTATCTTTTAATATTTCCCCTAATGCATAGAGCCCAACAGAAAATCCAGGTGATGGGAGTCAGCATTAACTTGGACTCCCTTGTTGGCTGAAAATGCTTCCTTAAATGCAACCCTTCCATTCACACTGGAGAGACCTCTTTTCTAATCGAGAGGTCAGATTTGACCACTTCTCATAGTTTTCAATTGATAATGTCTTTTTTTTTCCTCTTCCGACCCCTCCCCAAATTTTCTTTCCAATTTTTACAACTCCGTGGACTCCCTTGCTGGGGTACAGTGTCGTGGATGGTGGTTGTCCTGCACGACTGATGGTGGATTATTTGATTGTGTAGGATGTCTGTTGAATCCAATCCATTCCTCACCCAGTTTCTAAACCTTTTTAGTAGGTGGAATCCTGGATAATTTACTCTTAAATAACGCAAGGCACTATGGCCATTTGTCGTGTCTCAGCACTGCCCTGGCTGAGAGTTTATTCAACACAGGGCCAAACATTCTTTGTATAGCTTAGAGACAGCCTTATCTGGATGTGGAACTGAAAGGGATATGCTGCTAACATTGACATTATTAGTGGTAAGTTAATTCTGGAAACCCTTTCCTTAGAAGGCATGTACTGGCAGGTGGAAAATGTTTAGGCTGTGAAGATTATGGAGAGATCTTGAAAACAATTTTGAAAAACTTTTGTAATACCTATTAAACCAGGGCTAATAATTGATTGCATTTCTCATCACTGATTTCCATGTCAACAAAGTTAGAAAGTCAGTTATAAGCATCAGTTGTGACCAAACACATCTAATTTGACATGGGAGCTCCTTTCAGACTTCACCCAAAGTGATTTAAGTTTCAAGATGTTCATTCCTGGGTTCAGTTGTGTGGAGGTTAAGCGCCCTAAGATGTGGCTAGAAATAAAATGGTTTCAATTTGGGAAACATGGAAACTGATAAATAACCCATGATATTATTATTAGGGTGAAGTTGTTGCAGGAAAGCTACAGGCTTATGGAGATGAAGAAATTGTTAAGAGGATATGGAATACGGACCTTTGACATGTTCAATGACCATGTGATAATGGTAGGATTGCAACTTTAGTACATTATTAATGACCGGAACATATCAGTGAACATATAGAAAGGACACAATTCTGAATAAATTTTAATTACAGAACTGTATCTGGATTCTGAGATGGAAAATAAAGTTTGGCTCATCACATTAATCATTCCATTGTACATTTTTCTTTTATGTAAAGCTGCTCATGTCAGTTTGATATTTGTTTATTGACTTAAGTTCTATTTACTTGCCATTGTGCATCTTTAGTCAGCAAGTATTGAACTATATCTAAACTCTTGTATGTTATGTTTTTTGGATTTATTTTTTCTATATAAACTTCTAAACATTGTGCTTTTGAGCATTTTGAATTTTCATGAAAAAAACAACCAACTGCTGCCTCACGCCGACACTTATTGTGTCCGTTTGGAGTCTATTTTTAAGTAAGCGGAATGTCACTTCCAACACGTCTTGTTTTTCATTAATGACCTGTTCTTTTAATCAGTGGTTGGTAAAGTTCATCTTGAAACAGGATCTGCCATCATCGTTGGATGATGCTTTGAAAGTGGTTCATGCCTACATGTTGACCCCAGTTGAAGTTTACTTGCTTCAGATAAAACATCTGATGTCTAACGACAAAGTAGGTATTCCTTCACATCTGTGTGTGTTGGTGGTGGGGGCGGGAGGGGGGGAAATGTGGATGGAATTCTGCTGGTCACAACTTTTTGCTAAATTCTAAATAGGCATATAAAGAACAAAAATGAGAAGAAATACAACACTCACTAAGAGTAACTGACTCAAAGTTTCTTGTTCATAGCATCCTAGTTGTCCTGCCTCATGTATTTTATAACTAATTGACTTGTCAAAGAAACCTACACCCAAAATTCCTTATGGTGGTTCAGATCTTGTGTGTAATGATCTGTGTGGACAATTATAAGGGAATTATTGCCTGCGGGATATATACTGCTAAATTTCCAACTCATTGGTTTGGGGCAGCATATAAGAAATAAACACCTGGCTATTTGTAACTAGAAGAGGAAAGCAGTTGCATCACTGGTGAAGTAAACTAGATTGGGATCTCAGTGGTCTGAACAGGGGGTGACCGAGTTGGGGGAGCTGGAGCGGAAGTTGGCCATTCACAAGCTTAATAATATTTTGATTGCCAAATTGCGATAAAAACTAACAAACAGATCTCTGACAAAAGGAAAGATCTGAGACAGAGTAGTTGAAATAATGGCTTTGGAGAGGGTTGAAGCTGAGAATGAAAGGAATTCGTAGGATAGTAGCAGAAGGTTTGATGTAATATTGATGAGTTTCGGTACATTGAAGGGGATTACAGAATTTTAAAAACATATAATTAATGTTGCAGAGCAATTATCACATGATGTGGAGAACAACTTATTGACCATTAGTTTAGTGAAAGCAATTACAGTGGAAATTATTAATGTCTCACCAGAGGAAAGAGTGATGGAGAAAGGCATAGATCTAAACCTAGTGGTTTTAATTCAGTTGCTAAGATATAGTATGCAAAAACCGAAAGAGAACGAATGCACGGTACAGCTCATAAAAAGGATCGGAAAAAGCTTACCTCAAATCAGTCAGTGGGTAATCAGTCACTCAGTCGGAAACTTGCTGCCCACTAAATCAATATCAAGTCACGGCAGGAACAAGTCGGCCTCCAAGTGTCAACTGTGAATAGTAGAATAAATATAAGATCTTATGTTAACTATCAACATTTAGTTGATTATACGAGTTTTGACGCAGTAGAATAGGAAGAAGTTGGCCCAGATAGAATGACAGTAGACATTATGGGGAAGTATCCTGGATTGTTGCCTAGGTTATTCTGAATGTGGATTAGGACCTGTAAATAGCTTTTTTTTTGGGGACGTGAGCTGATAAAACATATATTTACAAGAAAATACTATATCTTAAAAATACTTGTTTGTATATTCTGATATCAGTGAAGAATTTTCTTGTCGTCTTTGTTTCATTCTACTAAGCACTCTTGAAGTTCCCTTCCTCCTACAATCTGCCCGCTTGTAGTATCCAAGCTTGGTGTCACCTAATCTACTTTCTGATTTACCTCACCTTCTGTCCTGCTTATCCGACCTTGATGCCCCACATGATTAGCTGCGGCTGCTCTTCTGGGTTTTACAATTTTAAAAAAATAGAAGTAATGAATGAACATGCCTACCTTTTCCCCTCTTAAAAGGGAGATGACTGCCTCAATTTGCTGAAGTCTCTTCCATTGAGTGAAGCTGAGACCACCGCATTGCGTTTGGTCACTTGGGCACAGTTGAAAATCCAAAACCAACCTGATGATCCTGAGGTAAGATTGTGATGACAGTTCCTTAAGATGTGTTGTCTTGTGTTTCTAATTGATGAAGTTAGATGAAAATTTCGGCTATAAAGGTGTGTTCAGGCAGATTAAGAAAGTCCAGTTTGAATACTATTTCATACATAGTTATTTTGGTGCTATTTTTCTTCAGAAATTGTCATCTTTTTTCCCCTTTTCCCTGATAACATTGGCTTCTTGCTGGGATATGGTTCCATGAGCAGTAGCCACCCCCTGGTACCTTGCTCAAGTGACCATTATTCACATCTGAGCCTTGATGGTGATTGGCAAGCTATTTGGCAAATGAGATGAGGGGGTGATTCAGATTTGAACTTTATGCAGTGCTCACAGGACATCAGTGTACGAACATTTTCAGAAAGGGCCGCTGGTTAACGATCAGGAGGTGGATTCCCAGCTGATTTTATTAAGGGGTGCTGTAACATCCCTTACCGCTGTTTTGACTGACATCAGCTAATTCAGCACAATTCAAATATGGGCCTTTCCTTGTCTATATGGCTTAGTTATTAACTGGATAAATTCACTGGGGGAGTACTTGATGATTCCATGGACAATTAATTTTCTTGTCAACAAGCAAACTTGAAATAGAAAAACTCTCTTATTCTACTGTATCATATGCAGTCTTTTGATTTTAGCAATATTTTATGAAGTATATTAAGTATTGAGAAGATGTGTTTTTTTTTGTATTGTGACACATCAGTGAGCTATAAAGGTCATGATCTGATTTTGTTTAGTGGGGGATAAACTGTTGTATGATTTATAGTAAGTGTAGACAGCCAACAATCAAAAGGTTTTTCTTCTAAGCAAGTATTTGTGTACAAAACAATGCAGTGATCTGGAGATTGATCTGATGTTTACATTTCAGTGGAAAAAGCATCTGGTGTCAGTTGCAAAGACAATGGTGGAGATTATTAAATTTTTGCTGAGCAATCAAAAAGGTAACTTTTCTGTTGTATTGTCACGTTTTGCTAATATTGGCTTTGCATTGCAGTAACACTGAAAATGTTTTTGTTTTGGCAGGCAACACTTTACAAAGGGAAGCGTATGAAAGCCATTTAAATAAGTTTGAAACTATTGCAAATTTACAGGTAATTGTTATGTGATACCACTGAGTGTATGCATCAAAATATTTGGATCAGCTAATTCAATATTGAAATAAAAGCCTGTTTGAAAATCTCCACTAAATTTCTGGTGGTTAAGGCCTATAGAACAAAACTGCCCAGAGTTCAGCACAATCTCACATGGAGACCATTAGATGGTTTGTATAGGAAGTAGAAAAAACGAGTGTGGTAGGACGTACTGTTTTGGTTGAGGTTAAGGTACATGGTTGAAATTAAGGTACATTGTTGACATGAGTAGAGGGCCATTTACTTTGTGATGGCTAGAGTGATGGAGGCTGACGCTGAGTGCCCAAAGTGAAAGTTTTGTTCTGCTGTATTGACGACCCGCTTGCCCCCATTTTGGGTGTACCTATTCACAAGACCTTAAAACCGGTGCTTTGGAATAGAGGTTGCTACAATATTCTAGCTTGCAAATTCAGGCACTTCTCTTTTGCATAGTGCTAATTTGTCTTTCTAGTAATTTTTTGTTTACCTGTGTGGTTTAAAAAAGAAAGAAGTTGCATTCCTGAGGTTGTTTCAGAACCTCAGGACATCCCAAAGTGCTTCAGCGTCAATGAATTACTTTGGAAGTGTAGTCACTGTTGTAATATAGGGGAACACAGCAAGGTCCCACAAACAGCAGCAGGATAATGACCAGATAATCTGTTTGTGATGTTGGTTGAGGAATAAATATTGTCCAGAACACCAGGAGAACTCCTCTGCTCTTTTTCGAATGGGATCTTTTATATCCACCTGAGAGAGCAGACTAAGAGCCTTGGTTTCATGTCTCGTTCGAAATACTGCACCACTGACAATGTAGTAGTGCTCTGAAGCCTTTCTACCATCTATAAGGCACAAGTCAGGAGTGTGATGGAATACTCTCCACTTGCCTGGATGAGTGCAGTTCCAACAACACTCAAGAAGCTCGACACCATCCAGGACAAAGCAGCCCGCTTGACTGGCACCCCAGCCACCACCATAAACATTCACTCCCTCCACCACCGGCGCACAGTGGCTGCAGTGTGTACCATCCACAGGATGCACTTCAGCAACTCGCCAAGGCTTCTTCGACAGCACCTCCCAAACCCATGACCTCTACCACCTAGAAGGACGAGGGCAGCAGGCACATGGGAACAACACCTGCAGGTTCCCCTCCAAGTCACACACCATCCTGACTTGGAAATATATCGCCGTTCCTTCATCGTTGCTGGGTCAAAATCCTGGAACTCCCTACCTAACAGCACTGTGGGAGAACCTTCACCACACGGATTGCAGCAGTTCAAGAAGGCTGCTCACCACCACCTTCTCAGGCGCAATTAGGGATGGGCAATAAATGCTGGCCTTGCCAGTAACACCCACATCCCATAAACGAATAAAAAAAAAGTCATCTTATACAATGTGCTAAAATCTCAATCAAAAGGTCATGGGTTCAAGCCCCACTCCAGAGGTGAGAACACTACTGCTAAGCCAAGGCTGACACTTGAAACTTCCATTTCTATAATTTATATATTTTAATCCTTTTCATTTTGTTAATATTACTGGTGTTTCATCCTTGGTTTGCAGGAGTATTTTGATGTATTTATTTCACTGAAAGACTACGAGAATTCCCAAATGCTTTTGCAGTTGTATGAAGGACAAGTTCAAGCATATGCAAATACATGGTCTAATTCAAAGTCAGGAAAGGATCCAAGTTATACTCGTGGCTCAGACACCAATGTGAAGATTCCTACAGAGACTAAACTATATAAACTCTGTCTCCTGTTCCAAAATTCAGAGCAGGATGTGGTATCAGAGCTTGCACTGAGGGCACTTGCTGATGGGAATATAGAAGAGGCTGTAAATATTTGCAGGTAAGAATTGTGGAAACTTGGGTATATGAAATATGTATTGCTTGGTTTTGGCTGAACTGTCTTGTGGGAGAGAGAGTTACTGTGACGAGTATGAGTCAATCTGCACCTCCTAATGACTATTTGGAGAGTGCTCTTTGCAACCTTGTTACAGGTAATGATGTCTGGTGGATCGTAATGAAGTATAGATAAAAAGTTCTGATTTTTAAAAAGTAATTGAGTTATTAAAAATATAGTTTTGTTGCCTCACAATTTCCTTTTCTATTTGTAGAGAGCTTTATGAACAGCACAAAAACAATCAGACTGGCCGAGTATTGTTTCGTGTGGCACAGAAACTATGTCAGATGTTGGAAGCTAATGTTCCCATGATAATTCCAACTGGAATGAACTTGCCTGCTGATATTTATGAACTGGCCTGCCAAGCCACCACTATCTGTAGCATCGGTAATTTCTTGCTTAAATGTTCAATTTACCCTAATTAGAATCTAATTTTTAGCATTCAAGTTCTTGTTGCCTTTGGAATGTTTTATTTTTGGGAGGATTTTGTATTTAATTGTAGGAATTGATGTTTTTTTATTTAGAAAAATGAAATATGATGCTTAAGTCTTGCCTGAAAGCATTTATTTTTATTTAAGCAGTAACTGATTCTAGTGTGTCACAATTATTTTAGCAAGGGAAACCAATTGCAGCAACCGTAGTTACTATATCTGAATTATTAATAGCTGTTCTGATTTTTAAAATTTTTATTTCTTTAATTATGGAAAGTTCACAGTCACTGTACTCCTGAATTCGAATTGTTGAGAGTTTACTGACTGTGATGTGGACAAGACTTGTCACATTTTATCAGTTGCCCTGGAAGGAATTCTGGTTTTACCATGTTATATCTGCAATTCTGTATTCCTATGAATTTTCATATTTAAAATTCTTTATTATATGGAATGTTGTGTGTGTGTTGGGGGGGTGGAATCATAGTCTACAGAGAAAGAATCTTCACTTCTTCTTAACATGAATTTTTTGGGATCCAATGAAATATTTCCAGAATTAGTAGTTGCATGTGCAGACAAATTCAGTAGTGGTAAGATATATTACTAGAGGAGAACAAAATCCCTAATTCTACTATGCAGCTATAAGCATGGTACAGAAAAGTGAAGTGGAGACTGTTCATTTAGTAGTGAGGTCAGTAGTGGAGCATTGTAAGCCAAGTGACATTCCAGCAATACTGTTCCCAGAGATTATATTAGAGAAATTAATGGAGCTTGTGACCCCAGCTGAAATTGGGATGGGGAGGAAAGAGAAGGAGAAACAGTTTTAACTTGCCTCACCGTGGGGAAAATAAGTTGAATTATGATCATCACTCCCTCTGGAAAAACAAACCCGTCTATACCTATGACAGAGATCACTAATAAATACATTTTTAGTTCAGTAATAGGAGAACTTTGCTATTTTCTTCTCATCTTGTATTTGCCCAAGTCTTCCGAAAGAGGATGGAGATCTGGGGAGGATGACTTTGCATATTTCTGAGCAGTTTTGTTGATGGATTTTCAAAAGATATCTTGTTTGTAACTGCAGGGGTGATCTAATTTCTTAATTGAGGGGAAAATATGACATCCTTCACCTTTAGCTGTAGGCCAATTTTACTAATGGGAAAAAAGGGCAAAAGCTGTTTGTAAAGACTTGGGAGAGCTTTTGCCCTTTGTGCGAAGACCATGGAAATCCTACAGCATAAAGGCTGCGTGGGGCCCCAATTGGAATCTGATCAGTCAGTTCTGGGACAATAGTGGCAATTTATTCTTTTACTGAAGACTAATTGAAGCTTGTTGAACGTGTAGCTTTTCTGGAAAGGGTCTGGAATATGAGACATCTTAGAGCTACAGTCCCCAAGTGATAACTAAACCTTAGTTGTACAAGCTCATGTAGCATCTGTTTTAGCCAATGATCATATGAAACATGAAGTACTTTTCATTGAATATTGACTGTCCTGCAGCAGTTGTCTTTGGTGAATTTCAAGCTCTACTGTTTGTTTGATCCTGTAATGCTATAGATGATATAAAAATTTATGCAGGGTTACTAGCTGGTGCGGTATCCATTTTTGTGTTTACAAAGCACCGTTGCTCTTTAAAGATTGGCTCTAAATCCAGATTTTAGCCAGGTTCCTCTTCCGCAGGCTGATTCAAAACAACTCTGGTCTGAAAGATACTGGTAGTACCCATGATATATGGAGACAACTTAAAAAATAAAGATGTCGCTGGAACAATTATTTTACGAATCTCTATTTTATGAATAAAAGTGTCATACTCCTCCATGACCATTTAGTAATGGATTATGGGCCTAAAATACTAGGGGAGAGGTGCTGCCATGAAGTCGGCCTATACACATGCCCTCGCCTCCCCTCTCATCCAAGTTAGCTTTAATGAGATTGTGGAAAATGACCACTGTGCCTTTGAGTAATGCACTTTTTAAAAAAACTTGATGTTATTTTCCCTTTGTCCCCCTTTTCCCCTATTCCAAGACCATAAGGAAAGAAAGGAACCAAACTGCTCCCAGTCCGTTGCCCTTTATGCTCTGCTTCCAGCCAGTAATGGTTGCATGAAAGTAGTTTGAGTTTAATCAGCATTTAGTCTTTGTGGTGCAGCAGCTCATGTCTGACATTGACTGAGATCAAGAACTCTGATAAAGGAATCATAGTCATGAAACTTGGTCCTACCCACTCCAGTATACAGACCATTACTACACAAACATGCTGCTCTTAAAGGGCTGCTCTCAACTTGTATTTAATTTTCCTGACTAAAATATTACAGAAGCACCGCAATTTTCTGTAATTTGATTTTTAAATATGTGCTTTTACAGACCTTTTACTTGACTGTGAAGAATTGTGTAAGAGCACCCGTGCTGCTATGGATGTTTACAGACAGTGCCTAATTGATGATTATGGATTTAGAACAAAGGTAAGATTTGATCTTAACTACTTAAATGTTAATTCTTAACCGCTTACGCATGTGAAAAAAAAATCTATAATAATATTACATCTAGTGTGCATTGCCTATCCATCACACTGTTGCATTGCATATTTCTCTATATACATTGTTTAGATAGAAATTTGACAAAATCACTGGCATTATTTGGTATGTACAAAGTCTCCGAGCAATTTTTAAAATAAAAGCTTAATTAAAATACAAGCTAGAATGCCTAACACTGACTAACCTTCACGCTTTTTAATAATAAAAAAAGAGAGCCAGGGTTCTAACCTGTAGTTTGTAGAGCAATTAAACTCTGACCTCAACCATTGTTAACTGACAACAATTAGATGATGTGGCCTTAAATAGACTTGGTTCACCTTATCAGATGAATAATATCGTATATTACATGGTATAATGCTCCTGTCCTTATAAAACATTGTGGGAGCACCATCACCACAAGGAATGCAGTGCTTAAAGAAGATGACCCATCACCAACTTCTCAGGCAACCAGGGATGGACAATAATTGCAAGCCTTGCTCGCATCCTGAGAACAAATATATTTTAAAAATCCAATTTAAATGAGATGTATCACATGCATTTCCTTTCTATCGCATCATACTTCCTATGCCATAATTATAGAGGCAGGGACTAATTAGGAACAGTCAGCATGGTTTTGTGAGAGGAAAATCATGTCTCACGAATTTGATTTGAGTTTTTTGAAGGGGTAACCAAGAAGATAGATGAGGGCTGTGCAGTAGACGTGGTCTACATGGACTTCAGCAAAGCCTTTGACAAGGTACCGCATGGTAGGTTGTTACATAAGGTTAAATCTCATGGGATCCAAGGTGAGGTAGCCAATTGGATACAAAATTGGCTTGACGACAGAAGACAGAGGGTGGTTGTGGAGGGTTGTTTTTCAAACTGGATGCCTGTGTCCTGCGGTGTGCCTCGGATCGGTGCTGGGTCCGCTGTTGTTTGTTATTTATATTAATGATTTGGATGAGAATTTAGGAGGCATGGTTAGTAAGTTTGCAGATGACACCAAGATTGGTGGCATTGTGGACAGTGAAGAAGGTTATCTAGGATTGCAACGGGATCTTGATAAATTGGGCCAGTGGGCCGATGAATGGCAGATGGAGTTTAATTTAGATAAATGTGAGGTGATGCATTTTGGTAGATCGAATCGGGCCAGGACCTACTCCGTTAATGGTAGTGCGTTGGGGAGAGTTATAGAACAAAGAGATCTAGGAGTACAGGTTCATAGCTCCTTGAAAGTGGAGTCACAGGTGGATAGGGTGGTGAAGAAGGCATTCGGCATGCTTGGTTTCATTGGTCAGAACATTGAATGCAGGAGTTGGGATGTCTTGTTGAAGTTATACAGGGCATTGGTGAGGCCACACTTGGAGTACTGTGTACAGTTCTGGTCACCCTATTATAGAAAGGATATTATTAAACTAGAAAGAGTGCAAAAAAGATTTACTAGGATGCTACCGGGACTTGATGGTTTGACTTATAGGGAGAGGTTAGACAGACTGGGACTTTTTTCCCTGGAGAATAGGAGGTTAAGGGGTGATCTTATAGAAGTCTATAAAATAATGAGGGGCATAGATAAGGTAGATAGTCAAAATCTTTTCCCAAAGGTAGGGGAGTCTATAACGAGGGGGCATCGATTTAAGGTGAGAGGGGAGAGATACAAAAGGGTCCAGAGGGGCAATTTTTTCACTCAAAGGGTGGTGAGTGTCTGGAACGAGCTGGCAGAGGCAGTAGTAGAGGCGGGTACAATTTTGTCTTTTAAAAAGCATTTGGACAGTTACATGGTAAGATGGGTATAGAGGGATATGGGCCAAGTGCAGGCAATTGGGACTAGCTTAGTGGTATAAACTGGGCGACATGGACATGTTGGGCCGAAGGGCCTGTTTCCATGTTGTAACTTCTATGATTCTATAGACAAATTCATTATTCATACAGTTTCTTCCAACTGAGTGATTCGTGTGAAAATTTCTTTGAGCTAATTAGTTCATATGTAAATATCTTAATTTTCATAAAATAGTGATACAGAACTACCAAATTTACACACAATACTAAGACTTATAACAAAACTAAGAAAAGTCAATCAATTTGAAATCTATTATTTAGTAAAAGTAAAGGTTTAATTTCGAATTGATCGGCTCTTGGGTTAGCAGCGTCTATATATACTTGTGTAAATCCCTCAAATTTGTATCTCTAAGACCAACTGCTACATTGGGACCATAAAATTCAGGTTTCTTCCTCTTTCTATGTTGGAATGTGCCTCCACCATCTTCACTGTTATGGTTTTCGGGATTTGTCAGATATTTTTCTAGTGCTGTGCCAAGGACCCTTCAGTAAGTAAGCCCTTATCCCTAAAAAGAAACAAAGTATGACCATATGTGCACGATATCTGGAAATTTAACATTGCCCAGGAGTTACATGGAGCATTATTGTTACTAGAATTAATCGGAGCCCTCTTGTGTTCTGGCCTTCAGTAAGCAGAAGCATCTGTCCTCTGTTGGACTGAAATTTAAGCTATCAATAAAGCAGGTTTCTCTCGATTTCAGAATGTATAACTACAAATGTTTCAAAATATATTTTATAATTTTTCAAAAGATGGATATCTTCTTTAGACAAGAGTCTAAAGGAGTCATTGTTTAATGAGGAATAGGAATCTTCTGACATTGACGTAGATTGTTAGGTTATTAACCTGGATAGTATTTCTGTTTTTTGAGAAGATGCCAACTTTGCAAACTGACAGAGATCCTTATGATGAGTGGACTTTTGAAGATTTCTTCACAGAGGATGGAATTGTGCTCGATCACCTATCAGTGATGCCTGTAATGTATGAAATTACCACCTCATTCGTGTCATATTCTCCAGGTATATCAGTTGAAGCAGAATCTACATGTTTTATTCCTGATTTTATGTTTTCATTTCATCTAGTTAGTTCTTGGTGTAAAATTTTATTGGGGCCAGATTTTGCTGTCAAAATAACTGAGGCTAATGGCACTTACCATTATTTATGCACAAATGGTACAGCAACTTCAGGCGAGGGGCAGATATGGGTTGAATGCCAATATCCAAACATTGCTGTCCGAGTTGCGCTGCTCCGCCGTTAGCTTTGTAAAAATGGCATTTCGCTGTCTGCCTCACCTTTGACACGCATTGAACGTGGTAAAGTTGCTCTATTTGCGTGGTAGATACGAACTAAGCTCATAAGAACATAAGAAATAGGAGCAGGAGTAGGCCAATCGGCCCTTCGAGCCTGCTCCGCCATTCAATAAGATCATGGCTGATCTGATCCTAACCTCAAATCTAAATTCATGTCCAATTTCCTGCCCGCTCCCCGTAACCCCTAATTCCCTTTACTTCTAGGAAACTGTCTATTTCTGTTTTAAATTTATTTAATGATGTAGCTTCCACAGCTTCCTGGGGCAGCAAACTCCACAGACCTACTACCCTCTGAGTGAAGAAGTTTCTCCTCATCTCAGTTTTGAAAGAGCAGCCCCTTATTCTAAGATTATGCCCCCTAGTTCTAGTTTCACCCATCCTTGGGAACATCCTCACCGCATCCACCCGATCAAGCCCCTTCACAATCTTATATGTTTCAATAAGATCGCCTCTCATTCTTCTGAACTCCAATGAGTAGAGTCCCAATCTACTCAACCTCTCCTCATATGTCCGCCCCCTCATCCCCAGGATTAACCGAGTGAACCTTCTTTGTACTGCCTCGAGAACAAGTATGTCTTTTCTTAAGTATGGAGACCAAAACTGTATGCCGTATTCCAGGTGCGGTCTCACCAATACCTTATATAACTGCAGCAATACCTCCCTGTTTTTATATTCTATCCCCCAAGTAATAAACGCCAACATTCTGTTGGCCTTCTTGATCACCTGCTGCACCTGCATACTAACTTTTTGATTTTCTTGCACTAGGACCCCCAGATCCCTTTGTTCTGCAGTACTTTCCAGTTTCTTGCCATTAAGATAATAAGTTGCTCTCTGATTTTTCCTGCCAAAGTGCATAACCTCACATTTTCCAATATTGTATTGCATCTGCCAAATCTCCACCCACTCACCCAGCCTGTCTATATCCCCTTGTAGGTTTTTTATGTCCTCCTCACTCTCTACTTTCCCTCCCATCTTTGTATCATCGGCAAACTTTGATATGTTACACTCGGTCCCCTCCTCCAAATAGTTAATATAGATTGTAAAGAGTTGGGGACCCAGCACCGACCCCTGCGGAACACCACTGGCTACTGGTTGCCAGTCCGAGAAGGAACCATTTATCCCAACCCTCTGCTTCCTGTTAGATAACCAATCCTCCACCCATGCCAGAATATTACCCCCAATCCAGTGATTCTTTATCTTGAGCAATAATCTTTTATGTGGCACCTTGTCGAATGCCTTCTGGAAGTCTCAATACACTACGTCCACTGGTTCCCCTTTATCCACCCTGTACGTTATGTCCTCAAAGAACTCAAGCAAATTTGTCAGACATGACTTCCCCTTCGTTAAGCTATGCTGACTTTGTCCTATTAAATTATGTTTATCCAAATGTTCTGCTACTGTCTCCTTAATAATAGATTCCAAAATTTTACCCGCCACAGATGTTAGGCTAACTGGTCTATAATTTCCAGCCTTCTGCCTACTACCCTTTTTAAATAAGGGTGTTACATTAGCAGTTTTCCAATCTGCCGGGACCTTTGCCGAGTCCAGAGAATTTTGGAAAATTATTACCAAAGCATCCACAATCCCTACCGCCACTTCCCTCAAGACCCTAGGATGTAAGCCATCAGGTCCATCAGCTCGCCACAGAAAGTTAAGTCTTGGTCATTTTAAATGCAAGTACCCTTTTAACAACATGATAATTGTTAATTACTGCCAATCAACCTCCCTGGCACCGAAAATTAACTATTACAAGTGTGGAGTCTCATTCCTTCAGGTATTAATTGTTAAATTTTAAAAATGCCATTTAAAATTAATGTTTTTTTTGCTTTTTCTTTGTCTCTCTTTCTCTCACTCTCTTAATTCAATCTTTTTCCTCTTATTTCTCTTTTCAGTACCTGATTTGACATTGAATTCACCCACTCTAATTTACACTTCCTTCTCAGTCCTTCTGTTTATTTTTCACTCTGGTTAAGGAGATACACAGTTGCTTGCCCTATTCACTCAGGTCCCAGATGTCCTGTTTCCCTCGCACGTTATCAGCTTGCACTTTCAGCAAATTAGTGGGCAAAAATGTTTCCGAGCTGAAGGGTGCAGGGGTAAGTCGAACTAACAGCCAAAGTCGTTAGATGCCCTGCTGCAACAAAATGTGACCTATTATTTTGCTGTGAAGATCTGCTTTTAGACTTGTATGATCCAGTTAATATAATGCAAAATGGCATCATATAATTCTGGGTTCAGCATATTAGTCCTGCATCAGTTTGCAAGTTGCCTTGAAGAACAGGATTCTTTAGTGAAAACAGGTACCAGCCCTCCTAATTAATTCACAGAGCTACATTAACGTTGAGATAATGGATTAGTTAATAATCTTTGTACTCCCCTCCTGCATAAATCAAGAAGCTGAGTAGTTTCGAAGGTGGTGTTGGAGGAAATCATCAAATATGGTCTGGGACACTCGCTTACTATACTTGCATCTTTTCCTAATCCAAATTAGTGTTCCGATTAGTAGAACGGTAGTTTGTCATTTTAAACTGGTTACTAACAGCCTATTACAATTTGCTAAAATGCATATAAAAGACTGATTTTCTGAACGTTCCCATTGTAAAGTTTATTTTTAAAAAAACCTTTTTTCTTTTTTGCATTATTCTCAGTTATGGAAAAAACTCATTATAAACAAAACAATTGGGATTATGTTAAATTGCAATCAGAGAACCTCAAAATATATCAACTTCATCAACCCAAGTAGTTTTCATTATCAACTGCAGAAGATTTGAATCTTGTCTGCACTTACTACATTATAATATCTCCAAGCATTTCACACAATTAATTACTTTTGAAGTGCAGTTATTTTCATTTCCTGATAATTACTATTTTAATTTCTTTTAATTCTTTACACTTTTGGCTATATATGTCTTTTTTGTTGTTTTCTTTTGGTAATATTGCCTGTTGGGAATGATTTTTCTGTTCAATGTAACATTTTGTTGAATAATTAATAGCACAGAATATTTTGCTTGAATGGGAGGAATTTGAGTTTTCTGGTTTTGGAAATGTTACCTGAGGATATTCAACTTTCAGGAGATTAGATAAATTAGGATGGATCCACAACAGTACAAATTATACATGGTCAGAAGGCTTGATATATTTAACGACCTCTTCATATTCTGTGCTTTATGTTCTTGTGCTCCACAATGGCAAGTTAGGGTACTATTGTCTAGCGTTAATCTAGCTGTCATTAAAATTATTCCATTTACAGATAGAGAAGTTAAAAATTGAATATGCTAGGTATGAAGGTTGGAAATTATCACTGAAGATATCATGTTTTCATTACCAAAACCTCTTGACAGAAGAGGGAGGGAGGGTAGATAAACATTCAATTACTACAAGGACTAGTCAGGTTAACAGATTGAACATATTTTTGTTTATTGGTCATTTCTGCAGTGATCTAAATAAATATAATAAGCTACTGAGGATATTCCATTTAAAATTGGTCCAACAAATTGCACCTATATCTGCATGAATGCCTGAGTGCAAAGTTGGATTTATTTGGCCTTATAATTTTTTTGCACGTTGGTAAAATTGCGGTTTTATGTGTGTTGTTTAAATAAAAAAAAATCAAAACTAGTAAAGGTTTGGATTTTACTCTTCTTAATCCTCAAAGATAGGTTTTTTTTACTTCAAGCTCAATCCTCATTATAAAATCTAGACCGTTGTTACAGATATAAATTATATATAATTTGTACTGAACAGTGTTATACACCATATGCTGCTCTGGTTTGCAAATCTGTTGCCTAGCAACTGTGAAAAGGTGTTAAAGATTTTGTTGAGTCAGATTGAAATGAGATGCAATTCATTTACTGTACTATGGTAGTCTGGTAAAGTGAAGGAGATCTTGAATTTTTTTAAAATATAGAATCTTAGAAATGTCTAGATTATTGATCTGTTTGACACAGTCCTTTATTTTATAATATTTTTAAATAGATAAAAAGCTCTATCCATTGGACTGCGTATGCTTGCCGATGAGCCCAGATGTGAAAGGTATTTATATAGATAACGAACATAATGAAAACAACTTTTTTTTTGAACGGGGAGTTGTCAGTATCATTAATTGTTAAAACTCAGGTAATAGAGATGGCATAGGAGCTTGGGTACTACCCTTTCACCTTTTCAGTCCAGACTGATAGGATGAAGTCTCCCCTGTTGGCAGTAAGGATCTGTGCAAGAAATTAGTTTGGACAGCATCAATCTAATTCCAATGCAACTGGAATTCCTTGTAATTGGTATTAATTTGCCAATGTTACTCAAAAGTAACAGGATGGCTGATTTAGGAAATGGAAAAATATCACTCTTGTAGTCAGAGATTTTTAAATCTATTTTTCTTTCCTCCCTCTCCTGAAGTTGTTGACTCTTGTTGAGGCACTGTTCTTTGAGAGCTTGTCCCTTGCTGGTACCTTGCCCAAGTTGCTATTCTTCAGGTGAGCATAGACACTGAGTGCAAGCAGGCCATTCTACTATTGAGGGGATCACAGCTAAGCCTAAACATGATCATGTCCTCACCAGGCATCTGTGCAGGGGTCCCTCGAAAGTGACCATACATCCAACCAGAGTTGGCAACCCTAGTAATCATCCATGCTTCATGTTTAAGTTAAAATAAAATGTAAAATCTAATGATCCAGGTTTTCAAATCAGCTTCTATTGTGGAAATTATTTAAAACTTGTTGTGGATGTATCAGTACATGGACAGAGAAGACAGTAAACTGATAAACAGTAAAGTCGTGAGCCTTTACCTATTTAGTTTGCCTTGGAAAGAAAAAGGGAACCCCACAATGCAACAGGGAAGTGAGCTCAGTTTTTGCAGCATTTTGTTTTATGGTATGTTTTATGTGCAAACAAATTACTTCCACAGAAACTTTCAATTGTATGGATTTTATATACAGGCGAGAACCCTTTGAAGCCAGTTTATACACCCATGAGCATCCTGCTCCAGAATTTGCAAGAGTATAGCCAATTACAACTAGCTCTGCAGCTAATAGTCAACTGTTTCGGAAGCTGCCATCAACATTTTGTGTCAAACAATATGAATTTAGACTTGTGTAAAAAGGTGGGTATAAACTGTCAGCTTTAGAATGTCAGCATTTTGTGCTATTAAATGTGAGGCTTTTCTGGTAATCAACTCAAATTATTACTTTCTAAGTTTGCTGTAATTTTATCTCCATAAATGCTTGATTGAGGAAATCTTTGCATGGAATATACTGGCTCTTACTGTCTTGTACAATACGCAATTCCAACAACTCCACAATCTATATAAGGAAAAAAAAGAGATGAGAGTGATCACTGGCTGCTAATTTTATCAGAGGATTCAACTTGTAACCTAATGACTTCTGAATAGATTATTGCCTGGTAATCACTCTGGTTATTTAATATTCTGTATGTAACTGAGTTATTTCTTTGCCTGCTTTTTCTTGCTGCTGATATCGTTTTGGAATAAAAAGAAAACTGATACTACATACTGATTTTGTTTAGACAAAGCTGCCTGTCCCATAAAGAGTATATAATGGCTGATTTCCCAATTGGAAAATCTAGGTCTGTGAACTGTTGATTCCTGACTAGTGCTCCATGTGAGTGTTGTTGCCTGCTGGGTATGCATGATTGGGGAATCAGCCTTACTGTTTTTTAAAATAGCTTTCTGTGGTTTGTTTGGAGTTTACAACACTTGAGCTGTTTTATTTGAAACCTGGAGTTTTTCAAAAGTAGAAGGTTTTTATGAGGCTACACACCATGCTCTCAAATAATGGGATAAAATTAGTCTGGTAGTATTTAGAATGCAAAGTAAGAAACCAATATACACGGGATTAATAAATCATTGCTTTTTCCACACTTGTAGCTTTTTGAGGAACAAGGCTTAAAAGAAATCGAAGATTTTGTCATGGTCATTGGAAACATGGCCCTTTCGATCGTTAACAAGAACTCTCAGGCATTGCTGCACAAGGTAAAGTTGTATATTTTCGTCACCGCCCCCCCCTCCCCCACAATTCCTCCTTTTTCTGCATGTATATCTTCTCCTTCCACATGCACCAGGCATCCTGCAGTAACTGACCCAAAGTGGCCGTGCTTTGTCGTGTGAGTGTTATACAGTGAGTGCTGACCAGCTGTTTGACCTCATCACAACTGAACCTGATCTGTGCATTTACAGCCAGAGTTGCTGGATAACAATCAGGAGGTCTGTCGTTTTTTTTTGCCTTCCCCCATATTTCCACTTTCCCAAACCCAGGGTACTAAGGGCAGCTATAGTACTCCTACTCCCACCGTGGCTGAAATAAGTTAACTCAGCACCGATTGGAGTTTGAACTTGGGACATCCCCTGATCTCCATGACTCAGATACTCACCATCGTAACTAGCTGAGCCACCGGGGGAATTTAAAGTTGTATAGCTGCTTACAATGCAGTGGATTCCCTGTGAATGCAATTCCAAAGTGAGTTTGTATAGGTAACATAGCTGTAGGAACTGTATCCACGGTTGTAGTGGTCTAGTGCTGTGCCATTGAGTGGGTGAATGCAGCTTACTCTCTCCGATTGAATTGTTTTTTTTTTCTTCCCCCTCCCCAAAAATATTTATAGCCAGTTGCTGATCAAGAGGATGAAATGTGCAGAAGGAGAAAAAAAAAGCTGCACCAGCCTCTGTGGTTCTTGCACGCATCCTAGCTGTTTATTGAAGACTAGTCCTGGCAGAGGCATAGAGAAGGCTAGAAAAATATGCAGGGAGGAGAGGAAAATGTATAAATTATTCACCAACATTTTCTTATGTCCTATTCATCTAAATATCTTCTCTTCATTTTGTTGAAATTCATCTTATAACATTAAAACTTTTCAAAATGATAGATAAGTGGGGACTTCAGAGTACAGCATTCCAAAATACTCTTCCCACTAATAATTTTGCAAACAGAAATGTGTCCCATCAAGAGCATTTTTATTGTCAGTAGGTCTACCCTGAATCACAAGATAAATGGAGGAAGACGTGCCACCTTCCTCTCGGGGGAAAGAAAACTGAAATAGCTTAGGTTGAATATCTGCAGAATAAAGTTGAATGTAGGTAGATGAAAAATATAATTGTTCATTCAGTACATGTGGTAGTCATTTTTCCACTTCGCAATCTCGATGGGGAACTTTGGGTAGTGGGAGGTAGACTAACTAATTATGGAAGGATGAACTAGATTCAATGAATAGCTTCACTTATCTTTGATCTAGAGACTCTTTAGCAAATTTTGACAGTTAAGCGAAGCCTTTTTATTGGGTTAAGTAATATGTAAAGAAGCACAAAGAAAACCAAAGGACAAGGATTCTACAGACCCATAGAAGTTCGCAGCACAGAAGGCAGCCATTGTGCTTGTGCCAGCTCTCTGCTGGAGCAATCCAAAATGAAGCTCGCTGCTGTGAACTCTCCCCATAGCCCTCTTGTCTTCCTCTGTTTCAGATATTTGTCCTTCCAAAGATGAAATGGTCTGTGCCTCAACTTTACACTGGGGCAAAGCATTACACGCTCCAACAAGTCTCTGCATAAAGACATTTCTCTTATTCTTTCTCTTTGGTCTTCTAGTGAACATTTTAAATTGATGACTTCTCATCATTGACTTCCTCAACCAGTGGAAATAATCTTTCTCTATTCACCTTATCAAAATGCCTCAGCTAGCTACTTTCACAGAGGCAGTTAATGGGTTACATCATGTTAACAGTCACTGGTAATCACATGGTATGCTTCAAAAGTGGCCATTCTTCTCAAGTGAGGCCAGTGTTAGTAGACTACTGTACTGGAGAGGTTGAAGCCAAACCTGATCCTGTTCTCACCTGACCACCAAATACCTAGTTTCCAGCAGGGATCACTGAACAGTAACCATGTGCTATATTCTAGGATACACTGAGGGAAGTTCAGTTTTCAGCTAATAAGTCTCAAAAAGAGATGAGTGTCTTTTTCTCAAATTTTCCCTCCTATAATGACTGATGCGTTATAGAGACCTCTTCAATGGAGGAACGATGGCTACTGTACCTAGAGAGTAATCGTTCCTTTTAAAATTAAGTTCAAATTTAAACGTTATCTTGCATAATTATAATTAATATTCATTCACTGGTGTAGTCTATTGATCCTTTGTATTTGAAATGTATCTTTAAAATTGTATATTAAATTTGTCATTTGTTAATGATTGATCATCTTTAAACAATTGGATAATTTCCTGCTTTTTTTTATAGAAACACACAAATTGTGTAGGCCGATGTTTCTGCAATTAAAACTTTCATTTCTTTTCATTTCTCAGCTGTTTAACTGCCGTGTGGTTGACACTGACTTAGCACTGGCATACTGCACATTGTTGCCAAAGCAGGTTGTGTTTGAGAAGCTGTGGAATGTCATCAATGATGCATGGCAAAATTATAACAAAATCCTGGTATGTGTGACAGTTTGTCAAAACTCTTAAATCATAAGTGTTGTATTGATATCTAAGCATTTATCATCTTTTAGATTTAATTTATGGAAATTATAATGTCTTCACTAATTATACTTTACCTGTAGATAAACTCATCTGTATCTTGTAGGTTAGCATTAAAAATTAAATTATCACCTTACGATAACCATAGCTTTTTAAAAAAAAATTGTATGCTAGCCCATCCTCTTTTTAAAACAAAAACTAATTTTGAGTGGCATTGCTCATGGTGAGTCGGAGGTTTTGTAAGAACAGGGTTGTGTTGCCAAGTAGTATTTATTACCAGGGATACTAACTTGGCAGGCCCTGGGATCTGGAGACATTGGGAAGGGGGCTCGAGTTCTGGCAGTACTGGGAGGAGCATTCTCGGAGTTCCAGAAACTTTGTGGCTCATCATGGTATCATGGGGACAGAGGTCTAAGGATTTAGGAACATTGGAGAGAGACATTATTTGGGGTGTTCCTGGGATCTGGAAGTAGGGGAGAATGTTCTGGGGTCCAGCAGGACTGGGTTGGAGGTTTGGAGCATGCGAGGGCAGGCATTGACTGTTTTGGGGTTTGCTGGGATTTGGCACTATTTTGGGGGGGAAATCTGGCGGTTTTGTGGAGGAGGGGGCCTTGCGAGTTGCACTTGGCCTCTTCTGGACCACGGAGCACCATCTCTTCCTCTCCTTCCCCCAACAGTATTCACACCTGTCAGCCTCACCCCACAGCCTCGTGGGCACCCCACACTTCACCACTTTCTTCGTTGTCAGTCGGTTCTTGCCTTTACATTCCTCCTGATTTGGTGTTTAGTACACTATTATTAAGTTTGCCAATTTGTACAATCTTGAACATAAATTTCCTGAAATAAAAAAGAACAGAAAATGCTCAAACTTCTTTCATGTAGTCTCCAAATTTTTACTTAATAATTCCCCTTCAGCCCCAAAAATGAAAACAGCGATTTTTTTTTTTTAACCTGAATTTTCAACCAAAGTAAAGAGGGATGTCGCTTGCTGTGATTGGCTGCTTTCCATGTTAATCAGGAGGAATGTAATAATTCAGACAACATCTGGCTGGGTTTAAATCATTTGGAAAAACAAGCCGTATTTAAAGTGGATAAGTCACCCGGTCCGGATGGGATGCATCCTAGGTTGCTGAGGGAAGTAAGGGTGGAAATTGCTGCGGTACTGGCCATAATCTTCCAAACATCCTCAGATATGGGGGATGGTGCCAGAGGACTGGAGAATTGCAAATGTTACACCCTTGTTCAAAAAAGGGTGTAAGGATAAACCTAGCAACTACAGGCCAGTCAGTTTAATCTCAGTAGTGGGCAAACTTTTAGAAATGATAATCTGGGACTGAATTAGCAGTCACTTGGACAAGTGTGGATTGATTAGGGAAAGCCAGCACGGATTTGTTCAAGGCAAATCGTGTTTAACTAACTGGGTAAATTTTTTTGATGAGGTAACAGAGGGTCGATGATGGGCAATGCGGTTGATGTGGTGCATATGGACTTTAAAAAGACGTTTGATAAAGTGCCACATAATAGGCTTGTCATCAAGATTGAAGCCCATGGAATAAAGGGGGCAGTACCAGCATGGATACAAAATTGGCTAAGTAACAGGAAACATAGAATAGTGGTGAACGGTTGTTTTTCGGATTGGAGGGAGGTGTACAGTGGTGTTCCCCAGGAGTTGGTACTAGGACCACTGCTTTTCTTGATATATAAATAACTTGGACTTAGTTGTACAGGGAACAGTTTCCAAATTTGCACATGACACAAAACTTGGAAGTATAGAGAACAGTAAGGAGGATATGGACAGGCTGGTGGAATGGGCGGACACATGGCAGGTGAAATTTAATGCAGAAAAATGCGAAGGGATACATTTCAGTAGGAAGAACGAGGAGATGCAATATAAAGTAGAGGGCACAATTCTAAAAGGGTTACAGGAACAGAGAGATCAGGGTGTATGTGTGCACAAATCGTTGAAGATGGCAGGGCAGGTTGAGAAAGCGGTTAAAAAAGCATGCGGGATATTGGGCTTTATAAATAGAGGCATAGAGTACAAAAGCAAGGAAGTCATGATGAACCTCTCATAACACTGGTTCAACCACAACTAGAGTATTGTGTCCAGTACTGGACACCGCACTTTAGGAAAGATGTGAAGGCCTTAGAGAGGGTGCAGAAGAGACTTACTGGAATGATTCCAGGGATGAGGGACTTCAGTTATGTGGATAGACTGGAGAAGCTGGGGTTGTTCTCCTTGGAACAGAGAAGGTTGAGAGGAGATTTGGTAGAGGTATTTAAAATCATGAAGGGTCTAGTCAGAATAGATAGAGAGAAACTGTTCCCATTGGCAGAAGGGTCAAGAACCAGAGGACATAGATTTAAGGTGATTGGCAAAAGAACCAAAGGTGACATGAGGAAAAGCTTTTTTTATGCAGCAAGTGGTTAGGATCTGGAATGCTCTGCTGGGGGGGGTGGTGGAGGCAGATTCAATCATGACTTTCAGAAGGGAACTGGATATGTACTTGAAAGGAAAAAACTTGCAGGGCTAAGGGGATAGGGCGGGGAGTGGGACTAGCTGGATTGCTCTTGCATAGAGCTGGCATGGACTTGATGGGCCGAATGGCCAACTTCCGAGCTGTAACCTTTCTATGATTCTATGAGATCTTTTTTCAACTTCTAAAGTGAGCGCTTTTGTGAAAATCCATTCACAGTTCAACTTTTTTTTCCCCCCACTTTCCTGCTTCCACTCGCTATTTCAGCCCATCTATGTAGGGTTGTTAAACATGTAACTTTTTGGAGTTGGCTGGAGATGGAATTTTCCTGTACAAGCGTAAATGGCAAAGGCTTTTAGATCGCTTGAATTTTGTATAACTTTGTTGTGCTTGTTTACACATATCTTGGGCACAAGGGTACTGTGATATTTCTTTTGAAAGGAACACCTATGGCTTCTGAGGGTTGAGTCGAGGGCTGTCAGATAATATTAGAAGCTTCCCCATTGTAATCAATTTATTTTGTAACATTGCGTTTACACACCACTATGGGCACAGTACCTTTTGGAATCTAGGGACTATGCACCATTTTTAATATAGATATATAATTTAGTTTAAAATTTGGTAATTTTCTGGCCCTATGCTTGGTAGCACTGAAGTATCTTGTTATTAAAGCAATATAAACATATTGAATGTTATGCCTTCAATAAAAATTTCCTTTTTTCAACCATTGCAGAAGAGCAAGTATATTGGTTAACTGTTCCAAGCAGTTAGTTGTTTTTTTAATCAGTTGTAAGTCTTGCTGTTTCAGGCAGTTGCTGTTGTTGGTGCTCAATTGGCTGATTTGCTTCAGGAAGAGCAACAAAAACAAAAGTTCAATTCCTTGATTGTTGACACAGAGTGGAGTCTGAAGCTCAGTAAACTTGGTGTAAGTAACTTCTTAGTAAAATGTTCTTTTAAGTTTTTGACGTTATAACGGAGGAAATTACGTCAAATAATAAGGTCCACAAACTTGGCACTAAACTCCTCCTTTTAAGATGCCCCTTAAAAGCTACCTCTTTGAACAAGCTTTTGATCACCTGTCCTAACATCTCCTTATGTGGCTCGGTGTCAAATTTTGTCTGATAACTCTTCTGTGAAGTGACTTGGAATGTTTTACTATGTTAAAGGTGCTATATAAATGCAAGTTGTTGTAGTAAACATCCTAAGTGATTCTCACATTCGCTTCTGTCTGCATTTATAAAGCTAATTTAAACACTACAGGCCTCTTTTGTGTTGCCACCTGTTGGTGGAATTATTCATAGTGCAGATTTCGAAAGAACACAGTTTTTCCTTTTGTCCAAAACTCCCCTCTCCATGTCAATTTGCTTAGTGCTACACCTTATGTCCATTTCAACTCGGATGCATGAAGCTGTTGAATTGTTTCAATTACACATTGATTTGTGCTAGTATGTACAAGTCAGTGAATTAGCTGACAGTTAAGCATATGAAATAATACAGTGCATTATAATATGATGTAGTCAGCTGTATGGAAATGACTGGTAAAAATCAAG
Organism: Heptranchias perlo; assembly: GCF_035084215.1. NCBI lineage: Eukaryota > Metazoa > Chordata > Chondrichthyes > Hexanchiformes > Hexanchidae > Heptranchias > Heptranchias perlo. The sequence continues at coordinate 24,791,873 of NC_090349.1, read as the reverse complement.
TACCCCCCAAACTTGGCATACTGCACTGGTCTTATATAGGCCCCCTCCTATTTCTCACGTACATGCTGCCCCTCGGCAGCATCTTCCAAAGACATGACGTTAGGTTCCACGTGTATGCTGATGGTGCCCAACTCTATCACTATCTCGACCCCTAAGTTGCCTCTGTGTTAACCCGTTTGTCCAACATCCAAAAATTGCAAATGTCACTCCATTATTTAAGGGAGGGAGAGAGAAACTAGATGACTACAGACTTGACAGTTTAACATCAGTTGTGGGGAAGTTATTGGAATCATCAGAGATAGTGACTGAGCATTTTGACCAGTGTGAACTGATCCTCAGGGAAGCATCCTTGGCCCAACTATCTGCAACTGCTTCATTAATGACCGTCACTTCGTTATAAGGTCAGGTGTGGCAATTTCAGCTCCATTCGCAACTCGTCCGATAATGAAGCAGCCTATGCCAGCCTACCTGGATACCATCCAAGCTTGGACTGACAAGTGGCAAGTAACATTTGTGCCACATAAGTGCCAGGTAACGAATATCTCAAATAAGAGAAAGCATAGGTATTTGCCCTTGACTTTCAATGGCACCACCATCACCGAGTCTCTGACATCAACGTCCTGTGGGTCACCATTGACCAGAAGCTGAACTGGAGCAGCCATATGAACACTGTGGCTACAGGCATAGGGCAGTGACTGGTAACCCGTAATGAGAACTCTCCTCCTGACCCCTCAAAGCCTCTTCACCATCTACAATGCTCATTAGGAATGTGATGGTATATTCACCACTCACCAGGATGGTTACAGCTGCAACCACACTCGAAGCTCAAAACCTTTCAGGACAGCGCATTCACTTGATGAATGTCCCTGTAACTGTACTCAATATTCACCTCCTCCACCACTGGTTGCAGTGTGTACGATATACAGGATGCAGTGCAGCAACTCACCAAGGTTACTTCAACAGCACCTTTTTTCCTGTCGTGGGAACACCATCACCTCCAAGTTCCCCTCCAAGTCAGACACCATCCTGACTTGGACATACATCATCGTTGCTGGGTCAGAATCCTGGAATTCCAGACCCAACACCATTGTGGGAACACGATCACCAGAACAACTGCAGTGATTCAAGGAAATGGCCCATCACCCTCGGAAACTAGGGATGGGCAATAAATGCAGCCTTGCCAGTGTTGCCCATAACCTGGAACAAATTTTTTTTTAAAATCACAAACATTTACAATACAAGTTTAATGTCTGTATAAAGCAGTTTCCACTGCTTATCAATGCTAAACTTTTCTGTAGTGTAAATTTGGAGTTGAAATCCAACCTGACAAGCGAAGTGTAGCTGGACTGCCTCCTCCAGGTTGGGCTCTGGCTCTAGATTTAGTGCTGTTTCACTTTTCACTGATACTGCAGTGTTGGTGTAAATTTGTCATTGATGTTTAAATACACACTGTAGCTTGTCACTTTTCTTCTGATCACATTTGGAATGCTTTTTCAGTAACTTCCTCAGAGCCTCTCTGCAAATGCTTTTTTGTAATTTTTGTGATTTATTGTTAATTTTTTAGTCTGTTTAATTTCTGGTCTATCTAGATCTCATTCCAATCGATGTTTAGAGACAATCCAGCGAAGAAAAGGGAACAGGTCCTTATTTTGGCACAAAATCCGAATGTGGACTCTGAGCTAATAATGCAATACTGCAGGTAATGAAGATTCATGAAGCAGATCAAAACAATCAAGAAGCCAGGTTAACCTGGAAATAAAAATTTCCAGTACTCCTATAACTAGTAGTTCAACTGTGTTGGCATGAAACTGCATAATGTACGTATTTAATTGTACTATTACCTTATTGTGGATAAATGAATCAATTTGTTTCGAGTATTTGTGTTTAGCCTTGGGGCATAGTTTGAAATCTTTAATACTCATTTTTTAGATATTAGCTGAACCATATGGTTGTTTAGTTTGGAAACTTGGTTAAATGTCGAATGCTTAATACTTTTCTTTCAGTGCTTTTGGACTGAACAGTGATGTTGCACTACAGCTGTATATAGAGACATTGCTTCTGCAAGGTACAAATGGTCATCATGGTGAAGGAGAGCCAGGTGATCTAAAACAATCTCATGCTGAACTTTTGGAAAGAGCTATTGAAGTCATGCCTTTATTAAAAAGTAGAACAGACCTGGTCATTAGTTTGTGTGGTGGTTTACACAAGGTAATTATATATTTTTTAAACTTTAGATTGTTTTATAAAAAATATGGCATATAATCATTTTTTAAAAAAGTATAATAGATGATTCAGCAGGAACTGCATACTGTATGTAGTTTAACGCATAGCACATTTTTAATATAATAATTATGGTCCTTGTTTCTACAAATAATAGCTTAAAGGAATTCTCCGAGAGGTCCTGTGGTTCCCTTATCCTTGAATATTTCTCTGTGCACACCAGTTGATTGGCTGCTTCCTTGATCAGTGTTTCCAACTTTGCTGTAGAACCGTAGAGGGTTACAGTACAGAAGGAACCTATTGTGTATGTGCTAGCTCTTTGCTTTCTCCCCATAGCTCTGTACCTTCCTCTACTTCAAATATTTGTTTAGTTTTATCTCAGAAGATGCAATGGATTCTGCCTCAATCACTCCCTGTGACAAATGTTTCAACAACCCTTTGGGTAAAGAAATTTCTCCTAACTTCTCCCTCCCCCGGTAGTGACTTTTTAAAATTGATGACCACACACCCACCCCACTGCGTCTGCGCAGGCGCGCGCGCGCACACACACACACACAATCACTGACTCCCCACCTAGAGGAAATAGTCGTTCTGTGCTCAACTTATGAAAGTCCTTCATAATTCTAAAAACCTCTTAAATTTCCTTTAGCCTTCTCTGGTCCAATGGAAACAGTCCCAGTATCTCTTCTGTCCTCAGAACTGCAGCTTTCCATCCCAGGCATCATCTTGGTAAAAGTACACTGTATGCTCTCTGACTTCAGTGTCCTTTCTATGACTGAATGCCCAAACTGCACACAGTGCTGTAACTGTGGCCTAATTTTAGGCACTGAAATATGACATGTCTTTGCCTAGCCTCAGCTCCCTAGTGCTTCCTGCTGTTCCATTGAAAACAAGCTGAAAGATGCCAGCAGCTAAGGATAAGTGAATACGAATCCTGTTGTTCTGTGAAACCTGGTGGTGATAGTGCCTCCAATCAGGTGACTGGCTGCAGAGATTTTTAAGTATGGGCGTGCATTTTTCCCGACACCCACGTAAGGCCAAATTCTTTTTAGGACCATATCCTGGAGTATGTTTTTAAAGATGAGTAATTTACTACATAATTAGTTGAATACTAAAGTGTGCTTTTTCCTTTTAATTTTAAGATGGATCCATATAACTATGAAATCATTGAAAGTGCCTTGAAGGTTATAAAATTGGCAAATGAAACTACAGTGAATTACAACTTAGATCAGGTAGGAACACTTAGATCTAGAATATAAAAAATGGCTGCCAGCATGATACCATATTTCTGTGCACATACTGGATGAGTAGCAAAAGAGGAGTGAGGGTCTTCAGGTGAGCTTTTAAAGGGAGAACAAAAGTTCTGGGGTAAGGGATGTGTATGGAGGTACTTGTTGAGCATAAAGAAACATTGTGTGATGCCATAACTCACTTTAATTTGTTTTAGTTGTGAAGGGTTATTATTATAGTAATGGAGTTACTCCTGACATTTGAGTAACTATGAGCTGGAAATCATTGTATAGAAAAATATGGTTGGCCAAGGAAGACTGGAATTGCTTGAGCTTCATGTCAGTCAAAGGGTTAATCACATTCTATAATGTTGCTTCAAATATATATTTATATTTACTGATCCACAAGCTTCATGTTTTTAAAAAAAATCTTGTTTTAATAGGCTTTAAGTCTTTTGCAACATTTGTACTCCTACAAACGAATTTCACCACCTGGGAATTTGGAGCATCAGTATCTCCAGAAACATTCAATTGACCTTTCACCTATGGCTGAGAGCAGGCTGCCATTTCACCTACTCTTCTTTGAAACCACCCAAAGGTTTTGGAATATAATCTGTAAGTATTTAAATTTGGAACTTGATCATGTTAAATGGGATGCAGAGCTATCAATTTTTTAAAATATATCCTCCATCAACTCACAAGTAACGACAATACAACAGGAGATTTGTTAGTTAAATGTCTGTATTTTTTTGATGGCAGAAAAGGCAAAAGTGTATGAATGGGTTGGTTGAAAGCATACAATTGGTAAGATTTTAAAAAAAGTGATGTATATGTTTTATGGATGGGCCCTATTGTGGATTATTTTAAAGTGGAGGGGGGAAAAGGGAGGACAAACATCTGCATGTAAAACACAAAGGATCTCAACTACCCACTGTGTAAAGGAAAGGCTGCATTTTTGGGACAGATGTTGATGATTTAAGATTAATTTTGTTTCAAGAAATTTTTCATAATTTTTAATTTGGCATGAAATAGTGCCAATTTATTGCAGCATTCCTCTTCAATAAGCAAAGCAAATTTTATTTTCAAGAATGTTTGTTAAAATGTGTGAGGAATGAATGATGTGTCAATTTGCCTGAACTAGGTATGCTAAACGCAACTTTATATCGAGCCTGTGGATAAGAGTAATGAGTAATTTGCATATAAATACCTCTCTTGCTTTAATCAGTTTGTTTGTCCGTGGAAGGGTCAGAAGTTATTTTTGTGGGTTGCAGATCCTGAACCAGAGTATGTTGCATTCCTGACCAAGACTAGCAACGTTTTTTCTTTTATTAATTTCACTTAAGCTTATTTGAACCAGCAGCAGATAGTGCTGCATATTAATTTATGCACAGCTCCATCAAGTGGCAAGTCTTGAATACTACACTGCAAGGCTTGAGGAGAAAGTTCAAATCATAACTGAACTTCAAAAGGAGGGTTTTTAAACTTAAAAAAAAACACACAGGTCTCTGAATGCAGAATTTCTAACATATTCATGAACCCAATTAAAGTTGAGCTATTTTACATTAGGAGCTTCAGAAAACTTGGCTGATTAGATTTCATAAAATCATAGCATTGTACAACACAGGAGAAGACCATTCGGTCCAACATGCCTGTGCCAGCTCTTTGAAAGAGCTATCCAATTAGTCCCACTCCCCTGCTCTTTCCCCATAGCCCTTTAAATGTTTCCTTTAAGTATATATCCAATTCCCCTTTGAAAATTACTGTTAAATCTGCTTCCACCACCTTTTCAGGCAGTGCATTCCAGATAATCACTCCTAATTCCCCCCTGGTTCTTTTGCCAATTATCTTAAATTTGTGTCCTCTGGTTATTGACCCTCCTGCTAGTGGAAACAGTTTCTTCCTATCTACTCTATCAAAACCTTTCATATTTTTGAACATCTGTATTAAGTCCCCCATAAACCTTCTCTCCTCTAAGGAGAACATGCCTAGCTTCTTTAGTGTCTCCACAAAATCCCTCATCCATGGTACCATTCTAGTGAATCTCCTCTGCACCCTCGCCAAGATCTTGACATCCTTCCAAAAGTGTGGTGCCCAGAATTGGAAATAATACTCTAGCTGAAGCCTAACCATTGATTTATAAAGGTTTTATATAACTTGCTTGCTTTTGTGTTCTAGGCCTCTATTTATAAAGTCCAGGATCCCGGAGGCTTTTTTTCTTAAAAAAACAGCCTTATTGACTTGTCTTGCCGCCTTCAAAGATTTGTGTATGTGAACCCCCAGGTGTCTCTATTCTTGCACTCCCTTTAAAATGGTACCATTTATTTATATTGCCTCTCTCCTTATTCTTCCTTCCAAAATGCATCACTTCACACTTCCCTGCATTAAATTTCAACTGCCATATGTCTGCCCATTTTACCAGTCTGTCTATATCCTCCTGAAGTCTGCTACTATCCTCCTCACTGTTGACACAAAACTTGGAAATGTAGTTATTTGCAAATTGAAATTTTGCCTCCTATACCCAAATGCAGGTCATTAATCTATATAAAATCTGCAGGATTTGGGCATTTAGAAAATTTCTACGATTTAAGTGATTTTTGCTAAATTTCAACATTTGTAGTTCATTAAACATCTTATGAGATTAAAAACTCAAGTCTTTGATCCTTTTGCAGCTGCTGAACTTAGTGAGGAGACTTTTCCTACATTGCTTTTGATATCTAAACTGATGAAGGTGAGTTTCATGGAGACTGATGTACAGTAGTAACAATGTTGGAAAGTTGTTTCAGAAGCAATTGCTGGTAGGTGCAGATTTGCTTGAGGTTGTAGGAGGAAGTTGAAATAACACTTTTTTAAAAACAAAATGTAGTAATAACTCACACTCCTAACCTGACCACACAGTAAGCACTCCTAACCTGACCACACTGCTAAGTCAACTACTTTCTTTGTGGTCTCGAATTAAAAGCAATGTTAGGTATACAGATTTTGTCCCACTATATCAACCAACATACTATCCAGAAAGCTAACTGCTTTTTTGAATTCCAAGCTGCATTTTTAACCATGTAATGGTCCTTTTACATTTTTACACTGGTCACTTCTGTCATTTTAGATGTGCTGTCTCCCTGTATTTACAATGGCTTTAGCAACTCATTTATCTCAATGTCTAGAAACATGGACTCACATTTTTGTGGTTCACTTATCCCAGTAGCACAATCGTAGGGACTGAAAGCCGATAAATCCCCAGGGCCTGATAATCTGCATCCCAGAGTATTAAGAGGTAGCCATGGAAATAGTGGATGCATTGCTTGTCATCTTCCAAAATTCTATAAATTATGGAACAGTTCCTGCAGATTGGAGGGTGACAAATGTAACCCCACTATTTTAAAAAAAGGAGGGAGAGAAAACAAGGTACTACAGACCGGTTAGCCTAACATCAGTAGTAGGGAAAATGCTAGAGTCTATTATAAAGGATGTGATAACAGGGCACTTAGAAAATATTAATGGGATTAAACAAAGTCAACATGGATTTATGAAAGGGAAATCATGTTTGACGAACCTACTGGAGTTTTTTGAGGATGTAACTGGTAGAATAGATAAGGGAGAACCAGTGGATGTGGTTTAATTGGATTTTCAGAAGGCCTTTGATCAAGTCCCACATAAGAAGTTAGTGTGCAAAATTAAAGCACATGGGATTGGTGGTAATATACTGGCATGGATTGATAATTGGTTAACAGACAGGAAACAGAGAGTAGGAATAAATGGTTCTTTTTCGGGGTGGCAGGCAGTGACTAATGGGGTACCGCGATTTAGACAAGTTGAGTGAGTGGGCAAATACATGGCAGATGCAGTATAACGTGGATAAATGTGAAGTTATCCACTTCAGAAGGAAAAACAGAAAGGCAGAGTACTATTTAAATGGTGATAGATTGGGAAATGTTGATTTACAAAGGGGACCTGGGTGTCCTTGTACACCGGTTACTGAAAGCAAACATGCAGGTGCAGCAAGCAGTTAGGAAGGCAAATGGTATGTTGGCCTTCATTGCAAGAGGATTTGAGTACAGGAGCAAGGATGTCTTACTGCAGTTATACAGGGTCTTGGTGAGTTGTGTGCAGTTTTGGTCTCCTTACCTAAGAGAGGATATACTTGCCATAGAGGGAGTGCAGTGAAGGTTCACCAGACTGATTCCTGGGATAGCAGGACTGTCGTATGAGGAGAGATTGGGTCGACTTGGCTTGTATTCACTCGAGTTTAGAAGAAGGAGAGGGGATCTCATTGAAACATAAAATTCTGACAGGGCTAGACAAACTGGATGCAGGGAGGATGTTTCCCCTGGCTGGGAGGTCCAGAACGAGGGGTAACAGTCTCAGGATACAGGGTAGGACATTTAGGACTGAGATGAGGAGAAATTTCTTCACTGAGGGTGGTGAACCTGTGGAATTCTCGATCACAGGAGGCTGTGGAGGCCAAGTCACTAAACATATTGAAGAAGATAGTTAGATTTCTCGACACAAAAGGCATCAAGGGGTATGGGGAGAGAGCAGGAAAATGGTATTGAGATAAAGGATCAGCCATGATCATATTGAATGGCGCAGCAGGCTCGAAGGTCCGAATGGCCTACTCCTGCTCCTATTTTCTACGTTTCTATGTACACCGGACTCCTCTTCCTACAAGGTGAGAGTCGTCTGCACAGGTACGATTTCACAGGTGCCTGTTGCCCTTCTGTGCCTTGCAAAAATGGCTATTCTTTTGAGAGAGCCTAGACAGTGAGTGTCAGCAGGCTGTGACACCAAGAAGTGGGGAGGGGGCAGAACAAAACACAACTGAGCCTGTCTTTACTTGACAGCCACACATGGAAACAATGGGACAGTGGTTGTGAATGGGAATCCTGGCTGATGTTTATTCCCCTAACCTAAAGGGGCCTGTTGCAACTGCTTTTAACTGCTGCTCTGGGTGAGGTTAGTTAACTCATCACAGAGGGGTGGGGGTGCGAGGGAGAGAAAGAGGAGGAGAACACCAATTGCCCTCTGCTAATTGACTCGTGGCCATTCTTAAAGTATCTGCAGGCTATTCAGTCATAGCAGATGTTATAACCAAGTCTGACCTGGTTCTCATTGCAGAGGTGGGAGGATAGCAGTTGGGAGTCAGAACTTTGGATGACATAGTATTTTCTCCTCCATCACTAATCTGGCAGAAATCAGGTGAAGGATCTTTCTGGTCCACATGGCTTCATATCACATGGTGCATTTACGCCACCCCCCTCAGTGGAGCCCTATTTCGAGGATGTTGAAGGCAATCCTAATTTTGACCGTTGTTTTAGAAAAATGTTGTGCTCTTCGGCCACATTTCTCAACAGTATGGAGCTTGCTAGTATATAGCATGTGATCTAGTCCAATGAGCTTTCTTGGAAAGTGGTTGTATGTTTACCAGGATTCAATTGTATTGTTAAGTCTAAAAAGCTCAATCTCATCTCCTATCTGCCTCTAGTAAATAATATTTACTTTCATTCAGGTGTCTTTGGATACACTTTATATGAAAGCTGTTGACCACGTGCTTGCAAAAACACTGAAACCTAAAGTACTTAAGCTGTCAAAAGAGGGATGTGTTTCGCTGATAACAAAGGAAACTGCTGAGACTGTGCACAATATACAATCATACATTTTGGCAATTACAAATCCAGAATGGGCTACTGCTAGTTCACATCGGGTTGCTCAGGAACTTCCAACAGGTAAATTGTACATTTGGTTATTATAGGATCGGGTGCTGTGGATAAACCTGATAGAATTAAATCAAAATAGTAAATGTGCAAGTTAGTTCTGTCATTTCTAACAAGACAGGCAGGGGACCTATTCTCAGGCCCTATGTTGTTGCTGTTTAGGCAAAAAAATATTTCAAATGCTGAGTCTTTGGAATGGTGGCTAAAAGCACAGTAGAAGTTGCCTGCCTCATTCCTGCTTTTTCTCTTCTCCCTTGCTCCCCCCAGCAGAGAATGTTGCATTGATCTGCTTAAAAGGAGAAATATCTAATTGCGTAATGTGCAGTATGTTTGTTTTTAATGTGAGATCATTAACAACTGATTTATAACTTAAATTTATTCAGAATTTGTTTTTTTTTAAAGCTATGCTTGCCTGTCTTTAACTACCTGCTGTAATATATGCACAGCACTTTCCAGGAATCGGGTTTGATAAGCTATCTTGATAAAAGCTGTATGTTCTTCTGTTGTAGGACCCGACAAAATCCAAGCCTTGAAATTTTGTCTACAAATGTCTGAAAACTGGTTAAAAACCACAGTATCGACGGTATGATTAAAATGCTACATTTGGTATCTGTCATTTGATAAAGGAACAAAACTTGTGTATATTGTTCTTGTAAGGTGACTGGAAAGCTCCTTTTGATTTGTTTTTATTTGTAATAATTAAGATATCCAGGGAAGTCCTGTACTTTGAAGTGTATCCTAGACTTAAGTTAGGGGAGATTTCACCATTTCTTGGCTGCATGTTGAATGAAGTGCAGATTCTACACAACACTAAAAAGTGATGCACGATCATTTATTTCAGCATTAACCACTCTTAAAAAGACACTGATTGTGTCACATTATACCACTTAGAAAAAGATATGTTGGTGAGATACCATTGTAAAATAAATATTGTTGTTAACATGAGTATTTATGCTTAGAACCCCTTCACCTTTGTCATTATTGAATTCAAACAAAGTTGACGGCCTATTCAAACCATGATTTTATCTGCCAGCGACCTAGTTTTTTGACAGTTTTCTTCCTTTTTCTAACCTCATCTGTTGAGGGTGTTACTTTGATACCATGGGTGCCAGCAGCCCCTACAATACCGTGCCCATACTGCACCTACCCTCACTAATGGTTGCAGGTGCACGTTCCAGGAGAGAGCACAGCTGAGACCCATTATGAATGAATCTTACTTTTGTGCATTTATAACAGAGAATCATAGAATGATACAGCACAGGAGGAGGCCATTTGGCCCATCGTACATGTGCCGGCTCTTCGGTAGAGCTATCCAATTAGTCCCACTCCCCTGCTCTTTCCCCATAGCCCTGCAGATTTTTCCCCTACAAATATTTATCCAGTTTCCTTTTGAAAGTTACTATTGAATCTGCTTCCACCACCCTTTCAGGCAGTGCATTCCATAGAATCATAGAAAATAGGAGCAAAAGTAGGCCATTCAGCCCTTCGGGCCTGCTCCGCCATTCAAAATGATCATGGCTGATCGTCTAACTCAGTACCCTGTTTCTGCTTTTTCCCCATATCCCTTGATCCCTTTAGCATTAAGAAATATATATCTCTCCTTGAATACATCTAATGACTTGGCCTCAACTGCCTTCTGTGGTAGAGAATTCCACAGGTTCACCACCCGCTGAGTGCAGAAATTTCTCCTCATCTCGGTTCTAAATGGCATACCCTGTATCCTGAGGATATGGATTCCCAATTCATCGGGAACATCCTCCTTGCATCTAGTCTGTCTAGTCCTGTTAGAATTTTATATGTTTCGATGAGATCACCCCTCATTCTTCTAAACTCTAGTGAATATAGGCCTAGTCGACCCAATCTCTCCTCATATGTCAGTCCTGCCATCCCAGGAATTAGTCTGGTAAACCTTCGTTGCACTCCCTCCATGGCAAGGACATCCTTCCTCAGATAAGGAGACCAAAACTGCACACAATACTCCAGATGTGGTCTCACCAAGGCCCTGTACAACTGCAGCAAGACATCCCTGTTCCTGTAATCAAATCCTCTTGCAATGAACGCCAACATATCATTTGCCTTCCTAACTGCTTGCTGCACCTGAATGCTCGCTTTCAGGGACTGGTGTACAAGGACACCCAGGTCTCATTGCACCTCCCCTTTTCCCAATCTATCACCATTCAGATAATAATCTGTCTGTTTTTACAACCAAAGTGGATAACCTCACATTTATCCATGTTATACTGCATCTGCCATGTTCTTGCCCACTCACCCAACTTGTCTAAAATCACATTGGAGTCTCTTTGCTTCCTCCTCACAGCTCACATTCCACCCCAACTTTGTGTCATCTGCAAACTTGGAAATGTTACATTCAGTTCCCTCATCCAAATCATTGATATATATTGTGAATAGCTGGGGCCCAAGCACCGATCCCTGCGGTACCCCACTAGTCACTGCCTGCCACCCAGAAAAAGACCCGTTTATTCCTACTCTCTGTTTTCTGTCTGTCAACCAATTCTCAATCCATGCTCGTATATTCCCCCCAATCCCATGTGCTTCAATTTTGCACACTAACCTCTTGTGTGGGACCTTATCAAAAGCCGTCTGAAAATCCAAGTTCACCACATCTACTGGTTCTCCCCTATCTATTCTACTAGTTACCTCCTCAAAAAAACTCCAGTAGATTTGTTAAGCATGATTTCCCTTTCATAAACCCATGCTGACTTTGTCCAATCCCATTAATGCCTTCCAAGTGTTCTGTTATCACATCCTTTATAATAGACTCTAGCATTATCCCCACTACTGATGTTAGGCTAACTGGTCTGTAATTCCCTGTTTTTCTCTCCCTCCTTTTTTAAATCGTGGGGTTACATTTGCCACCCTCCAATCTGTAGGCACTGTTCCAGAGTCTATAGAATTTTGGAAGATGACCACCAATGCATCCACTATTTCCAGGGCCACTTCCTTTAGTATTCTGGGATGTAGATTATCAGGCCCTGGGGATTTGTCAGCCTTTAGCCCCATTAATTTCCCTAGTACTTTTTTTTAGTAATACTGGTTTCCTTCAGTTCCTCCCTCTCACTAGACCCTTGGTTCCCTGACATTTTCAGGAGGTTATTTGTGTCTTCCTTTGTGAAGACAGAACCAAAGTGTGTGTTTAATTGTTCTGCCATTTCTTTGTTCCCCATTATAATTTCCCCCATTTCTGACTGTAAGGGACCTACATTTGTCTTCACTAATCTTTTTCTCTTGACATATTTATAGAAGCTTTTACAGTCAGTTTTTATGTTCCCTGCTAGTTTACTCTCATACTCTATTTTTCCCCTCTTAATCAATCTCTTTGTTCTCCTTTGTTGAATTCTAAACTGCTCCCAATCCTCAGGCTTGCTGCTTTTTCTGGCAATTTTATATGTCTGCTCTTTGGATCTAATACTATCCCTAATTTCTTTAGTAAGCCACGGTTGAGCCACCTTTCCTGTTTTATTTTTGCACCAGACAGGAATTAATAATTGTTGTAATTCCTGCACACGTTCTTTAAATATTAGCCATTGCCTATCCACAGTCATCCCTTTTAGTAAAGTTCCCCAATCTATCCTAGCCAACTCACACCTCATACTTTCGTAATTTCTTTTATTTAGATTCAAGACCCTAGTTTCGGATTAAGCTACTTCACTCTCCACCTTAATGAGGAATTCTATCATGTTATGGTCGCCCTTCCCTAACAACAAATTATTAATTAATCCTTTATCGTTGCACAATACCCAGTCTAGGATCGCCTGTTCTCTAGTTGGTTCCTCAACATATTGGTCTAGAAATCAATCATGTACACACTCCAGGAATTCCTCCCCCACAGTATTATTGCTAATTTGGTTTGACCAATCTATATGTAAATTAAAGTCACCCATGATTATGGTTGTACCCTTCTTGCATGCGTCTCTAATTTCCTGTTTAATACCCTCCCCTACATCTCCACTACAGTTTGGGGGGCCTATAAGACAACCCCCACCAACATTTTCTGCTCCTTGGTGTTTCTTAGCTCCACCCATACAGATTCCACATCGTGATTTTCCGAGCCAATATCCTTCCTCACTATTGCGTTAATTTTCTCCTTTACTAACAACACCACCCCACCTCCTTTCCCTTTTTGCCTGTCCTTCCTAAATATTGAATACCCCTGGATGTTCAGTTCCCATCCTTGGTCACCCTGCAGCCATGTCTCCGTAATTGCAACTATATCATACCTGTTAATATCTATCTGCACTGTTAATTCATCTACCTTATTGCGAATGCTCCGTGCATTAAGACACGCTGCCTTTAGACTTGTCTTTTTAAGATTGCTAGTCATCTTGGTATTATTTTGCACTATGGCCCTATTTGTTTTTTGCCCTTGTTTTCTCTGCCTTCCACTATTGCTTCTTCCCTTTCTGTCTTTTGTTTCTATCCTTGTTTCCCCCTCCTCTGTCTCCCTGCTCAGGTTCCCATCTCCTTGCCATTCCAGTTTAAACCTTCCCCAACAGCACTAGCAAACACCCCCGCAAGGACATTGGTCCCAGTCCTGCTCGGGTGTAACCCGTCCCGCTTGTACAGGTCCCACCTTCCCCAGAACCGGTCCCAATGTCCCAGGAATCTAAATCCCTCCCTCCTACACCATCCCTGCAGCCACGCATTCATCTGGTCTGTTCTCCTGTTCCTATACTCACTAGCATGTGGCACTGGTGGTAATCCTGAGATCACTACCTTGAGGTCTTGCTTTTTTTCTTTTTTTCCTAACTCCTTAAATTCACCTTGCAGGACCTCATCCCTTTTTTTTTAAACCTATGTCGTTGGTACCGATATCGACCATGACTACTGGCTGTTTACCCTCCCCCTCCAGCCGCTGCAGAACGCCCCGCAGCCGCTCCGTGACATCCTTGACCCTCCACCAGGGAGGCAACTTACCATCCTGGAGTCACATTTGCGGCCACAGAAACGCCTATCTATTCCCCTTACAATTGAATCCCCTATCACTATAGCCTTGCCACTCTTATTCTTCCCCTCCTGTGCAGCAGAGCCACCTGTGGTGCCCCGAACTTGGCTCTTGCTGCTTTCCCCTGATAAGCCATCTCCCCCAACAGTATCCAAAGCGGTATATCTGTTTGGGGGGGAAATGGCACCAGGGGACTCCCACTCTACCTGCCTAGTCCTTTTTACTCTGCCTGGCGGTCACCCATTTCCTTTCTGCCTGCATAATCTTCACCTGTGGTGTGACCACCTCACTGAACGTGCTATCCACGATAGTCTCAGCATTGCAGCTGCTCCACAGTGAATCCACCCACAGCTCCAGCTCCAAAATACGGTTAGCCAGTAGCTGCAGCCGGACACACTTCCTGCACACATGGTCACCAGGGTCACTGGTAGTGTCCATGACTTCCCACATAGTACAGGAGGAGCATATCACAGGTGCAAGCTGTGCCATGACTTGCCTTAGATTTACACTGTGCTCACCTCTCGGACTCTCCTCCCATTCTTGGACTCTCCTGCTTCACCTGTGATGTTGCACAGTAGTTTTCTCTTGTTGCAGGTCTGCTGCTTCTTTTATCCCCGCTCTCAGTCTTCTGCTGCTCAGGTCCGCCACTGCTCTGCAGAATAGCAAGGCAAAGCAGCACCTCCTTCTCCCACACTCACCAAACTCTCAGCTGTTCACGCTGTGCTCCGTTGCACTCACAGGCCCCTGTATTTCTACTGTTTGTTACTCAGATGAGTCAGGCCTGCTCCTGTTTCAGGAACCAGTTTAATCCAGCTAACCAATTAACTAACTACAGCAGCTCTCCAGTAGGAGAGCTTGCTTGTTTGTCTCTGCTTAAGCCTGACAGAAACTTAAAAATTTAAACTTTAAAATTGAACTTAAACAGTTGGTAGCAATTTACACTAGATTTTAAAAGAGATTTAACCCTTAAACTCCCACACTCACCAAACTCTCAACTGATCACTCTGTGCTCCGTTGCACTCAGTCTTCCAGATCACAACCACTCGCTGTGTAAAAATGTTTTTTCTCATGTCGCCTCTGGTCACCTTAAATCTGTGTCCTTTGGTTACTGATCCTTCCTTACTGGAAACAGTTTCTCATTACTCTATCAAAACCTTTCATGATTTTGAACACCTCTATCAAATCTCCTCTTAACATTCTCTGCTCTAAGGAGAACAACCCCAGCTTCTCCAGTCTCTCCACATAACTGAAGTCCCTCATCCCTGATACCATTCTAGTAAATCTCTTCTGCACCCTCTCTAAGGCCTTGACATCCTTCTTAAAGTATGGTGCTCAGAATTGAACACAATACTTCAGCTGAGGCTTAACCAGTGTTTTATGAAGGTTTAGCATAACGTCCTTGCTTTTGTACTCTATGCCTCTTTTAAAAAGCCAAGCTTTTTCCTAACTTTTTTTTAACAACCTTCTCAACTTGCCTTGCCACCTTCAAAGATTTGTGTACATATGCTCCAAGGTCTCTCTCTTCCTCCACCCCTTTAAAATTATATCATTTAGTTTATATTGCCTCTCCACATTCTTCCTACCAAAATGCATCACTTCACACTTCTCTGCGTTAAATTTCATCTGTCATGTGTCTGAACACATCAATTTTCTGGATGTCAGCTTGGGTAAGTAATAATGCAGATCACATAGCAAAAGTCCACTTGATTTCAGTCAGCATGCACCCTTCCCAAAGTTTGTGTGTAATTTTCCTTTAACTTTTGCTTGTTAAAATACCAAAATACTAGAAACCAAGTTTGGCGCTGATGCATTTTGCTCATGTTCCCTATGTTGGTAGCTCTATTACAGTTCTGTGCTATGTTGTGCTACAACTGTTGAGGAAACTCTGTGTGTGTGTGTGTGTGTGTGTGATTTGTTCATTTTATTAACACATTTAAAAAGCAATTTTTTTTAAACTGTTAGGACAAAGCTGGTCAAAAAGCAAAGGATTCGCTGAGTAAGTTACGAATAGAGTATGAGAATTCAGCCACCGCAAATTTGCTGAGAATCCACAACTTAAACAGCCCTGAGTACCTGAAATTAATTAAAGTTCCAGCAAAACTGATTCATTCGTTGTACAAGCACAGCAGCATTGAAGACAGGTTAAAGCACCCTACTACCAAGGACTATCCAGGTTTGTTTTGTTCTGTGAAAGTAACTATTCATGCTTGTGTATCTGTATTAAAAATGCTGAGCTTGTTATGTTCTGGCTATCTGACCTGTTTGGTGCAAATTATCTTCTCATGGTTTGACGTGTTGCATGGGAGCAGACCTACTCCAAAGCCATGCTCCCTGTTCACTGCAGGCCTCCTGGCCCCTTTCCCAACCCAACTTTGGATTTGCTTCTTCCCTGGACCTTGCTTTTTGGTCACATAAAGGAAGATGGTTGTGGTTGTCAGAGGCCAGTCGTTACAGCCACAAGACATCACTGCAGCAGTTTCTCGAACCATCTTAGCTGCTTTATCTATGACCTACCCGCCATCATAAAGTCAAGAGTGGGGCTATACACTAATGATTCCAGTGTTCAGCTACATTGACAAATGGCAGGTAACATTCGTGCCACATAGGTGCCAGGTAATGACCATCTCGAGTAAGAGAAAGCATAACCATCAATGGCACACCATTGCCAAGTCTCAGACCATCAACATGTGGGTCACCATTGACAATTGAACTGAACCAGCCATATGAACACTGGCTGCAAGAGCAGGGCAGAGGCTGGGTACTCTTAGATGAGTGGCTTGACTCTTTACCCCTATAAGCCTTTCCGCCATTTACAAGTCAGGTGTGTGATGGAATACTCACCGCTTGCCTGGATGGTTGCAGCCACAACAGTACTCGAAGCTCCACACCATCCAGGAGAGAACAGTTTGCTTGATGAGTGCCCCTGCAATAGGATTAAACATCCACCACCCGCACATTGGCTGCAGTATGTACAATCTCCAGCATGCACTGCACCAATTTGCCACAGTTACTTCGACTGCACCTTCCTCCCTGAAACCCCTGCGACTGAGAAGGGCAAGAGCAGTAATGTGGGAATGCCATCATCTCCAAGTTACACACCATCCTGACTTGGACGTATATTGCTATTCCTTCAATGTTGCTATGTCAATATCCTGGAATTCCAGACCCAACATTATTTTGGGAACACCATCAGCAGAAGGACTGCAGAAGTCCCAGGAGATTGTCCACCACCACCTTCAGAGGACAACAAATGTGGTATTGCCAGCGTTGCCTACATTTTTTTAAGAACAAATTAAAACCACACCAAAATTCAGCCTCCACCTACACTTACCTCCCTCAAAATATCCTGACCTGCACCCACTTAGCCTCGTGCATTCCCACCCTCCGGATCAAGCCACTTGCTCTCCCTGCGCCTCCTTTCTTGGAGGGTTTGTGTTTTTTTTGTCCAGGACCAGCTCTGATAGTTGGCTGCTGACCTCACAGCAGATACCCAAACTCCTACCCAACTTTAGGCCTGCCAAGTGCCTGCTCTTTCTGCCCAAGTACAGGCCTTGATCACCTATTCACTCCCTGACTTCAAAAGTATTCATTTTGTTCACCTCTGGGCCGGGTTTCCTTCTCTTACCTGTGCCTTGGCAGCAGGCCTTACCTCAGATCATAACTTACGGTAGTGACAAGTAAAATTGTGAATCGCTGTGGTTACAAAATACCACAACATGTACAAATTCACTTAAGGTGACCCCACTCACATTGTTTAAAGGCATAAGTTTCCTTCTGCTCTCAACCAGTTTTCTTTCTTTGTCTGTCCTGGAGTGGTCTGAACTTTTTGACTTTTTTTTTGTATTTGCCTCATTTTGTTAATGTTGCTCTTATGCCTCCTCTGTCAAAATATTACATTATAAATCCTTGTGTGCACCATGATCCAGTGGACCTTGAATGGTTAGTGCAAGGATCAAAAATTTTTGCCCTGAAATTTACCTTGTTAATTTGTATTTGGAGGACAAATAACATTGAGAATGAGGAAATCGTACCGAAGGTGAGTAACCTGAATTTCACTCACATCTGTCACCTTGTGCATTAAAATCCATACCCTCCAACAAAAAAAAGCTCTGCACTATCAACTTTTGGCCTTGCACCAATCATTCAGAACCAACTGACTTCCTTTATCTAATTTAACTGACTGTCCCAATGGGTAAGATGCAACTAATTTCTATTGGAAACTGGAAATGAAACCATTTTATTTACATTTGACAGGGCCCTCGATCGCGTGTGTCCCATTTCCCGCACCTCTGCCCTCATCCCTTCCCCTCCCTCCCAGAACCACGATAGGGGCCCCCTTGTCCTCACTTTCCACATCACCAGCCTCCACGTTCAACGAATCATCCTTCGCCATTTCCACCACCTCCCACGAGACGCCATCACCAAACACATCTTCTCCTCCCCTCTCCTTTCAGCATTCCAAAGGGACTGTTCCCTCCGTGACACCCTGGTCAACTCTTGCATCACCCCCAACGCCCGTTCTCCTTCCCTTGCGAGCGCAGGAGATGCAACACCTGCCCTTTTATCTCCTCCCTTTCCACTGTCCAGGGTCCCAAACACTCCTTCCAGGTGAAACAGCGATTTACTAGTATTTCTTTCAATTTTGTATACTGTATTCACTGCTCACGATGCGGTCTCCTCTACACTGGGGAGACCAAATGCAGATTGGGTGATGGCTTTGCTTGAACACCTTTGCTCAGCCCACAAACGTAACCCCTGAGCTTCCGGTCGCTTGCCATTTTAATTCTCCATTCCACTCCCACTCTAACCTCTCTGTCCACTGCCTCCTACACTGTTCCAGGAATCTCAAGGAACAGCACCTCGTCTTACGATTAGTAACTTTACAACCTTCTGGGCTCAACATTGATTTCAGTAACTTCAGATCATAACCACTGCTCATTTTTTTTTGGACAGCAGGTGCTGGTAATGGCTCTGCTGTTGCCATTTACAGTTCCTCTAGACCTATCTTTTTGTTCCTTTACTTGTCCCATTACCACCCCATTTGTATTGCACCATCCCTTTTCTCACTTAATCGCTCCTGCCTCCATCTTCTCACAAACCTTCCCCTTTATTCTTTCCTGAAATGTAAACTTTGTTTCTCTATCCATAGCTGCTGCCTGACCTGCTGAGTATTTCCAGCATTTTCTGTTTTTATTTCAGATTTCCAGCATCCACATTATTTTGCTTTTGATTTGCATTTGGAATGGTTGCTGAGTGGAATTTTGTGTTTTGTTTTAGATATTCATACTGCAGCTAGTGAACTTGCAGAAATAAATAACCGGGATATAAATAAAATCAGGTATACATTACTGGAGGAATGTTTGTGTGCTCCCACCCAACCAGATTTGGTAAGTGTATATCAGTGTGGGGTTGTCAAAAAAAACCCAGCAAACATAGTGGTCACTTTTAAGCAAGCTATAGTAAGTAATGCACTTGGTTTCATGGTGCAACAAAGGACAATGGTTGCTGTGAATGCAAGTTGTTTTTATAATTAACATGAACAATAAAAACTGATTTAATTGCTGTAGTGTAAATCCATGTAGGATTTGATGAAAAGAGAAACCACAAATGCTGAAAATTTGAAACAAAAATGTTGAAAGTTCAGATGCTGACTGGTTGACATTGGCAAGTTAATGGTTTGAGTTAAGAATGTGACACTTGGGCTCTGACAAACGGTCGCAATCTGAAATCTTGACTTTTTTTTTTCTTTTTCTGATGTTGCTGGACCTGCTGTGTATTTCCAGCTTTTCCTGTTCATTTTGTGCATGTTTAATATGAAAGGAGGATCTTATGGAATTTTTACCTAATTGAGAATCGTAAAAATGAGTGTTTATTACCAACATTTTGCAGTACAGAAGAGGAGTAGGTTATTTGGCATCATCGAACCTATTCTGCTGATAGATAGTTAATGATGGGAGCTTTATCTTTTTAATTCCAATTCATAAGATCATAAGAAATAGGAGCATGAGTGGGCCGTACAGCCCCTCGAGCCTACTCTGCCATTCAATCAGATCATGGCTGATCTTCGACCTCAACTCCACTTTCCTGCCCGATTTCCCCATATCCCATGATTTCCCCTAGAGTCCAAAAATCTGTCTATCTCAGCCTTGAATATGTTCAGTGACTCAGCAACCACAGCCCCTGGGGTAGAGAATTCCAAAGATTCACAACCCTCTGAGTTCCTTCCCTTTTTTTCATATCCTTTACTACCCTTGCTTCCTTCATCAGAAGCTATCTTACTTTTTTAAACAATTCAATTAACTTTGCATCAATGGCATTCCGGGGCAGTGTTTGTCATATTCTCTCAACCCTTTGTCAATTTTTTCTGGATTGAAGCAGTGGCTTCAAGATCCACCTTAAAACTTGCTCGATTGGTCTTGTTACGTATTTCAAGATGAGCCAATTTGACATTTTATTTTGCATTAACATTTGTTTTTCCTGTTGATATTTTTTAAAATTCCCATTTCTGTTAACAAGAAATTTTAAATGTTTTTTTATATGCCTTTGTGTTCTTGTTTTTGCTGGCTCTAAGATTTTAGATTTGATCCGATATCTTTACCAGACCAGCTAATCAGACTGTTTATATTCTACCCCAACACTGATTAGTATGGAAACTTTGAATAGTCATTGTGTTTATTCTGAGATAGAAGACACACCCAAGTGTTCTGTATCCACTTTTATAGGTGCAAACAGGAGCCAAAATTGGTGAAGGAATTGTAAGTCTGTGTACAATTTTAAATGCAAATGAATTTAAGTAGCTTTTTGTAAGTTGACAATGGGCCAACAGCTATGCACCTGCTTGTCTAGTCACTGGCAAGTTCCACAGCTGCCCCCTTCTCTAGTTTATGTGGAATATACCATTCATTGGGCTTCTCATTGTATCAAAATAATGGAGAAAAAAAATAAGCTTTTTTCCCTTTTTAAAAATTTGATGAGATGCTTAAGGCAAGGTAGACGAACTGCTGAAGAGAAAATATGGGATAGTTGAGCAAGGTAAGTGAACTGGTGACTGTTTTCTCCTTCCTATAGTATAAATGATGCAGATTTAAAAATAGAAAATGGTGTTTAAGTGCTTAAACTTTGATTCCAGCTTTGGATCTGATGTTACTAAGATCTTTTATTCCAGCATAAACTATTTATTACTGCTATAAATAAGTAACATTTTTGTTTTAGGATTGTATTTTTTACCACAGATGGATGCACTCACCTTTGTTGTTCCATTCATATGAAATAACTTCAAACTTATATTAACAGGGTTTTTTTTTTCAATTTTAGGGTAAAAAATCACAGGAGATCTTTAGTTACACGCAAGAAGATCCAGCACTGATGAGGTGAGTTTCGTCTATTCATATTAATCTATCTATGGAATGTAAGTGATGCCTGTGAAGATTGCTTGTTATTGCCAAATTCATATACCTTAGATATTGTTTTGAGCAACTTTTGGATATAACATTTCCTTTCTCACTTTTGTTTGGTATGGTTACTTAAAAGTGACTTTAGGGGTAAGGGGAGATCACTTCCACAAAGTTTGTTTGAAAAAAAATCTGGTGCTAAGTTGCTTGTGAAACATCCTTGCCCGATGTCATTGTGGTCAGCTTTTTTTTTAAAAAGAGCTCTTAGTAGAAAGGAACTGCACCATGACTTGGGTAAAGATATAAGCAGAGTGTATCCGGAAGGGACAGAGTTCAACGGTAATAGTGCATCAGCAAATAACGTCAAAGCAGGGAAAAATGGTAAAGAGTCAAAATTAAAGGCACTTTATCTGAATGCACAAAGTATTTGTAACAAGATAGATGAATTAGTGGCACAAATAGAGATAAATGAGTTTGATCTAATAGCCATTACAGAGACGTGGTTGCAAGGTGACCAAGGTTGGAAACTAAATATTCCAGGGTTCTTGATGTTTCGAAAAGGCAGGTAGAATGGAAAACCGGGTGGTGGGCAGCCCTGATTGACATAAGGACGGTAGTGAGAAAGGATCTTGGCTCAGAAGATGAGGAAATAGAATCAGTATGGGTGGAGATAAGAAATAATAAGGAGCAGAAAACACTGGTGGAAGTAGTTTATAGACCTCCTAACAGTAGCTATACCATTGGACAGAGTGTTAATCAAAAAATAATAGGAGCATGTAACAAAATTAATGCAATAATCGTGGGTGACTTTAATCTTATAGATTGGACAAATCAAATTGGCAAAGGTGGTCTGGAGGACGAGTTCATGGAATGCATTCGAGACAGTTTCCTAGAACAATACATGGAACCAACCAGGGAACAGGCTATTTTAGATCTTGTCTTGTGTATTGAGACAGGGTTAATTAGTAATCTCATAGTAAAGCATCGTCTGGGAAAGAGTGATCATAATATGATAGAATTTCACATTGAGTTGAGAGTCACATACTAGAGTCTTATACCTATGTAATTGGCTTTATTTAAGTTTGAGGGGCGAGTTGGCAAAGGCAGATTGGGAAATTAAATTAAAAGATATGATGGTATATAAGCAATGGCAAACATTTAAAGAAATATTTCAAAATTCCCAACGAGTATACATTCCATTGAGAAATTAAAAACACCATGGGAAAAGTGTTCTATCCGTGGCTAACTAAAGAAGTTAAGGATAGTATTAGATTAAAAGAAGAGGCTTATAATGTGAAGAAGAGTAGAAAGCCTGAGGGTTTTAGAAACCAGCAAAGCATGACCAAAAAATTGATAGAAGGAGAAAATAGAATGAGAGTAAACTAGCAAGAAATATAAAAACAGATTGTAAGAGCTTCTACAACTATGTAAAAAGGAAGAGAGTAGCGAAAGTAAATGTGGGTAGAGGCTGAGACAGGAGAAATTATAATGGGGAATAAAGAAATGGCAGAGACATTAAACAAATATTTTGTATCGGTCTTCACAGTAGAAGACACAAAAAGCATACCAGAAATAGTGGGGAACCAAGGGGCTGATGAGAGTGAGGAACTTAAAATAATTAATATTTGTAAAGAAAAAGTACTAAAGGGACTAAAAGCCAACAAATCCCCTGGACCTGATGGCCTACATCCTAGGGTTCTAAAAGAGGTGGCTGCAGAGATAGTGGACACATTGGTTGTGATCCTCAAATTCCCTAGATTCTAGAACAGTCCCAGCGGATTGGAAGATAGCAAATGTAACCCCGCTATTCAAGAAAGGAGGAAGAGAGAAAACAGGGAACTACAGGCCATTTAACCTGACATCAGTTGTCAGGGAAAATGCTGGAATCCATTATTAAGGAAGTGGTAACAGGGCACTTAAATCAAAACATGATCAGGCAGAGTCAGCATGGTTTTATGAAAGGGAAATCGTGTTTGACAAATCTACTGGACTTTTTTTTGAGGATGTCGCTAGCAGGGTCGATAAAGGGGAACCAGTGGATGTAGTATATTTGGATTTTCAAAAGGCATTCGATAAGGTGCCACATAAAAGGTTGTTTTGCAAGATAAGGGCTCATGGGGTGGCGGGTAATATATTAGTATGGATAGACGATTGGTTAACTGACAGAAAACAGAGAGTAGGGATAAACGGGTCATTCTCAGGTTGGAAGGCTGTAACGAGTGAGGTGCCGTAAGGATCAGTACTTGGGCCTCAGTTATTTACAATGTATATTAATGACTTAGATGAAGGGACCGAATGTAATGTATCCAAGTTTGCTGACGATACAAAGCTAGGTGGGAAAGTAAGCTGTGAGGAGGACACAAAGAGTCTGCAAAGGAATATAGACAGGTTAAGTGAGTGGGCAAGAAGGTGGCAGATGGAGTATAATGTGGGGAAATGTGAGGTTATTCACTTTGGTAGGAAGAATAGAAAAACAGAATATTTTTTAAATGGTGAGAAACTATTAAATGTTCATGTCCAGAGATTTGGGTGTCCTCGTACAAGAAACAAAGTTAGCATGCAGGTACAGCAAGCAATTAGGAAGGCAAATGGAATGTTGGCCTTTATTGCAAGGGGGTTGGAGTACTTGCTGCAATTGTACAGGGCTTGGTGAGAACACACCTGGAGTACTGTGTACAGTTTTGGTCTCCTTCTCTAAGGAAGGATATACTTGCATTGGAGACAATGAAACATGTTTGCTGAAATGATTCTTGGGAAGAGAGGTTGAGTAGAATGGGCCTATCCTCTCTGGAGTTTAGAAGAATGAGAGGTGATCGCATTGAAGCATAGAAGATTCTGAGGGGGCTTGACAGGGTAGATGCTGAGAGGTTGTTTCCCCTGGCTGGAGTGTCTCGAAGTAGGAGGCATAGTCTCAGGATAAGGGGTCGGCCGATTAAGACTGAGATGAGGAGGAATTTCTTCACTCAGGGCTGTGAATCTTTGGAATCCTCTACCCCAGAGGGCTGTGGATGTTGAGTTGTTGAGCATATTCAAGGCTGAGAAAGATAGATTTTTGGACTCTGGGGGCATGAAGGAGTATGGGGATCAGGCGGGAAAGTCACCAATAATAAGGGGCAGACATACTCGAGGGGGTTACTTGTGGCTTCCTTCATCTCTTGAGAGATAATTTGACTCTAAATAAGAACATAAGAAATAGGAGTAGGAATAGGCCATATGGTCCTTGAGCCTGCTCTGCCATTCAATAAGATCATGGCTGATCATCTACCTCAACTCCACTTTCTTGTCCTATCCCCATATCCCTTAGTGTCCCAAAAATCTATCTATCTCAGTCTTGAATATACTCAACGACTGAACAGCCACAGCCCTCTGAGGTAGAGAATTCTAAAGATTCACAACCCTTTTGAGTGAAGAAATTTCTCCTCATTTCAGTCCTAAGTGGCCTACCCTTTACTTTGAGACTCTGACCAATTGTTCTTGACTCTCCTACTAGGTTAAACAGCCTCTCTCTATCTATTCTATCTACCTTCACGTGTATATCTACTTAACAAGCATCTACCATCATTCAGTAACCAAGGAAGTGAAGCACTCAAATGATCAAAAAACACTGGCACACTCTGCTTTTCATCTGAGCATTTTAACAACAAATACAAAAGAGTTAAAGTACACCAGCATACACCGTGCAAATATGAGTATTGAAATCACATGCCCCACAACGGTGTGTTAGTACTCTTTTTATTTACTAATCAGAAATACAATTAGTGACATCTGGATTCCCAATTAGTCACGTGGGTAATAGCTAACGTGTTGAACAGCACTGCATTATAACTAACTGGATTCAATTAAGGAATTATTTTGCTTCTAATGGGAATAAGTATTTCTTTTTTAAAAAAAAGTTTTTCATGACATCTGTTTTCCTTGGATTAAAGCTCTAATGTTTTACACTTTTTTTTTGCAGAGTTATTTACCTTCTTCAAATGTACCCAGTTGACTACAGTGCAAAACTACTTTTTACTGTTGCAACAGGTTCATCTTGTGTATGTAATTCTTTCTGAACATTTTATAATTTTCACTCATCTCATATATTTGGTCATTTGAAATTAATAGAATACAGACCCACCTATCTTAATTCAAACTTGAGAAGTAAAAAATATCAGCAAATAACAAAGATAATTACTTGCTATCTACAGTATTTTCATTTAAAATGTTGTATTTGGTATGAGGAAGTACTCCTGTTTTGAATGATGTTGCGAAACACATTGTCACCCATTATATTGAGAGAATAAAAATAACAACTGACAGAGATGAATGGTTATATTTAGAGGGAGAAAAATACACAGAAGGGATTCCCGGTCTTCCTGGGGGTGCAGCATATTGGTGGAATGTGTGGTTATTTATATTTTTGTGCCTTGTGACTTTCCTGCCGTCATGGCAGCGGGAGACTTACAAATAAAAGAAAAATTAACATTAAAATGTAAAGGTCAAACACAAGTGAGCAAAAGAAGAAAAACCACATGGGGTCTTTAAAAATAAATATAAGCATGTACCAAGATAGACTAGAATGTTAAGATGATTAGAGAATTAGTGCCTTTTTTTTATAAAAAAGGAATTATTTTAACTTTATTGTTTTCCTTTCCTGTGTCACTACATTCTCGGGGTGAGATGAGAAAGGATACTGGTCTGTAACTGGTGGAGAATCACAGGCACTGATGTGCTGCTGGCCACTAGTAGCCTAGTCCATTGAAACACCGGTGCCAGTGCTGACTTTGATCCACAGATTTTACACTTGATGTATTTTAATGATTGGTGGTAAATTTATGCTTGATTACTAATCTCACCTATCTGATTTTCTAGCCTTTTGGTGGTACCCAACTGACATTTGCCCGTAGAAGCCATGCTTTGCAGTGTCTTCTTCATATTGCAGATAATGAGACAATAGAAAATATCAGTCAGCAATCAATTGAGCAAGTCAAGTATGTAACAGTTGAACCATTTGCTAAATACATACTACTAAGTCATACAACTCCAAACCAATAAGCAATTCTTTTCAAAGAATGTAATAAAAATGTATTTCCAAGTTGCTTAAGAACTCGCTTTCTATTTCACTGTATTAGTCTCCTCATCTACTCCATTGTGTGCATTGTCTGTTTCTACCTCAATCACATTAAAACTGCAGAACCCTGCAGTTCTAAAATGTGTTAAGTTGCTGCCGTTCACAAAGCTAAAGTGATTTAATTGAAAATGGAAGAGAAAATTCTCATTCTTCCTCCCTCCCCCCTGGCCTTTGGCTTAGTGGGTAAATATGCTGTATATTGTGGCATTGAACCATATAAATTTAGACAAGTCCCAAGTTTGATCCTGCTTCTGAGCTGAATTAGGCATTCAATCAGCGTAGCACTCGGGCATTATAATTAGCTTCAGAATCCTCAGACTTGGTGGAGGAGAGGGCAATAAACATATTCAAGCAAGGACCAAAGTCAGGCTTTGCTGTGATGGTCCTTACGGTTGAATTGTCACATGAGTGCACGCTGAAGTGCCATTGCTGTCTGTAGAACATGCATAGCTGTCTTTAGAAGAGATGGGGTAAATGGAGATGAGCAGATGAAATATACTACTTGACATTTTTTTTTAAAGGCAGTTATTGCCAAATGCAACATATGAAGTGTTGTGGGTCATTTGTAACTAAAACTCTCAGATTTGAAAGAGAATTATGTAATGCCAAAATTCTAGAAAAACTGCTTCAGAATGTAAACTAAATAGGCCACACCAATTGTTAGCAATTTAATCAATAACACCACAACCAAAGACATTACTATGAAAAAAATATCCTTGTTTAATTATCAAACTTGATGATTTTCATGACTTTTTTAATTGAAGTATCTACTCAGTGGGTTTAATAAGTATGTTATCATAATGGAACTAGCTACAATAAATATAATTGGACTTTGTTCTTATAGGTGTTACCTGAAGTATTGTATTTATTTGGCTGAATTTGAAATCTTGAACATACCATACACCATTGAATCGTTCCACAGCAGTCCCAAAGAAGGCATGATCAAAGGCTTATGGAAGAACCACAACCACGAGCCTAGAGTTAGTACAAAGATCTTCTTTGTAAATTTAATGTAGAACAAGCTAGCGCAGTTTGTCGTTTTATTAACATTTTAATTTAGAAAAAATGTAGATGTATATGTAATGCTAATCTTTCATGTGACGCACTTCACTTTGTGTTCTCTGATCTTACTATAAGCACCATATCCAGCTCAGGTACATACGAACATAGAAAAATTGACGGGCAGGAAAAGACCAGCTGGTGCATTGAACCTGCCCCATATTCATAATGTCTGGAGCGTCATGACTAGACACTTCTAACCCGCCCCTAGCAGCCATGTAATCTCCTAGAAGAGGCAAAAATACAGGGCCAAGAAGGTAGAAAAATCTGGAAAAATTCCTCCCCCACCCCTCAGACCATCGAAATCTGTCCAGGACACCACGTTGACCATGCTTATGTAAACTGGTAAATCGCTTACTGTTTATAAGATGCAATTTCTGCCCAACCAAGAACTGGTCCAGCTCTCTTTTGAAGGTGTGCAGAGAGTCAGCACACACCGGAGATGGCAACCTATTCCGAAGGTCCACTATTCTTTGGGAAAAGAAGGAACTGCCTAACATCTCGCCTATTTCTACTCTTGTGTAGTTTTAATGCATGACCCAATCTGTCAAACTGAAATAATCTATCAATGGGTAAGCAATCCAGCCCTTTTATATGCCACTCTCAGGTTACCTCTAAGTTTATGCTGCTCTAAAGTAAATTGACCCAGCTCTTTAAGCTTATCTGAGTGACTGAGGTTCTTCAAACTGGGAGTCATTCTTGTGGCTCTCCTCTGAACTTTTTCCAAGGCCATTACATCATCCACCATGTAATGGGTCCAAAACTGGAAGCAGGACTCTAGATGTGGTCTAACCAAGGACCTGTATAAGGACAGAATGCCTTCCTTTGACTTGTATTAAATGGTTATATTAATACAACCCAATATCCTGTTTGCTTTGGCTATGGCTTCTCTGCATTCGTCATGAACCTTGAGTGATCTGTGCACAATGACACCTAGATCCTTTTCTTTGTTGACCAATTTCAGTATTGTTCCCTGTACATGGTAAGTATAAATAGATGTAAAAATAAAAATTCATACTTACAAAGTAGGATGATGTATGCTGAATTTAAAACAAAAGGGTGAACGTTACTTTATGGTAACGCTTTTACACTGGAAGTTATTTTATTTAGTAAGTGGAGGTTTAGGTGCTAGTTGTTTGAATTTATCCAGATTTTTTTTAAAAACGACAACACTGTATTTCTTACGGCTTAGAAGTTTTCTGCATAAGAAACTATAATAAACAATGTTTCTTTTTATTCATAGGCTGTTAAATTGGTTACTGAGTTGAGTTTGGAGTACAAGGTGTATGACCCACAGCTATGGAATGGTATACTGCAGAAACTGCTGGCTTTTAATATGGTAAATAAATACAACTGAGTCCTTCTGCATGCATGTCTAATGCAAACAAATAAAATGCTCCACAAGTACATTTTACCATTTTCATTTCAAGCATACTTACTTGGGATCAACAGCAACTTGCACCTTTTTAATATATAGCACCTTTTAACATTTAAAAAAAATTTCTCAAGCGCTTCAGAGGCATAAGGAAAACTGATCCTGAGCTATCGAAAGAGAAATTAGGAGGGGTGACCAAAGGCTTGGTTGAAGGAATGGAGGTCTTATAGGAGGCATATTGTGAAAGTTTCAGCGCTGGAAGGGTTAAGATACGTGAAGGTATGCAGAGCTATGAAGGTGGAAGTAGACAGCATGGGAGATGGAAAAGATACAGGGTCAGAAACTCAGCTCGGGGTTGCAAATAGTCTGGTTCAGCCTGAGATAGTGACTAGGGAAAGGGATTGAGCCAAGGTTGCGGTGAGAACGTAGACGATGGCTTCAGTCTTCCCAATGTTTAGCTGGAGGAAGTTATTACTCATCCAACATTGGATGTTGAACAAACAGTTTGACAAAGGGGAATAGAAGTATTGGCAGAAATGGTTAAGAGCTGGAACTGGGTGTCATCATTGTGCATTTGGAATTTGAACCCATGTCTGTGCATGATGTGGCCAAGGGACGGCATGTAGATGTGTAAGCAGAGGGGACCAAGGGTAGATCTTTGGATGACTCCAGAGGCGATGGTGCAAGCGTGGGAAGCGAAGCCATTGGTAAAGCTGCTCCTGGTACGATCAGATAAGTAAGAGAAAGAAAGAATTTACATTGTGCCTTTAACTACCTGAAAAAGTTCCAAAACGTTTCACAGGTAATGAAGTGCTTTTGAAGTGTAGTTACTGGCTCCTGTGTTTCCCTACATTACAACAATGTGTGTGCAGCAAGGTCCCACACACAGCAATGAGATAAGTGATCAGATAATTTTGTTTCTGATGATGTAGGTTGAGGGATAGATGTTAGCCAGAAGTGCTCCCCTGCTCCTCTTCAAATTGTGCCACGAGCTTTTTTACATCCATCTGAGCGCAGACGTCTCATCTCAAAAGCAGCATCTTTGACATTGCAGCAATCCCTTAGTACTGTAATGAAGTATTAGCCTAGATTATGTGCTCAAGTCTCTGGAGTGGGACGAACCCATAACCTTCAGGCTCAGAGGCAAGAATGCTGCAACCAAATATGGAATAAAGCAAAGACGGCTCATAGAGCTGGACAACAGAGGTGGAAAAGCATTAAAAGAAGAGGAGGATGTTGTTGACTGTTGAAGGCTGCAGCAGGGTTGAGGAGGAGAAGAGGGACAGTGCATCATGGCTATAGTCGAGAGGAGATTGTTTGTGACTTTTGTTAGGGCTGTTTCCATGTAGTGGTAGGAGTGGATCAAATGTTGGGTTGGACTCTTACCGAGCTGACTCTGTTATTGAACATGTGCTAACTACTGAAGTTGCTGTGAAGTCAATTGTCTTATTAGCAGTCATGTTATAATGGAGCACAGCGCGGCCAACCTTTTGGAAAAAAGCCGGCTGCGCCACCGCCATCTTGGTCAGATGGCGGCAAGTAGCCAACAGAGTGTCCCCAGTGATCCCGCAGTGAACCCAGAATGATGCCAGGGTGCATCCTTAGAGAACAAGCCTATTGCTCACTACTGTAAAGTAACATTCACACAGACACATTTTTTTCAAATATATTGATTTTGTTTTCCATTCACTTTAGATTCTCTTGTTTCTCCAGCTCCCCCCACTTATGCATTATTCTGTAATTAAAAGAATGCCTTCTACCAGGTTGCAGTTCTGTGACCAGCCTTTTTTTTTCCTATCTCCCTTGCAGCCCACCTGAGGTTGGGAATTTGCATTTGCTAACCTGTGTCATACTACTTTGCAGTGTAGCATATTGATATAGCACAGTCATATATATTTTTTGGGGGGGTGGTGAAAGAGAGCAGATTCATATCGTCAGACTTCAGGGTATAAAAGAGGAGCAATTGTGAATTTTATCTGTAGCCAGAATAGTTTTTTTATTGCTGCATTTTTTAATATTGATAAAATGTTTGAAACATTTTTAGTTTGTCTTCAGACTTTCCATTTTATATTAATACTCTCTTAAATATATTTTGTAACATTACATGTGAACTTCTGTTCAAGTGAAACATGTAGCTTTTATACAAAATTCAATATGCTTGTGTGTTGCAGACGAACTACTTGAGGAAAGTTCTAGTAGCAATCACTGCGATACTCCCTTTGTGGCAGGTATGTAATATTTTACTTTGCAAATACCATTGTAGACCTATTACTGATCCTTTTCGTATATTATGATATTGCAGTGATGAGAGGGCATTGCCATTGTTCTTTCCCTAATGTGAAAAAGCCAGATAACTCACTAGTACTGCAAATGCAAAATATTAGCAAACCTAACATTATTCACTGATCCATTTCTCTGTCAGCCTATTGTTATATTCCAGTTCTGTCAGATTAGAAGAATTATTACATTTATGTGCCAGTAAACTACTGAAACTGTCTTTTTTGTTAGTTACCACAGAAGGAAAGAAGTAGTTGGGGCATGCATAACACAAGTGTGTTGCACAAATTATTGATAGGTGAAAGGCTCTTTGGCCTGTCTTTCCAACAAACTATATGCAATTCACAGTGTAATCAGCAGTTACTTAATTTTTCTGAGGGATGTTGAGAAGATAGTCCAATTTCCCCATGACTCCTGCACATAATGAGGAAAATTTCAAGATATTGGCCAGTATACATTATTTAACTCTAAGACATTGTATTTCATATTTTCTCAAGAAAATGGAAGTTGTAGTCTTCTGTAGAGTGTTTGATCTGTGTAAAAATTATCTTTCTAAACTTTCAATCCTTTTAAAGGAGCTAATAAATACAACATTTCTTTCCTGTTGTTTTCTACTCTATCTTCCCTCGAACTCTTACCAAGCTTTTGTGAGGTCTTATAGTCTAGTAATTTCTGTAGAAGTTGATTGGGGAAAAGCTTAGAATTCACAATTGTCATCTTTCCTAATTGAATTCTAAAAGACTTGCTGTTCCATTTTACTTATTTCAATAAAGCGGGGCTGCAGCTCCATGAAGGTTTATCCAGTG